>NC_090806.1:2421900-3632850 GCF_036512215.1 Solanum lycopersicum
GATACATTGCCAACGTCTTAACGTACGCCTATCAAAAATTTCGGACATTTTATTTCAGGAATGCCGGATCACAAAAATTTTATGGATTGTAGGACATGAAAATCAACAAAATCTGCGTTTACCAATTATGGGGGTCGTTAAAATTTGAAAATGCGCCTGTTTTTTCCGCGGGACAAACTAGATACATTGCGAACGTCTTAACGGACGTCCATGAAATTTTTTGGTCATTTTATTTCGGGAATGCCGGATCACAAAAATTACATGGACTGTAGCACATGAAAATCAACAAAATATGCGTTTACCAACTATGGGACTCGTCAAAACTTGAAAATGCGCCCAATTTTTCCCACGAGACAAACTAGATACATTGCCAACGTCTTAACAGACGTCCATGAAAATTTTTGGCCATTTTATTTCGGAAATGCCGGATCTCAAAAATTACATGGACTATAGCACATGAAAATCAACAAAATCTGCGTTTACCAACTATGGGGCTCGTTAAAACGTTAAAATGCACCCATTTTTTCCGCGGGACAAACTAGATACATTTCCAATGTCTTAACGGACGTTCATGAAAATTTTTGGCCATTTTATTTCGGGAATGCCGGATCATAAAAATTACATGGACTATACTACATGAAAATCAAAAAAATCTGCGTTTACCAACTATGGGGCTCGTTAAAACTTAAAAATGCGCCCATTTTTTCAGCGGGACAAACTAGATACATTACCCACGTCTTAACGGACGTCCATGAAAATTTTTAGCCATTTTATTTTGGGAATGCCGGATCACAAAAATTACATGGACTATAGCACATGAAAATCAACAAAATGTGCGTTTACCAACTATGGGGCTCGATAAAACTTGAAAATGCGCCCATTTTTCCTGCGGGACAAACTAGATACATTTCCAATGTCTTAACGGACGTTCATGAAAATTTTTGGCCATTTTATTTCGGGAATGCCGGATCATAAAAATTACATGGGCACATGAAAATTAACAAAAATCTGCGTTTACCAACTATAGGGCTCGTTAAAGCTTGAAAATGCCCTCATTTATCGTGCAAAAAAATGAGATACATTGCCAACGTCTTAACGAACGTCCATGAAAATTTTTGGCCATTTTTTTCTGGAAATACCGGATCACAAAATTACATGGACTATAGTACATGAAAATCAACAAAATCTGCGTTTACCAACTATGGAGCTCGTTAAAACATGAAAATGCGCCCATTCCCGCGGGACAAACTACATACATTGCCAACGTCTTAACGGACGTCCATAAAAATTTTTGGCCATTTTGTTTCAAGAAATGCGGGATCACAAAAATTACATGGACTATTGCACGTGAAAATCAACAAAATCTGCGTTTACCAACTATGGGACTCGTTAAAACTTGAAAATGCGCCCATTTTTTCCGCGGGACAAACTAGATACATTACCAACGTCTTAACGGACGTCCATGAAATTTTTTGGCCATTTTGTTTTGAAAATGCCGGATCACAAAAATTACATGGACTATTACACGTGAAAATCAACAAAATCTGCGTTTACCAACTATGAGGCTCGATAAAACATGAAAATGCGCCTATTTTTCCCGCGGGACAAACTAGATACATTTCCAATGTCTTAACGGACGTTCATGAAAATTTTTGGCCATTTTATTTCGGGAATGCCGGATCATAAAAATTACATGGACTATACCACATGAAAATCAAAAAAATCTGCGTTTACCAACTATGAGGCACGTTAAAACTTAAAAATGCGCCCATTTTTTCAGCGGGACAAACTAGATACATTGCCAACGTCTTAACGGACGTCCATGAAAATTTTTAGCCATTTTGTTTCGGGAATGCCGGATCACAAAAATTACATGGACTATAGCAAATGAAAATCAACAAAATTTGCGTTTACCAACTATGAGGCTCGTTTGAACTTGAAAATGCGTCTATTTTTCCCCGCGGGACAAACTAGATACATTGCCAACGTGTTAACGGACGTCCATGAAAATTTTTGGCCAATTTATTTCGGAAATGACGGATAACAAAAATTACATGAACTATAGAACATTAAAATCAACAAAATCTGCGTTTACCAACTATGAGGCTCGTTTGAACTCGCCCGTTTTTCCCGTGGGTCAAAATAGATACATTGCCAAAGTCTTAACGAACGTCCATGAAAAAATGTTTGGTCATTTTATTTCGGGAATGCCGGATTACAAAAATTACATGGACTATAGCACATGAAAATCAACAAAATCTGCGTTTACCAAATATAGGGCTCGTTAAAACTTGAAAATGCGCCCGTTTTTCTCGCGAGACAACCAAGATACATTGGCAACGTCTTATCAGACGTCTATGAAAAATTTTGGCTATTTTATTTTGAGAATTCCGAATCACAAAAATTACATGGACTATAGCATATGAAAAATCAACAAAATCTGCGTTTACCAACTATGGGGCTCGTGAAAACTTGAAAATGTGCCCGTTTTTCCCGTGGGACAAAATAGATACATTGCCAACGTCTTAACGAACGTCCATGAAAATTGTTTGCCATTTTATTTCAGGAATGTCGGATCACAAAAATTACATGGACTATAGCATATGAAAATCAACAAAATCTGCGTTTACAAACTATGGGGCTCGTTAAAACTTGAAATTGCGTCCGTTTTTCCCGTGGGACAAACCTGATACATTGCCAACATCTTAACGGACGTTTATGAAAATTTTTGGCTATTTCATTTCGGGAATGCCAGATCACAAAAAATACATGGACTATAGCACATGAAAATCAACAAAATTTGCGTTTACCAACTATGGAGCTCGTTAAAACTTGCAAATGCGTCCGTTTTTCCAGCGGGACAAACTAGATAATTGCCAACGTCTTAATGGACGTCCTTGAAAATTTTTGGCTATTTTGTTTTGGAAATGCAGGATCACAAAAATTACATGGACTATAGTACATGAAAATCAACAAAATCTACGTTTACCAACTCTAGGGCTCGTTAAAACTTGAAAATGCATCCGTTTTTCCTGTGGGACAAACTAGATACATTGCCAACGTCTTAACGGACGTCCATGAAAATTTTTTGCGATTTTATTTCGGGAATGCCGGATCAAAAAAATTACATGGACTATAGCACATTAAAATCAACAAAATATGCGTTACCAATTATGGGGCTCGTTAAAACTTGCAAATGCGCCCGTTTTTTCCGAGGGATAAGCTAGATACATTGCCAACATTTTAACGGACGTCAATGAAATTTTTTGGCCATTTTATTTCGGGAATGCGGGATCACAAAAATTACATGGACTATTGCACGTGAAAATCAACAAAATCTGCGTTTACCAACTATGGGGCTCGTTAAAACTTGAAAATGCGCCCGTTTTTCGTGCGGAAAAAACTAGACACATTGCCAACGTTTTAACGAACGTGCAAAAATTTTTTTGGCCATTTTGTTACAAGAATGCGGGATCACAAAAACTACATGGATTATAAAATATGAAAATCAACAAAATTTGCGTTTACCAACCATGGGTCTTGTTAAAACATGACAATGCGCCAATTTTTTCCGCGGGACAAACTAGATACATTGTCAACGTCTTAACGGACGTCCATGAACATTTTTGGCCATTTTATTTCGGAAATGCTGGATCACAAAAATTACATGGACTATTGCACGTGAAAATCAACAAAATCTGCGTTACCAACTATGGGACTCGTTAAAACTTGAAAATGCGCCCATTTTTTCCGCGGGACAAACTAGATACATTGTCAACGTCTGAACGGACGTCCATGAAAATTTTTGGCCATTATGTTTCGAAAATGCCGGATCAGAACAATTACGTGGACTATAGCACAAGAATATCAACAAAATATGCGTTTACCAACTATGGGCTTGTTAAAACATGAAAATGTACTCATTTTTCCTGCGGGACAAATTTGATACATTTCCGACGTCTTACTGAACGTCCATGAAAATTTTTGGCCATTTTATATCGGAAATGCCGGATCACAAAACTTACATAAACTAGAGCACATGAAAATCGACCAAATCTATGTTTACATGCTTTGGGGCTCGTTTAAACTTGAAATGCGTCCGTTTTTCCCGCGGTACAAACTAGATACATTGCCAACGTCTTAACGGACGTCCATGAAAATTTTTAGCCATTTTATTTCGGGAATGACGGATCACAAAAATTACATGGACTATAGCACATGAAAATCAACAAAATCTGCGTTTACCAACATGGGGCTCGTTAAAACTTGAAAATGCACCCATTGTTCCCTCGAGACAAACTAGATACATTGTCAACGTCTTAACGGACGTCAATGAAAATTTTTGTCCATTTTGTTTCGAGAATGCCGGATCACAAAAATTACATGGACTATAGTACATGAAAATCAACAAAATATGCGTTTACCAACTATGGGGTTCTTTAAAACTTGAAAATGCGCCAGTTTTTTCCACGGGACAAACTAGAAACATTGCCAACGTCTTAACGGACGTCCATGAAAATTTTTGGTCATTTTATTTCTGGAATGCCCGATCACAAAAACTACATGGACTATAGCACATGAAAATAGACAAATCTATGTTTACCTTCTTTGGGGCTAGTTTGAACTTTAAAATGCGCCCGTTTTTCCCGCGGGACAAACTAGGTACATTGCCAACGTCTTAACGGACGTCCATGAAAATTTTGGGTCATTTTGTTTTGGGAATGTCAGATCACAAAAATTACATGGACTATAGCACATGAAAATCAACAAAATCTGCGTTTACCAATTATGGGGCTCGTTAAAACTTTAAAATGCGTCCGTTTTTCGTGCGAGAAAAACTAGATGCATTGCCTATGTCTTAACGAACGTCCATATAAATTTTTGGCTATTTTGTTTCGGGAATGCCGGATAAAAAAAATTACATGGACTAAAGCAAATGAAAATAATTAAAATCTGCATTACCAACTATGGGGCTCTTTAAAACTTTAAAATGCGCCTGTTTTTTCCGCTGGACAAACTAGATGCATTGTTAACGTCTTAACGGAGGTCCATGAAAATTTTTGGCCATTTTTTTTCGTGTATGTCGGATCACAAATATTACATGGACTATAGCACATGAAAATCAATAAAATCTCAGTTTACCAACTATGGAGCTCGTTAAAATTTGAAAATGCGCACGTTTTTCCCGCGGGACAAACTAGATGCATTGCCAACGTCTTAACGGACGTCCATGAAAACTTTTGGCCAATTTGTTTCAAGAATGTTAGATCACAAAAATTACATGGACTATAGCACATGAAAATTGGTAAATCTACGTTTACCTGCTTTGGGGCTCGTTAAAACTTGAAAATGCGCCCGTTTTTCCCACGACACAAAGTAGATACATTGCCAATGTCTTAACGGACGTCCATGAAAATTTTTGGCCATTTTATTTCGTGAATGCCGGATCACAAAAATTACATGGACTATAGCACATGAAAATCAACAAAATCTTCGTTTACCAACTATGGGGCTCGTTAAAACTTGAAAAGGCACCCATTTTTCCCGCGAGACAAACTAGATACATTGCCAACGTCTTAACGGACGTCAATGAAAATTTTTGTCCATTTTGTTTTGGGATTGCCAGATCACCAATTTTACATGGACTATAGCACATGAAAATTAATAAAATCTTCGTTTACCAACTACGGGGCTCGTTAAAACTTTAAAAAGCGCCTGTTTTTCCCGCGGGACAAACTAGATACATTGCCAACGTCTTAATAGAAGTCCATGAAAATTTTTGGCCATTTTGTTTTGAGAATGCGGATCACAAAAATTACATGGACTATAGTACATGAAAATCAACAAAATCTGTGTTTACCAACTATGGGGTTCGTTAAAACTTGAAAATGCGTCCGTTTTTTCCGCAGGACAAACTAGATACATTGCCAACGTCTTAACGGACGTCCATGAAAATTTTTGGCCATTTTGTTTCAAGAATACCGGATCACAAAAATAACATGGACTATAGCACATGAAAATCAACAAAATCTGCGTTTACCAAATACGGGGCTCGTTAAAACTTGAAAATGCACCCATTTTTCCCGCGAGACAAACTAGATACATTGCCAACGTCTTAACGGACGTCAATGAAAATTTTTGTCCATTTTGTTTTGGGATTGCCAGATCACAAAATTTACATGGACTATAACACATGAAAATTAATAAAATCTTCGTTTACCAACTATGGGGCTCGTTAAAACTTTAAAAAGCGCCCGTTTTTCCCGCGGGACAAACTAGATACATTGCCAACGTCTTAACAGTCGTCCATGAAAATTTTTGGCCATTTTGTTTCGAGAATGCGGATCACAAAAACAACATAGACTATAGCACATGAAAATTGGCAAATCTACGTTTATCAACTTTGGGGCTTGTTTAAACTTGAAAATGCACCCGTTTTTCCTGCGGGACAAACTAGATACATTGCTAATGTCTTAATCGACGTCAATGAAAATTTTTGGCCATATTATTTCGGGAATGCCGGATCATAATAGTTACATTGATTATAGCACATGAAAATCGACAAATCTACGTTTTCCAACTATGGGGTTCGTTAAGACTTGAAAATGCGCCCGTTTTTTCCGCGGGACAAACTAGATACATTGCCAACGTCTTAATGGACATACATGAAAATTTTTGTTTATTTTCTTTTGGGAATGACGGATCACAAAAATTACATGGACTATAGCACATGAAAATCAACAAAATTTGCGCTTACCAACTATGGGACTTGTTAAAACTTGAAAATGCGTTCATTTTTCACACGGGACAAACTAGATACATTGCCAACGTCTTAACAGACGTCCATGAAAATTTTTGGTCATTTTGTTTTGGGAATATCAGATCACAATAATTACATGGACTATAGCACATGAAAATCAACAAAATCTGCGTTTACCAACTATGGGGCTCGTTAAAACTTTAAAATGCGCCTGTTTTTCGTTCGAGAAAAACTAGATGCATTGCCTACGTCTTAACGGACGTCCATATTAATTTTTGGCCATTTTGTTTCAGGAATGCCGAATAAAAAAAATTACGTAGACTAAAGCACATGAAAATCGGTAAATCTACGTTTACCTGCTTTAAGGCTCGTTTGAACTTGAAAATGCATCCATTTTTCCCGCGGACCAAACTAGATACATTGCCAACTTCTTAAGGGACGTCCATGAAAATATTTTGCCATTTTGTTTGGAGAATGCCGGATCACAAAAATTACATGCACTGTAGCACATGAAAATCAATAAAATCTGCGTTTACCAACTATTGGACTCGTTAAAACTTGAAAATGCGCATGTTTTTCCCGCGATAAAAACTAGATACATTGCCAACGTCTTAATGGACGTCCATGAAAATTTTTGGCCATTTTATTTTTTGAATGCCGGATCACAAAAATTACATGGACTATAGCACATGAAAATAGGAAAATCTACGTTTACGTGCATTAGGGCTCGTTTGAACTTGAAAATGCATCCATTTTTCCCGCGGGACAAACTAGATACATTGCTGATGTCTTAAGGGACGTCCATGAAAATATTTGACCATTTTATTTCGGGAATGCCGCATCACAAAAATTACATGCACTATAGCACATGAAAATCAACAAAATCTGCATCTACCAACTATGGGCTCCTTAAAACTTGAAAATGCGCCTGTTTTTCCCGCGGGACAAACTAGATACATTGCCAACGTCTTAACGGACGTCAATGAAAATTTTTGACCAATTTATTTCGGGAATGCCGGATCACAAAAATTACATGCACTATAGCACATGAAAATCGGCAAATCTATGTTTAACTGCTTTGGGGCTCGTTAAAACTTGAAAATGCGCCTGTTTTTCACGAGGGACAAACTAGATTCATTGCCAACGTCTTAACGGACGTCCATGAAATTTTTGGCAATTTTATTTCGTGAATGTCGGATCACAAAAATTACATGGACTATAGCACGTGAAAATCAACAAAATCTGCGTTTACCAATTATGGGTCTTGTTAAAACTTGAAAATGCCCCCGTTTTTTTCGCAGGACGAACTATATACTTTGCCAACGTCTTAACGGACATCCATGAAAATTTTTGGCCATTTTTTTTCGTGAATGCTGGAGCACAAAAATTACATGGACTATAGCATATGAAAATCAACAAAATCTGCGTTTACCAACTATGGGGCTCGTTAAAACTTTAAAATGCACATGTTTTTCCCGCGGGACAAACTAGATACATTGCCGACGTCTTAACGAACGTCTATGAAAAATTTTGGCCATTTTATTTCGAGAATGTCGTATCACAAAATTTACATGGACTATAGCACATAAAAATTAACAAAATCTGCGTTTACCATCTACGAGGCTCGTTAAAACTTGAAAATGAGCTCGTTTTTCTAGCGGGACAAACTAGATACATTGCCAACGTCTTAACGGACGTCCATGAAAATTTTTGGCCATTTTATTCGGGAATGCCGGATCACAAAAATAACATGGCCTATAGCACATGGAAATTGGCAAATCTACGTTTTACTGCTTTGAGGCTCGTTTGAACTTGAAAATGCATCCGTTTTTTCTACGGGAAAAACTAGATACATTGCCAACGTCTTAACGGACGTTTATGAAAATATTTGGCCATTTTGTTTCGGAAATACCGCATCACAAAAATTACATTGACTATAGCACATGAAAATCAACAAAATATGTGTTTACGAACTATGGAGCTCGTTAAAACTTGAAAATGCACCGTTTTTCCCGCGGGACAAACTAGATACATTGCCAACGTCTTAACGAACGTCCATGAAAATTTTTGGCCAATTTGTTTCGTGAATGCCGGATCGCAAAAATTAAATGTACTATAGCATATGAAAATCGGCAAATCTACGTTTACCAACAATAGGCTCGTTAAAACTTAAAAATGCGCCCATTTTCCCGCGAAATAAACTAGATACATTGCCAACGTCTTAACGAACGTACATGAAAATTTTTTGCCATTTTATTTCGAAAATGTCGGATCACAAAATTTACATTGACTATAGCACATGAAAATCAACAAAATCTGCATTCACCAACTATGGGGCTTGTTAAAACTTGAAAATGCGCCCGTTTTTTCTACGGGACAAACTAAATACATAGCAAACGTCTTAACGGACGTCCATGAATATTTTTTGCTATTTTGTTTCGGAAATGTCGGTTGACAAAAATTACATGGACTGTAGCACATGAAAATTAACAAAATTTGCGTTTACCAACTATGGGGCTCATTAAAACTTGAAAATGCGCCCGTTTTTTCGGCGGGACAAACTAGATACATTGCCAACGTCTTAACGGACGTCCATGAAAATTTTTTGCCATTTTATTTCGGAAATGCCGGATCACAAAAATTACATGGATTATAGCACATGAAAATCAACAAAATCTGCGTTTACCAACTATGAGGCTCGTAAAAACTTGAAGATGCGCCCATTTTTAACGCGCGACAAACTAGATACATTGCCAACATCTTAACGGACGTCCATAAAAAATTTTGGCCATTTTATTTCGTGAATGCCGGATCACAAAGATTAAATGGACTATAGCATATGAAAATCAACAAAATTTTTGTTTACCAACTATGAGGCTCGTTAAAACTTGAAAATGCATCCGTTTTTCCTGCGGGACAAACTAGATACATTGCTAACGTTTTAACGGACGTCCACGAAAATTTTTGGCCATTTTTTTCGGGAGTGCCTGATCAAAAAAATTACATGGACTATAGCACATGAAAATCAACAATATCTGCGTTTACCAACTATGGAGCTCGTTAAAACTTGAAAATGCACCCGTTTTCCCCGCGGAGCAAACTAGATACATTGCCAAAGTCTAAATGGACGTCCATGAAAATTTTTTGTCATTTTGTTTCGGGAATGCCAAATGACAAAAATTACATGGACTATATCACATGAAAATAAACAAAATCTGCATTTACCGACTATGGGCTCATTAAAACTTGAAAATGTGTCCATTTTTCCTGCGGGACAAACTAGATACATTGTCAATACGAAGATCAATGAAAAATTTTGGCCATTTTGTTTCGGGAATGTCGGATCACAAAAATTACATGGACTATAGCACATGAAAATCAGCAAATCTACGTTTACCTGCTTTGGGCTCGTTTGAACTTGAAAATGCGTCCGTTTTTCCTGCGGGACAAACTAGATACATTGCCAACGTCTTATAGGACGTCCATGAAAATTTTTGGCCATTTTGTTAGGGGAATGTCGGATCACAAAAATTACATGGACTATAGCATATGAAAATTAATAAATCTGCGTTTACCAATTATGGGGCTCGTTAAAACTTGAAAATGCGCCCGTTTTTCCTGTAGGACGAACTATATACATTGCCAACGTCTTAACGGACGTCCATGAAAATTTTTGGCCATTTCATTTTGGAAATGCCGGATCACAAAAATTACATGGACTATAGCACATGAAAATCAATAAAATCTGCGTTTACAAACTATAGGGCTCATTAAAACTTGAAAATGCACCCGTTTTTCCCCGTGGAACAAACTAGATACATTGCCAACGTATTAACGAACGTCCATGAAATTTTTTTGCCATTTTGTTTCGGAAATGCCGGATCACAAAAATTACATGGACTATAACACATGAAAATCGGTAAATCTACGTTTTCCTGCTTTGGGACTCGTTTGAACTTGAAAATGCGTCCATTTTTCTCGCGAGACAAACTAGATACATTGACAACGTCTTAACGGACGTCCATAAAAATTTTGGCCATTTTATTTCGGGAATGCCGGATCACAAAAATTACATGGACTATAGCACATGAAAATCAATAAAATTTGTGTTTACCAACTATGGGGCTCTTTAAAACTTGAAAATGCGCTCGTTTTTCCCGTGGGACAAACTAGATACATTGCCAACGTCTTAACGGATGTCAATGAAAAATTTTGGCCATATTTTTTTGGGAATGCCGGATCACAAAAATTACATGGACTATAGCACATGAAAATCAACAAAATCTGCGTTTACAAACTATGGGGCTCATTAAAACTTTAAAATCCGCCTGTTTATCCCGCGGGACAAACTAGATACATTGCCAACGTCTAAACGGACGTCCATGAAAATTTTTGGCCATTTTTTTCGGGAATGCCGGATCACAAAAATTACATACACTATAGCACATGAAAATCAACAAATCTGCGTTTACCGACTATGGGGCTCGTTAAAACTTGAAAATGCGCTCGTTTTTCCCGCGGGACAAACTAGATACATTGCCAACGTCTTAACGGACATCTATAAAAAAATTTGGCCATTTTATTTCGAGAATGTCGGATCTCAAAAAATACATGGACTTTAGCACATGAAAATTGGCAAACTCTACGTTTACCAGCTTTGGGGATCGTTTTAACTTGAAAATGCGCCCTTTTTTCACGCGGGACAAGCTAGATACATTGTCAACGTCTTAACGGACGTCCATGAAAATTTTTGGTTATTTTGTTTCGAGAATGCCGGATCACAAAAATTACATAGACTATAGCATATGAAAATCGATAAATCTATGTTTACCTGCTTTGGGGCTCGTTTGAACTTTAAAATGCGTCTGTTTTTCCTTCGAGAATAACTGGATACATTGTCAACGTCATAACGGACGTCCATGAAAATTTTGGTCATTTCTTTTTGCGAATTCGAATCACAAAAATTCCATAAACTATAGCACACGAAAATCGATAAAATCAACGTTTACCTGCTCTTGGAATCGTTTGAACTTTAAAATGCGCTTGTTATCTCTTCGGGACGAACTAGATACATTGCTAATGTCTTAATGGACGTCCATGAAAAATTTCGGTCATTTCGTTTTGAAAATTTCGAATCACAAAAATTTCATGGACTATAACACACAAAAATTGAGATAATCTAGAATTTCTATTTCGTAACATATAAACTCCAAAATAAGCGATGTTTTCCTTTTGAAAACAATGAGTATCATTTCATAAGTTGTCGCTAGTGGATCTATAAATTTTAAGCTCAAGCATAGTCAGCTACACATATTTTGAAAATTTTATGGACTAATTAATGCACACAAAAAAACTGATAATCCCAAATATCTAATGTTGAAACATAAATTCTTATAAAATGATTCATGTTTCAAAAAAATGAGTATCATTTAATATATCGTTGCCAGTGGAGCCACAATATTTGAGCTTTGATTACACATATTTTTAAAATTCATGAACTTATTCACACAAAAATTGTGATAATTGTGAAATTCATGCATCACGACTAATAAACTTTAAAAATTGGTATTTACCTTTCAACAGTAATATGTGTATCATTTAATAGGTCTTCGTCAATGGACATACAAAATTGGACCTCATACGAAGTCGGTCACATATGTTATGAAAATTCATGGGGCTAATATAAACGAAAAACCTTGACAATTCTGAATTTGTATTTCGTAACATATAAACTTCAAAAGAAAGTGATTTTACCCTTTGAAAATCAATGAATTACTTAATAGGTTGTCACAAATGGATCAACAAAATTTGAGCTCAAATGGACTCGATCACACATATTCCAGAAAATTAATTGAGTGATATAAATGAAAATTGAGATAATCCAAAATTTCTATTTCATGACACATAAACACCAAAATAAGTGATATTTGCCTTTTCAAAATAATGAGTATCATTTAATAAGTCGTCGCCAATGAATCCATAAATTTTAAGTTCAAGCGGAGTCAGTCACACGTATTCTACAAAAATCATGGAACAATCAATGCACACAAAAAACCTAGAAAACCTCGAATTTTTAATCTTGTACATAAATTCTTAAAAATGATGTATGCCTTTCGAAAATAATAAGTATCATTTAATATATTTCGTTACTAATGAATGCACAAATTTAAGCTTAAACAAAGTCGGTCACGCATATTTTGAAAATTCATGAAGTAATACACACAAAAATTGTATATCATTTAATAGGTTGTCGTCAATGGTACATATTTTGGAAATTCATAAAGCTTGAGATAATCCTAAATTTCTGTTTCGTGAAACATAAACTCTACAAACAACAATACACGTCTTTCAAAAATAATGTGTTATAATTTTAATAGGTCGTCATGAATGAACTCATAAAAGTTGAGCTTAAACAGAGTCAGTCGTATGTAGTACTGAGAATTCATGAATTTATACACACAAATATAAATTTTCGTGAATTTTTATTTCGTGACACAATCTCCTAAAAGATCGACTTACACCATTAAAAAATAACGAGTATTATTTAATCTGTTGTCACTAATCGACCCGCAAAATTTGAGAATAAAGTGGAACGGTCATACATATTCCATAAAGTTAATGAACTATACCCACCGAAACTGAAATAATCGTGAATTTCTATTTTCTTACATATAAACTCCATAAAAAGCGATCTACACCTTTTGTAATTAATATGTATCATTTAATAGGTCTCTATCAATGGACCCACAAATTTGAGCTCAAATGGGCATATTTATATATAATTCAGAAAATTCATAAACTAATACACATACTAAAAAATTGAGATAATCTAAAAGTTCTATCTCGTAAAGTTCGTAACACATTAATTTTAAGAAAGTGACTAAATAATTAGAATCATATAATAGGTCATTCTCAATGAGCCCACATGATTTGAACTCAAAAGATTCAATACACATGAAAATTAAGATAATCGTGGACTCCTATTTTGTGATAGATAAATACCAAAAAGAAACATCTATCTTTAAAAAAATAAATGAGTATCATTTAAAAGATAGAAGCTAAACAGCCCATAAAATTTAGCTCAAACGGAGTCACATATTCTAAAAAATTCATGAATTTTAACACACAAAAAAATTAAGATAAACTTCAAAATATCAACGTAAATCTTTAAGATAATGAATAACATTTTAAGGTCATCACCAAAGGACCCATAAAATTTTAGCTCAAATGATGACAGTCACATATATTTCAAAAAATTCATAGACTATAATATACACAAAAATTTGAGATAATCATAATTTTTGCTTTGGGAAATAAACTCCAAAAATAAAATAATATGCACCTTTCAAATCTAAGAAGTGTCATTTAATATGTCTTAGTCAATGGACCTATAAAATTTGACCTCAAAAGAAATTGATTATACATATTTTATAAAATTATGGACCGATACATACGAAAAATTTGAGATAATCTTGAATTAAAGTTCCATGTCACATAAAATTCAAAAAAGCAGTGTTTGCCTTTCCAAAACAATAAATATCATCTAATAGGTCGTCATTAATGAACCAACTAAATTTGAGCTCAAACAGAATCGCCAACGCAAATTCAAAAAAATCATGAACTAATACATACGAAAAATTGATACAATTTTTAATCTATTCTATTTCATTTTAACTTACAAAAAAGAAAAAATGGTATCCGCCTTTAGAAAATAATGAGTATCATTCAATAGATCGTCGACAATGATCCCACAGAATTTGGACTCAAACGAAATCGATCACACGTATCATAGACAAATCATGAACTAATACCCATGAAAATTCTAGATTATCCTAAATTTTTATTTTGTTATACATACTACAAAAAATGACTTACAAAGTACATGGAGTATAAATTCATGGATTAATATAAATAAGAAGTTGAGATAATTTTTAGTATCTATTCGACACATAAACTCCATAAAAAAAAGGCTTAAATTTTGAAAATAATGAGTATCATTTAATTGGTAGCCACCAATTGACCCACAAAACTTAAAGCTCAAAAAAAGTTAGATTACATATTTTGGAAAATTATTGACTAATAAATAAGAAAATCGTAGATGATCTAGAATTCTAATTTCGTGCTATATAAACTATAAAAGAAAATGACATACGCCTAGCAAAAACAACAAGTATTATTTAATAAGTCATCACCAAAGGACTCACAAAATTTGAGCTCAAACAGAGTCTATCACACATAATTTTTACAAAATCATGAATTAATATACATAAAAAAAATCAAGATAATCATAAAAAAAAAAAATACATATAAAATCTATAAAGTGATGTATTCCTTTCAAAAATAATAAGTATCATTTAATATGTCATCATCAATACACCCACAAAACTTGAGTTCGAACAAAACCGATCACATATATTCCAAAATAAATTTATGAACTAATAATACACACAAAAATCGAAATTATTCAAAAAATCTAATTGGACATATACACCAATCTTAATCCATCAACCAAATTTCAAAAAATCTAACATATACTAATACACAAAAAAATAATTATCATAAATTTGCGTATTATCAGTTTCAACACTTTTATTCAGACATAGAAGTATCTACAAAATCAAGTTCAACACTTCCAAAAATATTTTTAAACACATGATGCTTCATCAATTACTTTTGATCAAATAATCCAAGGTGTTGTTAATCTAATCAATCTCAAAAGTAAAGAAATCAAATTCAACTAATAAAAACTTTTAGGAACAATAATCCCAATGGGAACTTAACATTGATTTATATTAATTGACCTAACCCCTGTACAAACAATATAATGTTATGCTCTTCAGCCAGAGGTGAAAAACATTAATCTTACTACTACAAACATAGTTCTACAGACATAAATTTTCACCAATTATCAAAGAATCTTCAAATCCCAGTTTTTCTCCATGTATAACATCCTCCGGATCCCGAGGTGTGCTTGCATCAGGACCCCAACAAATAGGCAAAACCCAAATGGTTTCCTGGGGGACTATAGCCTAAAACTTCAGTACATTCTCAAGGTAAGAAAGGCTACCTGGATTGGTTTTCATCATCTTCAACAATGTTGAATAGGAACTTTGGAAGGGATGCAATACGAGGAAGATGAAGGAGCAAGTCGCCAAAGGAGTCTATCCTTGGAATACTTGGTGTCGGCTTACTACCAACAGAATCGTTGGTGTTCTCTTTGTTATTTCCATCGTTCTCACATGCAGAAGAGCTACAAGCATCGTTAGATTGAACAGGTTTTTGCAGATGATTTTCTCCATTTAAATGGGGCTCGTGAGATGCGATAGGATCCTGCAAGAGGCAGCACAGAGAGTTGACTTTCTTCATGAGAGATTTCTCGTCTGAAGCTGGTGTACATTGAGTGTCGCTGAGCCACATCTGTGCAATGTCCTCCAGCATGCCCTTGCATTCTAAGGCCTCATCAGACTGCAAACTTCCAGAATTAATCTGTTGCGAAATGCAGATTTCAAAGTGGCTAACAAGATCAGTCATAGACATTGATGGCCGGAGTCCTGGCACCTTCAATTGCTCCAAGTTTCGCATCCTGTTAGAATCATACCCTATGCTGTTTGCATTGTCCCTAACAGCATGTGTATCCATCACTGAAGATCAGAAGAAAAAAATCAGTGACAAACTTTGGCATAACAGCTTCCATCATACAGAAGTAATCTACTACTGAATGTTAAGGGTAAATACAAACTCAGTATAAAGTATTCGAACATCATCAACTTCAACAGATGTGGAAGGGCATAACATGAAATGCTAGCTATCTAATTTCATTTATTGTCTTGCTCATCTCTCACCTCAGGAGCAGAAATTAGACAAATATGAACAGAGGAAAAGAAGATGGCACAAGTAGTCCACGAAGAAAAACTACATAGCGAAGAGGTGAGAAAAGAGGTTGAAGATGGAAATGGAATGATGGCACTAAACATGGTAGGGGTGGAGGAAAAGAGTAATGAAAGTCCAAGCACACAACTAATTATCGAATGTATGCATGTAAAATAGCCAGTATATAGAACATATATACCAGATAAGAGGCAAAAGTAGATGTGCATTGCACAAAGCTTAAATTATAGTAACGACTTCAAGCATGATTCTGACAAATGCAGCACAGAATCACTAATATAAAATCCCTTTTTGTTAGCTTTAGCATTCTTTTCCCACAATCTTCCTCAATTGCTGTACATTTTCCATAGAAAGATGCCTATCACGGTTGTAGAGCTTAGAATAGACAACCTAAGCACGGAATATTAAGAGCAGACAGGAAGCACTACTACCTGAGCTTGGAGAAGGGGCATCCCTAGACAAATGTTCAGGGGCTGCACCAAGGAGATCAGGTTGTTCAAAAGACACTGAAGATGACTGTGCTGCAGCAGGTGATGCTGCATCTTGGATGCTTGATAGTGGGGAACCCTTGCCAGAACCAACTGGATCTAAGCCATGGTCGTTCAATTCGTCAAGATTTTCAAATACAATAGCTTTAGTATCAAAATATGGAGATTCCAAGGCCAATTCAGGCTGTTTGCTCAGAGAATTGAGTCGCACATCACATTGGATCAATTTTTCATAATGCTTATTCAAGACACCAACTGGACACTGTAGAAAGTGTTGCCTATACAGATCAAAAGAGTTATTTAGCACAACAGTATTAGAAGCTAAACTACTGAACTATGGAATACATAAGGTGATTCAGTAATTCAATATTAGGTGCATTTTTAAGGTGGGAATCACACCCCACTGCTGATCTGGTTCCTCAATATATTGGTAACATTCAAATACAGGAGCCAAAATTCACAAGTTGATGACCCCTAACTTATTGCTTATCAGCTTATAAGCACTTTCAATTAGACCAAGTATTTTACTATCTAATACCTAACACTCAATTTTCTCTTTTAAGAAATTTAACTCACAACTCCCTCTTTGTAATTGATACTTCTTAAGTTCATATTTTTTGTAAATAATGTTAAGGACATACTCCGTCCATCCCAATTTATGTGATGTTGTTTGTCTGGGTATAAAGTTACATAAATAAATGACTATTGAAATTTGTGGTCTAAAATAAGTCATAGATATTAGTCTCGCTCTAAATCATCTCATAGAGGGTAAAATGGGTGTTCTAATGTTAAATTGTTACTAAATAGAGAAAAAATCATTTTAAGACAGACTTTGGTGGAAATTGGATAGCAAAGGTAGTTTCAAGGTGAACTCTGCATACAAGCTTTTGAACCAAGGAAATCTACAAAGACAACATTGGCCGTGGAAACATATATGGAAGATTAAAATCCCCTTCAAAGTTGTCTGTTTTACTTGGTTATTGACAAGAGAGGCTGTTTTGACACAAGAGAACCTCAAGAAGAGACCCTTGTGTTCCAGATGTTACCTTTGTGGTGAACAGATTGAGACAGTTAGCCATCTGTTTCTACAGTGCAGGACAACTACTCAGTTGTGGAGAATCTTTGTTAGCCTGAGGGGTATTAGTTGGGTCATGCCTAACAAAATAACTCATTTGCTATATAGTTGGGAGGAAGCAGGAGTAGGAGCTGCTGACAAAGACAGATGGAGGATTGTCCCGGCTTGTATCTGGTGGACAATATGGAAGGAAAGGAATTCAAGATGTTTTGAGAGCAAAAATTGTGATCTACAGATGATCAAACTAAATTGCGTTAGACTTTTTTGTTTCTGGTGTAAACAAATATACTTAGAGGACACTGACTCAATTATAGACATCCTAGGATCTTGTTACAAGTAGAGTCAGTTAGATGTCTTTTTGATTTTGATGTAAATAAGGTTTCAGTGCAACCCATGTACTGACTTGTCAATAAACACAACTGTTACCTTCTCAAAAAAAAAAAAAAAACCAAAAAGGGAAGGGAGACATGATGAAAATAATCTTGAAGGTGGTGGTTAGTACACAAGTATCCAGCATGTGAATAAAACAACATTTATTTAGGGACTAAATAGTGTCCTACAGTCGAGATAATACAAAATATTATTGGTCATTTCTTAACAGAAGTAAAGATTATTTACCTGTTCAAGCTAGCCTGTCCGCCAGTGAAATCTGAAGTCGCTTGCCATAGAGTATGTTTTCTGGGTTGTGGATTTGTCTCCTTGAAGAAAAGGGGCTGACGAGCCAACTGAATCACAGAAAACCATAAACTACAAACTGAAGATAGCACTACAATTTCTTACAAAACAAAAGAACTATAGCGCCAGTAAAACTAGAGTATCAGTATAATTGTTCTTTCAAACATTTATGGTGTTTCAATTCACAGGATGAAGTATTTTTGCTTAGGGAGGTTCTTTAATAGGACTTCATCAATAACTTCTTGCTAAGGAAAAAGAAGTATTCGATATGGTGAGAGTTGACCTTATACCTATCTGTTTGGTGCTGCTAATAAAAAAAATTTATACTAATACACTTAAGAAATTAGTTTAGAGAGAGCCCCCAAAAGCATGGCCTAGTGGTCAATGAAGTGGAGAGTCATGAGGTCCTTTCAAATCCCCAAGGAGACAAAAAACACTAGGTGATTGCTTCCCATATGCCCAAAGTCTTGGGGCAGAGTTGTCCAATAATTGTGCTGGTAGGAGTTCATAGATTCCCGTAGATTTAGTAGAGGTGCACCCAAGCTGGCCCTGGACACCAGTGTCATTAAAAAAAAAATAGGTTGGAAACTTATGCCTTACCACAAGAGTCAAACTGCCTGGACCATTCTCTGGACAGCTCGCCTTCAGCCCCATGATATCTGACCATTGAATCTCAATTTTACTCTTGAGCCCACCTTCAAGAATTTCCCAAACAAGCTTATGCTTAGCAAAGTAACACTTTGCCACCAAATCACCTTCATATCTAGATGCATACTAAAACGAAATAGAAAAATTAGTCAAAAGAAAATTATTCACAGATAATCTAATAACAAGGCACAAAGTTCAAGGCAATTACTTCCCAAGTCCCTATCCTTAAAAGTGATCCCGAAAAATTTGACGCCTTCAACTTGTCAGTTGCTACTGAAGTAGAAGCACCCTTTGTTCCCGTATTGCTTACAGAAGTAGGGTTTTCAGGTGCAGTGGAGGAAGCATTGTTTTGTGACAGCCTCATCGTGATTAAATCTAGCAAAGATGGACTCTTTCTCAATCTCAGACCTAAAGGACTTGGCTCATCAAGTGGATTGTATTCTGGAGGAGGAACAGGCAATTCATCATTTCCAGCATCCCACTGTTAAAAAAGCAGGAGATGAAGATAAGTAGCTGAAAATTGGAGTCCCACAGTCACAAGTCAACACAAATAAAAAACAAGAACAAAATAATAACCAGGAGACCAACTTAGCAAAGTCTGCAAACAAGCTTAAAAGATCATGGAAACTTGGATAACAACTTCATAAAAAAGATGAACACTTTCTTTCAGCTGGTTATCCTCCCCCCCCCACCCCACCCCAACCCCAGGTCTGTAGCACTATAGGATAAATCCTGTTGCATTTACTATTAAGTAGCTAAGATCTTATTCTCAATTCAAATACTAGACCAGTGTTTTGGGAAGCGAGAAGCGGAAAAAAGCGACGAGGGCTTGCTTCACAGAAGCGAGAAGCGAAGCGCGCGCTTTTTTAAAAAAAAGCGACATTTAGTATAAAAATAAAAAAATATTAAATAACTAAAAAGAGGTAATATAGTCTTAGATTGAAAGAAATTACTTAGGCAAAAATACTCACAAGTCATAACATATAAAGCAAAAAATCAAAAATATAATTAAATCACAAAGATTCAAACTCCTATTCTTCAACAAGATCCTCAAACTCTTCAAGTGCCATAACCAAGGGTTCTACTTGGTCATCGAGGTCTTCACGAGAAAAAGAAGGGCGGCAGCCAGCAGACTCAGTCGAGAGCTTCAGGAGAGAGAAGGGAAAGAAAGTCGCGAGGAGAGAAGGGAAAAAGAGTCGCGAGGAGAGAAGGGAAAGAAGAGTTGTGAGGAGAGAGAAGTTATATTTCAGATTTTTTTTAAAAAAAACCTATTTTTTTTAAAAAAAACCCTAATTGTCGCTTTTTTTATAAAAAGCGCGCTTTTTTGCGCTTTTTCCTCAGCGTCGCTTCTCGCTTCTTCCTCTGAAGCGAGTGCTTTTTTCAAATCGCCTCGCTTCAAGTTAAAAAAGCGCACATGGGTCGCCTCGCTTTGAAGCGCGCTTTTAACAACAGTGTACTAGACATCCTGAAAGAGTGGAGTATGGTCATCAATATGAGTTTTCACCATCCAACAAGCAAGAACTTAAGTATCTCAACAAGACATTAATAGCAGAACAAGTCCAGTAATTCAAATATGTCAGTACCGATATGACCACTTGCTTATTTAATAAACAGTCGCTTAACATATTGGATAATGGTGGAGACTCTTTCCCAAACCAAAAAGTCATTGATCAGTCATATATAACAGTAAAGCATGAAATCATATTCTTCCCCATCTGAAACATAAAAACTCCAAAAATAATGAGGGAATAATAGCTAAATTCTTAACAAAAAACCTATGAGCCACCCTCTAAATTAATGTCTTCCAAAATTCAATCTTGAAGTCGCGTCTTTGCTGGAACTCAAATAATGTACTCACTCCATTCACTTTTACTTTTACTTGTCCACTATACTAAAAATATAATTTCACTTTTACTTGTCACTTCTAGTAAGCATATCAAGAGCGAAACATCTTCTTTTCATGTTTTACCCTTGGCATTTACTATTTGTTAAACATTTCCCCATACCTAAGACTAAATATCAACTAATATGGGTATTATAGTAAAATATCCATATCAATCACTGTTTATCCTAGTGCAAAGTCCAATCTATACTAGTATATGGAGGGAGTACTTCCAAATTGCTCTTTGCCAAAAGATCTCCTTTTAACTTGGTGAAATATCAAAACATGATGGTCAAGAAAAGAGTCTCCTCTTTTTTCTTTTCTTTTTGTTTTCTGCGGTTCGGGCAATGCATATATAGCTAAGAAATGTGCAGACACCACAAACACAAACAGTTGCAAAATTATCCTGTTCATTATTTCTTACAAGAATCCATCACTAAAAGAATGTTAAACAGGTCATACTAATACGAAACAGCAATATCCTATATCCAAAACCAAACAGACTCATCCTACATTCAATAGTTGAACTTCAAATCAAATTACTACTAATAAATCCAAGGACGCGGCCTATTGGTTGGGCAGAGAACCATTTGTCCTAGTCTTGGCGCAATCTGACCCGAACATCACAGTTATTGAGATAAAAAAAGATCAAAATACTACTAATTCGCCATGCAGTCTAAACAGATCAACTAGAAAACACCCAACAAATTTTATTAACTCTCATAACTTCACAAAAACAATCAGAACTATTTCCTCATCTAAAATCACTCTCTTCCAAGCCACATTTCCAAGTCATAATAACAAGAATACACAATAACACCAAGCACCAATAAACAACAACATACCCGCTGTAATCCCACAAGTAATCCAGAGATAATAGAGTCAACGCAGACCTTAACATGGCTCAAAAACATCAATAAGCTAAACTACAAATACTTCCGATCCAGTAAAAAAAAATTCAAAATAAAACCTGATTAAAGCTTGAGGAACCCGAAGACGACTTTGATCGTTTAGTGAGAGGACCATGTTCATCTTCAAGAGGATCCTCAACCTCATATTTCACCGGAAACGACGCCATTCCCGACGACATCATCAACTCAACCATTAAAATCCCAAAAAAATCCAAAATAAATCCCAAAAAATGGATTTTGCTTGAACACGAAATTGAGATTCAGAGAATTCGAATCGAGGCCTAGGATTTTTTGGATTTGAATTTGTATTGTAAAATTGGAGAATCCAAAAACCCTAGGATTCAGAGAATTTGGGGATTTTTCTTTTTCTTAATGCGGCTATAAAAAATAGATAATAGAAAAATGGCGAAAATATATATAAGCAAAGAAAGCGAAGTCCAATAATTGACTCACACCTGAGAGGAAATGACTATTATGCCCTTGGAGGATTCGATATGCACTCGGAATCGTAAAATCGGGTCATATTTTTCGAGTTTTATCTAACTATTTTTAGGTTTTCTACAACTGAGTCTTAAGACGTTAGAGTGTTATTGTACGTAACTTCTATTCTTACTATCAAGAAGATTAAGAGGTTACTTTCGGTAGATTTCTGACGGAACGAATGATGAAAAGAGTAAACAGAAACAATAAACAAGTGTCGAAGCTAAAGAATAATCGATAATAATAGAAATATAAAAATAAAAAGAAGAATACTAAAACAAAAAGATACGACCCTAGTAATTGACGAAGCCACATTATATTTCCTCAGAAAAGAATGTTGTTTAGTTATGTTAAAAATTAAGTTTAAGTATTCATATATATATATATATATATATATTGATGTTATTTCTTATTTTTCACGTGTTTTTTTATACCTTCTATTAAAAAATTATCGTGATAAATTCATAATTTTAAACATACAATGCGTTCAATATTAAGAACCAGCAAATCTTTTAATAATTGAAAATTGAATTGACATAAATAAAGATATCAAATGGGATATAATATTCAATTGGATCGATTCAAAATTTTATATCGAAATTATTATCTTTATCCGAGTATCAAATGATAAAAATTAGAGTAAAATTCAAATAATGGACATTCTTGTAAATTCACCTTATATTATATATATATATATATATATATATATATATATATATATATATATATATATATATATATATATATATATGCGCACGTGACAGGTGGGCATAGAAATGGGGTCCACATTCGTGGTTGTTGGACCACACGTGTCAATGCTTTACACGTTTTCAATTATTATTTTTTCGTTAATTAGAAGAAAAAAAATAAGTTTATCGTATTAAATATTTTTTCTATAATGACATCTCATTATAATAGCTACAATGCGAGAATATATAATATTGTTATAAAAGAAATTTCACCATATTAATATTTAATATTGAGTAAATTTAATTATTATTATTTGTTTTATTTCTTCTTTTAAGAAAAGAATATATTCAGCTTTGATCCTTGATGAAATCATAACATATTGAAATTATAATATTAATTGAGAAACATAATCATAGTTTCATATAAATTAAAAATACCTGTTAGGTTACGTTTTTTTCTCGTTTTATTTTATGATAATCAGCCTTTTATGAAAAATACTTTAAGTTAAAACCATAAAATGAAATTTAATTTCATATTTAGAGGCTTAAATGTCTTGTTTTTCATAATTCGTCATTAAACTATTATCGACTCATAACAATTACATAAAATGATATAAGTTCATCTGAAATCCACGTAAATATATTTAACATGTGTTTACGTGAATGTAATAATAAAATAATGTATTATTTTTAAAAAAACTTTTCTTTTTATTTTTATGTCATTCTCCATTTTGAGTAATGAATTGACAGTTAGTGACTCCTTTTTTTGGCAATTATGATTGTTTTATATTTAATTATTTTTCATTTTTTTTAAAAAAAGGAAATATATGGATCCCAAAAATAATTTTATGCACTTTCAACTAATGAGGCTTTATAATTAGATTCTCCTAACTTTCTTAATAATAATATTTTTATATATATATATAGTCAATATATATAGAGATAAAAGAATATATAAAGAGTCACAATTATTTAAAAGGCACTATCCAAAGTAACCATTTGGATAATTTGGAAGATGATGTAGCATTTGATTTTCACATTATGCTTCGGAGTTTATCGAAAACAAATTTTTTATTTTAATAATAATTGAAATATTTTTAAAAATTAGTGACATATATTTCGAAACTCGAAAGGTTCAAACTCATAATGGACACCTAAACAAACAATTAACAACTTCACACTATCAAAGAAACTAGACTTCTTATTGATAATCGAAAAATCTCTGAAGGCCAACAAAGCATGGTTCGAAACTCATGATGTGTGCCTAATGGCACAAATATGAATCCTTATCTTTATAGTAAAACATAAATCATAATCACAATCTATGAACGCAAAGAATAGTCTACTAATACAGGTATCAAACACTGAAAAAGGAGAAATAACTGCGAAATAACTACCATACAAGGCAAGTTAAGAAAATAACTCACTTGCACAAAAAACTTACAAATTGATGTTGAAGAGTTTATAGTAAAACTTACACAAGGGAAAAAAGAAACAGAATTTACTGGTGCTTAACAAGTCTAAATGATATGAAAAATCATTAGTGCAAAGAACTTCAGATGGATTAAACTTGGAAAAGTGTATATCAAGCAATGGTGTTTCTTCATCCTCTACACAGAAAGAGAGAATCCCGTCGGGTTCTAGCAACTTGATGAAGAGTATGTTTCTAACTGCAGCTCGACCTACTTGGCTCGGTTTACCTTCAAGTAAGGCAATGCACCGATTACATTGTTGTAATCACTGCGGTCAACTTGTACCTGTGTAACACAAACATCATCTGATGAGTCATGTATCGTCGAAGAAAGAGTAGTACAAATCTTACGCCAAAAATTAGAGAGTTCATTCGCCAGAAAGTACACACACGTTCATCCTCGAGGTTTTTTGGCTTCAAGTTTCATCTGTTTTATCTTGTATCCCTTAAACCATGACTCATTCTATACTGCAATAAGAATAGCCTAGGCATTGATCTTAGGAAGGTAAGGTCTGATAGTTGGTAGCAAAGTAGCAACAAACTTTTATTTTTGGATAATCGTGATGTTTGGGCTAGCTTGCCCACACCTTGACTAATTCCACAGCGTACCGTTAAAGAAGTAATAGACTTCTTGGTTTGTTGCAGGACATTTTGGTGAATCACATAATCATAATGCAGCTGGAAAGGATTGACTGAATTGACAAGGGTAATAACTTTTTCAGGTGGGCAAGCAAAACTGTAGCTAACAAGTGACAAGGCATGACCGAGATTTGGCCGGTGGTATCATAAGTATGAGCAGATAAGTGGTGCGAATTTCGATGAAAGTATGAAGGAAAAGGCAATGCATAGGTTAGGTACTGGGAGAACCTGCAGATATGGATGAATCGAACAACATTTGAGAACATCTTTATCGAAAACAAGTGGTTTACCTTTCTAAAAAGGGGTGCCAACAGGGGTTTCTTTGCCATTTCTAGAAAGTGACATGCAACAAAATTACACAATCCCAAAATGCATGGTGGAAGAAAATACAACCATTTACATTGCATCAAAGATGCCAAAAACTAGAGGTAGACTCTGTATGACTATGATAAGAAAAAAACATCATTTTCTTGGCCGTTGGGCTGTTATAAGTAATTAACTTGTACTTGACAGCACACTTACAGGACCTGCTGGACAAATTATTGGGCAATCATGGAATCATCATATGAACTGTTCAGAACTATATTGAAAACAAGTATCTCACAAATGCGTAAATGACATTCTAACTCTCCTGATTAGTACTAAAACCATATGTAATTCCTCAATTTTCTAAGAAGAAAAAGTTCCTGCTCCTACTGGCTACGACTATGACATTTTTGTTTTACATATCCAAAAAAATAGTTGAAACAGGTCCAAATAAAGTAAAATGGATCACGAAGATCATATAGGCGACCCCAACTAGATTGGGATTTTGAGCATAGTTGTTGCTGTTATTGTATCCACAAAAATTAGTGAACAAATCATGTCAGCTTATGGCTAGCCAAATACCTAGGATTCTGCATCACTATCAGAAAAGCAAGCCTTATTTGGTACATAGGCATAGTCCTAAACCCAATTCAACAGTCATTTACAGAAGTGGTACTATTAACTGCCACCAAAATTAATACACTTAAGTTCTATATAAGCAGTGGGAAGAATTGCTCAGATACAGTGAATGAGGCTTACTTGGGTCGTGTTGTAAATGCGCTGGCTAAACCTATTGATGGTAGAGGTGAAATTTCCATCACAGTTTTTGTATCCCATTTGAGAGAGTTACAAGAAGTACTGCAATAGGAGTTCGAGTTGTTAATTCAGGCAATGGAAGAGCTTGGGGTTAGCTATATGGAATAGAAAGTATGCAGTCCTTTGAGTTAGCGATCAGTAGAGCATGTTCCTTCGGTAGGTGGACCGTGGATGTGAATGGCGCTTCAGCCTCTTGATTGTTAATACGGACCATTGGATCACATGAAGCTTGTACAAGTAAGTGAAGATAACTTCTTTGGCGTTTCTAATGTGTGGCACACTACACGGCCAGGAAGAATAGAAAAGGTTAACGGGTAAAGAGAATAACTCTAAAGGCTTTTCAACCTGCACACTCTATGAAGTAACATATGGGTAAAGAAACCAGACCCTTTTATCCAAATGAACCAGCTAATGGGAATTACCAATGGAGATTAAATTAAGTATATTTTCTCTTCACATCTCAAATATGCATATGAATATTAATAGAACATCAACGCTAGTCATACCATGTACTACATAATAATTTTTTGACACAAAAATGAGTTCTATATATAACCAAAAACTGAGTACATAGTTCTTTCCCTTCATTTGGAACTACAAACCAGCACTAGATATTTACACACAAAAAGGATGATTTCCCGTGGAATGCTTCACAAGTGTCAGCGTCTCTTTTCATTGTCTTATCAATACGATATAAAATCTGAGTCTCTTCCTAAATCCACTCATCACCATTACATTACAACAATTAATACACGTTTTTATGACTCTATAATTCCTCAAATATAAAGTAGGGATTATACATTCCATGTTCCGATTACTTGATATGCAAAAGTTGCACAACTTTGTTGGAAAAATGCACGTAAACTAGAACTCTTGCAAAATGCATTGTCGTTAAAACAATGTTCTGAAGATCATCCCCTGATTTCTACTTCAACGAATGAATTAAAAGTTGCATTCCCTATGAAATATAACATTATGGGACAATAACAGGATAAGATACAATTCTAAAATCTATTTAGGCGTTCGGAGTAGGTTTGACAAGAAAACTTATATCCCAGACTGATAACAAGCAAATAATTTAAATAAAGTTTTCACAATAGAATGTATGAGTTCTGAGAGAATGAAGGCAAACCGTTTTCGAGAGTCTGTTTTTCCTTTTGGTATTCTTCTTCCTAAGCAAATGCTGCTTCCCAGCTCTCCTCCTCATTATCTTCCCACTACCAGACACCTTAAACCTCTTTGCTGAAGCCTGAAAATTCCAAGATTATCACAAATTCAAACACCCAATTCACAATCCCTACAGAAAACCTCCACACTTTAATATCCGAACACACACAAAAAATAAAAGCAAACTTTACTTTGGGGGTGTTCATTTTCACAGTTTAGGTGAAAGACATAGAAAAAGTGAGCGTCCGAGCATCTAAATCCCCTTCACAAGTCATTTTCTCTCCACAGAGAATCTCCACATATACATATACACACATCAAATACAGTGAGAACCTAACCTACCAATAAGCCAATACTTGTGAACCGATAATACATAAAACCGAACCTACCACTGCACACCCCTATTCTTCATTCTGTCTCCTTAGGGACAGTTCAAACACTTTTTTTTCTTCCAAAATTGGGGGAAATGGATTTGGGAACTAACCCTCACCAACAATGTGAAAGTTCAGATAGTCAACCAACTTAGCTACTAAGATTCTCCTTAAATTTAAACAACCAGTTACAATTCCCATAGGAACCTGCACACATACCAAAACCCCTAGTGGGCAAAAAAGAAGCAAACTTTACTTTGTGGGTCTTCATTTTGTACCCTTTGGCGCACATCCTAACACTTCAATCACAATTCCCACATGAAACCTCCACAACAAACCTAACTCAAACACACACACAGAGACCAATAACAGTGAGAAAAATAGAAACTTTTGTACCCTTTGCCACACACTACAGTTAAAGAATGTGGATTATCACAAATTCAAACACCCAAATCAACAATTCCAACAGAAAACCTCCACACAAACCAAAACTCAAAACACACACTGACACGAACAGCAAAACCAGTGATAAAAATAGAATCTTTACCTTGTGGGTCTTCATTTTATACCCTTTATGGCACTCTACAGTCAATGTCTTTGAATTTCCATTAGTTGGTGTTGCAGCAATCGAAACTTTCTCGAAGACAATTGGGGCAAAACTTGATATGTTGCTTGAAGAACTGAGACTGAGTGATGTTTTCTTAGCAATTGATGGAATGTTAACAGAGGTGCGGCAAGTAAAACCTGTTGATTTTCTAGGGGAAAAGTTTAGAACTGTGGAGAATAGTGAAGTTGAAGATGAAGAAGCCATTGTTAGAGTCATTGAAGCTTTGTTTTCTTTGGTATATGGATAATGTGAGGATTGAAAATGGCTCTTTCTCTATCCTTTTGAGTACTTTTTTCTAAAAATTTTATAGACCTCAATTTAATTTTATGGAAATATAGTAAAGTACCCTTATTGTTTGTGAAATTACACTTTGATACACTCACGACGAATCAATTGATTTAATGTGTTATGTTTTTTTATGAGTCGAGAGAATTTAATTAGTAGCTTTACGACCGAATCACTTGATTTAATGTGTTATGTTTTTGATGAGTCACGAGGATTTAATTAGTAGCTTTAGAAACTTTTTCTAACCAATATGACTTCAATGTGATTTAATGTGTTATGTTTTTGATGAGTCACGAGGATTTAATTAGTAGCTTTAGAAACTTTTTCTAACCAATATGACTTCAATGAAATAAGCATAGTTTGGGATTATTAGATTTGAATTGAACTCTCCACTTGAGCGAATAGAAATTGAGATTTTAAGTATTTCATTCTTCTCTCCTCGTGATTGATGATGACCCTAGAAGTTAAATACCTTTGGAAATTAAAATCTCCACGAATAGAATTTGAGATTTTCAATAATTCGTTCTACTCTCGTCTTAAGAGAATAGTAACTCTCTATATTGATATAAATCCAAAATTGAAGATCTAATAAACGACTTCATTAGATACTTAAACTCAAAATCTCGATATAGAAATAAACAAATACTTATCATTCTAGCGACTATCGAGTGTTGGATTGACTTTCTAATTGAAGCATATAGTGTTGCATTAAAGTCTTTAGTTAATATTTGATGTAAAAGTGATTAGTCAAATTACCTAAAAATAACTCCATATGTATACACTAAAGTTGGTCAACATTACCAATATATATGCTACAAAAATTACTAAAGAAACACTAAATCCTTCAAGTTTGCCAACATTTTTCCTTTACAAAAACACACATGCTCATAATATTTATAATTTAACAAAAGAATTCAACCATATAGCAAATTCAAAATACAACAAAAGATGCTGTTGCATAGCCAAAGTACTCAGCTTCAGAAGTAGCAGTCAAGACCTTGTCAAGATGGCTATGGACTCCCACTCCAAACTACAAACAATTTCCTGCAAGGTAATAATGTTCTTGATGTTAAATGCATGTCATTAATAGGTTGATAAAGAAAAGGAAATGTAAAGCAAAATACAAAGATGAATTTCGAAGACGTTTGGACACACGTCACAGAGTAATTTCTTCTTCGCCCTCGCAACACCAATCTATGTTGATTTTAGCACAACCTAGGCTCGGAAAGGGCAATTTTATCTACCTTCTCAAAGGTAAGGGTAAGGACATTCAACCCCTCCTCAGACCCCACCTGTGAGATTACATTAGGTTTGTTATTGGTGCTGCTTGGCTCGGTAAATACAGCTCTACCCGACTCCCCTCCCCCTCGTCCCGTCACAAGCCTCATCCCCTCCCTTGATTGGTCCAACCTTCTCTATCAACTAGGTCCAATAGAGGATCAAACAAAGATCAGATGATCCTCCCATTCCTGCTTCTGGATTTAGATATGCTACTCTATTTGCCTATGGATGTGCATCTAAGACTTAGTAATTGGATAGCTGTAAAGAGCTCAAGGTCTACAGAACAAAGGATTCTCTCAGACCTAGAGGTATTGATGGTGATTTTCTAATTTTGTTTTGGCTGAAGTTGAAAATAGGGAGGAAAGAGTATTAAATGTTAAAGTTGAAAAGAAGTATTCCGAAAGTTGAAAAATGGTGTTCGAACATGAACTTCAGTCAAAAAAAGTTTAGTTTTGCTAGTGAGAACCACTATTTTACTTGAAATACCAAGTATTCTTTCACCATTATTTAAAATACTGAACTTCAATGATTGCAGATAATGAAATAATACTATTTGCGACCAAACATCTTGAAATGATGCTCTTAAAGAGTGAAAGCAAATTGAAGTTATCATTGGATAAGGTTTCACTTACTGATGGGTTTTGTCGATCGATGTCAAAGCTGTTGATGGCACAAGGTTCAGCAAGAAGCTCGACGGGTTCTTCACCTAGGACAAACAAAGACAAACCAAACCAGTGGAGACCATCAGAAACAACTCATATACAAAAAACACGGAAAAGAAAGGTCTATGTTCCATACCTTGTTCAATTACGGCAAGAATACCATCCTCTGAGCAAATCATGGCAGGAAGAACACGTGATTCTGACATGTTCCGGTAGTTGGATGAAGTAGTATAGTTGTCATACTGGACCTCCCAAACATCACTTTCCGATGGTGAAAGAGCAGACAAATCACTGGTTCCAACACCAGAAAGCATTATAGGTTGCTGTTGCCAGCGAAGATCCCATGCAAACACAGTACCAGAAGAACCTCCTGCCTTCAAAAACACAGTAGAATTATAGACGTAAAACTTGAAACAACCTTGCAAGCCAAACAAGCAAAACATCCAGGCATTCTCAGTCATTACTCATAACCTAGAAATAATAGACCTTAATAATCTCCATTTCATTCCCCTCCACACCTCCAATAAAGGATAAAGAAAATAAGAGGAATACAAAGATACTTCAATTCGTTGGTCCCATGAGTTCTGAACTTCAGCTGATTTCTTGGAGTTTGAACTTCCATTTAAAAATTTGTTGAAGGGAAGGTCATCAGATCTCATGGGTTAGATATGAATAACATACTAGTTTGAGGCATCTGTATAGATATGCTATTAGCTACAGTTTTTGAGTTTTTTTATGTGAAAAATAATATGTTAGTCTTGTTATGGCGTTGAATGGCAGTGATGCACTCCTTGTAAGCATTGCAACTTATAATTCCCTCGCTACTTTTTATTCGAACCTAATTCTTCCTAAATTTTCTATTCAAATCAATGGCCTATTCCCAGGAAATATTGAGGAGGGCCGGCCCAGACAAAATGAGCACCAAGAGAGAAAAGATTGGGTACTGATAATAACTAGACATGTTTCAACCACATTGAAGTGGTATGATATTTCAATGTTATCAGCAGCTGAAAGTCAAGGTAGTCACAAGCTTTCTTCTCTAAGTTATCACCTCTCATAATTATGTTCTGTCTTAACCATAAGTTCACCTCCTAGTAGCTAATAAAACTGTAATTGAAGTTTTATGTTTCAGCTTGTTAAGGTAGGGAATGAGGAGTGAACTAGTAGTCAAAGATTCACAAAAAAGCAAACTAGGTAAATTCTTCTCCATTTGCCTAAGTTTTGATAGGTAAAACTTCCTGGTAGCTCAGTTGATAAAAGGTAATGGATATCCGGTGGATTATATTAGGCACGTTGTATACACAAGCTCACTCAAATACCACCGTTATCAAAAAGGAAAAAACAGTAAAGGAACAAGGGGTGACAAACATTTTAGTCAAGAATTAAAGTTCAGACAGGAATATCAGCTTACAAGACAAGTATGCTTTCTTGATGGATGAATATCAATTGAATGTACAATTCCAGAAGTAGTTCCACGCGTCCTGCGATGTAGTCAAACACACTTTCAGAAAACGAAAAAAGAAGTTAGCCTAAATACAAAACAACAGTCTCGCCAGGTATAAGATGTATGTCATAGAATCACAAAGGAAGAGTAATTCATGCTACAACTCAGGGGTTGAAAATCAACAGAAAATTTATTTTCTATATTTAATGGAACGAGATGAATCCAAATTGCAAGTCCATGCTATAGAGATGGGTACAAGATTACTTTTTTCTCTCCTTTTGTGTTTCCTTTCATCAGCCTAATATCAAGATAGTAGCATAGCTCTAAGCTGAATCATATCATCTGTTCAAATATATAACGGCTCAATTCCCTCATTCCAAACAGGCTCCCTCTTATCTACTTTAACTAAGAATTAGACCTATAGGTGATAGCTGAGACGCCACGGTAATTTTGCAATAAAAAGTAAGCATCTTCACTTAACATCAACTTCAGTTCACTTCAGTGCTTTGTTATCAATTATTACACGAGTAAGAGGTCTATCGAAACCAATCAAACAAATGCAAAAATAAACCACAAACGATACACCAGGGACATAAATTCATGAACATTCAATCAAAAAGCTCATATATCAAAACATACAAGAAATGAATAGCAATGCAGCTAAAATCCCATTACCAATTAGCTTTAAACTGCGAAACAGGTCCCCCGGGGCGTCGTTGATCCCACCATTGCAGACCAAACCCCAATCCACCACTCACAAACTCCACCGGAGACGCCCACTTCACCGCGCCATACGAAACCAACCCATTACTATCAAACACCTTCCTAGTACTCAACCCCCCTCCAACAAAACTCACCCAATTAATCCTCCCATCTTCCCCAGCACTAACAAACTCCGACCCATTTTCACTCACATCAATCCCATTAATCCTACCCAAATGAAACCCCTTTTCATCCACCGAATCGACAAATTCCAACGACCCATTAACCAAATCAGCTGTATAAAGCAACAGCGAACCCGAAAACGTGGAAGCAGCTATAAGGGGTTTATTGGGGTTATGCGAAGTTGTCAATGAAGTGATCCTTGATGGGGTTGTGAGTGAAGATTGAAATGTGATTTCTGGTGGGTTTGAGCTTGAATTTGAACTGTTTAAGATTTGGAGTGAAGAAGTTGAGGATTCGGAATCGAAAGCTGCAAGGATGATGTGACGGTGGAAAGCAGAGAGCTGAGGGAGCCAACGGAGGGAGTCAATGTAGTAATCTTGAGGAAACCGGTGGACTTGGAGATTTTGTGAAGAAGAATTGAGTACTGCCATTGTTGTGCGAGGGGTTTTAGCTTTTGAGGGTTTTACCAGAGTTTGGGACTATATAGTAGACATTTTTGAGGTATCGTGTGATAAGAATGTGTCATCAAGTCGTATATATAAGTTTTATAAAATGATAGTTATATAGTTGTATTAATACGAGGGAAGTCTCGTGTGATAAAAATATGTGTCCTTAATATAAGATTTATGAAATGAAAGTTATGTGATTTTATTATACAGGATGAAATATTGATTATCCAGAAGTCTCGTGTGATAAGAATATATCTCCTTAATATAAGATTTATAAAATGAAAGTTATACGATTTTATTATACGGAGTGAAATGTTGATCATCGAAAATTCACACATTAAGCGAGTATGTGAAAAAACAAAAGATGCATGAATTTTCGGTGAGAAAGTGTGAGAGGCTGATTATAGTGGGTATAAGGAGAACTATACGTAGACGGATGAAGTTTAAGAGAAAGGTGATTCGGTAAGACATGACATACTTGCAGCTTACTGAATACACAATTTTAAATAGAAAGATATGGAGGTCGAAAACTAGGGTAGAAAGTTAGTAAGCAGTCAAGCGTTGCCTAGTTTTTTCTTTTTTTGGTATTGTTATTGTTGCTCTCCTACGATTTTACTCTTCAATTTTGCTTCTTCGCTTATGTATTTACTTTATATTCTAAATTTTTTTCTATATCTTTGAATTGATTGGATGATATATCGAAAATAATTGTTCTAGCTTTATAAAATACAAGTAAGATTACACACAAATACCACTTAAAAATTACAACAATATATTAGTGTTATTGTTATGCTTTTTGAAATCCACATATTGTAAGCTTCCACCATAAAGTTACAATACATGTCAATTAAAAAAACTTAGTGATGAACTAATGATCCAATATGATGATTAAAATAGGGAAACTTACTGAAATCTCATAAGTTTAGGAGTTAATTATATAGATACACTTTAATTTGTGATTAGGAATCTTATCAGATTTGAAAACAGTACATCCAAATACATGTATCGCAGGATACATGCGGTCAAAATTAGGTATAATTTATTCTGAATACATATTATTAAGTGAATTCACATGTATATGGGATACATCGACAACTCTCGCTCGCCTCCCTCTCCTCTTTGCCACTCTCTTTCATAGTATATGGTATTCCAAATATACGTAAATCATATCGGATACACAGAAATACGTGTGTCTAGTGTGATTCACATACATCTAGAGTACATGACTATCGCTCTCCATCTCGCCTTGCTCTTTTCTATTTTAATATATTTGATAGCCAAAATACATATATCTAAATGTATATGTTTCGATATATGATAGAAAGTTACTAATTGATTATAAGATACATATGAATATATCTCTAATAAAATAGCTCTCCCTCAAATTGCTTTTACAGATGAAAGTCCAATTTTTTGCAAGCAGCCCATTTCCCAATGGGCTTTTAAAAGTTCAACTAAATAAAGCCTTTATATATGTTCATTCCTTCGAAAATATCATATAAAATTAAGGGCAATTTTCACATATAGCAAACAAAAAATTCATATTTGTATGCTATAGCAAACTTTGCATAATTGCGCTCCATAGCAAACATAAAACTGTATAATTTGCTATACATATACAATTATATAATTCGCTGGCCTAAATTGTATAATTCGCTGGCCTATTTCGCTGTAATTGTATAATTTGTTTTGCATACAGTTGAATCGAATTAAAATGTATGTATATTGCATAATTATAAGTGTATAGCAAGAAGATATATGTTTTTCTCGCTTTATACAAAAACAGAAACACAATATATACACTTCTGTTGTATAAAGCTAGAGAAAACTGTATTTCACTGCAATTGTATAATTCGCAATTGTATAATTTGTTGGCCTTTTTCTCTGCAATATTTGAAGTAAAATGTTTGTAAATTGTATAATTAAGTGTATAACACGAAGATATACATTTTTAAATGTGTATATACAATTTTCTCTCGCTTTATACAAAACAGAAAAAGAATTATACACTTCTGTGTATAAAGCGAGAGAGACGAGCGAGAATGGAGAAAGGCGAGCGAGATTTTTGGGAGAGAGACGCTGACAAATTTTAGCTAATGTTTGCTATGGAGCACAATTAAATCAAACCCTAGCTATTCCATCTAATTTAGGTTATTAATTTGCTATTATATACAATTTTCCCTAAAATTAAAACGATACTGAAAATATCAATACGAAAAAATACACAAAAATTAAAAATACTCCACCTTTATTCTCCATTCCACCAATTTTATTTGTATGTTTATGGTCTCCATATTTTTGTGATTACCCTAGATTCTGTCAATCTAAGGTCTTATTTTTAAAAAATAAAAAATAAAATTACTACTACTATTATTCTTCTTTATTTATTATGTAAATGTGAAAAGGATTTTTGCATTATTATCAAATAATTACCAATTAATTCTAAAAGGGGATCCACTTAACTAATGTATTTCTCGCCTCAATTTATTCAAAGCTTTACATTTGAATTTGTGTGAAGAATTTAAATTAATCGAATCGATAAATTTAATATCGGATATAAAGGAAGATAATTTTATTGGGATTTGCCAACTATAACCAGATGAATTGGTAGTTGAGCTTTGTAAATATCTAATATAATAATCTTAGAGATTTTCTGATTTTTCTCTTTGTTTATCTCTTATCAATTTATCATTTTGGGAATCTTTGCAGCCTTTTAATTAATTTAATTATACTTCCTCAGTCTTAAATATTATATTATTTGATTTGATCTTTGGAATCTCATTGATAATCACTGTTTAATTCAGAAAATAGTAGTACCTACTTTCTTTGTTTTAAATTATTTGTTAATGAATTTTAAAAATAAATATCTTTAATTTTTTTTCATTCTAAAAGGTCAACATAAACTTTATTTTTATTTTAATTTAATTTAATAATAGATGTACTTGAAAACTACACTCAAATATAATATATAAATTAGATATTCAATGAAGAAAATGATATCTTAATTCATAATTAAGAACAAAAATAAACAAATTTTGAGCCATATTTGCAATAGAAATAGAAGTTCTCTTTTATGTTAAAATTAAAAAGATGATTTAAATTAGTGTTAGTTCTTAATAAATGAAATTGATAATATGAATATATTATTAAATGTTCTTTGACAAGACTAAATATATTTTGTTAACTAATACATCAAATATCATATATATGATTTTTTTTTATTGTGTTTAGGTCTTATTTGTATTTTGTCGATCTAAGTCATCCCAAAAGCTGATTTAATAGGAGGATTGTCTATGACTTTTAAAGAGCTTAAAGTTCTTATCTTGATTCGATGTGGGATCATTCTTATCGTGAATACCCCTTCCTTTTCACACTCAGACTAGACATTCTCTATTTCGAGTTTCAGAGCGTAACATTTAAGGATTAGAAGTACCATACTCATAATGTCACACAGACAGGGAGTTTCATATGATCAAACTTAATAGGTCTGATTCTGATGTCATGTCAAATTATATCTATCTTGAAATCAACTTATATCATATCAAACTTTAATCGTCCAAAATCTGTTGTTAGATAATATTATCGTTTTTTATATTTCTTCTATAAAACTTACCTTTGACTTTAATTAATTAGGATTCAACACCCATATGAGCCAATTTTTTCTTCTGAATCAATTTTACATTTTTCTTAGTATATTTACTTTTACCATAACAAATTTGCCTTTGTGGTGTAATATTTATCATAATTTATTTTATTTAAAAAAAAATTGACTATTGGTGGCTTAAATGCAAGGCTAAGCTAGTTGTATTGTTTGAAATAATAAAGCAACATAAAAAGATTAGTCACTTGTAAATTACAAAATGTTTTGCTTCTTTTAGAATATATTTGGTTGTTTAAAAAAATTGAAACAAAATGATTAAAAAGAACTCCATGATGACATTATTTATTTATCTGTATTTTTTAAGATCGTAACGATAAAATAATACACATTACCAAAACTTGATTGAGAAGAAATTTTAGGTGATATAACGAAATAAATATTAGAACGATCTTAACTATAATTAGAAAGTGGTGGAAGGTTCCTTTGAAACTTCCTTTTTTTTGTTTGATGAATGAGTTTTTGTCTATTTGTATTTTGTTGTCTTTTATTTTTATTTTATTTACTGTTTTTTGTTTTATTTTCTTTGGATTGATCCTTTGTTGGGTTGCATCCTTTTTTTGGTAATATATATATATATATATATATATATATATATATATATATATATATATATATATATATATATATATATATATATATATTAGTATATTTTATATAATTTTCATATACGTAAGTTATTGATTTAATTTAAATAGAGTTTGGAGTCTAAAGAATATAAAATATTAACAAAAATTACAAAAATGGTATATAAAATTTTATATTAACCAAAACGGTAAAATCGCTGGAACAACAACGATTTCTTTCGCTGGAAAAACTGCAGCGATTTTGCAAAACGTGAGTTTTTTATTAAAAAAATAAGAAAATTGTTGCCTAGGCAGCAATTTTTATTTTTTAAAAAAAAAAATCGCTGCGATTTTTTCATTTTTTTAAAAGAAAATAGAGCAGCGATTTTCTTTAAAAAAAATCACATTTTGCAAAATTGTTGCAGTAGCACCCGATTTTGCTTTTTCCGGCGAAGAAAATCGTTGTTGTTCCAACGATTTTACCGTTTTGGTTAATATAAAATTTTATATATCGTTTTAAAATTTTTATTAATATTTTATACCCTTTAAACTCTAGACTCAATTTAAATCTATTCAAATTTAATTATAAAGATTATTAACACTTAAAAAGCGATTAAACATGATAAGTATTTTGTGATCGATAAAAATATAAAGATTATTTACTTCCAATGATGCTTTTAAGGAATCTTATGATATGCTCCAACGAATCTTAGGCAAAAGCCAGCAGAGCACTTTTCTTTTCTAAATTAATAGTCAAACACAGGAAAAAAAAATATTCAAGAAAATAAAAAATATATATATTTTTTGCTTTTTATCTTTTTCATTTTTATTTAATTATTCGATATTTAAAATGCATAGTCAGATTAAGAGCCCGTTTGGCTCAGCTTAAAAGCTGGTCAAACTGACTTAAAAGCTGGCTTTTGACTTATTTAACTGTTTGGCAGTCCTCAAAATAACTTATTTTTAAGTTTAAAAAAACTTTTTTTAAACCAAAAGTTAAAAGCTGGAGTAGGGGTGCTTTTTTTTTCCAGCTTATAAACTGTTTTAAGTTGACCATATTTTTACCTTTTTACCATTAATATTTTTATACAATCTCCAAATTACCCACATAACCCTATCATCTCTTTCTTCTATTTTTCCCTTTTCACGTGTGGATTATAGACAATTACTATTACTAATGAATAAAAATAACATAAATCTTAAATCTTTCAAGTGATCTATTCAAATTATATATTATTAAAATGTAAAATAAGTTGCACATATAACTTAAATAAAAATTTATATTCCTCTTACAAATAATTTGTGATAATAAAGAAATATGTGAATGATAGACTATTATTATTACTTATGGATGAAACTAAAATAAAATCTTAAATCGTTTTTTGATCTACTCAAATTATATATCTTTAAAATCTATAATAAGTTTATATTTCTCTTATAAATAATTTGTGATGAGAAAAAAAATATGTGAATGATAGCAAAATATAATTATTTATGGCTGTAAAATATAAATTAATTAACTTTTATTATGTTAACAACTTTTAATGGTATTTCAGACATTTGATTTAAAAAGCTGTTTATCAGCACTTATTTGCCAAACACATCAACAACTTTTTTTTTTAATTTCAGCACTTTTATCCAAACGCATAACTGCTTATTTTAAAAATAAGTTTCAGCACTTTCAAAAGTACTTTTTTAAAGCTGCTTTTATTAAGCACATCCAAACGGGCCCTAAAATGGATTTGTATAAACTAGGAATGAGGGTCACTCAAAGAGTTGAATACTTCTTATCTACGAAAATTCTATTTTTTCGATACGAATATAATTAGAATTTTTGTGTGTGCTTGGTTCGAAAGGAAAATGATTTAAGGAAAATATATTTATGTGGAAGTCTTTGGTGGTTGAGACCCTTTGATTTAACCATTCGATATTCAAAATGTTTAAGTAAATTTATTTATTTTTTCAGTATTTGATATGATAAAAGTCATTTTCTCTTTATTTATGGGCAAAAATCATTTTATTTTACGTTTTATTTTAATAGTAACTATTTCATATTATTTACTTCCGACAAATAATTAAACACTAAATTAATTATAGTAGTAAGTAAAAGTTTCATCAAAACACTTCAATTTGTTGATATTATCATTAATTTCGATATAGATATTTTGTTAGAAAATATTCTTTCGCAACAAACCAAAAACTTGAAAATATTTTAAGATTATCGCAAAAAGCATATCTAAAATATTATCGCAAAAAGCATATCTAAAATTATGCTAATTTAACATCTCCTCACGTCTTAACAATCTTTTAAGATTTAGCCATAGATAATATAATAGCACGTGAATCCACCAACTTCATTTTATCAAGAATATTTAAAAATTAACATATCACTCAAATAACATTTTTCACCTTCCCTCATCTTAAAAATTTCATTTTCTTTTTTTAATTTAACTCACACTAAAATGGAATGTCATTTCTTTAAAAAGAAAATTAAAAAAGAAAATCTTAACTTAAAAAAGTAAAATGATGAAAGATGTCAAATCTATTTTGATTTTTTTAATTTTAGGTTTTATCGAAAATAACCTCTGTGTAAAAGTAGAGATAAACTTTGCGACATAGTATACACCATCTCTATATCTCATTCATAGGATATTCATCAAGAATTGTATCGAAAATAAATAGCTATAAAGATAGAGATAAGATCTGCGTACACTCTATCTTTATATCTCACATATAAAATACTCTTGAGAATGTATTGAAAATAGTCTATTTATCTTTTAAAAATAAAAATAAGATCTGAATAAGTTTTAACTTTATATCTCACCGAAAGAATATCTATATATCGGAAATAGTCTATTTATCCTACAAAATTAGGTATAAAATAAACGTACATTGTACCTTCTCAAATCGATTTATTGAAAGATATATTATAATATTGAATGACACTATGCATGTAAACTATGTTTCATTATTGAATTATAAATATTGATAATTTAGTTTAATAAATTGAAAGATACACTAATTAAGGAAAATTACTATAGAAAGGAGAAAAACACATATTTATAATCTTATATTCATAACATATGTGAAGTAAATCTACCAATTTATGTAAATTAGGAAAATATTTGAACGATCAGTGTGATTTAATCTATTACAACCGATTGTTATTATAATTTTTTTATCATATTACAAATAAATATTTATTATAATGATTTATTTGTGACTGTGATCTACTCTACTATCGTATGTCCGTACGTAGAACTTAAACACCATGTTTATCGGTGTTCCTCTCTTATTAATTAAAACAAAAAAAAAACACCCTGGAAATTTTTTTAAAAAAATTAATTTAATTTTTTAATTATTATTTTATCTTATTTAAAATAATAATAATAATAATAATTAGTGGCTGCACGTCATTTGCTTACTATAAATATTTGTATGTCTTTGCCAACTTTCAATTAGTTTTCACATTTGATACAAAATTAGCATTTTTTTTAACACACATTCATTCAAAGTTTTCCGGCGAAAAATTCAAAGTTTTCCGGCGAAAATTCGCCGGGAGCTGAGGTTGACTCGTCGGAGCTAAAATTCGCTCGTTCGCTAAAATGAAACGAAGAGGAAAGAAGATTTCAAAACTCAGAGATGGCGAACGAGTCGACTCAGCAGATCGAATCGATAAAACAAATAGAATAAACGATCAGAAATTAGATCGGAGAAAAAAATTGGTAAAATACGAAGCATTACCTGAATATCTTCAGGATAACGAATTCATCAGAGATTATTATCGATGTGAATGGCCTTTGAAGGATATTGCTCTCAGCTTATTTTCATGGCATAATGAAACGCTAAATATATGGACGTAAGGAGGAGAATTAATTTTCGCTGATTTGAGATTTGATTTTTTTTTTTGAAATTATTTTCTGATTTTTTTGGGGGGGATTTTGTGTATTTTTGATTAGGCATTTGGGAGGATTTGTGGTGTTTGTGACATTGACAGTGATGAGTTTGACGGAGAAGACAACGACGGTGGAGAATTTGTTCGCCGGAATTTTCAGGTTCGATTTTTTAAATTAATTTCGACGGTGTTTTGTGTCTAATTTGGTCATTTTTTAACTGAAATTGGATGATGATGAACAGAGGAACGGGTGATGAATGGATGAATATGAAGAATAATGGCTCCGGCGATTCTTTTCCGGTGAGTTTTCCGATCAACTTTTTGCATATATTGGCGCGAAATGTTAGAGGCATTGTAGGTAACACGTTTTATTAGGATCTTTTGATTACTCATGTTTTTCTTTTACACGTCCTTCGAGAAATATTAACGTATCCGATAAAATTATCACGTAATCAAAAGGATATAAGTTTGAGTTATTTCATAATATATTTTAAGATTCCGTATAATAAATTTTTGTGATGGTTCGGTCCTTTTTGAATCCGTACTGGTGCATCAAATTATCTTTTTTATTTCTCTTATAAAAATAATATTCATCTGTTTCAATTTATTTTATTTTTTTAAAACTTTAATTTTAATTTTTCATATGACATGTTTAAAACCATAAGATCAAATATATTTAGATTCAAAAAATTTATATACTTGCTCATGAAACAAAATCAAACAAATAAATTAAAATAAAAGAGTAATTAGGAGGGATGTTCGAAGATATTACATTTATTTATGTCTTAAGATATATTTTTCCAGAATTAAGGTGTTTGTAATTTTTAAAAATATAATTACTAGTACGAATAAAATAACGAAAACACAATTCATTTTAAAATAACAAATATTTCAAGACAGATTTTGAACGACGGAAGGAATATAATATTTAATCTTGTCAATAATAAAAAAAAAAGAACCAAACTAACATTTACTAATAACAATTAATAGAAACACAGGAAACATTTCATAAGTATTTATTGAAAAATTAATTTTAAATTTCTTATATTAAATATTTTATACACATAAATATCTGCTTCATGTCATAATTTCCAAAATTTTCCTTATATTTCATATAGTCAAACACAAAAAAAAAAAAAAATCTAGTACCTTTTATTGCTTAATTTAGATTAGATTTTATTAATGTGCTGAAAATTTTGCAATTTTGAATTGATTAGAGCTTGAGTTGTTTAGGTGATATTTTAGCTGTATATCACATGCATTTGGTTTGTTTTTCTATATTTTCCTAATTTTGGTGCTTTTGTTGTTCTTTTTGTTTTTTCCTGTTTTTATCTTCCGTGAATAGTGGAGAAAAAAATTGACTTTTTTTTTGTTGGTAAATAAAGAAAAAATCGAAATGCTTATTTATATATATCTACGTGGAGTGTGTACGATAAAGTTTTTGTTATTGTTTATTTTAGGAATTTTTTAAATTTTAGTTAGTTACATTACATATTACATTGTTTAGTGGAATGGAAGATGCTACTCGAAAAAAACAACATACCTAATAGCTAGTGTAATCGTACGAGTAGAATTCGATGCATAAATTGAGATAGAGAAAATAGATGGATTAGAGAATTACTAGATGGAGAATCAGATTCTCTTCAACAAGGTAAAAGTTTAGATTGTCAATCAACTAAGCTACTAAGATTCTCAAATTGTTCTTGATAGATCCTCGACTTATGCTCCAAATAAAGTGAATGCAACCCCTTTCTCCGGGGCGGCTTGTTTTGAACATAAGCGGATCAAAAATTTAAACTTGACGGGTTCAATTTTTAAGGTTCTTAATATTGAATTAATTGTACTTTTGAGGTTATGAGTTCAAACTTTAATATTTATTGAAATTTTAGTGATTTATGACATATGTTTGTTTTTCCATGTCGAAATACTGGATTCAGTTAAACAAACAGAATCCGCTCAAAACAAAAACAAAGGCATCATATAGTTTAATTTTTTTGAATGCAGGACTCTTATGCCAGACAAATAACAAATCCATCATTTCTAGACATAAATAGAGATGGTTATGAAGTAGCCATATGGCCTTGGTTTGTTTTCTTAGGAGGAGCTATGGGTTGTTTAATAGCCAGCACACTTTCCCATTTATTTGCTTGTCATTCACTTAGATATAACCTCTTCTTCTGGAGATTAGATTATGCTGGCATTTCACTCATGATAGTCTGTTCTTTCTTTTGCCCAATTTACTATATCTTCTGTGATCAACCACACTGGTGTATCTTTTACCTAACCACCATTACTATATTTGGTATACTTGCCATCATCACCCTCCTCTCCCCGGCCCTCTTCTCCGGTCGTTTCAGATCCTTTAGGGCTACTCTGTTTCTAGCTATGGGTTTCTCAGGACTGATCCCAGCTACACATGCACTTTTCCTTCACTATGGTCATCCACAAGTACTATTGGCTCTAAGTTATGAGATAATCATGGGCATTTTGTATGCTACTGGGGCAGTATTTTACATAACAAGATTTCCAGAAAGATGCAAACCTGGTGCATTTGATCTTGTAGGACATAGCCATCAGATCTTTCATGTGTTCGTCGTTGCAGCAGCACTAGCACATTGTGTAGCATCCCTCGTTATTATGGACTGGCGACGAGGTATGGGATTGCCCACCCTGCAATGAATCATATGATGGGGTAGACATGGCTGCAAAGGGGGGATTGAAACTTCAACATTCTTTTTCACACAATTAGGAGTTAGGTTAATGCATGTACTCCAGCATTTTGTACATAACTTATTTTTTTTTGTACTTCGTAATTTTACTGGAAGTTTCAATTAATCCACCATCACATTGATTCTCTTGAAGTGCTTATATCCATGACATGGAAGTGTACAAGTTTACAAATTTATCGTTTACTCTAAAAAGGGAATCTTAGAGCAACGATAAAGTTGTCTCTATTTGACCTATAGGTCAATAATTCAAGTTGTTGACTACATTGAGATAGACTGTCTAAGTCACACCCCCTTTCACCGACTCCGCGTGAAAGATTATAAGCTCAAGAACGATTGGATTATGAAATCCAAACTTCTGAATATGTAAACTAGTGATTATCACAAAACTCATAAAAATAACTTAGCTTGAGTGAAGCAACAAAGAGAAATTACCTCTAAAATGGCTCTTTTATTTCCCCATGATCCATAGGGAACATCCTCTCTATCTTCACAAGGTAGGGGTGAGGTTGCGTCACACCAACCTCCCCGAGCACATTTATGACCCCATTTGTGGGATTAAACGGGGTAACTTTAATAAATAGTACAAAATAAATCAGCATATGGTAAAAATGGGAAAGCAAGTTAGAAGAGTAGATTACTAGATTTCAAGAAACCATAGAGTTGCACTTAAACAAAATGGTAAGATAAAATTACAAAATCCATGAATTTGTCTTTACTCTATACAAAAAGTTCTACACTAAAACTATGAAGCATCACTTATTAGATTGAGAAGTAATCAGCATCCAAACCTGGTTATTGCAAGGGTATGCGACGAGAAAACAGTCAATCTTGAACTCGATTTCAGAAGATGATTTGCTTCCCATGCACTGGTGTTAATCTCAAATCGTATCATCTGACAAACTCGAAAGAGTTGCAATCTTTTGCATCTTCTGTTCGAGTGCACAAAATTGAAGAGAGAAGTGAAATAAACAAATACGACTCAGTTCCTTTAGGATTCGATACAATTATTTTTTCTCTGTGCAGCAACCTGTGGTCGTGCTAATAAAAATTCCAATAAGTTTGCTTCAACCAAGTCAAACTGTACCAGGAAGTCAGCGCAGTACTTGGTTTTGATCTTCACAGGACATCTAAGCAGGAAAACAAACAGCTCTGTGGTTCAGTTTCTAGCCTTCAGAGATACCCGGTCAGCTGTAAAGTAAAAGACACAAAAAACCAATTGACGAAGAGCAGGTCAACGCTTTTAACATGAAAGTTGTATCTCTTCAACTTGCTACCTCAACAACCTCATTTTCACCGTCACTATAATCTCCCCAACGCTTGGTTCCTTTCTCCTCAAGAACGACAGTATTACACGTTTCTTTTGAAGCAGTAATCTCATCAGATAGTGCAGGAGTATCTACAGACATTTCTCCATTTTCACACGGTGATTTCTCATCATCGTTAGGAATGTCATGTAGTTTTTCTACATCTTCCTGATCCTGCATGATCTGCTGACTTTCTGTCTCATCAGTTACCAAACTACTGGAGGTTTCCACTTCAGTCCCACCAACCACCGCTTTATCGTGATTTTCAGCAGCTTCTTCCACAGTCACAGCTAAAGGGGATTCTCCTGCTTCAATTGGAGATATGGAAATTCCGTCTTCAGTCACTGGTGTACTGTTCAAGGATGCTGGAGAACCATCTGGAGATACTGGTATGCTATTTGGTGATATCGGGTATCCATTTGGTGAAACAGGCATACCATTTGGTGAAGCCATGTAACCATTTGGAGCAACCGGAAAGCCATTTGGAACCCATGGTTGTCCAGGGACAAACTCAGCTGCATGTGGGTTCATGATTCTAGGAATAGCGAAATGGCTGGCATCCCCATTAGGTTCAGCATTGAGAAAAGCAGGCTTGTTTCGTGGAACTCGATTTCCAGACCTACCATAGCCACCTGACAAGCGTGGACCATACGGAACTCGTGCTGTTGCTGACTGATGTGGTGATCTACGAACAGGACTCAGAGGAAGCAAAGGAGGGATATTCACAGGAGGGGGCAATATTCCTCCATGCTCCTTGAAACCTGGTGCTGGGATAGTGCCAAAAACTGGAATGGGTGATGGATTAAATGGTGGTGCAGCTGCCGAAAGTTTCTTGGATGCTTCTTTTACAGTCTCAGAATCACTTTGCTGGTCTGATTCAGTAGGCACGGTACTAGCATTGCTAGTAATATCTTTATCTACTCCAGTTGGCAATGTGACACTTCCTAGATCACCAGGTTCATCATCATTCTTTTCCTTAACTGCAGCTCCTTCATTTGTAAGACAAGCATCCTTCTCTGTCACTAAATCAGTAGCAGCTTTGCTTTCCAGAATATTGACTTTGGAAGTAGCATTTGAATCACTGGAACCATTATTTTGGATACCCGGAACGGAGCTATTTGTAGAAGCTGTGACAACTCCGTCCTTCTCCCCAGAAGTGTCAGCTTTTGTCCCCTCAGAAGATTCGGATGATACAGGTGCTTTCTCTTTACTTTGTTGAGCGTCATTGACTGCTTGATTGGTTTTCTCACCGGAATCATCATGTTGCTTCTCTTCACCGACTTTCTGAGCCTTTTCTCCATCATTGGTCCTCGCTGTTGTCGGTAGAGTTGAATCAGTTGCCACAGTCTCCTTGTTTTGTTCTGAATTACTATCCTTTGGCAATTGCTCTGCCACTGCTTTCACAATGGTACCAGGTGGAGCTAAAGCAACTTCTTTGTAAGAAAACAGTTTTCCAGCTGCCTGAACACTGATTGAGCTGACAATTGAATTAGTTTTGACAACTTGTTCAGCTTGAGCAGGGGTGAGCGGTGCCGATTTGGGCTTAGAAGATCTCTCAGTACCACCAGATGGTGAAGCAGCGCTGTTTAACTTAGGGCTGAAACTAGCACTCTTCACAAACTTCTTTGAAGCAGGAGATAGCCCAGATGATGCCGCAGATTCATTTGGAGTCAATCTTGGAGAAGGAAAATTAGTGGTTTTACCTCGAGCTCTTGGTAAATGGGAAGCATTCGTGAAGTTGGTGTTAAGTTTTGCAAGGTTAGGTCTCCTAGAACTAGAAATCTTACGCCCCATTGTTGAACGACCTTTGGGTAAAGCCTCTTGCCATCCTTCCTCAGAGGTATCCTCTAATATCACATCGTCATTTTTCTCCAGTAGTGTCTGCTCTATCAAAATGTGTTCAGATTCCTTAGGTGTGGGTTCTGCAATCTTCAATTCTGATTTGTTCTCTAATTCCGACTTGTTCTCTTTATCACTGGAGTTCTCCACAACAGGACTAGTTGGAGAAAGAAGTTCATCCTTCTCAAATTCATCGGTAGCTATTCCCCCATTTTGTCCTGCTTTGCCTTTAACCTATATATGATAAATGAGGAATTTAAACAGGATACTTCAGTAAAGTGAACTAAATAGAAAATGGTCGTGTACATTAGGAGAAAGAAACTCAACCTTTGCACGAGCTTGCTTCTTTTGCGCTTCTCTAGCTTTCATCTCAGCATCTGGAGCTATGTAATCCAACAAATCCGAGACACTACGCATACCAAATAGGAAAACAAAATTTTGATTAGCGTATGCAAGTATGAAACAGGAAAAAGAAACTACTGAATCAAAAAGAATATTACTACCTTAGATGGCCTTTGCTAGAGATAGAAGCATCAGGCTTCGGGGTACCATTTCGTGCAGCTTCTTGCTGCTCAAGTGCTTTAGATTCAAAATACTCAAGCCATGCCGCAGCATCCTGCAGAAAATTCTGAATAAGATTGCCACGAGGTTCATCACCGAGAACAAACTGAATAACCAGACTTCAAACTGATTTATACCTGAGTACGTAAATCATCGGGTCCAAGTTTAGCTTGCAGTATCTGAAGTGTAGTTTGCTCATGTTGAACACTCAAGGAGTATGCTTCCATTAAAGAAAGAGCAATTGCAATAGCATGATAGCTGGCAGCAGTCTGGAGGGAACAAACATTTGGGTTAAGAAAAATTTAAAATGTCAACGGGCTGATCTTCTGGACACAAACATAATAGAGATAGACGAGAGACATTACTTGAATATGATCAGCTCCAAGAAGTCTCTGGTTACACTTAAGAGCCTCGTGAAGGTACCTGAGTGCCACATGGACATTTCCGAGACCTTCCTCCATCATTGCAACATTTATATATGTTGCAGCAGTATTTGGATGAGAAGGTCCACATGTAAGATGCAAAAGATAGAGGGCACGATTGACATACCTGAATAAAGAAAAACAACAATCAGTTTGTCATTAAACATTACTAAGTGTTCTCATACAAGATGATGCAAGGAAAAAGTCATGAAAGTTACATAAACACAAAGAAGTTGGCATGGTTATGCCATTATTTATCTAATACTACCAGTTTCAGTCCCTTCCTTTCACGACATGTTTCAGGCTGCATCATGCTCAATCAATAAAGCTACAAATATCTTCTAATAAGTGGCATTAAATAGAATCGGGAAGGCAAAACTCAAACCGTAAGCCTCGTAGCCTTTCCCGGGGCACAAGGATAATTACACAAGATCTGGTCCCGTACATAAACAACTTATTTCCATAACAGAGCCATTGTTATATCTTCTATTTGTGATGTAGAAGTCACAAGGGACAAGACGGGGTTGCTCAGGTGGTAATCACCCTCCAACTCAAACCCTAAGATTGTGGGTTCGAGACACCAAGGGAGCAAAAAGGTGGGAGCACCTAGAGAGGGGTAAAAAAAGAAAAAAAAACGAGGAATGGAAGAAGATCTGCAAGAGGAGTTTCTTCTGGGAAGGAAGTCTGCAAGAAGCAATGGCGAATAGTAATAGCCCATTTAGATAAGATTCTGCAAAGCTAATCTTCTTTTTGAAAAGTCTTACTTAGAGAATGAAGGTGTTTGGCCAAGCTTCTGGCGAAGAAATAAGCGCTTTTGGACAGTAGAAGAAGCTGAAAAAGTAGCTTCTCCAAAAAATAAGCGCTTTAGATTTTCTTTTTTGGGACAAGATTACCCTATTAGAAATTCATGCTTACCAAATAAAAATTAGCATTAACTTCCTTTTTCGTAATTTGACACTTCAAAGCACTTTTTGAAAATAATAGCCAAACACAAATTACTGATAAAAGCACTTCTCAAATTATTTAGGAACCACAACTGCTACTCGACCAAAACACTTTTTTTTCAAAAAGCACTTTTGATAAGAAGTACTTATCAAAATAAGTTAATTTCGGCAGCTTGGCCAAATAACTGTAAGTCTGACAGCCAGCTCTGCAGTTGATTTATTCTTTTTAAGTTGATGAATACGAGAAGCTATTCAAAAACCAGATAAATATGAAGGGATGTACATCAGATTAATCAATAGGGATCTATGCTGTAAGTTTCCATCACACTAGAGTTGAAGGCGAGCAATGAAAAAAAAAATCACGACTTTGCATGCCAGAGATTCCATGAGGAAGAGAGGGGTAAACATACTTTAATGCCAACTCTGTGTGTTGAAGTCGGTAGTAGAAAACTGCTAAATCTCCATAACTCTTCATTGTATCTGGGTGGTCAAGTCCAAGTTCTCTTTCATTAATATCCAAAGCTTTTTGTTGATAGATAGTAGCCTGATAGGGTGAATCATTACATATATAAGAGAATTAGTGTTGTAACAAATGAAGCAATTATGATCAGAAAACGCAACATGCTGAATTTACATAAAAGTTTTTTTTCGTGAAATAGAACACTCTGCTTTTAAAGTTCTACCGACTAAAATATGTCCTACATCTCACATAACACAAGTAGCAAATGATTACTGTTTTCCATGTCCAATGCATGGAAGAGGATGCACACATAACATAAACAGACTAGTATTTCAGTTATCTAGCCAGTTAGAAAAAATGCCAGCATTTATCAAAGTTGTGAGGCCATATTTCAGAATGTATAATATAAATTTATACCTGATTAAAATCCCCAGTGTGGTAGAGTACCACAGCTAAGAGACTGTATGCACCTGCTGTCATTCGATGGTAAGGACCACATACAGAAACGAGTTTTGAGAGTGCCTTCCAAATTAAAACAAATCTCAGTTCGAGACCTTGAATGATTATCAAGACAAGCCATTGAACCACAAAATGTTACCTTAGTTCCAAAAGTTACAGCATCCTCCAGTTTGCCTTTATCCAGAGAAGTTTTCGATGATTCCAGCAGCGTACGCCCATCCGCTGATGAGCATGCAACATGCTGTTGAGAACATCCACAATTGTCAAAACTTCCTAAGGTTCCTCCTAATTATTCACATTCTGCATCTGACATTGGAAACTAGTTTGCATACCTTGTACACGGGGACCATGCTTATGATATCCGACTTCTTGAAAGGAAATGGAGAGTCTATATCATAGTCTTTGGGAACAAGCTCAAGTCCTACCTGAAATATTATTTGTTAGTATGGATGAGGTGGGTAAGATTTACCAAGGCCCAGACACCAAATTTTTAGTATCGAATTTGTATACCTTATGACAAAGACCTCGAAGAATGGCAAATTTTCTCAGATCCTCCCGGCTTTCATCCTTCCACTGCCACCCGAACCTCTTCAAAAGAAAAGTTTCTATCCACTTCCATTTCAAGTCATCATCTGAATCACCATTTTCTGCAGACGGAGTCCCGAGCAATACATTTAAACAAGAAGCTATTGATGCAGCCACATTAGCAATATTATCAACTGCTGCCACAACAGCCTGCAGTATGTGTTTGTAAGCTCGAACAACCATCTCGTGAATACAAAGAGATTGAACGTGAGGAAGTTTGTCTGCAAGTTCCACCTGACATCAGAAGCAAAAGTTCAAAGTTAAATATTAAGTTTAGAAATTAAAACAAAAATAAGAAGTTGAACTTGCAGACAAAACTATTGCTATTCAAATATTATATTCCAATGCCTATAAGTGCTTTTAGAGCTGATTAGAAATCTATGCTTCCCTTTTACTCAAAGTATAGGGAAATTAGGGGGCTGGGCATTGCACTAATAAAGTTAGAAATGACTGCATAGATTTATTGAGATTTTAAGGCCTGAAGCAATTACCACGCGCCCCAAGGAGCACATTTGCAAACCCCTGGTGTGCATGAAATCTGTCAGTGTCCTTCCATCGACGGGTGAAAGCTCCAGTGACCCAAAATCAGCAACCTTTCAAAAGTTCAAATTTGTAGCCAGCGAGAGTTAGTTCAATTTCAAGAAGCAGGATGGACATGCAAGTATATAGAGGCACTGACCAGTTTTGGAAGGGCAGTATCAGCGTAGTATTTATGTGCCATACTGATCAACTCGTCGGGTGACTGCCAAAATAAACAGAACCAGAATACAGTTTAAGAACTGGACATGATGATGAAGCATGACAGATCTATCTTACACGTGACCCATCGGGACTATTGTTTCATACATTGCAGTTTTGAAACTAAACATGCAAGGAACGGTATGGGTATAAAAGACAGCAACACACCTTAAGGTGAAGAACAGTTTCTGATTCCTTTAGGCGCAAATATGCTGCTTCAGGTAGCACCTTTTTCCAAAGAATTTCCATTTCCTCGTCTAGCTTCTCTAGCTCTTTATTGTTAGCATCACCTGAAGAAACTTCGTTCCCTGAACTGGCTTTGCTGCTCTTGTCATCTGACTTCTTCTTAATTTCCTTCAGCAGACCACCATGCTTTCCAAGACCCTTTACCGCTGGCTCTACTTTAGCTTCATCAGTTTTCTTAGACTCAACTTTCCCGGAGGCTTGATTTTGCAGATGTTGCACCCAACATGCACCCAGCTCCCATCTAATAGATTTCACTTGTTTACTGTCTTCTTCCTGTAACTTCTGCAAGCTATCGTCGAGCACTTGTCTTACTAAAGACTTAGTAGCTAGAACGTCTTCGACATCTGTGCCTTGTAATTTATGTACTTGGCTAGATGGCTGAGGAGTTGATGACTTGTGCAATAGCATTCTCAAGCTGCATAAGATGAAGAATGCCGTTAGTAGAATAGTTCATGAAGAATGCGTACATATATTGATCTTATTGGCATCTGATTCTGGCCAACTCTACTGACCTGTTAACGTTCAACGCATTTGCACCTCCCTCTGCCTGATCATCTATTTCAATATCCAGAGGAATGGGATTTGTCCCCCAGTTCACCTCAGCTGCAACTTTTACGATAGCTGTGTAGCCACAATGTCTAACCACCACTACACCCAAGGTAGAAGTATCCTGCAACAACACATAACGATCATAAGATATGAATGCTTCACCAAATAACAAAATCAACTTGTAGATAAATGATGAATTACAAACATATTTATATGCAAACTGACATGAACAGTTGCACTCTCATCTGCAGTTATGCCTTTTAGTAAGTTTCTCTTTGCAAGATCCTCAGGCGACATGCCTAGCACCTGAATGCCATCGTTTTTGTTGTCCAATTTCTTGCTCGCATCGGGAATGTCTTTTGACACAGAGATAAGAAGATCACCAATTTTTTCCTCGTATGGAATTGTAGAACTAGAGCTGTTGTCCACTAGATGCTTTATGGAAGCAACTGCTTTGAGAACTGATACATCGACAAATAGACTGTGCAGTAGAAACGCTTTCCTATCTCTAATTTGCCTTTCTTCCGCTGTTTTACAAGGCATTGCAGCCAGGATAGCAAATTCCTTCGCCCACGGCCTATGATCATGCTTACCATCTCTTCCCTGTCCACCTCCGTTTCCTCCCCAATGCTCATCTTCCATGGGAAGTGGTGGAAAAGTAGCTGGATAGTCAGCAACAAAAGGAGGGACAACCCATGTGTTTGCTCGAAAACCATAAGGAAGATTCCCAAACTGTAAGCAAAAGTGACATTCTTGAGCATTCATTGTTTGCTTATTCTCGAACTCAAGACAACTACTTTCAAATTGATGAATATTACTAACCTTATTATGCTCAGTGAATCCTTTCATGAGAACCTTGTATGCCTAGAACAAACAAACAAACAAACAATCAACAAAGAAACGGCATATATAGTCAATGTCACTACAGAGTGAATCTTTATGATCAGATAGACGATATAAGCTTTAACAAAATGCATTCTTACTCACAGCATCAAAAACTCGACTTAATTGTTGCAACAATCCAACCAAAGAGTGACTTGAAAGAGCGCGTTTTCCAGCAGGATAGAAACCTGTCCTAGAAGCAACAATTGTTGTTGGCTTGCCACTGCAGATTCGGACCTGTAATGTGAATTCAAAAACCATATTCAAATTACCTTATCTTTATCACTCCCAAAAACATTAACTATTTGTTACTACTCCCCTTTATCCTACTTCGTTTTTAGTCTACTTCTAAAGAAATGTTTTGTTCCTTTTGTGGTTACTCTTTAGTTTCAATTTTCCACGTGGTAAGTTTAAGACCACAAGATTTAAGGACATTTTGGTACATTCCATATATCTTTAGTTTAACACCACAAGATTCAGAAGTCTTCTTTTACTTTTATAAACGGGAACATTAGCTTCAGCACTTCTATGCATACAGTTTAGTTGTTTATTTATAAAAAACAAGTTCCAGCACTACTTATCAGCTATTTTAATCAGCTTACTCTGGTTTCATTGTCACAGATAAATATTAAAACTCACATCTATTTGGAAAAAATCATCTTCTGTTTTATCCTCAAGGAATGGTCGACTTGATCTCCTAATATCTGCAAAATACAAACAAAAGATTTTTTATACATTTAAATAAAATTGCAGCTCTGACTAAGAACAAAAAATACAACAACAACATACCCCGTGCAATCCCATAGTGGGGTCTAGGGAGGGTGGTGCATTCACTAAAGCAACCTTACCCCTACCTTACGAGGGTAGAGAGGTTGTTTTCAGTAAGACTCTCAACTCAAGTAAAGTATAACAAAACAAGAAGAAAAACAGAATAAATAAGAGAATACTAGTACCACCAACAAATAATACGATAACAGAAGCAAACAAACAACATGAAACAATAAGAAGTAGTATAAGAAAATAGGACAAAATAAACATACTAATACCACTGATGAGGAAAACTAGACAGCGTGACTGTCTACTAACCTTCTACTCTAAAATTGAAGTTATATGAGTGAGAGTAAAAAATACAACAACAACAACATACCCAGTGCGATTCCATAGTGGGGGTCTCGAGAGTACCCCTACACCCCTACCTAACCTGATTACGAAGTGCAATTCCATAGTGGGGGTCTGGAGAGGGTAGTGCGTACACAACCTAACCCCTAACTAACCTTATTAACAGAAGTGCAATTTCATAGTGGGGGATCTCGAGAGGTAGTGCATACACAACCTTACTCCTACCTAACCTTATTACGAAGTTAGAAATGTTGTTTCTGATACACTCGCAACTCAAATAAATCATAACAAAACAAGAAAGAAAGGTGAATACAATAGAGAAAATAGTAACACCAACAAATAATATGATAATAAGAGAAACAACACAATATAATACAATACGATACACTATGAAACAATATGCAGAACCATACAATCTATTCAAATACTGTATTCATCAAAACAATACAATAGGATACAATAATAAATTTAATTACTAGAGAGAGAAAAAAAAAACTCACATTGGATCGGAGGAGTGAGATGAGCAAACGAGAAGAAATCATAGAACTGTCCTAGTCGCGGCGGAGGACACATCATCGCGGGGTCACCTTTCTCCGCCGCTTCACCGGCATCGACGCCGTCACATACGGCGGCGACGCCATCTGGCTTTGACGGTTTAGCGCCGGCCTTCTTCGGTTCCTGAGGTTTGGTCTTGCCTGATTTAGGTTCGGAGAGTGCATTTTCTGAACCGGGTTCAGTACCGGTTCGACCGGTGGTTTTGGTTGAAGAAGATGAACCGGCGAAAGAAGTGGTGCATGCAACTATGTCGAGAAGTCTTCTGATATGCGCCACTGACTGTTCTTCTGTATAATCCTCTGCACCCCAAAAAAAAAAATTATAATTAAAATATTTAAAAAAAAAAAAAAAAGTAATATTTAGTATTAGACAACAATAATTAACGGTGATCATCGTATGTATTATTGATTAATAGTGATAACGTGGTAGAAAGTTACAATTAATGCCTTAACGATGAACAGATTATAGTGATAATGATAGCTAGTGATATATAGTGTGATAAATGATTGTATTGGCAATAACAGTTGATTATTGGCGATAGTAATAATTGTAAATGGCGGTTGATGAAAGTCGTAGCAATAAAAAAAATTAAAATTAAAATAATTTTTTTTTTAAAAAGTAATATTTACTATTAGACAATACTGATTAATAGTGATGATCGTATGTATTATTGATTAATAGTAATAACGTGGTAGAAAGTTACGGTTAATGTCTTAACGATGAACAAATTATAACGATAATGATAGTTAGTGATATATAGTGTGATTAATGATTGTATTGGTAATAACAGTTGATTATTCGCGATAGTAATAATTGTAAATGGTGGTTGGTGACAATCGTATCAATTGATAATACGGTTGATGATACATGACGTGGCTGATACTAGTAATTGATCGTACTTATTTTAATGATAGTTGATTATCAATAGTAATAATTGTAAATAATGGCTAGTATTAATAGTTATGACGATGAATAATGATAGTTGATGAATGATAATAATAATTGACGACTATCATATTTTTATATATAAAAAATAGCTAGTAATACTATATAAATATTAGTAATAACTATTCGTGGATGATAAATATTCGTGACTTATCAATAATAAAATCATCGAAATGTCAGTAAGTGTGGCGATGAAATACTAAATAGTCAATCATCAATTCTTTAGATTCTAAATCACACTAATAATTTACGATGATTATAATATAATATTTTTTTAAAATTATAAATTATCGAATCGAAATTTTCGATATCGATATAATATGTGGTTAATAATAGTGCATATATAAGTAGGACCATGAGCATAAAGAAAAGTACCTTCGACTAAGCTGAGGTGGCACGGTTTTAGCGACACAATTTCCACCGAATCTTTTAGCCTTGTTCCTCTCACCTGTCCCCATTCCAAAAATTTATTTTTTTTGAATTTATATATAATATATAATAAAAAAATATTATTATTATTTATACGATAATATATACTCGATATAATATCGAGATTTTATTCGTCGTATGAAGATCGAGAAATTATTACGAAAAAATCTCAACATAAGTAAATTAGCGTATCAAAATAGGTTTGGAACGATTATTACTTATACAACAGCAACCATAATCTATAAGGGTTCGATCATGTGAGGACTGTCGTTTCAAATAAAAAGAATCAAAATGTATTTGAAAGTATTACTTATACAATGACGATATACTCAGTGTAACTCTACAAATAGAATCTCCTTCTGTATATCTCTATCTCGTGAAAGTAGAAAGACTGTTTTCGAAATGTTTCAATTTAAATAAAGCATGTATGAAACTATTATAACTTATAATACAATAAGATATATAATGTCATCCACACGTATAGTGTGTATGCATAATATCTTGTGAAAATACAAATATTTTTGTATTGTTTTTGAAGACCGTCAATTCAAATAAAGAATATCAAAACAAGTTTGAAATTTTATACAAGTATAGATTATTTTTATTTATAATATAATTTAAATGAGAAAATATGATTAAGTAAAGATTCACTTTATAACGTGTTTGAGATAAATACAATTATGAATTAATTTTTGAATATTTAATATATTTGGAAAAATACACTAGTCTCTTCAAATAATAATTTTCTAAATACATAAAAAAAAAAAAAAAAGAGTATGTATTTTCTTACTAGTTAAATCAATAGTGTGGCCAATATTTATAACAACATTATTAGTGAAATACAATTACATTAAAACTTATTTTTAAGAATATAATGTTAATTACATGAAATATTTTTTTCTCAAAAGGAGTATTAACTAGCAATCAATTAAAGTAAATTACACTACTCTTTAAAATTTTGAAATTTAACTCTAGTAAATCTGATATAATAAAATGATGATTTTTTTTTAAAAAAAAAAATTAACTAAATATTTTGAGTTTAAGTCTTTGTTTGGGAGCACTTCACTCTCCAAATACAAAACTTATTCTCAAACGTCAATTCTGATTTAATCGACAATAAATGCGAGTATTGAAACAAAATAAAAAAATTTAAAACAAGTAAATAAATTTTATCTAAAATACGAAATATAATAATATCCTTGGTTCAAAATTAAATAGCTAAGCTCCACACACATTAAACTTTTCTTATTGTTTTTTTTTTTAGTATTTTGCTTTCGAACTTCTTTCACAAAAAAAACATATATATTTGAAAAAATGTAAGGTAAAGGCCATTATTATGACATTAAAAGAGAAAAATATGCAAAATAATAATAATAATAATAATAATAATAATAATAATAAATAAATAAATAAATACAAAATATTACCTCATGTGACAAGGAGTAATTGGTCACGTGACATGTCTCTACATTGACGGCTAAGAGCTTTCTCACATCTAAAATCTTGTCCGTTGATATCCCCTATAATGTCAACCATTGCAATTGACCAAAATGAATTATTTTACGAAATCGTTTAATTCGCGGATTAAATTATTTCGAAATTAAATATTTTTATTAGTTTTCCCACATAGTAGGGTGAGATATAACAATCTCGAATTTGGATGAAATTCATATTACGTGGGGTCGAAAATCTCTCTTCCACCAAATAGAGTGTCAATTTATCTCAATTTTAACCTGAAAATATATCATCTTATTCCGCGTATCAAACCATTGATCGTATGAACTTATTTACTTTGGAGGAGGAATACTACAACTCCAAGTTTGATTGTATAAGATGAGATAACAGGATTAAGATTGAGATAGAATTTATATATTTTTGATTGGCAATGTAAAGATAATTTTATATCGTTAATCAAATATGATATAAATTTTATCTTGTATAATTTACCTCGTACCACGCACCAAACGACCTCTATTGTTAATAAAGTAATTGTCATTGTTAACTTTACCTTAAGCATCACTTGTGAGTCGTTGGGTGTTTCTACCGTTATCTCTATAACATTTGGCAGAACTGTAATTCAAAAAATTGTTAAGATTAGAAAAATGTAAAATTAAATAAAATAAATAAAAATTAAAAGATATATCTTATTGCTAACCAATTATTTATATTTGAGATTTAGTTATACACAAAAATTATCTTAATAATTATTATCAAATTGTGTAAACTATTAGTGTGTAGACTTTATCATCTCATACAATTATTATAAAATGAAAATATATATTTTCAAGAAGACATTATCGAGAAGTTGATAATCTTTGTTATAATAATATAACTTAAATAATTTCAAATAAATTTTACTATATACATTAACAATTCAAGTCTAATTGAATAAACATTGCTATTATAATTGGATGATATAACTTTAATTTAGTAGAATATTAATTTAACTGTAATTACATCACGAAATTCATTACAAAACAAAAAATATTATGATTTTTAAAAAATATTCATAGATATAGAAAGAAATTATATCAAATAAAAATAACTCTACCATATTTCGATCACTCATATAAAAAAATTATGTCGGAATTAATAAAAATATGACTTATTATAAACTTATTTGACTTTTGATAATTATTATTAATATATATAGAAATTACTTTGAAATTGACAAATATTTAGAACCTTTAGATTTATGAGCATAACAATTAGCAATTTAACTCCCTTGAATAAGATTTTGATAAATATTATCAAATACAATATATAAAGAAATTTTGATAGAAATTACATTGGAATTGACAAATACGCATAGTAAAAACATTTAGAACTTAAAATAAAATTTTCATAATTACTATCAAAAAAAAAAAACAATAGGAAAAATCCATGATAATTTATTTAAAATTGAATATAATTATATTTATTTTTTTTAAAAAAAAAGATAATAAAGTAGATATAGCACAAATACCTTTCTCTTCTTTTTTCTTCTTCTCTCCCTTTGCTTTGTGTGGCTTAGCTTTTCCTGTTTTGGGAGCCATTTTTTCTCCCTTCAATCAAACTTCAATGAATATATATTTTAATTTTTTCCCAAAAAAAAAAAAAAGAATTTCAAATTCCCATATAATTCACATGAATAAAAAGATTAATGAAAATTCATATGTATCAAGAAAATGTGAACTTTATTTCAATATTTTTTGTTGAAGTAGAAGAAGAAATAAGAGAGAACTTGAATGAAGCAAAGATAAGATGTAAAAATGTTATGAAATGAGACAAAGGAAGATAAGGGGAATTAAACAATATATAATAAGAGTTTAAATTTTTTTATAAATTAATTTTATTATTTTTTTGTAGTAGTAGTTCTTGTGAGTATATTATTATCTAAGAAGAAATATGAAAAGAGAAGAGATATAGAGTGGAAAAAAAATATATGAATATAAGAGAGGATTAATATTTTATTTTTATTTTCATTTTTTCATTTTTTTTTTTTTTTTTTTTGTTGTTGTTGGAGATAGGATAAGGTAATACAATCTCCAAGCCATAGTAGCCTAAGAGATCTTTTGTTGTTTGTATATCAAAAAGAATGTAAGGCTGGCAATTTTAGACCTCTCATTTATCTTCCAATTCTTTCATCTTGACATTCACTAGTCTTTTGTTTTATTTTTAATAAATAATAATTTTTTTTTTTAAAAAAAGTTAAAAATAGGATGGTTTGAATACCTCATCTCTTAATATATAAAGTTTGAATATTGAGAAGTGTTTTATAGTCTTGTTAGTTTGTTCAACGTAATTTCGAATTAGTTGTGGATTGTGAATATTGAGCAATTAATATACAGAGTTAATTAGATGAGTGGTTGGTTTAGTTAATTAGGGATGTGATACGAGGGTTTGGATACCTTCACTCTTAATATTTCATGTTTAGATATTGAAAAAATGCTTTACCGTCTTATAAATCGGTTATTTATAAATTTGAATTAGTTTGATAAGTAAATTGTGAATATCGAATAGTTAATAAACAATGTTAATTAGGGGAGTGGTGAATGGTTCAATTAATTAGGGATGGAATACGAGGGCTTAGGTATATCCACTCTTAATATTTCATGTTTAGATATTGAAAAATGTTTTACCGTCTTATAAATCGGTTATTTATAAATTTGAATTAGTTTGATAAGTAGTTTGTGAATATCGAACAATTAATAAATAAAGTTAATTAGGGGAGTGGTGAATGGTTCAATTAATTAGGGATGGAATACGAGGGCTTAGGTATATCCGCTCTTAATATTTCATGTTTAGATATTGAAAAATGCTTTACCGTCTTGTAAATTTGTTCAACGTAAATTCGAATTAGTTGGATAAGTAGATTGTGAATATCGAACAATTAATAAACAAAGTTAATTAGGGGAGTGGCGAATGGTTCAATACCTCCGCTCTTAATATTTCATGTTTAGATATTGAAAAATGCTTTACTGTCTTTTAAATTTGTTCAACATGAATTCGAATTAGTTAGATAAGTAGATTGTGAATATCGAACAATTAATAAACAAAGTTAATTAGGGGAGTGCTGAATGGTTCAATTAATTAGGGATTATGATAGATTGGTTACTCCCACTCTTAATATTTCAGATTTGAACATTGAGAAATGTTTTACCGTGGGAGTGGTGGATGGTTGAGTTAATAAGGACAGATAAAATGGTTTAGGTACCTTCACTTTTGATATTTCAGATTTAAACGTTGAGAAATATTTTTTCACCTTAGCGAGTCCATCGAGCACAAATTTAAACAGGAATTGTGAATATAAAACAATGAATGAATAAAGTTAATTAGGGTGGTGGATGGTTTAGTTAACAGGGACATGTAAAATGGTTTGGGCCGCCGTCTCAGATATTTCAAATTTAAATTTATTTCATCTTTTAGTGAATCTGTTCAACACAAATTTGAATTAATTTGATGAATAGATTGTGAATATCAGACAATTAATAAACAAAGTTAATTAAGAGAATGGTGGATAATTCACATTAGTCCATTTTAAATAAAAGTATTGAATCTAAATCTTAAATTTACTCTACGACGTCGGAGCTATAATAAAAGTTACACGTGAATTTTACATGTCATTTATGAATTCGTTTTTAAAACAATTACTAATTCAAGGAGATAGTTTATTTTCTTTTGACAACTGATCTTCTACGAATCTAAATTAATCAAACGAGTAGCAAAAATAACTTAATTTTTTTATTATAAGAAACAAAAACTTTATCCACTTAACCAGCTTATCTAAACATAAATTTAAGTTAATCAACAAATAAACTACATATACCAAATGATTAAACCAAAGTTAAGCAAAGTAGATGAGTGATGAGTGGCTTAGATTGATCTATTTTCAATCAAAATATTAAGTTTGAACCTTTAAAATAAAAAGGTTTTAGTAAAAAGTATTTTACATAATTGTTGAACCACAATAAAAATTACAAATTTAATAGAATTCAATATTTTATTTTTTTTTTTTTTTTTTTTTGATAATTTTTAGGAATTAGAGGAGTCTAGAAGGAGCTAGATTCAAGAAAAAGTTAAAATAGCTTGTTATCATGTTCAAACTATTTGACCTTTTTTTTTTAAATTTATTTTCCTAAAATAAGAAAGAAAAAGCAAAAAAGATCATTTTAGATTTGGTTTAGAGGATAAAGTAGATTTAATTTTAAGGTTTAATTAATTGCCACGTCTATAAAGATAATTATTATATAGTTTTGAAGATGCATTAACAAGTTAGCACCAATATGTTTTTTATTAGATTTTTTTTTTCAAATTATTATTTTCATCAATTGATATACGAGTTCAATTAATTTAGATATGCATATTGAATAAGTTTATTTTCTCATAATAAAACTTGTATATCAATTTCTTTTCGGCTATACAACTTGAATCTAACCAATTAATTGAGTTCAATTAATTTAGATATGTATATTGAAGAAGTTTATTTTCTCATAATAAAACTGGTATATTGATTTCTTTTCGTATATACAACTCGAATCTAACCAATTAATTGAGTTCAATTAATTTAGATATGCATATTGAATAAGTTTATTTTCTCATAATAAAATCTGTATATTGATTTCTTTTCGTTTATACAACTCGAATCTAACCGATTAAGTAAAAGTGGTTGATCTTTAATTATATATGTATAAATTTCAATCATAGTGTATATGAACTTCAAACAAAAAAATAATAATTTAAATTTAGGTAAATATAATTTTAATTCAGTCATATAAAATTTCAAATTTGTATCTCTTTAATTTCTAGCCTCTATTTAGAAACTAGGAGGTGTAGAATTTTGGCTATTGAATGGTATGATTTTTTAGGGCTTCATGTAATGTCACACTAGAGTCATGACTTTAAAGGGCAAGTACTATTTCCTTAAAACATTTTATGTTTTCGTTTTTTTAATTCGTGTATGATATTTTCACTAAAGATCGATTAATTTATATTTATGTTGAATAAGACCTATTCGAAAGTAACTTTTCTTATTAAGGATGTTTTAATATTAGATGTCGAAATCAGGTTATATAATTAAAAAAGGAATAGTTTTATCCATTGCACCATACTTAAAAGTTAGTTAAATCGAAATAAATCGAATGAAAATGGCTAAATGATGAATTATAATCGGTTTGTTTAACTGTTATCTAGTTATAATTATAATTTATTTAATAACTAAACAAAACTAATAAAGTTTTTTTTCTTTTTTTTTGTAATTATTGTGTATAATATATTATTTTAAAAAGTTGTTTATTGAAATATTTAGATAATATTTTTCATGAATACATTTGGGCTATACACTTGATTTAAATGTTTTAGTTTTTACATAGATTGAGTTTCTAAAAGTTAAGATGAAATAACTAAATTTTAATGATAAACTCTAAATTTTGGTTTAACTTACTAGATGTTCTCTAAATTCCTCACCTTTTTTGTGGTGTAAACTTTATAGATCGTTATTTTTCGATAATATTAAAGGATTTAAAACTTTACGATAATAATAATTATTTCAAAGACAAGGTCAAAAAGTGATAATAAGTATTACTATTTCTAACTTGTGTGGAATATTTTTAAATAATTTTTCTTTTTATATATACTACTCTTATAATTATGATTTGACTACTAAAATAAGAAAATAAAATATGTGACCCAAGTACAAGCACCAAAGTACAGACAGACAAAATTAAATTGATATTTTTTGTTTGTGTTTTTGTATTTATGCTCTTGGCATGAAAAAGCATATTATAACTGTTTTCTTTTATCACCTTTTTTTTCGAAAAATATTTTTCATTCGATATTTGATATATTTATTAAAATTTGAATAAGTTTAAAATTATGATAAAAAGATTTACATCAAAGAATAAAACGCTTTCTAATAAAGGTGATTTCGTAATCAAAGGGCTCCCAAACTATCTCCTCCGTCTCAAATTATTATCATTTTAAAAAGTTATATATTAAAAAAAACTATTTTATTTTTAATATTAAGTAATTGTTTTTGAAGGTTACAAACACCCAAATAGAATGAGTATTTAATGAAGAAATAATAATTAAATAATTAAATATTTCTCTTATTTAATATTTTTATAAAAAATACTATAAAATAAAAATACGACAGATAATTTAAAATAGAAAGATATGCCCTAATAATTTAACTACAATGGTACAAATATAGAGGGAAAGCATGTATTTTAAAGTTTAAACAAATTAAATATTTTTACGATTACTACTATCCAATTAGTATTTTTCTTACTAACTTTGTCTCAAATTATTTGAGTGGTTTTAAAATACTTAGTTTTAATTATTTATCATATTTTAAATATTCAAAATAAAATTAATTAATTTACCTTTGTTAGGTATATTTTTAAAAACTAAAAATATTTCACTTATGAAATTATATTATGATTAGTAATAGTTAAGCGTCTCTCTTAATTAACTTTATTTATAAAACGTGTAAAAGATAATTATAATAAATATTTTAGATGTGAAGATAAAATATCCATGAAAATTAATTTTGTGTTATGTCACATAACTTGATGACCAAAAACATTCAATAATGAAAGAAATTCATTCAATCAAATAGAAATTACAAACGAAAAATCGATTAGTAAACTGATCAAAATCACTTCATTTGATTATCAATCGATTACCAAAGAACTTCAATGCATTACTAAAAGGCTCATTGGTAAAAGAGAACGAGATATCAGTTCGTTTTACAATTTGTTCGATTAAACTTGAGTTGACTTATGTTAAATATATAACTCATATTCATTTATTAGAAAACTCGTTAAAATCATTAATTTATTTAATTAACATATCACAAATAATCATAATAAAAAATCCATAAAATTAATAATTTTGCTTTTGTTAGAGTTGGTGTGCATGGTTATGTCTGATTTTTTACTCATTTTAATTTAATTCATTCCTTTTCGAATTTCATTTTTTGATAAGATATTTATAGATAAATTTATTTGGTCCCGTTCAAATTCAAACTTATTTTAATTGAACATTTACTGAAAATTCGAACGTGGTATGAATTTCATTACTACTATTACATATGTTATTTTTGGTGTTTAATATTCTATTTTATAATATGGTTTAAATTTCAAAAAGATGTTACCCAAAATGTTCCCCCCATTTTTTGCATAATATAATGTCAAGATGTGACTAGTAATCATATGTCATAATCCAAAATCCAAATATAGTGATACACTTAACGAACTTCTATGGTTATATTTTATTTAGTCTAAAAATATTTATCGTTTTTTATTAAAAATATTTATCTCAAAATAATTGTTATTTTAGAATTTCATCTTAATTTATATGGTATTAAATTTTGATATTTAAATAGATCTATCTTTGATGCGTCTATATATATATATATATATATATATATATATAGATATATAGAGAGAGAGACAGATTCAGTTATCAATTGTTCTGACTTATGATATTACTTATTTAGTTTTCAAATATTTAAATTTTATTTCAAAAATTTAATATCAAAATTCATGATCAAATTAAAACTGTTTAATTCTCGAAATCCAAATTATCCTACAAAAATTGGACAGAGAATTAGTAGTGATTATTCTTGAAAATTACAAACACCTTACTTATAACACAAAAATAAAGTAAATATTCAACGAAGAGATATTATAACTTAAGATATAAACAAGAATAAAATAGTTCAATATTTTTCTTAATCAATATTTTTTAAAGAGCGCTTAAATAAAAAGTACGATGAATATCTAATGTTAGTCCTGAGTCCTAAAAACCAAAATCCTCTATGAATCATTAGACCTACAAGAAAATTCAAGAGCACCAAAAAAGGGGTCGATCCAATCCGATCTGATCCGACAAAGTTTGAATGATAGAATAAAAGGTAAACTCTTTAGGCTGCCTTTAGTTATTACGATGGATTGGGATTATAAATGATATTTATGTCACGATTCAAGAATCGTGGTCATGATATATAAACCGAAAGAAAACACAAAAAATCTCTTCTTTCGCATATTCCCTCCTCCTTAATTCTTATAGGCTCCGTAGATATAGTATTGAACTATACATGGTCTTTTACTCAATCGTAACTTGCTAAGAAAACGAGTTATAAAGTAATTGATGATAATAACTGATAGTAATAATATATCAACGATATGGTAATAATTTGATCGAATTTTCTTTAAGAAATTGTGCTTTTCTAAAAAAAAAAAAGAAAGATAAAAATATAAAAAAAAACTTTCATTCTTCAATTTTCTTATTGAAAGAAAATATCACAAAGAGACATAATGGTACTATAAAAAATGCTGTAATTTTCAATAAATCTTCATTATCCTTTGAGATCACTCCAATTCTTGACCAATCTCCACTATACCTGAAATATTATTAAGTTTAAAATATTAAAAAAAATATTTAAAAATAAAAAAGAGGAAAAGTTACACAATTAATCGCTTGATAAAAAATATTATAATTTCTAGCTAATATACATAATATTTACATATATTATATGTATATTTTATATATCTAATTATTTTTTCGAGTGAACAATTATCAATGCCAATTTTCCTTATAAAAAAAATACAACAAAATGCAATTATCTATAAATTTCGTTGCTAATCCATCTAAATAGAATTAATGACGAATTTTGTTGTTTAACTATAGAATTTGTCAGTCGTTAATTCCTGATTTTCTTAATAGGGTTTAGGGAAACCCTTTTGTACTAAGAATTTCTCCGATCTCCATTCCCAAACTCGTACTCAAGATCTCTAGTTTACGTGAGCGTGATAAAATGTATAATAAAATAAGAATATATAAATAAACAAAAATTATAAATTAGGAAAATTTACCCTGCATCAATGAACCCCAAAGCAAAAACTCCAACAAGAGCTTGAATAAGAAAATTTCTTGGAATTTTCAATGATGAAATTGAGTTTTCTTCAACTTTTGAATTCTCAGAAAATTCTTTTTTTTTTGCTAATGAAATTGTTGAATGTTTAGTACTCAATCTTCTTTTTCTATATTTCAAAAAAATATAAGAAAAATTGTTAGATGAAGAATAATAATTGATAAAATTTTGTGTGATCAACATTTTCTTATCTCAATGCAAAATAAAAAATAAATAAATTGAAACAAGTTATGTTATCTATCTACATCTTAGTATATGTGTGGTTGTTATTGAGTTGAAAAACAAAAAGATAATTTTAATCATTCTCACTAGATAATAATAATTTTAATCGTTTTAAAAAATACTTTTATAACAGTCACGCTCTATAACAATATTTTATTATGACGATTATTTTTTCTTTATTTACTTAAAGTCATGTGATACATTATCATGTGTTTTCTATAATAAAATTTCGATGGAATTATTGGTTCACTTCATTATTTTTTTAAAAAAAATTATCTTGAAATCAATATTTCAAATATTTTTCAAAATATATAAGTATAGTAGTATTTTTCTAGAGATTTATTATGATCCACTCATTTTAACAATATTTGTGTGGCCTCAAGGCTCAAAATGGCTTTATAGACATGCACTTTTCCAACTTTCATTTTTTGTCTTACTAAAAAAGTCTCTTCTAGTAAATAAAATATATTGGTTTTTTTAAAAAAATTATTACCACAAAGTATTTGGTACATTTTTTTATCACAATATCTAAACTAAACCCCACATATTTCTTTTGTCATCATTTTGTTTTCAACATTTTAATATCTCACAAGTAAATTTTCTTTTTACTGATTTTTATTAGTTTTGTGATCATGATTCATAATGTTAAACTTTAATATGATTAATTAGGAGAATAAATAATCAAAATAGTGTCTTAAATAAAGGAAAAAAGTTAGTTTGAGTAAGGAAAAGATCAAATTAATTACTTAAATAAAGGGTTAAGTCACCTTTTAATTTCTAGGTTATTTCATCGATTATTTAGTATATGCTAATTTAAAGTCTAATTAATTTGGATTCATATCAAGTAATATGACTTTGAAGTAAAACAAGGCAATGTGTACGGATCCCGATTCTGATGCCATCGTTTAACTTGCGTATTTTTACATAGTTTGAAGTAAAAATTATGTTATATTATCTAAATTTTTACATGTTGAAAGTTTAATCATTTTTACGTATATTTCAACCACATTTAAAATTCAATTATTTATAAAAATCTACAGACTACAATTATATTTTAAATTACATCATTATTATAGCTATGTAATTTCATCTAAAATATTAATGAGTATAATTTTTTTCCCATAAAATAGTCCTCCAATAGAATCAATTTGTTTTTATTTATATTTACCTAGGACATTAAATTATTGTATATTATTTTAATTCACGATATATATGCAATTGTAAATCCTTTTTATTCTTAAATGAGTACTCCATCCGTCCACTTTTAATTGTTATAATTTCTTTGTTTTTTAGAGTCAAACTATAAGAACTTTGATTATAATTTTTTTATTATATTGATATGTAAAAAATTGTAATTTATAGTACTTTTCGTATAATTTTTGAATATCTAAATTTTTTGCTTAAAATATCAAATTAAAATAATCTAATTTAACTTTGAAAATTAGTCAAATTAACTTACGAAAAACGTAACATAACAATTAAAAGTGAACACAGATAGCATTGTTTTTACTAATTACTAAATTCTCAAGAAGGTAATTGGAAAAATTCTTCATATTTTCATCGAACTTTGAGAAAAAACTTACATATATCAATTGTTAAAATTTTGGCTCATATATGTTCTTTTCGTTTGAGAAAAGACTCATCCATTAAATTATTTACTAACAAAAAAATAATTTCAATTTTATAAAAGCATTTTTTTCATGTGGTCAATTACGATTCGACCAAGTAATTAATTAAATTATTTTTTTAAAAAAAGGAAAAATGCTTAAATGTGTCATCTATCTTTGAGAAAAGACTCATTCATATCATTATTTACTAACAAAAAATGATTTCGATTTTGCAAAATCGTTTTTTACATGTGGTCAATTATGATTCGGCCAAATAATTAATAAACTTACTTTTTTTTAAAAAAAAAGGAAAATTATTTAAATATGATATCTAATTTTGAGAAAAGGCTCATCTACATCATCAATTAAAAATTATTCTCATCTATACCATCTTAGTTAACAAAAAATGACATAATTGAACGTATTCTCAAATGAAAAAAATATAACTTTTAATAAATGACATTAATAAATCAAACATTTAACAAATAACATAAATAAATCTTTAAAAGTTCGATAATATGTTTGAGTTGATATGCACTTGTAAGTTTTTATTTAAAATCTACTAATCTAATTAATTTAAATTCGATTCTGATAAATTATCCGATTTATATGTAAGTAAGTTAGCTAAATAACAACTTTACAAGAGCAATTGTTGTGAAAAATAATAAACATTCTCATCTAAACTACAATCTCAATTTTTGTTATTATTTTGTTAAAAGATCTAGCTATCTCACACAACATTAATATATATATTATGCATCATAACAAAATATAATGTCTCTTTGAATCAAATTAATTGTTGTTTCATACTAAACTAACCATTAATAAATTATAAATCAAAATATATCAAACAAAAATAGTTCATAATTTCTGTTGTATTCGCATCCACGATAAAAAAAATGAGAAATTACTAGATGGATATCTTTAAAATCCACGACAATTGTTTTTTAAAAAAATGAGAAACTGCTAGGTGGATATCTATGAAATCCACGATAATTTTTTAAAAAATTGAGAAATTGCTAGGTGGACATCTTCGAAATCCACGATAATTTTTTTTAAAAAAAAAAACAAAAACAAGAAATTGCTAGGTGTCAAATCTTGCTACATTTCTTTGGAAATCTTGGAGTTATCTCTTGTGTAAATGATGATGAAAATTGATGAATCTTTACATCGTAGCAACGAACTCTTGATTTATACCATTTGTAAGTATTGTGTATTTCCACCATAAAATCTCCATAACCATTTGTTGTATTCATCTCCTTAGCCACATCATTGCCCTTTATCTCGATCGGCGAATTATCGAAATGTATCTGCACTGGGGTACGTTCTCCTTTCTGTTGATGATAAAGACCTAATGTATTCGCCCATAGAATATGTCCTTTATAGGAAATCAAAACGAGTATACTTTCGTATTCAACTTCACGACGATCAAGATTTTCGACGACGAAATTGATAGTCAAATTATGAGCAGAAAGGGATGTATAATGAGTCAATGGTGATGAGGAAATATCAATTTTTGAAGCTGTGATTTCTTCAATTGAAATTTGGGGATGATTTGGAACTAAGCAACAAATTAATAAATTAACAAAACATGTGAAGAGAAATATTAAAACAAAGGGTAGTACTTGACTATATAATTTGTTAGAAATTTCAACTTTTGATGGCTTCTTGATTTGTTCTTCATTAAAGGCCACAATATGATTATTATTGTCACAAGATTCTATTAATGATGATATCTTCATATTGTTGAAAAAAATTTAATTTGATGAGGAAACTAAATAATCAAAATAATGTCTTAAATAAAGGAGAAAAATTACATTGGATTAAGAAAAGATCAAAGTAATCCCTTGAATAAAGGGTTAAGTCTGTATTCAGTGTCCGCTAATTTAGAGTATGATTGATTTGAATTCGTATATGAAAGTACGACTCTGAAGTAAAACAAGGCAATATGTATGGATCCCGGTTTTGATGCCATTGTTTGACTTTGTGCATGTCTTTTTTTTTTTTTTGATTTTATGAATATACTGTTTCAGATAACTTTAAATATACTTTGTCTAAATTTATATATGTCTGAAGTTTAATTATTTTGTTATGAATTTCGATCAAATATATTTAAAATTCCATCATTTATCATAATCTTGAATTATATTTTAAATTAAATCATTTATTATATATACTTGATTTATAAATGAGTGATAAATAAATACTTTAGATATGGCATTTCCCCTATAAATGAGGTAGCTAATTATATTTCTTATTCCTTGATTTAAGTAGATCAAATATTAATAATATTTTATGAATCTCTAAAGATCCTTTATTCCTATATTTTAATAAGAAAACATAAATATCGGGTCCTATAAAAATTATATTATCAATATTTTTTTATTTCACGATATTAATAATATATAAGATTTAATATTTTATGTAAAGATAAAATTATTCCTCAAATTATTTTAAATATTTATTTATTTTCTTGATTTTATGTTCTATATTTGTACTAGTAATTTTTTTTTTTTATAAATTAACTTACTAATTTTCTTATTTAAAGAGAGATGTTATGCTAAATAAATTAAATACAAATCAATACAATATTTGATATTTGAGTTTTTAACATTTACTAATTAAAAAGACAAATATATCATCACACGACGTTTGTGACCTTAAGTGAATGTATTATTTGTTACCATATATGTAGGTTTCTAATTATTATTGCATACATATTAAAAATAAAATCCGTAAGATAACTTATTCTAATAAAATACAAGAAGAAGACAATGAAGCAAATTGAAACCCGCACTCAATTGCGGCGGCGATCTCTGTAATACCAGGGCTAATCTACGAGGAGCATGAGAGAGCGTTTCGATATGATCTTCGAAAGAAGCAAAAGAGCCAAGGAGCATCCTCAAATCCTAATCAAGCCCCCGAAGCTAGAAGATGACGCATTCGATCGTCAAGCGGAACATGTACACTCTTTCCTTTTTTTCGACCTGATGATTCAACTGATTTTTTTCAAGCAACTGCAATTATTTTCTTTTCTTCCACCGCCTTCTCGCGGACGACATAAAGCAGCAACAATGTTCGAGATAGAAGTGATCCAAATAAATAATGTCGAAACTGACGTATATCCTTACTCCTCATCCAAACGAAAGTTGAAATAATTTTAAAATTTTATCTCGAATTTATTATCCCTAGTAGCAAACGATCCAACTCAAACAACATGTGTATTTATTTCAAAATAATTCCCCCAAAATCTTGAATTTAGCACTTTTACCCCCTTTTTTTCCTTATAAAAATTTCAGCTTTCCCGCCCACTGAATTTTTCCTCCCAAATTTCTTCTTTCTCTCTCACTCACACACAGTGTAGATGCAGCCAAATCCTCTTTGTATCAATATCTAGCAGTTTAGGGGGTACCCATTGAGCCAAAAATGCCTGATTTTGGCATTCTTTTGGATCCTCCATTGCCATCAGCACCAGAAGAATCAGTGTCTTCGTCTTTAGCTTTGATTTCTTGCCCAAATCTAGAAGTTCCTTGTGAATCTGATACCCAAATGCAGGAACTAGTTTCTGACCGAAATTCCCAGCTGGGGTTCCCTATTTTGATGAAAGAAGATGAGTTGAAGCCGGAAAACAATGGGTGTGTTGAGTTGGTACAGAAAGAGGACGAGCTGAAACAATTGACACCCAAATCGAGTGATTCTGATATCCAAATGCAGGAAATAGTTTCTGACCGAAATTCCCAGCTGGGGTTCCCTATTTTGATGAAAGAAGACGAGTTGAAACTATTGACACCCAAATCCAGTGAATCTGATACCCAAATGCAGGAACTAGTCTCTGACCGAAATTCCCAGCTGGGTTTCCCTATTTTGCTGAAAGATGACGAGTTGAAGCCGGAAAATAATGAGTGTGTTGAGTTGGAACAGAAAGAGGACGAGTTGAAACTATTGACACCCAAATCCAGTGAATCTGATACCCAAATGCAGGAAATGGTTTCTGACCGAAATTCCCAGCTAGGGTTCCCTATTTTGCTGAAAGAAGACGAGTTGAAACTGGAAAACAATGGGTGTGTTGAGTTGGAACAGAAGGAAGACGAGTCGAAACTATTGATATCCAAATCCAGTGAAGCTGATACCCAAATGCAGGTACTAGTTTCTGACGGAAATTCCCAGTTGGGGTTCCCCATTGTGCTGAAAGAAGACGAGTTGAAACCGGAAAACAATGAGTGTGTTGAGTTGGAACAAAAAGGGGAGGAGTTGAAACTATTGATATCCAAATCCAGTGATTCTGATACCCAAATCCAGGTACTAGTTTCTGACCGAGAATCTCAGCTGGCGTTACCTATTTTGCTCAAAGAAGACGAGTTGAAACCGGAAAACAATGGGTGTGTTGAGTTGGAACAGAAAGATGAGTTGAAACTGGAAAATAATGGTTGTGGTGAGTTGGCAATCAGGGTATTAATACCCAAATCGAGTCAATCTAATACCCAAATTGAGGAACTAGTTTCTGACCCAAATTCCCAGCGGGGGTTCCCTATTTTGCCGAAAGAAGACGAGTTGAAACTGGAAAATAATGGTTATGGTGAGTTGGGAATAAGGGATTTGATATCCAAATCCAGTCAATCTGATACCCAAATGCAGGAACTAGTTTCCGACCAAAATTCCCAGTTGGGGTTCTCCTTTTTGCAGAAAGAAGAGTTGAAACCGGATAACAATGGTTGCGTTGAGTTGGAACAGAAAGATGACAAATTGAAACTGGAAAATAATGGTTGTGGTGTATTGGGAATCAGTGTTTTGATAACCAAATCCAGTGAATCTGATACCCAAATGCAGGAACTAGTTTCTGACCGAAATCCCCAGCTGGGGTTCCCTAATTTGCAAATAGAAGACGAGTTGAAACCGGATAACAATGGGTGTATTGAGTTGGAGCAGAAAGAAGACCAGTTGAAACTGGAAAATAATGGTTGTGGTGATTTGGGAATCAGGGGTTTGAGGTCAAGTGGTGGTGGGTCGGTGGCGAAAAAGAGTTTGGATGAGTTTGTTAAAGATTGGGTTGAGAGGAAGGTCAATGCTGGTGTAGATAAACGCAATTGTGTATTGCCATTCCTTATTCATGCTCCAAAATCGGTAAACTTGTACTTCTATTTCCTTTTTAGTGGTTATTGTTGATGAATTTGAATTATGCCCGAGACAGCTGAGTTAGGGGTAAGGGCTGCATACACTCCACCCACCCCAACCCCACTTGTTAGCCTTACTTATTGTTAGGTTCTATCATGATCCTATTTTGGGTGTGACAACATGGTATATGGAAACAACCTCTCTACCTCACTTGGGGATCGCACTTGGTATGTTGTTGTTGATGATGAATTTGAAGTATGTCAGTAGAAAATGTAGCTATTTGGTCTCTGCTATTACCATTTGGGATTTGCCATGAGATATAAGGTATTTATATTATCTTGTATCTGCCCTTCCAAGGAAATGTAGAATTTTTTTTATTGGTGTCCACAATGAAAACTGACGTTTCTGTTTGCGTGCATCAGAGAAGTGTTTAACTAGGGAAATCGGTTCATGTACACCTATAATTGTCTCAATCAAGTTCGAGTACATTTCTTGAATTTTGGAGGTACACTCTAAGCAGCTGAGACTGTAGCTTTGGCTTATTTGCTCTTTCCTGAGATATAGGTGGAGAGAGCTTCGAAGTCAATCAATTCTGTCTGCTAACAAATAGAAGATTGACATAGGTAGAGAGAGCTTGGAAGCCAATCAATTATGTCTGCTAACAGATAGTAGATTAAGTAAGCTCTATATTGACCTCGAGTTTTACTAGATTTTGCGTAGGTTTTGCTTCAGCTCATCTTTGAATTTTATCTTTTATCTTAGTTAAGCTTGAAACCAATAGTGTTGTCAAATAGTGAGACTGTTTCATTAGCAAGTCCCCAAGTTCTTGAAGTTAGGTCTGAGATAGGTTGATGAGCATTTCACGTTGCTTAGAGAGGGGTTCAATTTAGGACCAAGGAGTAAGATGTGCATGTCATTCCTTGTAGGCTCTATCCTGAAAAGGGTTGCAATAGTAATATTTAATTTTTGTTTTTTGATAAAGAGTAATATTTAATTATTTCACTTAAATTATAGTTTGTCCTTGTAATTGTTATTTGTGTTTTTAGTTATCAAGTGTTCCACATTGTTGATGAAATGGGTTTTATCCTTGTATAATTTTGAGTAATCTTCACTTATTCACTTCATGAACTAGCTTTTGGGTTTATATTAGGCTCAATGTCCATTCTCTTTAACATGTTATCAGAGACAGCCATTCTTATACATAGTTACTTGATGTTGGACTCCGTGTTATGTTTGTCCATTCTCATGAGTGTGCTGGGGAGGACGGTGCTTAGACTTTTTTTTGATTAAGTAATATTCCATTAAGAAAAGGGCAGAAGCTTGCCCATATACAAGAAGTATACCAAAAGTAGAAAACCTTGCAAGAGGACATGTTTTCTACAATAATACCCACTCATCTATACATGTAGGAAACCATGGGTGCACCAAAAAGGAAGAGGGTGTTAAATTCAAACATTGAGTTAGATTTTTACTAACTCTTTCCTATTTACTATTTTAGGAGACAAACACGTATTAGATGTTTTATTTGATCAATTGATAACAACCTTTTCCAATGTTTTGAAATTTTTGTGTCAGGTTGAGTGCTCTGTTTGCCAAGGATTAATTTTTCCAGGTGATGAGGTAGAATGCTCTGTTCGAGATTGTATGGGAGTTTTCCACTTAGAATGTGCTAAAGAAAGACTTGGGTTATCTTCTCCCAAAATGTTTAAGTGCCCTCAACATGTAAGTTGGATTTAGTATACATCTTGATTCATGACTGAATGATCACAAAACAGATTTCCTACTTAATTTTTGATTTGAATTTGATCAGCACAGTTAATTCTTACTCACTTTGATTTGTACAATAGCTTTAGCAGTGCATATTTAGTTTCTTAAAGCTTGTCGATTTCCTGTCCCACATTTAACAACATGCTAGGATCTTACCTTCACCAAGGTAGTATACCACTTATATCTGCTGCTTCAATTTTGGCAGTAGAACCAAAACTCTAATCCTAAATTGGGGGTACTTTCTCTAAACTATGAACTATCTGTTTGAGGAAAGGATAGATATCATTTCTCTTCCTTCTCTTTGTGCATTTTCTCATCTTCATGGCTCCAGTTTTGTGTAGGAAAATGTTGCATAAAATCAATTAGTTAACTACCATGCCCTTGTCTTGGGATGATCATTATAACTGGTGTGCATATGATGTTTTTTTCCTGAATAGGTATGTTATGTTTGTAATAAAAAGATACATCTCTGGCGGTGCATCAGATGTCCACTAGCATCACATGATAAGTGTGCAGCATTTCCGGAGCACGTGGTTCATTTAAATGATCAGCCAGGGCGAGTTATTTGTTGGAAGCATCCATCCGATTGGCGTTTGGAGAAGGTCAATCTCTTCATTTGTTCATCAACACAGTTCTATTTCTATTAGATAAGTTTTCCAAGAGACGTCTTTTGTATAATAATAATAAAATGATCATAATTCATAATGCAGAATACACATTTGAAGGAACCATTCTCTTAGATATTTTGCTGTATATGTTACTTTGTTATTTTTGAGCCTGCAAAATTTGACAGAGTTTGCTATGATTTTGCATTGTTTGCACATTGAGCAATAATCAAATCATGATGTTATTCATGATTTGATCTCTCTGTGATGCTATTAGTATTTGAAAGAAGTGATGAAATAAAAGCAAAAGTAATTCAATATACAGTAGTTTCTATCACTGGATCTATATTTTTGATTGATTAGGCTGGCTGACATGACAGGACTGACGTATCTTGTTTCATAAGCAGCATGAAGCCCCTACAAGTAATTTGGAGGTTAGACATTCATTAAACCATGTTTGTTGCTTGTGATTCTTGATGAAAGCCTTTCATTCATTATTTTTTTTAATTACAAAAACCCTTTATAGTAAGACGACTTCTAGTGTATGTAATCATTTATAATGTGGCTCAACAATAGTTGTTTTCACCAAGTTAACCCAAGTTTCCATACAACAAGGGATTCTCTGTAAACTTTTATTATAATTTCAATAGAAGTTGTTGTATACTTCTTATATCTGTAGCTATTCTAACAACTTTCTATCTGTATACTACCATATAAGTCAAAAGTAAAGATACACTCACAACGTTGGTCTCCGAGTTAACTTTTCTTCTTGATATCAATCTTCTATAGCCTCCAACTCGGCATTACTTCATCCATCATCTATTGTAATGTTTAATGAAAAACTGAGCAACAAAAATTCAAGGGTTTATTTATAACAATAAAAAAAGAAGTACAAGGGTCCTTATGTATGATCTGACTAATCTTATTTTCATACCCTTTAAACGAACAACACCATCTTACCAGTGTTATCAAAGACGAAAAAAGCAAAAAAGCTGTAAGGTCTATATAGTCTGTAGGTGCAAAAAAACATGGGATTTAATGAAAAAAGATGCAAACGGAGTAAAAAATACAAATATATATGTGTAATCCAAGACTAATAACTATAAACATGAGTAACATATATATATATATACATATATATATATATACATATATATATATACATATATATATATATTGATAAAGAAATTGAAACAAGATTACAATCTACTAACATGTCAGTTGTTTAGAGTTACCTTTTCATGAATGTGCTTATTGACAAGGAAAATAAAGCCTTGATGACGACATTGAAGCGCCCACTAAGTGAGGCGAAGCACTCAACATATTTTATACCTTGCTTCAAGGCTCAAGCATGCTTAAGGCACATATTTGACAAAACTGCATCTTACGACAATCTTCCCTAGCTTCATTAAGTTATTCCATGTTAAGATTGCATCATACTCCAAGATGGCTTTCCTCAAGCTTATATCTCACATGGTAGTCATTCCTTCTTAAATAATCGGCTACAAAGTCCTCTTTATCCTTCGTCAAACTAAACAACTAATAGTACGCATCCTTCAAGGTTGTCCCTACCTCAGTTTTCTATATTAGTTCACTGAGGACCTCCATCAAATAACAGAAAGGTGCATAGTTCTTATCCTTGAAGTCCTAAGTAATTCAAAAGTAGTTCTTTTTTCAGAATCAAGAATTTGAGCACCATGTCCAAACCTAAATCTTCAAACACGCGTGCGCACACAAATACATACTTAGGAGTCCATGTTCTATAAATCATAAACTCTTTTAATATTGAGTTTGCGAAAAAATGCATGCTTCCTCTTGACCTTGTATCCATAACTCATTTGTTGTTAGAACTACATCAAAAAATTTGCTTCTGTTCATATGTATAAATAATGATTATGAAATGAAGTTCATCCATCACCTATTATAATGCTTATGAGCACGTGCATTATTAAATTACCTGTTAGATCAGTCGGTCTAAATCCTGTGTCCCTTAGCACAACTCTTCATTGGCATACGCACTACAAAAGAAGCATTATAACTCTCTTCGAAGGAGCCCACATGGTAGAATAATCTATGTTGCTCAGACTCGGGTGTCCGGTACGAGTGCGGATCTAGAGGTTGGATCCTTTATGATCTAAATCTTAAAATTTGCTAACATGGATGCATGTATGTTTATGGTGTAGAAATTAGGCTAAAAATAATTCAATTATCTATAATAGAGTTATAAAACCTAACTTATGAGATTATCTGGAGAACTTGAAGAGAATAATGGTCAAGAAGAGAATTCTAGAATGAGACAAAGGAAATCCAGTGACAGATAAATTTTGACATACAAGGTACTCCACTTTCTTCAATTTGACCTTAACTGTTGTTTTAATCACAAAAATCATTGAATCTGTCTGCAATTTTTCCATCGATTTTAGTTGACTGGATCGGACAGTCCCCCCCCCCCTCCCCCCCACCCCACCCGCACCCATATCATGTCGACACAGGTGGGGCACCAAAAGTGAAGAGTCCGAGCAACTTAGGAAACAATTTAGGTAATCCATCACATGAATCAAAGAGTGTCAAAAAGTGAATCTGTTTTACGTCATTTCCAACTAACATCAATCCACCGTTCTTTTCGTTATTATATAGTTGGTAATAGGATCATACTATAGTATTTTCTCTTCCCCCATTAAGTTACATTACCATCTATCTTGACTTTCTCGAAATAGCTATATCATTCAATGTTTGAAGCAAATAGTATGAACTTGTGTGGGCATTTGGTTCTTCAGATACTCAGAATCTTGGATTCTCTAATTATTGACGGATAGATTGTTACTTATTCCTCATAAACGTTAAAGATTTCGCGGTTTTAAAAACTTTGGGGTTAATAATTTCGAGAAGATTCTAAGTAGCGTTTCCTTTTCTTTAGCTTGGAATCAATATCTGGTTTACTTATATTATTACAGGAGATACTAGCTAATTTGCCTGTACCATATGTGGAGGAGGAGTTCAAGATTGACATAAATTGGAAAGACATGATTGACAACAGATCTGAACCACCTCCATACGTGCATATCAAGAGAAGTATCCTTTGAAAATTCATTTGCCAAGTGTTCTTAAATTTAGAATTTGTATTGTAGTTGTAAGCACATCAATAAATGAACAACTGATATCAATCTAATTTTTTCGAGGTTGCCTATATTTATCTTCGTAAGTTAATGGTGTTGAGTCCTCAATGTGTGTCTTTTTTTCCTTTTTCTTTTCTCTTGTTTAACCCTTTCATGAGAACTGAACCAATCATTTATCTTTGTGATTACATACTTAACTCTTGCTAAACCAGTTCTATATGCTGCTGTAGTCAGAAAGACACATAAGGGAGATGTGGACTTATACTAAGTTCTAGTGATCTAAAAGATAAGAATAAGGCAACACATAAGTTTTAACAAGCTAGGCATATGCTCCATGGCTTTTCTAGTTTATATGTTTGATAAACTTCTAACTCAATGTTACAACTTACGAGAATAGTTAGTAGTAGCTAAGAAAGCATAATAAGGGGAAAAATATGTAGTAGACTAAAAATCTTTTTCTATTATAAATATAAATAAATAGATGGGTTTGTTGTAGAGAAGTGAGGGATAGCCTAGTGGAAACAACCCTGTAGGTTGGTGGTTCAAGTCATTAAGAGAGATGAGGGAATGAACCACTGTCGACTCCTGGATAAGGGGTTCTTGGAGTGAGTTTATTGTATAGAAAAAGGTGTTGCAGTATAACAAACTGATAATCTTCTCAATCTTTAAAAGAACCAAACAAATTTCATCATAAGCTTGTGCAATTTGGGTCTGAGTTTGCTTATTCTAAGTCTATACCACTTGAAAACACTCACTGATCTTCATAATATGAATTTAGTTCATTTATAACCTTTATAAAAAAGAAGTTCAATGTTTAGATTTATTTTGTATATGAAATGAAGAAGCAAAAGGCCCAATCAATTACTTGAAAAAATATGCTTCGATTTCTAAATTTGGTTTGGGCCATAGTCCAATGGACATAAGTATCTCTTGGATTCCCTGTGTTGTTCATTTTCCCCGGTTAAAGCAAGCAGAAAACTTGCCTGTCAAACCTTCGCTACATACACTTGGTCTTGCTAGCAATAAGATATCTTACTTTTGGTGTTTGAAAGTTCAGAATGTGTAGAAAAACAAAAAGCTCAAATTGCAGCACAGAAGCACATAAATCATAATTCACTATGTTAGTTTGTCAACAGGAAAAGTAGTACGATGCGGAAAACCCTTAACTGAATTAGATGCTTACCTCATTAAGAAAAAGCGTGATGGCGTTATTGCTGATATTGGGTGCACACACTGCAAATCCACAGAATGCTCGGACAATTGTGTTTGCAGGTAATGCCAATGGTTGCGTGGTTTTGTATTCTGTTCTTTTCAGTCTGGAATCTGCTCTTGCTAATTGTCAAAATATGCAATGATTTGGTGTTATCATTCCTGATGTGGATCCTAGGGAAGTCTTTGGAGATTTATATTTATAATGCAACTTTGAGAAAGTTAAGCCTACGTTTTTTTAGACAAAAATGTTAAGCCTATGTTATGATATTATTGTGCATTAGTGTCTCAGTTTTAGGATAAGGTCCTGTATAGCCAAGCTTTCTGGAGTACTCTCTATTTCTAGTGACATTTGGTTAACAAATTGGAATATTTTTCAGTTTCCATGTCTTCAACATTCCTTTAACTGTTCCAAGAGTATCCCATTGTACACCAAAAATATACAAATATATAAATTCCATACTTGCCAGCTAAAAGTGCAGTGCAGAAGTAGGTGTACAGTTGTCTCTCTACTAGAATTACTTAAATAACTACTGTTTTTTGATGGAATAAGGTGAACTTAAGTAACTATTGTTTGCCACTGAAACCCTATCTTCTCTAAATTATCTTAGTGCAAGCTTCATGAGTTGCATCCATACAAAACCTGTCACTTTTGCTTCCCAAGGACATTTCCTTGCTGCATTTGATTCTTGACCAAGAACTTCATTGGGATGACGCAACAACTATTATGCTTCAATCTTTCAGCAGAACTTCATAGATGATCTGATGAAAATTCCCACCTTTCTTGCTTTTTATATTAGAGTCTTCTGAATTCTCAGGTTTCCCAGCCTCGAACATTCATACTTTACTTGTATCAATCACTATGGACATGCAGACAGCTAATCCACCTATAAATGCTTCTTATAGTGATATTCACCAAAATATTGGACTTACTTCTGTCGACGTTAGATCTTTATTGGAGAGCACTATGAACTTTTATTATGTTATACATTCAGTTTCAAGAAAAAAACTCTATATCCATTAAATGATTTAATTTGAAATCATGATTCTTCGGCATACTTGTCTAGCAATATTTTCTTGAGCCTAGGGTCTCAGAAACAATCTCTCTACCCCACAAAGGCAGGGATAAGGTATGCCGTATGCGTACACACCACCCTCCCTAGGACCCATTTGTAAGTGTGACTGTACAGGATATGTCATTGTTGTCGTTGACTAGCAATATTGCACCAATTCCAATAACAACATCACCATCTCTGTCATCTCCATAAATATAATAGGCAAGTCAAAGTGTCAAACTAATTTGTTGATCTTACTGCTCAATTATTTTTGTTAGACAACAGTTGAAGCCTTGAAGGGACTAGGGAGTAATCTCAGTTTACTGCTGTTTTTTCTACTGTGTGGTCCATTGTCTCATTGATCTTCTAGAAATTTGTTCTTTATATAATTTCTTCTCCTTGTCCAGCATGTTAGATATTTTTTACTGGAATGGGGTTCCAGTAGCAGCAATGAAGGTTTATCTAAACACGTTTGCCAATATGAATGAAGTATATTAGTGTTCCCATTTGAAGCTCAGTAATTATTATGCCAACTTAAATTGGCATACTGTATATTTACAAGTAGCTTTCTTGACAGTTAAATTGATACTTAATAGGGTTCAATGCATAAGTTGTTCGAAGGCGTGCCGTTGCTCTGATATGTGCTCAAACAGACCGTTTCGGAGAGATAGAAAGATACAAGTTGTCAAGGTGTGACACTTTGGTACTCAAGTTTCCTTGTAACCAGCTTATGATTTTGATTGTCATGTTTATTATAAGTGGTGGAATGGCTTCATGCATTGCATTGGTTGATTCTTTTCTGTGTTGTTTTACAGACTGAGCTTTGTGGTTGGGGGGTAGTAGCATCTGAATCCATAAACAAAGGTGATTTCATAATTGAGTACATTGGCGAAGGTGATTCTCTTACAAGTGAAGCTGTCAACTCTCAAATACGCTGTTCATGTTTCTACATCTCTATTAAAACATAACTGATATTTGTGTTTATAACAATTTTCAAGTATTTACACTCAACGCTTATCTATATAATGTTATGCTCTGCACCAAACAACAAACTTGCCTTAATTTAAGGCAAGTTGGAGTCGACTATATGAATTCTCGCTTCAAGACATTGCCAAAGTATCTCAAGCAGCCTCTTTATCCTTAACGTGTGGTAGTTGAACTTTCTATCAATTCTGGTCTTTTTCAACCATTTAATTTGTACAACTAAAGGTCCATCTTTGCATCCACATCCTGAGACACTTATCTTGTAGATATGCTGAATTTTAATGGCCCAATATTCACTTCCCATGTAACATTGTTGGACATATAACTGCTGTATAGAGCTTTCCTTTCACTTTAGTAGGTATCCTTCTCATTACGTGACACTCCAGTAACATTTTTTTAATTCAACCATCATATTTTGATCATATCTAATATCTTTATCTAGATCAACATACTCCTGGAGTGTCAAGCCTAGATGTCTGAATTGTTAGTTTTAGGTACTGCAACCATGTCTAGTCTCCCCTCAATTTCAATCTCCTTATGTTGTTTAAGTTTGATGCCTTTGATGGTTTCGCCAATTAGCAGGATTTTATCACTATATAGCATATCATCCATAACTAGGATAAATAAGCACGAGTTCAGTACCTGGTGTAAACCCACAGTTGTGAGGAACTCTTTGTATCATGTAAATCTTTTTCCTGAATCTCGAAAACCTATGACATTTTTGAAATCCATTTATTCTCTTGCTATGTCATCCATTATTCCTTGTACAGCTCAGTAGGATCATCTGCTTGAAATATGCAATGTGAATCAGAAGATTTTCTGCTAGTTAATTTGGATGCAAAATTATATTTTTTTTGATGATCGTGGTGTTTGGGCCAGCTTTCGTGCACCTCGACTAATTCTGCGGATACCTGCCACCTCCCACCACCAACATGTCTTTTGAATCTAAATGGCCTTTAGTGGCCCATTTGCTGTGCAATCATTTTGAATATTGTCAAATGTCGAGACATTTTGTTTTTGTCTTAGTAGGCATTTTAAGGCTTCTAATTTGGTTATTCTTTTCGTGTTTCAGTTATTGATGATGCCTTGTGTGAAAAAAGGCTATGGGACATGAAATACAAGGGAGTTCAAAATTTTTACATGTGTGAACTACGGAAAGATTTCACAATTGATGCAACTTTCAAGGGAAACTTGTCCCGTTTTCTCAACCATAGCTGTGATCCTAATTGCAAATTGGAAAAATGGTTAGTTAACTTCTTCTATTAGCATTTTGTTGTTTCAGATTCTTTGGACTGTTCTTACAGATCAGATATTAGTGATATTTGCTTCCATGTGTTTAACATGTTCATGTGACATCTATCCTGGATCAGACTAGAGCAGTTCCATAACACTGGTCTAAGCCAAGATCACATCAACTTGAATATAACAAAGATATATTCAAACACTAACATCTCAGACTTGACTTTTTTTGAAGTTACATGACCATAGTCCTAACTCCTAATCCACATTAAAGAATAGTACATAGATTTCATTTATGATGTCATGCTTTCAATGTAACATACATTTATATACTCTTCTTATTTTTGTTCAATTTTGAGGTTTTATTCCTTTTTTTTTAAATGCTAAAACAACATGCCCAATGTAGTCCCACCCAGTGGGGTCTGGGAGGGTAGCGTGTACGCAAACCTTACCTCTACCTCAGAGGTGAGGTTGAGAGGTTGTTTCCGATAGACCCCCGTCTCAAGGCAAAGACAGTCTAGGAAAAGACATAATGAAAGTACAATAGACAATATATAGTAACAAAAACAACAAATAGTAACATAATAGTACTACAGCAAAATAACACCACAAACAAACTACATGCGATAATAGACAGTCACAGAAATTGAAAAACAAGAAACTACTAGAGTAGTCCTACGACTACTAGTAAGGGCAACAAGAAAAATCACTCCTATCTACTAGTATGGATGCACTCCTACCTACTAGCCTTCTACCCTAATTCGTGTCCTCCACCCTTATTTGAATGCTAGATGAGATTATCCTACCCTGTCAACCGAGTTCCTACTAGAGGAAGAGTTGATATTAAGGTATGAAGGACGAGGATTAGCGTAGAAGGCTAGTAGGCAGCTGAGTGTTGCATTTTGTGTGGGAGAGGGAGTGGGCTAGCCTCCCCCTCTCCTGTTATCCTTTAGTATATTATTAGTTATTGCGTAGTATCTTATTCTTCGATGTGTACTGCTTTCTGTTGCTGCATTTGTTTTGTATCTATGCTACTTTGCTGTCTCTTTTCTCACAATCCTGTCCGATGCTTCCCTTTTGAGCTGAGGGTCTTTGGAAAGAGCCTCTCTACTTTACAAAGGTAAGGTTTGCTTACATCCTACCCTTCCCAGATTCCACTTGGGGGATTACCCTGGGTATGTGGTTGTGATGGTATATTCTACAGGCACCTGAGCTCTGTTGGTTAGTTGAGATTCTTGATGAACATAACTTTTGAGATGCCCTCATTCGTTGTTGCTCAATTTCTATCAAGTCTTCTCGCTGTATCTAACATCCATTATTGTTTAGAAATTGATTAACAAACAGATGTACCTGTAGAATGCCATTGCTTTTATTTTTCCTTTATAGTTAGTTCCCTACGTATTCATCCCTTCTCCCTTTTTTCGGATAATCACATATTTGTCATATTTCTTGTTGTGAGTGTTAAAGTCCAATATATTTCGTTCTTCCTTTATGCTCGTTGTGTGCCTTGATCAATGCTATAATGGTTTACTTTTATTGCCTATTAAAGGCAGGTTGAAGGTGAGACTCGAGTTGGTGTCTTTGCTGCTAGATACATTGAAGTAGGAGAACCTCTGACCTATGATTACAGGTATGCTCCTTTGTGTTGCTACCTCAAAATAATGGCTTATAATGCGGTAAAGCTGTGAGGGTTCTTGTCTTCTTCTTTTTTATTTAACCTTTGGTTAAAACTTCAAGGTATGTCAGTAATATGTCTGTTAAGTTTTTAACCATCTGTGGTTGGTTATACATGATAACTGATATAATATGATTGATTGGTATGAGACAAGAAGCCTCCTTTTCATCTGACTAAGGTGTCTAGGAAAGAAGACAGAATTACGTTTTATTACTTTGAGTATTTGGCAATATTATTTTCAGTGATATGTGAATTTTTGTATGATTTCATAGGGGATGCTTCCTGTTATGTTATTTCGTTTGATGTACCTTTCTATTTCCACCAAAGATGTTGTAGTAGCTGCTTGTGGTCCTCAAAAATAGTACATCAGGCAGTATTAAGAACATAAATCTCCATTACTAAAAATTGTTTATTCCCTATATCAGATGTATAAACCAAATGGTGAAGTGATGTTTAAAATAATTTAAGAAAATCACACTGATTAAATGGTCTCTTGGGGAACTTCATATAGGAGGTTGTTAACTTCAAATCTGTCACAAAATGTAATGTCAGATATGCTGTTTGAGATGATTTTGATTCTAAGCCTGTTAAGAGTTCTTTGACTAATAGTGCACTCAGGAGTGGAAATACGAACAATTTTTTTGACAACCAAAGCTAAAGAGAGCAATGGGGATAGATAGATCCCTTAAAGTCTGGGGTAAAAGGCTCACAGAGACTGCTGCACCAGACAGTTCACTTAATGGAATCCCATTATAACCAATAGGATAGAAAGATATGCCAGAATAAAGAAATCACTTTGAAGTAACTGGAAAGATTGAAGTTCTTGATGAGAAAACTCGATGCTAGTTATTATTGTAGCCATAGAAAGCACTGGAAGGCATCATAGTTTCTTATAGCTGTTGAATTTCCATACGAGGAATAGTCTACAAAATATATATACTGAGCTTTAACCATGCATTCTTTTCGTAAAGTTGTAGCTTTGACACGGACAAGAATAAGGAGGAGTCTTTGAAGCTTAATCCACTAAACAATGGAAGGCTTTAAAGCTTAAAATTGTACAGTTTAGTCTTAGGCAACAAGTAATATACAGTCAGAGCTTCTACAGCTACGTTGTGTTCTTTATTACAACATTTCACTTTAGTAGCAAAACTGTATCCGGACCAACGTCTCTGTTATAGAGAGATTTGATTGTACGTGTCTTCTCTTTAATTTTGAAGCATTAGACTTTATGTCATATGCAGCAACTGCAACTATCATGTCTCATTTCCAAACAAATTGAGATTGACTATATGAACCTTGCTTAACCACGTTTCTTAGTCTTAGACCAAAGTAGCTTAATTAGTACTATGACTATCAGTTTTGCTTGCTGAATCTGCTGTGCTTTTGTATGCAGATTTGTTCAGTTTGGTTCAGAAGTGAAGTGCCATTGTGGAGCTTCGAAATGTCAAGGATATCTTGGCAGCAAAAAGAAAATCACAAGTAAACTGGACATCAGCTGGGGTTCGAAACGCAAGAGAACATCTACTTCTTGCCTTGCCATTGTTAAATCGAATTCATTTTAGCCTATCATTATTTTATTCGATCATTTTAGTATATCGCGTTTTCTACAAAAGATGCAATAAACCAAAAGAAAGCCATTGTCAAAAGGAGAGGGAAAAAAAGGAACAGAAAGATTGTTGTTATAAGCATTGTTACATTGATTTATACTGCATTTGTTATTTCACTTTTATTCTGAAAAAAATATATGACAGAATCCTTACCTTATAATGATTAAGTTCTTTTTATTTTATTGACTCTTTCATTCTAGTTGGATACGTATGTTTTTTTCATTTTTTTTATGCTTCCGAGACGAGTGTTTTGCGGAAATTTCTACCTCTATGAAATAAAGGGTAAGATTACTATCTATACTCTTCAAATCCCCACTCGATTGGATGTAATACACTTAGTATGGCTTCTTCTGAGACGAGTGTTTTGCGGAAACTTCTACCTCTATGAAATAAAGGGTAAGATTACTATCTATACTCTTCAAATCCCCACTCGTTGGATGTAATACACTTAGTATGGCTTCTTCCGAGACGAGTGTTTTGCGGAAACTTCTACCTCTATGAAATAAAGGATAAGATTACTATCTATACTCTTCAAATCCCCACTCCTTGGATGTAATTCACTTAGTATGGCTTCTTCCGAGACGAGTTTTGCGGAAACTTCTACCTCTATGAAATAAAGGGTAAGATTACTATTTATACTCTTCAAATCCCCACTCGTTTGATGTAATACACTTAGTATGACTTCTTCCGAGACGAGTGTTTTGCGGAAACTTCTACCTCTATGAAATAAAGGGTAAGGTTACTATCTATCCTCGTCAGATCCCCACTCGTTGGATGCAATACACTTGGTATGGTATTGACTGTTGAGTATAATGTTGAACTTCCATTTCTTTTTAAATAATTTAATTTTAATGAATTTCTCGATATAATTATAGAATCTGTGCAATAATCATTTGATTTTCGTAGACTCCCATTCTATCCCTAGCAAAATATGAATGTACTACTTACCATTCACAATCAAATAAAGTATTAATCTTAAATTACTCAATTATTACATTCAATAATTTGGAATGTACACTTAATCAACTAAATATAGTAAAAATAATTAGCATTATTCTATAAAGGAATTTATTTTGTAAATTCTTTGTATACAATTTCAAGAATATTAAGGAGAGAATATATGATCTGTACATGACTCACTTTTAAAGCAAAGAATGGAAATATTCTTGTATAAAATATAATTAATTGAAGAATAATTAGAGAAAAATAACATATATATATTATAATTAATCAAGCTATCATTAAGGGGAATATATAATCAGTACATGACTCACCTAAAAAGCAAAAAATAAAAATATTCTTTGTATAAAAAAGTTCCTTATATACGTATCTAGTGAAAGATGATCGATATCAAATATATATTTAATCGAAGAATAATTAGAAAAAAATAATATATATATACATATATCGTATTTAATTGAATTATATGATAGTTTGATTCGAATATCATAATTATTATGCTAATTTATTTATATATCTTATTTCTCGCAGAAATTTGAGTCCACCACACACACACTAAAAATGCCGATAGATACTTCCGCTAAGATCTTCGTCGCCGGCCACCGTGGACTCGTCGGATCCGCCGTGGTTCGGAAACTTTACCAATTAGGCTGCACAAATCTCATCCTCCGTACACATTCCGATCTCGATCTCACTAATCAATCCGCGGTCGAATCCTTCTTCGCCGACGAGAAACCTCAATACGTCATCCTCGCAGCCGCGAAAGTCGGCGGCATACACGCAAACAATACTTACCCAGCTGATTTCATCACTATAAATCTGCAAATCCAAACGAACGTTATCGTTTCATCCTTCAATCACAAAGTTCAGAAGCTTCTGTTCCTTGGTTCTTCATGTATTTACCCTAAATTTGCTCCTCAACCAATTCCTGAAAATGCACTTTTAACTGCTCCTTTGGAACCTACAAATGAATGGTATGCAATTGCGAAAATTGCTGGTATTAAAATGTGTCAAGCTTATAGATTGCAGCATAACTTTGATGCAATTTCAGCAATGCCTACGAATTTATATGGTACGAATGACAATTTCCATCCTGAGAATTCTCATGTTTTGCCTGCTTTGTTACGTAGATTTCATGAAGCAAAAGTTAACAATCTTGATAAAGTTGTTGTGTGGGGTACTGGTTCTCCTTTAAGGGAATTTTTACATGTCGATGATTTAGCTGATGCAGTTGTGTTTTTGTTGGAGAATTATAGTGATTTAGAACATGTTAATGTGGGGAGTGGGAAGGAAGTGAGTATTAAGGAGTTAGCTGAATTGGTGAAGGAAGTTGTGGGGTTTAAAGGGGAGTTGGTTTGGGATTCGACTAAGCCGGATGGGACACCAAGGAAGCTTATGGATACTTCGAAGCTTGTTGGATTAGGTTGGACACCAAAGATATCGCTTCGGGATGGTCTTGTTGATACCTACAAATGGTACTTGGAGAATTATGGCAAGCAATAGTTCAGGTGATTATTGAATGTTTACAAGATATGAGATTGTTATTTTTGTTTGTCAGATTGTTGAAAGATTATAATAAGCTTAATTGAAATGTTGATTCTCTGTTGTACTGATTATGTACTGTGTTTATGTTAATTATTTTTGCCAAAGATCCAATTTTTATTTGATCTGCTGTTCTCAGGAATTCATGTTCAATATTGAAGCTTAATTGAAATATTGATTCTCACTATGTTTATGTTTATTACTTTTGCCAGTCCAATTTTTATTCGATCTGCCACCCTCAGGAGTTCATGTTCAATATTGCAAGAGTTCATTGTGAAATGTTTTAAACACTGATCATTTTGTATTGAGCTTTGTTGTCCGGACACGATTGGTGCTGACCTTACTTTCTGGTTGGTGATCAACTAGTTGACAATGGTAAATAAGGTTCAAAGGGAGGACCTTTTTTCATCTTGGTGAAATGGAGTAGCTATTTAACATAATAGGAGTTTTTTGAGGATAGTAACAAAATAGGAGTTTCTTTTGACCATATAAGGAACCCATCTCAATATAGAAATATTAGCTTTTTCCTTGTCCCTATATGTAATGTTTTGAATCTTCAAACGGCAATTTCATTCATTTAGAAAGAGCTCATGGTACTCCTTTTATGTTTTTCTTTATTTATAAAATCGTGGTGCCGGGGCCATTGCAACACCTTGACTAATTCCATGTGGTACTTGCTACCTCTCACGTGCCACATACTCCCTTCTGTTAGTCTTTGTAAGTCATGGAATTCAATAGGTTATTTGCACTCATGTGTACTACAGTGAGAAAAAAATTATCCGCTCCCATATAATTCGTCACTTTTGGTGCTGAAAGGAAATGATATAGAGGAACCATAAAGAATTCTTTGACATTGACACATGAAGTTTCCAGTAGTTTAGATCTTGGGATGTGGGCTTGCAAGCAATACCTGCAAATGGAGTGAGGGGTTTCTATTTGTATCTAAAAAATCAGAGCTGATGTCATAATTTAAATTTCTGTTCTGATAACCATGTTTTCCTTATGTGATAATGTCGTAGAGTAACTCGAGGAATTTTGGAAGCTGAACATGCTCCAAAGATGCCTAACGCTTTCAGCTTTGATTATTCGATGCTGAATGACACAGTTCCTCGCTAAATAAAAATGAAGCTATAATACAGCCAAGAAAAGAGATAGATCACATCTTTGGCCAAATGCCAATCCTCCTAGTCGAAAGAGATAAACAGTATAGACGTATGCAAAAAAAAAAAGATCACTCCTAATTACCAGTCAGGTGAAAGGAGCCCACTTACCCAGTCCGCTTTCCTCCCATTGCTAGGAGCTTCGCCCTCTTAACTTGATATGTCAAGAAAACTACAACTGCTAGTGGATCACCTCCTGCTTAAGAAGGCTGCCATATCATATATATGATAAAAGAGACAGACGGTTTTAGCTTCTTTTTTTTTTGCCTTTTCTGGGGGGTCTAATATGAGATGTATAACATACCAAGTCCTTTCCTCTGAGATAGCTGAGAGCTACACTAATAACCGTAGAAACTTTACTTTGTAGCCTGTTCACCCGAAACTTAAAAACCTACTACAACCTAAATGTTATGTTAGAAACTTACTAAAGAATCACTATCATAAAATGCTATAGTTTCTTAATGCTTTTTGTTCATCAATAATATCTGACCTTCCTCAAAAGAAAAGAAGAAGAATAAGGTTTATAGGAAAAAAAACTATTATTGTAAGAAGTTTAGTAGTTGTGCTGGGAGGTATACTGTGCTTAGGTTAAATCAGAACAGACGATTGCATGCAACTTCCAGCATATTGATTGCCGGGCCTAGAGTCTAGACTTTTTATGTTTGGTTCTGCTCTGCCGAAGGTTCCTACTAGCTGGTCTGCAGGGAGCTTATATGCTGTTGCGTATATGCTGCAGTCTTAACTCCACAATCATTTTCTGAAATTTGTATGTTTTCGCTTGTTTTGACTCTTAATGTTACTTGAGGACATGAAAGGTAACCTTTTCTGCATAAAGATCTTAATTATCAATAGGATACCTGGATTCATTTATGAACATCTTTATATATCTGTTCAGTTCTTCCAAATGGACGTCTTCCAAGTATATCTGCTGGTCCCACAAGGTTTCTTGAACAAAAGTAGGTTATACATCTAAGGAACACCAACTTCTGTGGTGTTTGCTTCAACTAAAATTGTCCTCTCCAATGTCTGTAGACTTGCTGGTTTTGAGGCAATATTAATATTAAGAATACCTGGATGTAACAATTTCAATTTGTGATAGATAAATATTCAAATTATTCATTTATCATCTAGATACTTTTTTATAATATAGAAACCCAAAACACGAGAAGCCTATGGATATTGATAAAATGGGAGAAAATGCGCAATTCAATTTGTCATCTGTAAACATGCGCATTATAGGGAGAAAATAGCCTCTCCCAATCATTATGTGTCACTGTTGTGCAGACAGAAGACGAAAAAGGAAACCACGAAGACTTCTTTGACATGACACAGGATGCTTCCAGAAATATGGCTTGGATGTGGGGTACAAGCAATGCTTCTTGATTGTTTATTTTAGTTCCTAGCTGATAACATTTCTTTCCTATGAATTAACTTGCTGATACTTCCTAGTAATTGCTCAGAACTTTGTTGCTGATCACTTGTAACTTAATAGTAACTCTAATTTTAATGACTTGTTATAATTACGTTAATTTGAATAGATAATTGCATGCCATTTTCAGTAGATTATATGCTGGGCGAGGACATTTTTATTATTTGGTAGAGTTCTGCCTGGTTGGTAGTCTTCCTTGAGCTGAGGGTCTATCTGAAACAACCTCTCTACCTCCCAAGGTAAGGGGTAAGGTATCCACACACACTACTAGTGGTATTGCACTGGCCACGGGATATTTTGTTGTTCTGCTAATTGGTGGTCCTGCTAGTGTAAGTGAGCTTATATGCTGTTTCTGAATCTTAATGTCGCTAAGAAGGAAAACATGAAGTATTGCACTATAATTGGACTATATCACCCTCATCCCCACACCCACTGTGGGGGTTCAGTTCATTTGGCAAAGATTGAGGGACTTGTATCTTAGGTTACAAGTCGAGCCCCATGCCAAATGAACTAACTCCACTATTTAAGTGGAGAAGAGTAGAGGGACGGTCCCATCATGCTTGAGGTTCGAAAGTTGTGGCCTTGTGGTTAGCTCAAACAGGTCCTAAAGGTGGACTCCAGATAGATTTCCCGGTATAACTAAAGAAAATGATGGTGAACTATGATTCTTTTTCCACCCTAGCTGCCCTCCCCCATCTTGATGGGGCGAGACTAATTAACCACTGAAGCCTGCTGAGTATAGGCTCTTAATAACTGTTATTTTTGGTTTGTCCTTTTCATTTCACTTTCACCACACACACAAGAAGCTACCGAAGGATGAGTATCGATCGAGCATGGTTTTCTCTGAAATTGATTTCCTTTGAGATTTCATGTTTATGACTTGGTGGCTAATAAACTTCATTATTTCCATTTTATCTTGTTGTTTCCAGTATTGAATGTGACGATGCTCGTGTGCTTCATATCTTTGCAATAGGCAAGATTGTTGAAAGCACAATTTGTGAAGTAGGTAAAATTTTCAGTTATAACTCTGGACTTGCTTTGTTTGAAAGAAAATTCATGACATGTTTAAGGCAAGTGCAACTTTGATATGCTACACTTGAGCCGAGGGTCTTTCAGAAACAACCTATCTACCTCGATAAGGTAGGGATAAGGGTTTGCGTACGCTCTACCTTCCCGCCCTTTCCATACCCCACTTGTAGGATGTCACTTGGTATGTTGTTTAAGGCAAGTACAAGTGTGCAAATAGCATAGCATAAATGCTGTGGATTTATTAACTATTTTTTTCGTATTTTCAAGGTTATATTGAGGAGAGGTAAAACTATGAAGTGCAGTTTACCTCTGTGATTTGCGGGCTATTAAACTAAAGCAAGATTTATCCAATGCACACCCAAAGGCTAGCAGTTGTGATTCCATTACGATAGATAAATGAAGATGTAACACAAAGTATAAGTAGAAAAATAGGATGGTCGAGTTGAGAACTATGAAGTCTTAGATTTAAGTATCCGCTGAGGGAAGATAATACTAGCTACTATTTCTTCCATCTGCCGAAGCTTTGACAGATAGAATTATCCGATACTTGTGTTGGTCGGAATAAGTACTAAGAAAAATTATTTTACTGTGGATGTTATCTAAAACTACTTTACTTTTTGGTCTTTTCTCTATGAAGGAAACAGAAAAATAAATAAAATGAAAACCATAAACATCAAAATAAATAGGAAATCTCTACCATCTCTTTAAGCTTGTACCTTTTTTTTTTATTATATTATTTTTCTGTTTTTTTTATGGGTTTCTTTTAATTAAAAAAATGGCGATATGACAGAATGAGTACAAATTAGTTCTGTTAAATGAGTACAAAGGGGAATTTCATTAGATATCTGCAACAATATTCTTTTGGTTTCCAAAATATATTTATTTTTGATAAGGAATTTTTTTTATTTATTTTTAATTCTGCAAGAGTACTAAATAAATTTTTATGGAAGAACTCAAAACAGTAATCTCAATATTATTACTCTTGAAATTGGAGTAGTTGAGTTATTGAAAATTTAATACTAGTATGTTTGTTGAAAACAACCTCTTTAAAATACTTAAAATGATCTTACGAATCTAAATATCTCAAAATGTTAAAATATTAGTACGTTTGTTGAAAACAATCTCTTTTATCTCTTTGGAGTCGGAGTAAGGTCTGCGTACACCTATTTTCCCTAGACCCTATTAATATTGTTTAGAATGATATATAACATAACCATCTTGACTACTTTTTTATTATATTAATCGAGCCTTAGAGTTTTACGATAAATATAATATAGTAAAATAAAATTTAAATTTAAAATCTTTAATTAAGAACGGGATAAAATTATGTTCATTCCTCCACCACTCTTGATGGTATACTATCATTCATCAATTATTTGATGATGTTGAAACTATTTTGACATGTGAACTATACAATTATGGTCTAGTGCAAGTTGTGGTTTGATACTTGAGTGGACTTTCTCATTCTGATGATTAATCTCTAATTGGCAAAGAAATCATATTTCTAGGTGTTGACCTAAAAAAGTTCCCAATGACCTAATTATATATATATTTCTAGGGAGAATTTGTGCTTTTATTCTTCTGTCAAAAATAGGAAAGAGCAAGTGTCTGATCAGATCAATCAACCAATAGGGGCAAAGATTTTACTTCGCTAGCAGAGAGTTGCAGTCGATATGAGTAGGGTATAAGAAGAATAAGATATATGCATTACTTTGTTCATATTTTTATCATATAGAAAGATTATTTACGATAAACTCTCAGCATGACGATGTATTATCAAAGTATGCTAAAGAAAAAAGTAACAAAAGTAAACTAAACTAGTATGATAATGTAGGTAACACAAGACAAGAAAAAATATGATATATTTAAATAATATAGAGAGAGAAAAAAGTGATTATTTTACCAAAAGTTTTTACTCTTCAAATTGTAAAATAACTATGGTATTTCTCGATAGCGTCGATAAATAATCAATATTTACCACACAATTATGTTATTTTTGAATGAATTCCTTTTTTTCTTCTTCATAATATTCTCATTTAACCTAGAATGAGTTACTTAATAACAAGTTTAAATATTTTTTTTGTCCGTTATTTATTTTTAATCATTTGACTTTCAAGATTTTAGAGTCAAAAAATTTACAAAAAAAAAGTTAATTTATTGTTCAAGAATCTATAGATAAGTTAGTAGTAATATTTTCACATTTTATTACTATTACTATATTATTTGGAAGGTAATTGCAATGGATTTTTTATTATATTCTTTTTTTTTAAAATAAAAAAAAGAGATGCAGATTTAGTTAAATCTTTGCCAGAAAATGGGACCAAAAAATCAAAAAAGAAAAAAAAAGAAAAAAAAAAGAGAGGATAATACATTGTAAGATATTTTATTTTATTATATTTTAAATGTTCAGACTGCAAATTTGGAAGTTTATTGAACAATAATTTATTTTTATTGTTAAAAACAATTTTACAGTTTTACATTCAGGTGGAAATATTTTTTGGTTTATATATCCAACAGTAAATAAAATCTGGCCTGTCTTATACTGACAAATAAGGACTGTAAAAATAGTTCATATTTACACCTCAATTATATGAAGAAAAAAAATAATCATTTTTATCTCCTTTCACATAGTTTAGAAAAAAGTCGCACCCAAATTTTTCGTAATATGAGGACTGAGTTCATGATTTGAACCCATGATCTATACGATACATAAAGACGATATTACTATTGCTCCGTCAAAAATACACTACTAGAACCTTGTCATACAAAACAATGTTAATATTGAATCTAAAAACACATAAAAATGTTTGATTATGCATTATATCAACGATTCAATATGAAAGACACTAAATTATTCTTTTGATCTAGTTAACGTAACTGATCAACCACGTGAGCTGGTAAGATGCGTGAGACGGAGATAGATCCAAAACAAGCAAAAGGGTGTTTTTGAGAAGTGAAAAAACAAAATTTAGTCACCCAAAATTATATTTCAAGATCACAATAGGTCCAAAATATGATCCATTTCATGGAAAATTCTTACTCAATTTAGGCCCCCATAAAAATACAAACAAAACAAAATTTACTCCCAAAATTCACGTGCATAGAAGAAAACAAAAATGCAAAATTTAAAACAAAAAAAATATAACAATTTTGAACAAAAAAAAAATAAAAAAATAAAATACAATCAATGCATGGATATGATGTGATGATTTAAACTATTAAACATTTTTAAAAAAAAATAAAATAAAATTCTTTTTACTATTATTACTAATTATTTCACATCGTTTAATCAGACACGACTAATAAATGTCTGATATTTACATTAAATTAGGTTAATTTTATCACAATTAATTCAAGCAAATATGTATCGACTAACTATCTTTAGTAATACAAAAACACATATCATATATTTATTGAATCGATATTATACGAGTTAAATATTAATTAACTTTTTACCTAAATTTCTACTACTATATAGTCCTATTCTAGCATAATGCAAACCTAGTAATTTCACCTACTAGCTTTTGTTATGTCATCATCTCACTGTTTAACTACCCCACATATCAAAAATCCAAATTTCAAAAAATAAAAAAATAATTAACTATTCAACATAAAAATTAATGTTTCAAATTTCCCTTTTAATACATGAAACAAATAATTCAATATATTTTCTCCATTTTACATTTCAAATTTCAAGAATTAGATAAACGATTCTTTGATATCAATCTACTTTACAATTACAATAACAATATATTCAGTATAATTTCATAGCGAAATCAGTAAAGAGTAAAATATAAGGATACCCTTAATATGAAAAAATAACTAAAATTATTTTTAATAGACACTCGAATTAAAAATAACATAAAGATAACTAAACTATTTTTTCTTATATTTTTTAATTATTATATCAATTTTCATATTTGGGACAAAAACAAGATTATTATTTAGCAATTAAATCAAGTAATAATAATATGCATAAATCCTATATAATTGTATTTTTCCTTCTTCCAAAAGATAATACAAATAATACAATTAATTCCAAATTTTCTACAACAAAAATAACATTAAAAATAAAAAAACCAAAATTAATTGTAGAAAAATAAAATGAAAATTAAGATCAAAATGATATACAAGAGTACCATTTTTTCAGAGAGAAAAGATTGAGCCGTCCCCGCCAATATCACCACCGTCCACCGCCGTCAATCCACCGGAAAATCAAGAACTGCCGGAAAAATCCATTTCAAGCAGAAAAAATCCAACTTTGAAACCCACAAAGTAAGTATTTTCCTGCATTTGCATTTCTGACATTTTCTTCAAATCTACAGAACCAAAATCAACAAGAACCTTCATTGCACACCAACTGTTTGATAATTTTCCACCAAGTTTTTTCAGCACCAAAATCAGTCCTACAGAAAAAAAAATGTGATTTTTAAAGAATCCCATTTACAAAAAACATAAAAAGGTGTTTGATTTTGTCTTTTTGGTGCATTTTTTTGGGGTGTCACATGAACCAAGAAAGGTTAAAAACATAGGGTTGATAAATGGTGTATAGGTACTATCATTACTCTTATATGTCACTCGAACTCTTTAAAATGAGGGTTCGATAACATTTTTGAATAATTCGAGAAATTTATATAGTACTATATGTCATATTATTACATTTTCTAACTAATTCAAATTCATGTCGATAAAAAGTTTAAAATTTTAACACTTTTTACTAAATAAAGAAGGTCTATTACTCCTTACCAAAGAAAAATTCATGATTCGAACTCGAGACTTCTTCGTTGTCATTCCACTACACACCATTACATGAAACACTTATTTGCTCCTACCCCCAAGAAAAAAAAGTTTCCTTTTCAAGATTTTGAACTCGAGACTTCTCGTGAAGAATGGAGAGATCTTTACTTCATTACAAGATTTGAACTCGAAACTTCTTATCAAGAATGAAGAGCCTTCCTCAACACCCTTTTAGTGAAACTTCTTAGTTTGTTTGTTTGTATGTTTGATGAGCAATAGTTGTCCTATCCTTAAAATTATGTGTTGGTAGGTACTCACTATAAGTCTATGAGGGAATTAGGTGTTATAGGAAGTGAGAAAGAAGAGGGGGGAAAAGAGGGTTAAAGAGACAATTTAAGGACATTGAAAGAGAAATCCTTTGTGCCTTGTGAGTTTGTATATGTCTATTCCCAACACAGTGTGACTATCTGTCTTATTAAACAAACATAATGAAGCCAATAGTGTTAGCTTTGTGTTGTGTTATTTGGGCATGGGCTTGACATTGATTGACACTAATAAAACCCCACACCTCTTTTAGTTCCCAACAAGTTAAGCTAAGCAAGATTCGGAGATCGTAGATTCTGAAGTTGAAACTTGAAATTTGAAAATTTTGAGTTTATCTTCTTTTTTTTGAAATTGTGTTTGGATGTTTTGGTGAAAGATTGAAGTTTTGTATGTGGAAGTCTGATTAGATATTCAAAATCTTATCAAATTTTATGGAGAAACAAATATTTTGAAATAATTTTTCAAAAAAAAATGTGATCGAACGCGAGCTTGAAACCTATCACATTTCTAAAATCATTCAATTTAATAGATGTGTTTTTAGATGATTCTGATGTTCGTATTACCTTGTTTGTACCTTAATTATTTTGATGATTCTGATGTTCGTATTACCTTGTTTGTATCTCAATTATTTTGATGATTCTGATGTTCGTATTACCTTGTTTGTATCTCAATTATTTTGATGATTCTGATGTTCGTATTACCTTGTTTGTACCTCAATTATTTCGCATCATTATTTGAGTTATATGTCAAACGAACCTTGTCTAATATTTAAGTAGAGAAGAATAGAAAAACTGAGGTCATTATTTACAAGTTTCTAAGATTAAGTTGGTCGTTCTAACCCTATTTCAAAATATCTCTGAGTAAACACTATATTAATCATGTCACATATATTAACATATATTATCAGATGTTTATATTAAATTAATAAATACATATAATTTTATTTAAATATAAATATATCACTCAACTCATAATTAAGTTTTCATCTCATTAAATCATATGATAAATTTAATATAAATACTTAATACAAGTAAAATTTAACCCCCCACCCCACCCCCACCCCCACCCCCACCAAACACCCTTGGGTCAATTTTTCCCAATTTTTTTTTTCACTTTCACACCTTACATTGCCTCAAAAGTCCAGTTCCCAATTTATCTAGATTTGCACAAGCAATCTCTGTCTTATTTTCTTTCCTTTATTTACCCTTCATTTATTACAAAATTCCTTTTCTATCCTCCATAGATAATGATGCACATCTCAGATTCAAGAAAAGTGTTTCAACCAAAAAAAAGAAGAAAGAAGTTACGTTGGAGCGGTAAATACTTTTTTATTTTAATCAAAGCGATTATACATTCGAACCAAAAATATATTGTTGTCATTGTTAAAGAGTGTTTTATCTTTTAAATATTAAAATTTTTAGTTTTAATTTAGTAAAGTTTCAATACAGATATCAAAGATCAGATAATAAATAAATAAATAAATGGGAGGTTCAAAATCTTGTTTTTTAAAATCATTTTTTTTCTCTCAATATGTTAACACTAATTCAAAATGTATATATATATTTTTTTTTTAATTAATGCAGCTTTTGAGTAGTCTATATTATATTTATAGTACAAGTTTTTTTTTTTAATGAGAGATGACCTGACTCTACTGACTAAAAGGGCATCAATTTCAAGAAAAAATTCAAAAAATATAAATGAATAAATATATTATATTGTATTTTGATAATTTTGTTTATTTATTATTTTATTATTTTTAATTTTCTTTTATATCATGCTTTTTAGAACGAATGATTAATTGAACTTAAATTTTCTACCTCATAAACGTAGAAAAATATGATCTACATATATTTTATTTTTATTATACTTTACTCATTAAGCTATATCGAGTATGTTATTATTATTTTTTTATATTATTTATTTATGTTTTCTCGAGACTATAAACAAAGCAAAATCCAAGAATTTGTGGCCTAACATTCATTTGTTGGAGCTAAACAAGATTGCTAATTAGCTACTTTTCCCAATAAACTTGGTTTTTGTTGACTCTTTTAGTCAATTATAATAAGTGTTTGTGGGCCCAAAAGGTTTGAAAAATGATGGTTTATTTTTTAAAAAATCAAAATTTTACTTAATATTATATATAATTATTATAAAAATAAATTTACATTATTATCAAAATAATTATGAGTAACAATTCATTAAAAAAAAGTGAAATTAATAGCTTGTAAAATAAGATAAAGCAACTTGATTCAACATATAAAACTACATTTAGTTTTGATTGAATTTTATATATTGGGATAAAAATAAAATACGCGAATAATTATTTTATTAATAATAATATATTTAATATAATTCAGATAAAATAAACATAAATATCAATTCTAATTTTTATAGGATAAATAATTGTTTTAAATTTAACTGGTGAAACTCTAAGACATTATTACCTTGATTCATCATCTTCTTTAAATTTCGAACTCCATAATAATGATTATTTTATGAAATTTTAAACTCTGAAAAGTGACTAGCGAACTAAAATATGTAGATATAATATGATATAAACTTTAAATTTTGAATTCGAATTCGATTATTAATAAATAATTTAAGAAGAGGTACATGTTTTTCCTACCCCATTTGCAATTACTTACATCATTCCAGAACAGTATTTATAACTGATGGCACATTTATTATTGATGTGATTTTATTTACTATTTATTAGATTTCTGCCCATTAGGTCAAGGATTTAAAACTTGTCTCACTTAGGTCAAGTATTTTTCTAATAAATGTATTATTGGTGAAATATTTTTTTGGTTTTAAATTAAATTAAACAAGATTTTGATAAAAGGTATGTGTTACATTTTAGATAAACCTACTATATCATAAGGAGAAAGAAAAATAAGAGTTTTATATACTATAATACGTATTTATCTGGTATGCACACTTTTCAGATCGATGATGATATATCTCTAAAAACGTTTATCGAGACGAAGTGAACAATTTATTATGTATATTGATGAGCTTAAGTTGTGATCACACATCATTAAGAATGATTTATAATATTGTTCAAGTATTTATTAATTACTTACTAATAAAAATCCTTAGGCGCAGAGAGTAGGTACGATCTAATTTTTTAATAGAGGGAAAGATGGTGAAAAAATATATAATGTGTATGCTACGCGCACTCTCTCTATCAAAATATAAATTATCGAACGATTTTATATCAGGTATAGTTTGTTAGGACAATTGATTAGTCATTACTTGATTTATTTAAATAAATGTGAACACAAATAAAAAAAATATATATATATAGAAATAAATTTTTAAAAACATAGTTGAGATTTACTAAAATGAGGAAAACAACTATAGTTCTTTCTCTATGAAAAACATTAAAAGGTAAAAAAAATTAAATGGTAGATCAATAATGTAAAAAAGAAAGGAAATAAATTAAATGCTAACTAATACCTAGATAAATTCTTATGCACCAAAATGGAACTCAAAGAAAATGATTGAAGTAACTGATTATTTATGTTGTTCGAATTTTTTTAAAATGATGTTATATTTATAATAAGGTTTTTTTAAAAAAAAAATTGTTAATACGCATTTATTAATATATCTTATGAAAAAATCGAAAAAATCTAAATAATTGTTATTCAATAATTATAAACCAAAATAGAACTCAAGAAAATGATAGAATCCTAAAGACTATAAAGCAAAGAACCCCATAAGGAGTAAGTTCAATATTTATCATAAATATAGACAAAAGAAGAACTAAATTATTATTATTATTATATATATATATATATATATATATATATATATATATATATATATATATATATATATATATATATATATATATATATATATATATATATATATACACATATATCAATCATTTTCAGAACAGATATTTTCTCAGATCAAACCCTACTTTTCCTGTATTTGTATCTGTCCCATTTATCACTGCCATGATAACATGGAGTGTTGCAAGTGAATTCAATTGAACTCTTCATTTTTAGCATAGAAGAAGATTTCGAGTTTGAGTTTTGAGAATGAATAATAAATTCGTTATATGTATATATGGATAGATTCAGATTATGTGTTAACCGATTGATAGATTCATATTATCGAAGGAATTGATCTAATTATTTTCAATTAAAAGTTTCGAGCTTGAATTTTGAAAACGAAGAAATTCCTGATAGGGAGTATGAATATCCTTGTATATCGCCCTACGGGGGAAAGAAAAGGTATTGAATTTGAGTTTATGAGTTATTGATTGATCTTTTATACATAGTTTGTAAATCTCTTAACCTAAAAATATAGTTTTTTGGCCAAAAGATATTGACAAAAGCGAAATCATAATTTTTTTTATACATATATAGAGTATGTTTTTAATATAAAAAGTATAATTTTCGATAAAGAATATTTAACTAACCACCTTTAGTGTGGCTACACTCTAGCTCCGCCCCTACTACACGATACCCGATATATTTTTTTTATTCATATATATTATAATAATTTTCGAGAAAGAGTGTTTACATACCCTTTCTTTGTTATATACACCACTAACAAGGAGCTACTTGGTATTGTCAAATTCATAAATATACATCAAGCTTCAATCTTGAAATACGATACGAATCTAAATTAGTCGGTTCAGTAAATTCTGAATGCAGATGATTATACCAAAAACAAACACAACACAACATACATACATACATACATACATACATATATATATATATATATATATATATATATATATATATATATATATATAAAACTTGTAATGAAAAATCAGAAGAAAATATAAAAGAGAAATGAAGAGTACCTCTCAAATTTCCATTAATAGATGCAAAAAACTTGTGCATGGATCCATTAATACAAAATTTATTGTATGTTTGGTAACTAAGAAGAGAAATAGTACTAATAGGAGAAGTATATATATTTGTTGTATATAAAGAAGAAAAAAAAATTAATTAATTAATTAAAAAAATGAAAGGAAAATAATTAAAAGCAAAAGGGGTTGCATATCTTTAACACTTTACAATAGAATTGATTTTTTTTCTTCTTTTTCTTGAAAAATAAAATTGTGAAAGAGATTTCATTTTCAGCTTTTTCTTTTTGTTATTCTATGAAACTTGGGGATTTTAATATCCTTCTTTTTTTTTTCCTCTAAAAAAACCTAGAGAAGAAAAAAAAAAAAGCTGACAATTATAGTGGATTGAGAGGCTTTTTGCAGGAGAAAAAGTTGAGAAAAATGGAAAATTAATTCTAAAGAAAAATAATTTTGAGTGAAAATTAATATATTTTAACTACTTTATATATTATTAAGAATATAATTAAATAAATAAAAATATAATCTCTAAATTAATATATTTTAAATTATTAAATAAGACAATCACACTTCAATATTGTAACAGAGCAAAAACTTTTCCGAATTTAAATTTTACCGCCATTCATTATTTATGTCAACATGTGGTTTAGACATGTCAACATGACTCAATATTGTATACTATATTATGTTTTTTTTTTTTTAAAAATATTATATAGTTCAGAAATAATTATTGTCTTCATTTTAAAATATGCATTATAATAATAATAATATACCGAATATAATGTGTATAAAATTTTTCAATAAATTTCGACTCAATAAATTTTGAACTAATTATTATCAATACAAATGCAATGATGAAATATAAATGTTTTTTTTGTACTTTCAATTACCCAAAATTTGAAGGAAACACAAAGACAAAAAGAACAAAAGCATACAAAGGGTCAAACCTAATTTGGAATCTATAAATCTAAAACTAAAAGATACAAATTAAAAAAAAAATAGTTATCTCTTGGAAATAGAAAAAGCAATAATTCATTCATAAAGAAATAGAAAAAACAAAAAAAATAAAAATAAAAGCAAAGATAGCAAAAAAAAAAAAAAAGTATTTGGGCCAAAAAGCCATTTCAGAACTTTTTATAATGAAACCGATTTCTTTTGGTTCTTCTAATCTTTCGTTGCTTTATAAATAATGTGTAGTAAAAGCAAAAAAATAAATAAAATTAGTTATGAAATTTATCGTTATTTTATCGCTAATTTAATAATATATTATTAATTTATCATTGAGTAAGATAAAAAAAATGAATTTTAATATTTAACTATAAAAATTTATCAATTTTTTATTCATGTCTCTTTTGTGTGGGGGGGGGGGGGGGGGAAGGGGGTCCTTTTAAAAACAAATTTAAGGTTCACCTAAACTCAATAATTTTTCACCTAAGGTACCGAAAATATGATTCGATATTACGATAATTATATCGTCTTACGATTTAGAAATATCTATAGAGACAAAACAGAAATTCTCCATAAGTGGATATCCATAAATACTCGATCGTGAATTAAATTATTATTATATATTAATTGTTACAAGAGATTCATAAATTTTAATTTTTAAATATACCTTTGAAATACTTTGCTATATTAATCATAAATTTTGATTTTAAAATTTTTAAGAGTAATCTTTTTAATATAAATACTTTTTCTCTTAAGATGATATTTATATAATACTAATTTGAATTAATTGAACTAGTAAATTTTGAAAAAATAATTAAATTAAAAACTTGGACCACCTAGCTCACACTAAATCATGTATTAGGATAATAAGTCAATTATGTTTAAAAAAAAAGCAGCCGTTATATCTGACGTTAGTAGAGAAAATAATAATATAAAATTAAAAAGACAAAAAGTAAAATAATTAAAAGTGATATGAGTAATTGGTTAAAAAGATTATTTTGATATGATTAGACCATGTTATAGTTGATTTATTAGAGTTGTGACCATGTGTATTTTTTTCTCTTTTTCCCTTTAGGTCACGTGAGCAACAGTCTTTGTAAGAATTTATTTTATTTGGGTGTTCGATATCTGTTTTGAATTGTCGAATGATTCAATTTTTACAATGTGGATGGTGACATTCATGACTGAGAGCAAGCCTTTGAACCTTGGAGAAGGAGTGCATATTACACCTTAAACGAATTTTTATTGGAACAGGAGAAGAAAGTTAAAAATCGTATAAAGTATGAGTTCAGAGTCAATTGTTGAGACGTCTTTTGGATGAAAATAGACAAAGTTGTTCAAATCTGAATCTAGAATAGATAATATATTAACGGTTAGATTCAAAGTCGGTTCACGGGTCGAGGTCGATACTAGGAAAAAGTGGTCACTCAGCCCCTCACGTACTTTACAAGGAAAATTAACTTGTCGAGTTTAAGACGTATAATTTTGAAAGTCGCACGAGTTCGAATACTATGTATAAGACTAATTTAATGAGATAACTTTTTATTTTGTCTCACTTTCCTTCTTAATGAATATTGAAGAAAATACATTTAAATTGAGCGAAGAAAACAAATATTTTTACTTCAAAAAATCAACTACTTTGAGATGAAAACATAGTAATTATATTTGTATTACAAAAACAAATATGAAGGGTTTACTTTAAGAGTAATTAGATGAAAATAATTAGAGATTTCGTACAACCTCTAAAATAAAAGAATTCTATATGTTTACTGTCTAGTGATATCTTCATACCACAATAAAACTTGCTTGATTTAAGATTTGGCATACCATAAACGTAAATTGTTCGAGCGAATTATATATCAAATATTGAAAACATCGAGAAAATTTCATATTTGAGATTTAAAACTGTTTAGAAATGATTTTGAGTTAATCGAGATTAGTGTATACTTTATACTCGTTAATCTCTATTCAATTTTTGAGTTCATAATATTTAATTAGTGTATAGTTTTTTTATTAACTATATATATATATATATATATATATATATATATATATATATATATATATATATATATATATATATATATATATATATATATAATCACTATATATATATAATCACTATATACTTCTATGACTTTTAACTATTGTGTAAATAAGACATACTTGTAATTATAGTAAATTAATAGTTTTGTTGTATATAGTTGAAATTAACCCTGTGTATAATGTATGGGATAAACAATGCATATGGATGTATGTAAAATTTTGATACACAGATATATAGCATGTATACATTATTATACACTATTTATACAATACCGATACATTGAATTGCAATTTATACAATATCATTACATTACATGACAACAATTATTTTGTTGATTCTTTTTTGGTTACATGTATAGAAGAGTAAGAATTTTGCTCCATAATGTTGTTCCGCAGGGAAAATGGTTCATTTTCAAGTTAAAATGAGTCCAAAAGCAGGCAAAGATATATTTTACCAATTTTCGTGTGCTATTACCTCTGGATTTTTTTTATTCGAAAATCTCAAAATAAACTGATTGAAATTTTTCATAAACGTCCGTTAAAATATTAGAAATGAAACCTGCTCATCCCGAGGAGAAAAATTGTACATTTTTAAATTCAAAAATGAGCCCAAAGTATACAAAGTTAGATTTTATCGATTTTCGTTTGTTATTGCCTATAAATTTTTTTATTTGGAAATCCTGAAACAAAATGGACAAAAAGTTTCATGGATGTTCGTAAGAACTTAAAAATGGAACTAGTTCGTCCCGCGGGGATAAATAATGCATTTTCAAGTACAAACGAGCCCTAAAGCAGACAAATGCAGATTTTATCGATTTTCATGTGCTATAGCCAATGAATTTTTCTATTCGAAAATCTCAAAAAAAAAAAGAAATGGCCAAAATTATTCATGGACGTTTGTTAAAACCTTAAATATGGAACCAGTTCGTCCTGTGGAAAAAATGATACATTTTCAAGTTCAAACGAGCTCCAAAGCAGGCAATGACAGATTTACTGATTTTCGTGTGTTATAGCCTATGATTCTTTTTTATCCGAAATCTCAAAATAATCTGGCCAAAATTTTTCATGTACGTTAAGACCTAAGAAATGGAATCGGTGCGTCTCGCAAGGAAAATAAAACATTTTCAAGTTCAAACAAGCCCTAAAGCAGGCAAAGACAGATTTTATCGATTTTTGTGTGTTATTACCCATGGTTTTTTTTATCCAGTAATTCTGGAAAAAAAAATCGCCAAATTTTTTCATGCACGCCTGTTAAGACCTTAGAAATGAAACTAGTTCGTCCCTTGAAGATAAATGGTGCACTTTCAACTACAAACGAGTCTTAAAGATTTTCATTTGCTATAGTCCATGAATTTTTTTAATCCGAAAATTCCAAAATAAAATGGAATTTTTTTTTCATGAATGTTCTTTAAGACCTTATAAAAGGAACCAGTTCACTCCAAGGGGGAAAATGATGATTTTCAAGTTCAAACAAGCCTCAAAGCAGGCAAAGACAGATTTTATCGATTTTCGTATGTTGTAGCCCATGAATTTTTTTTATTCGAAAATCTTCAAACAAAATACCAAAATTTTTCATGGATTTCTGTTAAGACCTTAGAAATGGAATCAATCCGTCACGCGGAAAAAAATGGGGCATTTTATAGTTAAAACGAGCCCCAAGTAGACAAAGACAAATTTTAGTGATTCTCGTGTGCTATAGCCCATTGATTTTTCTTGCTCCAAAAATCCTAAAACAAAATGGACAAAAATTTTCATGAACGTCTGATAAGACCTTAGAAATGGAACCATATCATCCCGTGGAAAAAATGGTGTATTTTCAAGTTCAAAATAGTCCCAAAGCACGCAAAGACAGATTTTATCGATATTCCTGTGTTATATAGCCCATGAATTTTTTTTATTTGGAAATCTCAAAATAAAATGGCTTAATTTTAATGGATGTCCATTAAGACCTTACAAATGGAACCACTTCGTCCCGTATTTAAAAATGATACATTTCAAGTTCAAACAAGCCCCAAATAAGGCAAAGACATACTTTATTGATTTTCGTTTGCAATAGCCTATGAATTTTTTTTTAATCCAGAAATTCCTAAATAAAATGGCTGAAATTTTTTTAAACGTCTGTTAATACCTAAGATATGGAATCAATTTTTTCCGCGGGAAAAATGACGTTATTTTAAGTTTAAACGAGCCCCAATTCAGGCAAAGACAGATTTTACTAATAATCGTGTGTTATAGCCCATGTATTTTTTTGATCCAGAAATCCATAAACAAAATGGCTGAAATTTGTCATGAAAATCCGTCAAGACCTTAGAAAAGCAACCAGTTCGTCCTGCAGGGATAAATGATGCATTTTCAAGTTCAAACGAGCTCCAACGCAGGCAAAGACATATTTTATCGATTTTTATGTGCTATAACCCATGAATTTTTTTATTTGAAAATCTCGAAATAAAATGGCTGAAATTTTCATGGACGTCCGTTAAGACATTGGAAATGGAAATAGTTCGTTCCGGGGGAAAATGGTGCATTTTCAAATAGACAGATTTTAGCGATTTTACTGTGCTATAGCCCATGAATTTTTTTAATTAGAAATCTCGAAAAGAAATTAGCCAAAAAATTTCATGGACGTCCGTTAAGATCTTAGAAATGAAATCAGTTCATCCCTCAGGGAAAAATGATGTCTTTTCAAGTTCAAACGATCCCCGATGAATGCAGAGGCAAGTTTTACCAATTTTCGTCTGTTATAGCATGTGGATTTTTTTTATCCGAAAATTGTGAAATGAATGGTCAAAATTATTCATGGACGTCCATTAAGACCTTAGAAATGGAACCAGTTCGTTCCATCGAGAAAAAAAGTGCATTTTCAAGTTCAAACAAGTTCCAAAATAGGCAAAGACAAATTTTACCGATTTTCGTGCGTTATGGCCCATGAATTTTATTGATCCGAAAATCCAGAAATATAATTGTCAAATTTTTTATGGATTTCGATAAGACCTTTGAAAAGGAACCAGTTCATATCGTGTGGGAAAATAGTGTATTTTCAAGTCCATATGAGCCCCAAAGTAGGCAAAGGTAGATTTTATCGATTTTCATGTGCTATAGCCCATGAATATTTTTTAATCAGAAATCCTGAAACAAAATGATCGAAATTTTCGTGTACATCAGTTAAGACCTTAGAAATGAAACCAGTTCGTTCCGTGGGGGAAAATGGTGCATTTTCAAATTCAAACGAGCCACAAAGCTGGCAAAGACAAATTTTATCGATTTTCGTGTGCTATAACCAATGGATTTTCTTTTATCCGGAAATCCTAAAAATAAAATGACCGAAATTTTTCATAAATGTCGGTTAAGACCTTATAAATGGAATTAGTTCGTCCCCCGAGGAAAAATGGTGTATTTTCAAGTTCAAACGAGCTCAAAGCAGTCAAAGGCAGTTTTGGCCTATTTTCGTGTGCTATATAACCCATGGATTTTTTATATCCAAAATTCTTGAAACAAAATGACCAAAAAATTTTATAGACGTTCGTTAAGACCTTAGAACTGGAACTAGTTCGTGTCGCGGGAAAAACTAGTGCATTTTCAAGTTCATACAAGCCTCAAAGTAGGCAAAATCAGATTTTATTGATTTTCGTGTGCTATAGCCCATGAATTTTTCTTGATCCGAAAATCCTAAAATAAAATTGCCAAAATTTTACATGGACGTCTATAAAGACCTTAGAAATGGAACAATTTCGTCTCGCGAGGAAATATGGTGCATTTTTAAGTTCAAACGAGCTTCAAAGCCGGCAAAGATAGATTTTAACTATTTTCGTGTGCTATAGCCCATGAATTTTTTTTATCAAGAAATCTCAAAATAAAATGGCTGAAATTTTTCATACACGTCTGTTATGACCTTAGAAAATTTTAACTCTCGAAATTTAAATTGTATCACATAAATTAAAATTAAAAAAATATTATAAATTGTCGACATATTATCAATTAGGATCGTGATTGAATGTATACAATTCCCTCACTATCTTTAAGCATATATTCTGGGTTCAAGCTTCGTTAATGAAGAAGTCTTTGATTTTAGGAGTGTCTCTACAATAAATCCTATTCCTCATAAATCTTTAGTCATTTATGTCAATTCAATGAAATATAAATAGTGTTGGAGTCAAAAATTTTAATAAGATTTTTTTAAAAAAAAAACATATATATATATATATAATTGTTAACAATATAACAACATGCAATGTACCTAGACATCTTTATTGACTAAAGAAGACCATGCAATATAACCAAATTTTATTTTATTTTTATAAAAAAAAGTCAAGTCAAGGACCCTTACAAATCTAGGATAATTGACCATAAATATGAAAATGGCACATTAAATGTTATTCACGACTTGACCAAAAAAAAAAAAGAATTTAGTTGTGTAGACAAATTACTAACTGCCTAATAAAGTCTTCCATTTTAGTATTTTAATTATTACTTCCCAAGTCAACAACAAGGACATCGTAATTAATGAAATTTTACGAGTGAGATTTATGAAAAACAAAGTATATGTATATTGTATTACTTTATTCTAGTTTAAAGATAAAAAAAAACTATTTTCGATAGTGTGTAATCGTCTATTATGATAAATATTGTGGTGATAAAATGGTAATATTATTCTATCTTTAACTAAAGATTACAATTTTAAGCTACTTCACTTTTGCTACATAACACATCTTTCTCCAAAGTGAAATTTTTCGTAAATTTTAATTAATTGTACCTTATATAAATATCGAATATCAAATGAAAAAACGCACGAAAAATATTATAATTGTTTATAATGGAATGTATTGCATATGAAAGAATTGAACCTTTCAATAGAATATTTTGACCGTTACAACATATAAGTATATGAGTAGTAGGTAATCATACAAAGATAATTGTAATATTTATTTATCTATTTCTTGTGTTATTTTTTCTCAATCTCTTAATATAAAAAATATCAAATAACTAAAGTCTAAACTAATATTTATAATAAACTATATCCCTCGTTAAGTATTACATCTAAATTTCATTTTCAAGCAATTCTCTTCTTAGATTTTCAACTTTTGACTATGTCAATCGATCAATAAAATATAATTAAACGATACGACTATAGTAAAATCACAAATTTGTGACGGATAACATATGATGAGTATATCTATCGCTAAATTCTATGATGAAATTTATCTCTTTCATCACAAAATTTTTGCAGTGCTCCAATTTATAATAACAATAACATATTCAGTAAAAATTTATAAGTGATTAAGGTTTGACGATGATAAAGTGTACGCAAATTTTATCTTGCATTATTGTGATAGAAGAATTTTTTTCAAAAGACACTCGACTTAAATAATACTTATCAGAACAATAATTTCAAATATTGTAACAAAAAAAAGTCAACTATTATTTTGATTTTTGAATACGTACAAACAAAAAAATATGATCAATTATACTGAAATAAATTTATTTTTATGAAATATTACGATTACGAATTTCCGTTGTCATGACCGATTCACAAAGAGAAAAAAAGGACAAATAGAAAGAATTGACTTGAGTGAGAAATTAGTAATTGGTTGTTCTAAACCAACCGGCATTTATATCTTTGTCCAAATTGGTAGAGTCCAATATATTGGTCAATTATATTTATATTTATTATTTCACAAATAAAAAAGTTTATAAATTTTGCTATTTATTTCATTTTAATTTACTATGGTTACTTGTTTAGATAATATTTATGACTTGTAAGATTCATCAAATTATATTGTGTATAATACAAAAATCGAGAGACAAAGGCATGAATTGAACTCTATAAATTTTGAATTCTACAACACAAACTAATCAATTATGCTAGTAACAAATTAAATTCTAAATTATTTTTTTATACATATTTACTAACTCTTTTAATCAAAATACCAGGTTTAAATCAAATATAGTTAAATCGAATATGTTATACAAGATATTAATATTTTTCTCGAATATAACATAAATGATGATTTTTTTTTTGTGCTTTTTAAATTTTCTTAGTAAAAAGAATAATTTTGCATTTAATAGCCTATTAAATGTGAAAATAGTTGTATTTGGTACATAGTTGGTAGTTCATAATTGATAAAGACAACACAATCTAGTACAAGTCAATTAATAGGAATAATAATTAATTAAAAAATGTACATATTTTTCTAAATTTCCATGGAATTTCTTAAAGGACTTATTCAACAAATTGCACATGAAGAATTAAAAAGAATAACATTAAGAATTTTATAGTACAATTGTTATGTTTGTGTCTTAATTTTTTAACAAAAAGTCGTTTTCTTTTTATTCTTTCAATTAAAATCATGATAGAGGCAATGGAAATATGAATAAATCAAAATAAATTACTATTCTCTATGTGTCAATTTATATGGTATTTTTTGAATTTTGATATTCAAAATAAGATTTGTATTGATTGTAATCTTTTTTTTTAATTAAATATCATAAATTATCAATTATTTCGATTCATAGTACTTTTTGTGTAGTTTTTACATATGTAATTTTATTTTTACAAAGTCAATAATTTCATGTACAAATTCACATTCGTAATTAAACTGTTTGATTCTCGTAAACCAGACAGTGATACATAAACTCTAAAAACACAAAAACGATATCGATCTTTTTAAAAAATAATGAGTATTATTTAATATATCCTCACTAACAAAGCCACAAAATTTTAGCTAAAACATAGCTTCTGACAAGTATTTTAAAAATTCATGTACTAATACACACAAAAATTGATAATATATATATATATGTATATATAATTAAAATTTTGTTTCGTCAAAACTAAGTAATGCATTGTTGAACTTCCTTCGTTATATGTGCGAATTTTCCTTTAATCAATATGACCAAGTCCACCACGAATCATGATCTATCTTTAATTAAATATTTCGGATTCAAACTCTTGAAAATAGAATTTTTTTTGTTAAAGTATCCGTTCAGAATAAATTTTACAATACATGAATCCAGATTTAATCAGGTTCAAATACTCTATTCTTTCTTCGGACAATGCTACTAAGAAGGATATTCACTTCTTAAAGTATCTTATATACATAGGCGAAAATAAGAAAGGGGTCAAATTTATCTCGACTACAACAAGAGTAAGAATACAAATTTTCGTAAGGCGTAAATTAATTACTAGGAATCAATTCACTTCTAGCATGAATAAGTGTTAGAAGAATGTTGAAATTATGTGGGGCGGATTTATACGGTGTAAGAGCAAAAATAAAAAACTATGCTATTAGAAGCAACGCGGGGTGGAGCGGGCCAAAATCTTTACAAGGATAGTATGGGTTTGCCCCACATTCGTCCCGTTATCATCTCTAAATTTAATCAACTATAAACGAATAATCCTAAAATACCGATTAAAAAATTAGGAGGAAAAGAAAACTAACAATATGACCAAGTCCAATAAGGAATTATGCTCTATTTTTATAATAATTAATCTTTTTTTAAGAAAAATTAATCATATTGATCCATAAATAAAATAGTAAGAAATTTTGTGGAAAAATCTATTGACTTTTTTCATGGTTTATTTAATTAGTTTCTTTTGAAACTATATGTTTACAATAATCTTTTTACTCCGTAACGTTGCAATATGGGGTTTAATTTTTTAATACAAACCTTAAATTTACGTATAAAAAATTCACTACAAATATAATAAATAATACGTATGAACAAAACATATTAAAATACAATAAGACCTAATCTCTCATAACGATATTTCCATACAACGGATAATATTTTTATTGGAATCGATCACTTTTTATGTTATGATATATTATATATGTATTTTATTAATAGCGTAGTTGAATTTTTTATTGAAGAGTGTCAAAAAATATAAAAAATGTAAATTCATGAAGACGTTAAAGGGTGTCAATATATTATAATACATACATAAAAATAATATATTTTTTACCTAGCTACTATTGTAATAATAATAATTCAGAATTAGAATAGGAAACCAAATTTATTTGTTGAATTTTTTATTAAAGAATATCAAAATATAAAAAAATAAATTCACGAAGAAGTTACAATGTATTTGTAATACATACATAAAAAGAATAGTAATTAATTACTTAACTACTATTGGAATAATAATTCAAAATCAAAGTAGGAACCCAAATTTTTTTAGGATTTGATATTTCTTGAAATATTTATTACAGAGTGTTAAAATATAAAAAAGTAATTTTACGAAAAGTCAAAAAAGTGTCCATATATGGTAATATATACATAAAGATTTTATCTAGCTACAATTGGAATAATAATTAAAGTTATATTAGGAAATCAAATTTGTTTAGGTTTTCGTATTAATTTAATTTATGTCTAAAAATAGATTACTTAGTCTAAATAATATAAAAAATAAGTTTTCTAATCCTAGTTAAATTAGCTTTTACATTATATTATATAATATATAGAGGTGTTACATATAACTATTTTCTATAGTAGTTTTACATGGTCAACTTTCATAACTTTCATTTGCTAATTATTTAATTCCTTAATTACTTATATTTAATTAATCACATTAAAACGCGTAGTTATTCTTTCTTTTTTTTCTTCTATAAATACAACCATTTATCTACACTCTCTCAAACACAAACCAACAAAAGAAGAAAAAAAATCCATTTTTCACACACACAAATAGTGACAAATTTATTCAAAAAATAATTATGAAGATTGAAGGTGGAAAAGTGAAGAAATATGCTTTATTATTAGCTGCAAAAGATTCAGAATATGTGAAAAAAATGTATGGAGGATATTTTAATGTATTTGTTGAAGCATTTGGTGATGAAGAATTTGGAGAAAAATGGGATTTATTTAGAGTTGTTGATGATGAATTTCCAGAAATGGATCAACTTATTAATTATGATGGATTTGTAATTAGTGGAAGTCCATTTGATGCATATGGGAATGAGCATTGGATTCTCAAACTTTGTATACTTTTGCAAAATTTGTATTTCATGCAAAAGAAAGTTCTTGGTATTTGCTTTGGACATCAGGTTTGTTTATTCGTTTTAACTTTTATACACTGACAGTACTGTAAAAGCATTATCAAAGCATTTAAAAGATAATTACATATGTTATATGATATATGTAATTGAAGAGATTAGTAATCTTAAAAATAAAACAGATAATCTTTTTAACACTAACTAAAAAAATGAGTATGTATTATTAAGATGAAATTCATGTGAATTTGACTTATTGATAAAAGGGTTTGAAGAGTAAATTTAAATGAGACGTTAGTCGAAAATCAACATTTTGTAGTAATGGAATAAGGATGGTATTTTCTAAAAAAGTCAACTTGGTGCATGAAGTCATTCCAAGATCATGCAACGTTTAAATGTAATTTTATAATGAGATAATTTTACCGTTACTTCAAGTCTTGATTCTTGAAAGATATTTTCTAGGAATTAAAAAAAATCATCCAACAAGTTGGGTAAAGTACAAATACCAAAGTGCAAAAGGACATTATATAGCACTTGCTAAAGTACTACTTGCATATTCTTGTTCTAAAAGGGTGACTTTTTCTTTTATATTTGGTTGATTCTTGATTTTATTTTTTCAAAATAAAAAGAGGATTTTGGATATATATCTAACATTATTTTACTAAATATTTTTATATCCATATTATAGGTTTTGTGTAGAGCTTTGGGAGGAAAAGTTGGAAAAGCTAACAATGGATGGGACATTGGACTAAGAAAATTGAACATTGTGAAGGACTTCTCAACACATAGCTTCCTTAGTGATTTGGATGAAATCCCACTAGCACTTTCAATTATTGAGTGCCACCAAGATGAGGTAATATATATATATATATATAAAATAATCTCTATGTTTTTTTTTCTATTATGAAATAATATTTACTTGGAATTTTTTGCCTATTATGTGGAACACAAAGTACAAAGTCAAATCACTATGTATCAATGTTATCACCAACATTTTCCATGCTTATTTGACTTGCTAGAATAGTGTAAAACAATTTACTATATATTATCAAGTTACCTAAAAGATAAAACATGTATGTATCTATTCTTTAAAAAATAAAAACAATTACGTAAGAAATAAGATATGTTACCTGCTTATAATAATTAAATAATTAGCATAGCTTTTAGTTGTCACTTCAGTATTTTCGACATGAAATATGAAAAGATACACTATAATTTTAACAACTATTATATTCTAAACTCATATCTCCAAAAAGTGTTTAAATCCCTTGTTTTGCCTTTAATTAAAACATCTGAATAATCATTGAAAACTAAAAAATAAAATCAAACAGCCACTCTTATCCCAAATAACCTACTTATCTCTCTCTTTTGTGTTAAAAGAAAAATCTTATTTTATTTATTGCAAGTAAAGTTATTACATATCACTCATCTATTTAAGCAGGCTCTGATCTCTTTCTTATATACGATATTACTGTTAGTGTATATAAATTAAATCGAATTCAAAAAAATTGAACAGGTGTGGGAAGTGCCAAAGGGAGCAGAAATAGTAGCAATTTCAGAAAAAACAAATGTGGAGATGTTTACAATGGGAGATCATATTTTAGGTATACAAGGTCATCCTGAATATACAAAAGATATAGTCTCAAATCTAATTGATAGACTACTTTCCAATGGTTCCATTCAGGTACTTATAATTTCTTTAGATCAGCACTTTTGGTCCTTTTAAATATCGATGGATATATTTCGATTTCAATTAAGTATATTTAACCTTCAATTATTTAATATATATGCACTTTTGATCCCTTAGACCGAAAATCTTCACATATTTAACGATTTATGAAGTGTTAAATCATTTTATTATTATCGCTGACTTGTAATTTTGGTCCTTATAGTTTTTATTTTAAAAAAAAAACATATTTAACCTTCAATTAACTGATGTTATTGTAGTACTTTTCATACCACTAACCAAATATGTTCGCAAAATTTATCAGTAATTAAGGGACCAAAGTGCAATTATATATCCTTTATATTTTTATAAACAAGAATATTTATATTTTTAAACATCTTTATTTTATTTTATGATTTTGTTATTATTTCATGTAACTTTCTCAGTCTAATGATTTTTTTTATTTGTGTTTTTATTAATATACAGAGTGAATTTGCAGAAGCTGCAAAATCTAAGCTTTATAAAGCTGAGCCAGATAGGAAATGTTTGGAAAAAATTTGCAAGAAATTTCTCAAAAGGGAAATGGAATTTATCAATAGCAATATATGATATTTTAACACTTTGTATTTTCGTATGCATATATCTTTGTATTACTTTTTTTTTTTAATTGTTATAATCGAAATAATCAAATGTAATGTTGGTTCACATCAGAAAAATATCTAAACCTAACTAAAGGTCATTATTACTTGTGTACATCCTAAATGTTGAAACGCAATCTACAATACATGAAATATATAAGTTTCTTTTCTTTATTTTCCTTTTATTTATTTATTTATTTTTCCAATTAAGTTACGAGTTTAAATATTATTGATGATTATTTTTGTGAAAATAAAAAGTTATAAAATAAAAAAGTAATATGACTTACGCCCAAAAAACCACATTTAATTAAAGGGTTGGCATATTTTCTAATTGAGTTATTCAAATTCAAATGGTATCAGATGGTCCTTTAAGAGAAAATGAACTATTATTATTCATATGACTTGAACCTAAAATTTTTAATTAAGAAAGAATCACACATTTATTAATAATTAACAATAATTATAACAAAAATTATCAGTATATGTAATCCCCTTTATTAATATGTGAGGAAACTAAATTTTAAGTATCAATATTTTCAAAAATCAAAGAAAAAAAAATAAGATTTTTTATATTGCATGAAGTGAAGTGGTCAATGAAATTAATTTCTATTTTTGCTTCTAAAGACACATGTTTTCTAGTGCACTAATTCACATTAAAATCGCATCAAATCAATTTATTTTTTATTCATACGACTTAAACCTTAACATTTTTAATTAAAGATAAATCAAATATTGCATAAAGTGAAGAGGTCAAAATTTACAACTCAAATTTTCTTCGATAATTTTCCATTAATTTGTTTTGACTGAAATTCCTAGGCTGCCTTTTTCTTACTATATCACTAAATATTTGACTTTCTTTTTCCATCGATTTTCCTTTCTAAAGTTCTAATCAGCGATCGAGCCATGATTTTTCTTTAAACAATAAGAAAAGTAAACGTACAAAAAAATTCAAGTGAATTTAACATCTGCTATATATACATAAAACTTTATTTATACACGGCAATTCTCCATCGAAATATTCACACGTATGAGCTAGGTCAAGACATAAATAATACAAGATTTATACACCCAATAATTAACAAAATGTCTAATAAATTTATATACACTGTTGTATTCCATAAAAAAAAATAGAAATAATCAGTTACAAAATCAAAAATTGATCAACAGCCAATGAAAGGCATTGTACATTTTATTCTGTTTAAATACAATAATTCAATGGATGTAGGGGACTCAAATCTTTTTAATCTATATCTAACTTTGTGGTTTTAGTTTACATCTATCAATTTCAGTTCCATTTTTTTGGCTTGTATAAGAAAAATTAAAGTAATTTATAGTAATGTGAAATTAAGTGTGTTGAGATATTTCACCAAAGATATGTGGACATGAAATCCATTTACCAGTTTGTCTAGCTTCCCAATATCCTCCTTTATATTTATATGTATCACTACCTTTTTCTTTAGCAAACCACCTTGGTTGCCATCCTCTTTCCTGCATCTTTGTTGCCTGCATATACAAATTAACAATTATGCCCGGGCTCGGAAAAGGGAGGAGAAGGGTTGTCGAGGGTCAATTAGAAACAACCTAACTACCCCATAAAGATAGGGGTAAGGATGTGCATACCTTACCTTCCTCAGACCCTACTCGTGGGATAACACCAAGTTTATTGTTGTAGTAACAATTATGCCATAATCTCAAGCAAGTAAGGGTCGGTGATGTGAAAGTCGCTCCATTTAAGCACATTTAGTGCAATGTTGTGTCAAGAGAATTTTTAAATGGAAAAGAGAAGTGTTTCTCTAACACTAGAAAGTCTATATTCACTACATGCATATAGATATCCCACCTTCTGTCGCACGAATGTTACTCCTATCGTTTATTCATCCAAACAAACAACTCCTATAAAAGACTTGTATATAAAATCAGGTTTAAGCATGTGAATTACCTTGTTACCTCATTATAAATCAAGCTAATACACATATATTAGCACTAATCTAATAAATTCCAACGAGAAAATCGAAGAAACTAAGAAGTCATAGATGACACCATGCTAATTAGAATGTTACTAATGAAAAAATAACTATTTCCATTACCTCACGTTGCCTTTGCTCTAATCGCAACTTTTCTGAATCAGCCATATCATACTCTCCATTTTCAAGAAACCTTTGATCAGGTCTAAGCCTTGAATCTGTCGGTGGCAGCTTTTTCTGTTTGCGTTGACAATAGCATTAGATAGGAGAATACATTTGAAAGATATGGATGAACAGGACAAAACGAAAACTATCAATTATAGTATCCCCTTACCTTAAGGTCAGGAGAGAGCTCATTCAGGGTGATTGCAAACTGCGTTAAATTGTACTTTGTTTGGAAATCTGATGGTTTGGTTCGCTTCCAAATCAAATGTGACTTTGAATCAGAATCTTGTCCAACATCATCTGACGGATTATCCCCCATAGAGTAATGCAAACTCTCATCCCATTTTCCATTAATAGTTGCCACTCTTTTTCCATTCTTATCATGTATGACTCCGTGTACCTGCAAAGACAATTTGATATGAGACGATTTATGAAGCCTTAACCATCCTTTTAGAATAACATAATGCATTAAAAGGCAACCAACGAGCTCAATTTCCATATATATGGGCTGTATACAGATATTACATTTAAAAGCATGGCAAATATAGAAGAGATATAAATAATACCAAGACCATATGTGAAGAGAGAATACCATATAAACAGGGAATGCTAAAGTGACTTAGCGTTGAGTAAGAAAGTAATGCAGCATTTCTTAACCAAAATCCCCACAAAAGGGATTATAAGCTTCAGATATTATCATTCACAGCCAAAGATCACTAGGACACTAATTGATAGAGAGCGGTGTGGGAAGAACACAAGCACTAGTAAGGTGGAGATTCTGCACCTGGTGAGGATTTCTTTCCACAATAGACTGCTCCTTAAATTTTAGCTTGCAGGAGTAATCTCGATTCCCTCGGATATACATCGTGCCATAGTGGTCACAGTAGAGCTTTCCTATAATGATGTTGTAGATGGAAGTTGTAACCTGATTATTCAGTTAAATGGTTCAGCAAACTTCTCCAAAAGGAGTTGCAGTATTTTCAATTTAATACACATACCTTGCCCCACTGATAAATCTCTCCATCATCGAACTCCACGGTAAGGGCACCAACAGGGTCAAGTTGGATTGATCGACCCCAGAATTTACTTTTTAAATTTGTATCTCCCCAAAATTTCCAACCTCGACCCTGGCAGTGACATGCAAGAATCATGGGGTGATGACTAACCTATGTCACCAAGAAATACGTTATCAAACAAGCAGGAACAAGAAGATGATAAAAGTCAAGTTGCAGAGATCATATTACATAGCAAGCCGTGCTCTTTTCTTCACCAAATTTTTGTACGAAGGGTATTTGTTACTTGACTGTCAAAACATAGAAATATGTGACAATAATGTGAAAAATACATGCAAATAGGTCAAGGATCACATCTCAATCTTCCGACGTCTAAAGTATTTCTCTTTTAAGTGTTTAATGCTGGTAGTAATTGGTGCCTGTTTGTGTTTCAAATAATAAGTGTATTGTCATTCATCATTTTGTTAGTAGGTTTGAAATATTAAACTTCAGAATGAACTGGTAAAAGTTGCAGAATAGTTTCTCCCTACGTTATTTCCATTTTTGCCCTATGCATGTTTCTACGTGTGCATAGTAAGTCTAAACTTGAAGAACATTAAGCTATAGACAATGATCTAGAATAAGGAAAAGGGGCCACTCAAAACCAGCTGCTTCTAAGACTACCTTTTCCGAGATGAAATGCAACCCCTTGTCTGGGTAATCAGCTTCATATGTCTCGCCTAATAATGGATTAAATGGCTTGAACATCCTTCCATCAGTTGAAGCATATCCGGATACAGCAAATGCTGCAACGCTAAGAATCCTCATAATGCTATTTCCCTACAAAGTTTTGTGAACAAAGGTGGTATATTTTCAAAGGGCAGAGAAGGCAAAGAATGGCATGCATCACAAATGACAGAAATCCAAAAAGAGAAGGCATTTACAGAGTTATTACTTACCAAAGTACGTTCTGAATACGAGTTAGTAAATCCTGATTTGTTAATCTAATGATAATAATTAGAAAAACAGTCAAGAGAAAGGTATCAAATACGGTAAAGACATGACACCTAGGCCTAATCTTTATCTTTCTACAAATTGCAGGCATTAAAGAATATGCCTTTTCACACATTGTTAATTTTTCGTCTATCAGTACATTTTATCAAAGCTTTCAGATTCTTCCTAAATAAATACACAAAAAGAAGGCAATAATGGAAAGACAGAATGACTATCATGAGTATACTGAAGAAAATATGAGGGATCCTGAAACAAAGGGGGAAATAGAGAAACTCAAACATGCATATATTACAAATTTCTCAAAACTTTACTTAGTCTTGGAGCTACATGGCATCGGCTGGATATTTTCTGAATAGTCATATAAATGATGTGTAATCAATGCATGGAAGCAACAAATGAAGATCAAACATAGAGACGAAGTCCAGAAAATTATTACCGTTTTTCCCCATTCATATGCTTGGTCAAGAAGGTAAGAGTATTCAAATTCTTCAAAGCATCTCTGCAAAGAAGAGAGTGGCTCATTGAAGAACACTGGCAAACAAACTTTAGTTAAATCCTTGCCGATGTTATCTTTGATCATTGACCAAAGGCCTACTCCCTTTTCCTTCTCATGTGGTTCTGGCAATTTCTTCCTTCGCTTCACAAAAGGATAGTCAGATGTAGCAAATCTTGTACCAGAACTAAGACCATCTTCAGCAGGATGAAACTCTACAGTCGAATCAAATGATGATCTTTCATCATCAGAATCAGTGCTTCTTGCGGAACTCGAAGAAAGAGCATCTTTAGCATCATGAAACAAGCTATCAGCATCTACTTCATCATCAGAATCATCCTCTTCGTTGTCAGATCCACTTGCACTTCCTCCTAGAAATACTAGAAGAAGAAAGAAATCTAGTTAGGAAACCTCCTCGAATGATTCATTTAATAATTTATTCAAGAGTAGTTCCATCAGCAAAAATGGTAAATGTAAGAATGAAACAATGACCAAACCATTTACAAAAGAAATCCGGGTAACTTCACACCAGAGAAACTTGCAATACAGAAGGAATAAACCAATCTAGAGTTCACCATTTCTAAATTGCTAAACCAGTTCGAATCCTAATTTACCTCTTCAGCCTTTCAACTTTGCTTTTAAATATGAAGTAACCAACTTTAACAAAGATTTTCAAATGTATAAATTGTCAATTGTCATCTTGAATTATTATTTTTTAAAAAAAAGTCTTAACTTACAATAAGTAGCTTTTTAAAAAATTTAACTTTTATTTTTGGAAAAGCTTATTGACTTATGGCTACTGGTTGAGCCACTCGAACGGAATGAGATAAAGTTCGTTGGAGATCTTTCCTCTCCACTTACTCAACAGACTATTCTTCTATAGGAAACTTCATCCAAATGGCATAAAGAGGATGAAAATCCCATCAATAAAGTTCTGGTTTTCGATTCTCACCCCCCACCCCCATTTCAATAAATAAGACATGTGGGCCACTCTCTTGTAAGAAAGGAAACGAAATAATCTCAATTTTACTAAAATTGCAGCCATGTCAAAACCTTGGTTTATTTACTCATCACAGACTCCCAAGCACACGAGTTCTCTACAAAATAAAAAAATATATATGGTCCATTCAAGGGAGTAACAGTTTACTACTAAATGAAGAAAAAAAAACATTCACATCTTCCATGACATTTACCTAAAACATTTAAGATTCCATCACAAAAGAAAAGGAGCAGGAAACTCATGAGGCATAGGACAAGATCCTCCATATTTTCAAATCTAATGAGAGTATTAACAGGAACACTGTTGAATTTTGTTGTTACAAACTAAAGTTTTGTTCAATCTTAAATTTATTAAAGGCCAAAAATATCTAGCTCAATGCTACTAGGCTAAGGTAAGCGCAGTCTTTTGAATGCAATAATCTAAAAGTGTCTGCATAATCAGTCAGTGTATCCCCTTGTTACATGATCATTCATAAACATAATATTAGAATCAGGTAAGTTGCCTACAGAATGAAATTGTTCATGGAAGTTTAGATTTGAACATCTCCCTAGTAGTAGAGACCTTGTGTTTTTATCAGTTGACTTGAAAACAATATAACAACAATAAGAAATTCTTGTATTGACAGCTGAGCAAAGCTTTCATGTCATTTTCAGTGTTAATTTTACAAAAATCTGTTCTCGTTAAGTATTGAAAATAATAATTGTTCTCTCATGAGTATTTTAGACATATTCCCCATAGTATAAGAGGTTCTTTAAGCATTTCCTACCAAATTCATTTGTAACATACTTGAGCATTTTCTACAAAGCAAGGTGGAGGCATGCCCCAACGAGATGGTCTAGAGACCAAAAGTTTTGCGAAACTATTGTGGTAACCAAGGTTTAAATCCCCAGAAGACGTAACACTAAATGAAATCTTTCTATCTGTCCAAACCTTCATAAGCCGAGTAACCCAAGAGCAATGCAGGTAGAAAGTAGCAGGTACTCGATCAATATCGAAGTGCATGCAAGCTGGCTTTTTTGTTTATGCAAAACATTTCAGTTGCTCAAAGATATGGCAAATATATCATATCTTGACTGATTCTTTAGATCTAGATAATGCGAAGTGGTGGGCTGGTTATTAGATGCCTAGAACGAAACTGTTAGACCTTGGCATTATTATTTTAGGAGAGAAAAATTAAAAATACCATCACTAAAGCTGAAACAGTTGCACTGCATCAATGAGAAATAACTTATAAATATGCTAACCTCTAAATTTATCTAGGGATGCTTCAGAATAAGTTTGACGATCTCTTGCCTGTCTCTGACCCTCATCAATGAGAGTGTTCTCGAGGTCAACTTTTTCTGTCTGGGTGAACAGATTAAGAGCAGTATCAGTATATCATAAAGCACATGAATCTCATATGTGAGTGACTCTGAGGCTCAACTAAGTAGAATTCAGCAAATAAATTATATTTCATATAGACACCTAAATCAGGATCCAGCAATGAAATCAAATGAAAACAACCTCAACTGGCATTACTATATATATAGAAGCAGAAACATTTTGGGGCATAAAGAAATAAAATATATGCTCGTGTTGCTTATTTGGGATCTGCTGTTTAGTAATGCTAGTTGAACGTGAAATGCATAGAAGTTTTTACACAACAAAAGCAGACATTATTCTGGCAAAAATCTAGTGAGTCATGAAAAAGATAGTATGTTCCAATAACTTCCTAACCGTGCTTTCTTCATTTTAATAGATGGAGAAATACATTTCCATTTTTCTGAAGAGATATAAGCAAATCTGGCGCCTGATAATTTCTCATGCAATACAATTCAAATTTTAGTAACTTCTAGTCCATTATAGAGGCTGTTACATCATTTAGTAATTTGAGATGAATGAATGATTGATTCGGAATAGAGTATCAACAACTTTCCTCCATGCCATGATTCATTATTACTCCTGCACTTGAAAATAGTAAGTCCTACACTTTCCACTCTGGCATTTCCTTCAACTGATCTTTCAATGTCTTTTTCTCATTCTTACTCTCTCCTAGCTGTTCCGGTCGCTGCAATCTCTTTCACTTTAATGCCAAGATTTACTCTCCTGTCTTCCCGTTCTATTCTCACTTTTCCCTAATTATGAAGATAATTATCATGACTGCAATCTTCTTCTCTATTCCATTCTATAACTATTAACGAAACTAACAGTGTAAGTACTCCAATACTGGTAATTTTGAAGTGCTCTACCTAATATTACTCAAGACAAACTCTCGTGAGGAATCCATACTAAATAGAACCTGTCATACAATCCATCTTGTTGCACTGCAAAGCTCGTCAATGGATGCAGAACTGTTTATTTAATTCTTTCCGTCTAGCATGTAAACAAATACACGCCCTGATGAATTGATGATCACCAGCTTTATTATTAAGGCAGAATCAAGCACAAACCACATTCATCAGTTAATTGGCTAAGTCAGCTAGAAGGGAGATTCAACATGAGTAGTGAGGCATAGGAATTTCTTACAATATGCAGCAGACTCAAGAAAGGAACTTCTAAGACTAGTTTCAACTCAATTGAGTGTAAATGTACAGTCATCTCTCATCGACTAGACTCTCCCCATGAAATTGAAGTTCTATTTTTGGTTTCAGACCAAAAAAAATAAAAATAGAATTCAAAGAATGTTAAAAGATTTTTCTCATTGAGGAGATTCTTCAAGTGAATCATTTATGCAGTTCAAGCCAAATCGTAGTTCTCCATTTTGGTGTAGACTGAAATGAATGATTTTTGCTTCATAGTGCAATTAGATAAGATTTTTTCCTACATAACATTTTGTAAAGGTTCTACTATGCTATGAGAAGCACTAGTGTAAATAAGAGCTGCCTAGCATATGACATCTTCCTAAGCCTTTTGATAACTGCCATCTCCCGAGCTTCATTCAATAACTATTTGAGTCCCGAAGTGTCATTTTCTAAAACAAAGACTTATGAAATGATTAGCAAGTGGAAGTTGCAAAAGGAATAGCAAAAATTTGTCATGTTGGGGCAGGTAATACCTCCAATTGTCCCAATTTATCAAGCAGTAGCATCTGCTTCCGCTTCACCTGCTGGAGATGACTATGCAATGCTGCAAATTCATTTCTCATAATCTGCTCACTGTCCCGAATCACGACCTCACTTACACCTTCCTCCAAGAGTCTTTGCCTCAACTTTTCAGTTGACACAGACACATTCTCATTCATTTGAGCTTCAAGAACAGGATCGCATGTTGGAAACAACTTTATTGCCGCAGTCAATGCCTCCAACCAAATACGTCGGTCCTCCTTTGTTTCTGCCCTCAAATGCAACCTCTTTGTCCCAGTATTTATAGAAAACCTCCGGTCGTCTGATCGACTTTCTATTGACGATACCTATAAAAACACTAATTGGTTAGTAGAACATCCAACTCCGAAATCAAAACAGTCAGACAAATAAAACAAACACATCTGTGTTACAAATTGATATTTTACAAGGCACACTAACATCATGAAATAAAGAACCCCGCAAGAAGTCACAAAAATGTTGAACAAAACTTTAGAAACAGTACATTGGTCTACCAATAAGCATTCCACTACTAACCACTAGGGAACAGTTGCTACTTGCGAGCATAATGTACACCCATTATCTTAGTTTATACGGCACATCTTATTTTCAACGTCCCCAAAATAGAATATGGCATACACGTAATTCTTTCAAAATTTCAAATCCATTTCAACTATTTAACTTCAAACAGTAATTTTGAAGTTTCTATCAACACAATACTTAATCAATCACTCCCCCATTTGATTTGGACATAATAAGTACTAAGGTAACAATTGAAAATTCCCTAAAGTGACTTTAAAAGGTAACTACATCAATAACAACCCACTGTAATCCCACAAGTAGTCTACGGAGGGTAGCGTATATGACTGTAAGTAGACCTTACCACTACCTCATAAAATTAGAGAAGTTATTTCTGGTAGACTCTCGACTTACGTAAAGGATGCCAAACAATTTGAAAAAAAGAGATATACATAAATGAGAGCAATAACAACAACGAAATAATGTTGAAATAGAGAGCATTACACAACATACAAGTGACCTTTTAAAAGGTAATCATTTCATTTTTTTTTATATAAAATTTCACAATTCACAACTAACCTAACCCTAAAACATTGAGAAATAAATAATTTAATTCGTTCTCAATAGCCACGAGATGATCATCTTTATAATTAATTATAACTAAAATTATTCTAAAAAAAACTTCGAAATGAGGAAATGTAAGATACCTTAAGGTGAATTACTCCGCAAGGTTTTCGCCGATGAGATTTCGAAGATGTGCTTGACGAAGTATTAATCCGGCGAAACGACTTTTCTCCGATGATCATGGATCCTTTCTCCGTCTCCGAATTCGTCACAATCTTATGCCGTCCATTGACTTTGTAATACGAAAGAACTCCATCACGTAAAGCGAACCATCGAGGTCTCCATCCTTTACCGTAATTCACCCATTTGTATAAAATTCCAGAAATGTCATTCCCTGCAACATCATTCATCCTCGCTGAATGAAATTCATCGCCGGAATAATCAGCTTCCCCGTTGTTAATAGCGGTGGCGCGTGATTTGGATTGAGGAGGAGATCGCGGTGGATGCATATCGAGGAACTTAGATAAAGGTATATTATTAGTCACCGGCAATGCTGATGCCGTATTCCGATCAGCCACGTCTGTGTCACAACAAATCGAATGCATTTTTTTTTTGAATTTCTTCACCATAATGCCTTGATTTTATCTGAATTTCTTCATCGTGGCGATTCTACCGCGATAATCGGAGCTTTCGAAATTAATTTTTTATTTTGGATAATTTAATTTAATTTTTGCGGAAACAGAAAAAAAGAGAAGAAGAATACGTGTACGGACGGCGACTGATGGTAGAAAACGGCGGCGGAAGCAGCGGCGATGGCGGATGATTAACGGCGGTACGGTGGCGGAAATTTTGTGGAATTTTATAAAGGCAATTTAAATAGGAGGGAAAATCTATGTGGGCCAAATGGATTACGTGCCGTCATCTAACTTTTTCTATAACTATAAAAATAAAGATACAATATTATTACTATTATATTATTACTCGACATAGATTATCGACAATTGAATTAGCACATAAAATTGATATTTATCATAGTGAAATTTGATTATGGTATCAAATCAAAATTTAAAAGTTTGATACTTAATTAGTATCTATTTTTAATTATTGTTTATTGAGATTATTGAAATTGAACTTTGAAAATATTGAATTAATGAATATTGAATATTCACCTCTAATGAATGTATGTTTAATATTTCGTATCTAATTTTAAATATTTATTATCAAGATTATCGAAATTGAATTTTAAGAATAGTATTTAGCATATACTTCTAATAACCAATTATCGAAATAATTGAATCAAACTTTGAAAATGTTGAACGTCTATTCGTAAGGAATTATAAGTTCAATATTTGAGAACTATCGAAATTATCGAAACTAGATTTCAGAAACACCAAAAATAAGTATTAAACGTCCACTTTTAATGAATTATAAATTCGATATTTGATATTTATTTTTAATTAATAATTATTCACGATATCAAAATTAAATTTTAAAAATATCGAATCAAATACTGAATATTTACCCTAATAAATTATTTACCCCATATATCATCAACATTGATGAGCCATTTGAATGTCTTAATTGATCAATAATAACAAATTTTATTCATAGTGTTATGCTTTCATTTATTGGCTAATTAATAGTCTTGTAATTTATATAGATAAGTAGATTATGTTAAACTTGAGTTTATTCATTATAGATATAGAAGAAAAGGGTTATAATATTAGTGATTTTTAGTTTGTCTACATCAATCATTATCACTTTAATAATTTTACCCATTTTTGTTTGGAAAGGGGCCTCCTTGGATCACCAATGTCTAATATATATTTTTTATTTCGATTAATTTAAATTTATGTAGTGTAAAATTTGACAAATGTAATTGAACCTCGATCATGTATGTTTAAAGTGAGACAAAAATGTTTAGACTTTAGCTATATGAAATTTAAACATGATGTCTCACTTTAACTTATCAGTTAACCACGATAAAAATTCGATATGATTTGATGTAAAGACCGATGAAAAGTAGCAATATCGTTCGTTAATAGCAAAGATAGTGTGAATGGGCCGGAATCTATTCCTTGAGTGGATCAAGGCCCAATAAAGTCATCGGGCCATTTCTACACAATTGCAAGCCCAAAAATAACAGTTTAGCTTCATGGGCTTGAGGAGTTCAATCTCAATTCTAGATGGGCCGGATGAGGTAGAGCCCATGAATTCTTGCCCGAAAAAGCACTATAGACCAATGACGATATTTAATTTTTTATCGCCACACAAATATTATGTCACGTGAAGAGAAGTATATGATATATACTAATAGCGGAATAGTTATAATTGTTTGAGTAGATTTTGAGAAGAATTGCTCTTTGAAGAAGCACAATACGATAGAAGTTGTAAGTTAGGGCAACCATGCGTAGGCGATAAAAGATCGGAGTCAACTAGGTAAAAGTAATATATTAAAAAAATAAGGAGATTAAACTTTCGAATGAGACTAAACAATCTACTACCATTCTAGCACGACATAAAATGGGAACGAGGGAATCATGAACTACTACGAATGAATTAAAAACCATTTTTTCTTTTGGCAAAATACATGCAATGTTTACGTAATTTACCTATTTTGACTCGATACGAAGTTTATGAAAGAAAGAAAAATTTTAAAAACTTGTGATCTAAGTTGAATGACAGAAATATATGTGGCTATAAACTATTTTATCAAGAATAAAATGAATATTTTAAAATTAAAATTGTTACTTAATATAAAAATATATATATTTTTTTTAAACTAACTAAAAGAAAAGTAAATCATATAAATTAGGACAGAAGACTCGATAAATATTAGAGAAAATCTTTTTTCATGCACCCCACCACCCACCCCTACTTTCTTTTTTTTTAGTATATTTTAGTGGAGAGTGGCACCTCCTCTTATTTACCAAAGGTAAGAGGAAAAAGAAAGGCAATTTGCATAGAGTGTTTTATATATTCTTATCCAAAAACTAGGAAAAAGTGAAAAAGTTTTAAAAAGAGAAACACTTTGGTAAAATATAAAATATATATAGTAATATTTATGAAAAATAAATTAAGTTACTAAAAAAGCAATTGATATAAAAAGTAGGGGCAAACTGCAAAAAGACTGAAAATGTGAAGGCACGGGTGAATACCTTTTTCTTTTTTTCAAACACTATTCCCAATTAACTTTATGGACTTCACATTTTGGCCCCTCTATTTTTTTAAAAGTTCATTTTCAGTTTCTCAAATTATTTATCGCGTTTCTTTTAAAGTGATCATTCCAAATTATTTTTATTTTAAAAGTTTGATACAAAATTAATTATTTTTGAAGATTACACGCAAGTAAAACAAATATTCAATAAAGCGATATTATATCTTATAATAGCCCTTCCTAATTACATTATTTTTCTTAAAGAATATATAAGAAATATGACAGATAATTTAAAATTTAATCGAGTAAAACATTCAATAAAAGAAAATCATATCCTAAAATATCAATACGAGTCAAATAGTTTAAAAAAAAATCTTCCTAAATTTAATATTTTTTTAAATAAATTAATAAAATACGAACAGATAATTTGAGACGGAAGAAAGTAAATTATTCTCTCATATTGGACTTTAGATAAAGCAAACATCCACATGGAGGAATCAATTTCTTCTCTTAGTTAGAAGAATAAGAAGAATAAACGAATTCCAACAAAGATTTGGAATTTTGGTAATTCCCATACACTATTATTTAAGTGTTCCTAAATATTTTAATAATTGTGTGTACTTTTTACAAGTTTTTTTTTTTAGTGTAGTAATTAATTATATATTATAAATATAAAACACATTTTTCAATAAAAACTTTGGCTTTTAAGGAGAATGATTTTAAATAATTTTTTTTTAAAAAAAAATCAAAGCTTAAACTTACAACTTTTAATGAAAGTGCAGAAATCTTATTCATTTTACTATAATTCTATATGGTCCAATTTTATTGAATTTACTTTTGTATCCAGTCCTAGTAATATCAACTTAAATTTAATGTGTTTAATTTTTTTTACTAAACATAATGAATTTTGAAGTTAATAAATTAAATGAATTACATTACTATAAAAGAAATACTAGTCATTTTAAAAGATTTTTAGAGACAAAAATTTATATTTATTGTTTGTCTCCACATAATAAACTGAAAATTTTACACTAGTAAGTAGTAACATCAACATGTCAATCAACTTGGTGAGGTCAAATAATATTCCAATTTTCAAAGTTATCATTGAACCAAAAGTAAGTAAATTAAATAATAAATATATTGAGATTGAAAGGATGAGGATATTTAGATTGTTGTAAAAGTTAGTAATTGGTTGAGTCATGAGGATTAAGTTGCCTTTGATAGAGAATGTTTTATCGAAATGTCTGTGTTCGAATGTTGATTAATTTTAAAATAAATATCTAAAAAAAGAAGAAGTTATTTACAAGTAGGAACAAGTTCTCAAATTCAAATTCATATAGGTTTCAAAATTTTATTACGATGATTTTTTAATATATATTAATAATTGAATTTTAATTTTAATATTTATAAATATTTAACACTTGATGCAAATATTCAATTTGAACAAAATTACTGAATTCGACTGAACTAATATTCAAACTTCTAGCTCTGCCTCAATTATTTTAATTCGAAGAATTTAGGAATATGTATACTTTCTATCTTTATACAACTAATAAAATGTTTATAAGAACATTTCTTTAAGCAAACCACTTTAAGAATTTTTATGACTTTCAAGAGGCTTTAGGAGCCAAAAGGTTGAATTTAATTTATCCTTCTCAAATTATTGGAGTTTGATTGGTTTCTTTGGATTATACTTTTAATTTGTCCATTTAGTTTTTGCCACCTTATTTTATTCAAGTCAAAATTCAAAGGGATATTAGTTTTATTATGATTAATTATAGAAAACCCATTTTTTAATTAAAAAAAATTGTAGTGGATAAAGAATAGTTGACAAATGAAATAAATAATTAAAAAAATCCTCTATTATAAGAGTAAATATTCTAAAACTGTGGTCCTCTTTTGAGGAATTTATTCGATAAAGATTTGTACTTAAAATATCACACTATAGTAATTGTACTCCCAATAAACTTTTTAAAAATAAAATAAAGAAACTAATTATTTTAAAAAAATAAAAAATAAAAAAATCATCAACTATAGTCTATAAGTGATGCACATCACACCTTAGATGAGTCATATATCGAAACGAAATAAAAAAAATTTCATTTATAAAATAATATTAATGCGTTTTTGACTTCAGAGCGAATAAACTTTATCTTACAAAGTTAGAAGAAGTACGAGATGAATCTCAAGTTAAACTGAGAGAGAAGAATAATTTTATAAAATAAGATATAACACAATTCACTTGATACATTAATCTCAGTAATAACGTATCTCAAAAAATAAATTCGTGAAATATATTAGATTGATAACTTGAATTATGACATAAATTATTTTATAATCTAGTGGAGGAAAACAAGTTGGGAATATTCCCCACATTCTATGAACTCTATTTGAAAACAAAAAAAAAAGAGATCAAATTCCTTTACTTTTTTTTTGTGAGTGTTTTAGTTTGAAGGGACAAAAAAAGTAGGAATTGGAATAATTTGCATGTTATTGAGATTTTGGATTTTCTATCCAATATTTATTTCTTTTTTAATCTTTTCCTTAAAAAAAATAAATAATTATACCTTTATCCTATTGAACATGCTAAACTTCCTTTGATCGAAAATTAGCTATAATGATCTTAAGTTAATATATTATTAACACTGTTCAGATGCGAAGTTATAATTTAGTTATGTGTTTTAACGAATTTAGTAGTTTTGCTTAGTTTCTGTATTAAAAACGGATTCAATACTTGAAATTTATAGATTTTTACAATAATCTCAATTGTGTATCCTAGTTAACTGTTAATTTCACACCATTTGACTAATGTAAAATAAAATTTACTTGAATTGAGATTCTATAAATAATAATAATCTATTTATTTTAATAAGATAGAGATAAAACGATGTATATTATTGTTCTCATACTCCACATGGAAACTAATGAAAAATAGATATTTGAGAAGGACTAGGATATTTGTTTGTTGGAAAAAGCTTTCCTTTTTATAGTAAATTTTCTGTTGAAAATAATTCTCCAAAATCTTGAGAAATTGACTTTGTATATTTGTATACAGCTATTAAACATAAAACTCATGTATATTTGTTATTTATTATTGCCAATTTTTTCATTCCCAAATTTTAGAAAATTAAAAAGTGAGTAAGTACTTTAAAATAATAAATTTTAGCCTTGCTATTTCAATTAAATTTTATGTTGAGCAAAAATGGCATATAATTAAATATTATTCCTAAAATTAAGAAAATAGAATATCTTTTTTTCTTTTTGTAACTTGTTAATTAAAATACAAGTAATATGAATATGTGACACGTGCGTCGAAAGGTGGATCGAGGAGAGCGAGTTAATAGATTTCTAGGTGGACAAGCTTTCGAAGAAGCGAGACAAGTAGCATCTTAAACAAAGGAGAAAGTGAAAATCCATTGTTTTTGAACTCGACATGCCTAGGACAAATTCATGAGATCAATTGGACCAAAACAGACAGCAAATGTCATGAGTTTAAATTATAACAAATATATAATATCAGATCTGAATATTCTTTCAATATAATGATCATTGGCGAACCAAACATCACTTAAGATGTTGAAAGATGGAGGATGAACTGACGAGAATGAATCACCAAGAAGGACTTACAATTTTTTTAAAAATTATTCACATAATATATTAAGCAAATTCTCGAAATAAAAATGAAAACATTTTATAATAATTCTTGAAGAAATGAAAAAGTGTTGGGTTAATTTATTTACTTTTCTTTTCACTCCCTCACTCTATTACATTTAAATAAATAATTTTCCAATGAGAAAAGAAACTCAAAAAAATGATGATTTTTCTTTATTAATGGCTTCAATTATAACTTGCTTTTAATCAACTTATCATTAATTGAGTTCTCCTAGTGAATTAGTGATAGACTAAATAGTCTTTTTAACTTTTACTTTTACTTTTTTTTTTAAAAAAAAAAATCTTCTTATTATCAACAATGTGAATAAAATGAGTCAACCATTAAAAAGGTACGATATTTCAAAATTAAGAATATACAAATCCCAAAATTATTAATTTCTAAATTGAAAATTCAATTATATATATGAAAGAAAAATCCCACATTTTATTTTATTTCAAGATTGTTAATCCTTATCTCACACACTAAACAATATCATATGGTATAATAATTTACTCTATCACAAAAGACTATGAATTTATAACTTTAAAATTAAATTTCAAATATAAATATAAGCTATATACCTAAATAGATACTTAAACATCAAATAAACTAAAAAAAGAGTTCTACTTTACAAAATCTTATATGAACTAATTTATCTCACCTACTAATTGAGATAAATTAATTTTAAATTAGATAAAATAAAATAAAATATTTCAAAAATTAAATTAAAATAAATTTAACTATATAAATTTATCCCACCTACCAAAAGACCTAATAGCCTAATCATAAAGAAAAAAGTGATAAAATTTCTTGAATAGAGAGAATATTTCTAATTTTTTTATAATGACAAAACAGTATAAGAAATTATACCTAATTAGCCTTAATCATGAATGTATAACTAATTCATGTAAATAAAGTACTACATCTACAAATAGGATTACTTTAATCTGACTAACTTATGCATTTTTGTCATAATCAATAACTTTTTAAAAGTGTTTTATTTTTATCAAGTAATTAAGCTATTCTGTGGTGTTTGATATTTATTTTATTTTCCTGAACTTGAATTTGTATCGTACGAAATTGATTAAAAGAAAATGTCATTTTAGCAACAAAACAAAAATAATTATTCCTAAAATAAGTGTCACTTGAGAAAATTAAAACAAAATTTAGTATTGTATTTTTCCAACTATATCTTTTTATTCTATCTTTTTAATATCGTTCAATTTTCAAGAAATATTTATCAGATTAAAACAATTTAGTAAACTACACATTTTATCTATTGATTTTTTAAAGGATATAATTTCGTGAGGTAACACTTATATATATTTTTTCTTTTTCAATTTGTTTCTCATACCTTTTTAATCTATTTTTAAAAAAATGTATATTTACTTTTTTCGATAACTTTTTAAATTCCGAGATATTTTTAAGATTACAAAAATAAAAAAATATTTGATATATCATAAATCTTTATTTAGTTTCTGAAATTAAATGTGAAATTAAAACAAATGGAAATGAGGAAGTATACAACTTTCTATACTAAGCTAAATTACATTAATGAACTATAATGGTTGTTACAACTTACAACTTGCCATTTATTAGTTTAAATAACCAAAAATTCAAAATTAATTTGAAACAATAAATAAAATAAAAATATTAAAACATTGGAAAAAGAAATATAGGCTTAATAATTGTATACTATATATATTGTCAAGTCTTTTCTTAGTAGACTATCAGAAAGAACAAAATTATATATAGAGTAGTAAGTTTGTACTTGCAGAACCAAAACAGTGCTTTTTTTTTTTCTTCATACAATAAATCCACTAAAATCCTTCACACATTTTCTTCTTTTTTGCCTTTTCTTGCTTACTATAAATAAGTAATAATTTATGCTTTCTATGGTAAAGATCGCGGTGAAGCGAAAAATACTCTTTTTATTATTTTTTAAAATTGAACTTTGAGTATGTAGTCGTGTTTTAAAAGAAATCTTTTATCGATCATATAAGATGTTTGTGTCAATTCAAATTTAGGGCCCGTAAGGCAATATATTTCTCAAATAATATTTGGAAAAAAATTTGGCAAATAATATTTGTTCATACATTTTGTCATTATTTGGCAAATATTTTTGGCAGATATTTCAAATTTTTAAATACTAGTTTTTTTTTCTTGTATTTGTGTCAAATCTCATTATTTGGGATCTTTTAAAAATTGAAATTTTATTCAAAACTTTTATCTTTTACAAAAACACCCTATATAGTTGTTGCGTACATTGTAATACATAATTTTTTACGTTAATTCTAAAATAGTGATAAAATATTCGGTGAATGTTAAATGATAATATAGTTATTGATGAAAATGATGAACAATCGGCTCAAGATAACAAAGTCATGTGTTTTGTCTATTTCACGATCTTGTTGCACTCACTCCAAATTACCATATTGCTCTAGTGTCATGGACATTATTTGTTATTGTTGTAACAAAAATCCAGTTGACTTGTAATAAAAACTTATGGTTAGTTTTGATTTTTTAAAAATTTATTGGTATAAATCATATTATTTTAGAAAAGTGAAATATATTTCCCAAATAGTATGGCCAAACACATGGTGAAATTTCACCCAGATAATATTTACCAAGAATATTTAAAAATCTATTGACCAAACGCTAGATTAATTGAACTCCAATATAAATAATGAAGACGCTAAAATATAGATTATGCGTTTTTCAGAAATTCAATAATTTCATTCTGAAACTTAATTTGAATTAACTTATTTTAAATCACATATAATAATTTAATTTTTAAACTAAAATAATAAAAATAAGCTGAAGACTAATACTTGTATTGATCTTAAGAAATTCATTAACATGTATAATGTGAGACTTTTCATCATCATTTTAATTCTGTCGAACCCCTGTACAAACAATGTTGGAGTGAGAATAGAGATAACGAATTCGAACGAACCCAATAATTTTAATACACATCTTATATTTGACTTAGAAAATCCTATGAATACGTACAAATCACTAATTTAAAACTCAATAGCTCGAAATAACCAGAATTCCAAATTCGCCAGCTTCAATTCCTAGCTCCACCTCTAAAATAGCTAATACCATTCGAATAGTTAAAAGTTGATCTTCTTAAAAAAAAAGGTATATCGGATAAGAATTTTTGTATTCTTAATTTGATATCTCAAATTCAATAATAAGTATAGAATTCATCTTCTTTTATCTCAATAAAAATCGTTCGATTCAAAAAAATAAATTTCATCTAACTTTAATATAAATATCGAATGTTCATTATTTTTTTTCTTTCTCAGTAGGCATATTGCTCACTCTCAAATTCTGAGCTTAAAAAAAAAAAAAACCTCTCTTCTCTCTCTCTCTCTGAGTCCTCTCACTGTCACTGATTTTCTTCATATCATCTCCTCACCTGATTCTCTTACACCAAAAACACAGTACAAAAAAAATTAGTAAACAAAAATATTTGAAAAAACACACATAAACAAACTCAGATAAAGCAAAAGGAGAAACAGAGTTGGTACAAATACCAACAAAATAGACAGACTGATAAAGAACCTGTTTTCTTTTCCTTTACACTCTCTCTCACTTTATTTGTTTGTAGTTTTTTTTTGACTGAAAAAAGACACAATTTTTATTCTTTTACATGAACCAAAATGTTAAATAAATTCATGGGGTTTGCTTAATATATGTGTTGAATCATTTGATTTCACTTTCTTGTTTTTTTTTTTATAATCATCAATGGCTTCCATGTTCTTGGTTTTTGTCTTTTATTTGCTTCTGTTTTACCCTTTTCTTTGTTTTTCATATGAAGCTAGGAATCATGAAGGTAAACAAAAAAGAAAGAACTTCCATTTGCTTATTTTTGAGTTTTTGGTTTTCAAAATTTGATATTTTTTGTTTTGATGTGTAGTTGAAGCTTTAATTGCTATAAGGAGAAGTTTGGATGACCCAAAAGGAGTTTTAAGTAATTGGGATGAAGATTCTGTTGATCCTTGTAGTTGGGCAATGATCAGTTGTTCTTCTGAAAATCTTGTTATTGCACTGTATGTTTAATAGTGTTATTTTTACTTTTTTGAAATTGTATTTTACTATTTGCTAATATTGGTTGTTAAAGATTGAAACTTTTACTGTTTTATCAACTAATAAAGTGTTTTTTTTTTATTGTTTGTAGAGGAGCTCCAAGTCAAGGTTTATCTGGGGTTTTGTCTGGGATGATATCAAATCTTACAAACCTTAAACAAGTGTAAGAGACATTTTTTTAATGTTTTTGTTGTATGTAATTTCAAATTTTGATGACCCCATTTGGTTAAATTTTTTCTTGTATGTTGAAAATTGTGTAGTTTATTGCAAAACAACAATATTTCTGGGCATATTCCAAGAGAGCTAGGGAAACTACCTAATCTTGAAACATTGGATCTGTCTAATAACCATTTCTCTGGTCATGTTCCTGATTCTTTGGGTCTGTTAAAAAGTCTTCAGTATCTGTAAGTGTACTAAACTTTCAAAATTTTCACTTTTGTGTGATTATCAAGATTATGTTTTTAGAGTTGAATGGTCTAAAACACAAATAAAGTAATCATGTTTTTGCGAGTTTGCTACTAATTATATCAACTGCTATTTGTCAAAACATGTGTCACCACTATCTCACAGTCGAGGTGTGTTTTGATTAATAGTTAGTGATGGTTTAAGAAGTAACACATGATAGTTTAGGTAGAAAACGTGCAAAATCATGATACTTCACAAAGTGTGGTTTTTACCATTATCTCTTGTTTTTTGTACCTTTTTTCCTTTGATTGTTGTTTTCTCATGTTAACAAAGTTTATGTGCTATCTTATTCTTTGACTATATGTTTCTTGATGTCTTGTTCTGGGGTTTGTCTTGTAATGGAGTAGAAGGTTGAACAACAACAGCTTGTCTGGTGCTATTCCTCTTTCTTTAGCCAGGGTCCCTCAGCTTGCTTTCTTGTGAGTATTGCTTCTTTAAATCTATGACTTTTGTTTTATTCTTTTGTCTGATTGTCCTGAGAATTGGAATTATCTGGTCACTTTATTGAATCAGCCTTATGTTTTAAAGTTTTTTTTGTTTGAAGGAAATTGAATAGTTTGTTCTGTTAGGGGTGTTATTATATTTTAACTTATTATTCACTTTTATTTTATTTAGTTTAGCGTGATGATGATATGCAATGAACTTAAATGAAAGTGGGGACTCATATCGTCCGACCGACCACAACTTGTTTGAGACTGAGTCGGCGTTATTGTTGTTGTTGAATCGTGTGTTTTGTTTTGTGTAAAGGAAATGAATAGTGTGTTCTGTTCAGGGTTATTATTGTTATTATTATATTCTTGAAATTATATTTCACTTTTATTTAGTCTAGTATGACGATGACATGCAATGAGCTTAAATGAATGTGGTTTTCATATTGCCGATCACAACTTGGTTGAGACTGAGGCGTTGCTGTAGTTGTTGTTTTTATAGTCAAATAGTGTGTTCTGATTTAGTTATCCTCTTATTCTTTCAGGGACTTGTCTTTCAATAATCTGAGTGGACCTATTCCTAAATTTCCTACGAGAACTTTCAAGTATGGATTCTCTGCCCAACTCTTATTATGTTACATTATAATTGTGTTCTTTTGTAAATACAAATCGTCTTGTTTAAGTTCTAATCGTGATTTTTCTTTATTCTTAATGTTTTCGTAGTGTTGTGGGTAACCCTTTGATTTGTGGAAATCACTCTGCTGAGACTTGCTTTGGATCGGTGAACCTGATGCCCCTTTCGTTTGACATTGATTCCACCGGTAAAAGTTTAGAAAAAGTTCTCATGATTTAACAATGTTTAGACATTAATTCGATTTAAATCTTAAACTTCTTTCGATGGTAACCAGGTAAGCGAAACTCGAAAAGACTAGCCATTGCAATGGGACTTAGTATCAGCTTCATTTCTCTTTTCCTCTTAGGATTCGGATTCATAATTTGGAAAAGGAACCAAAACAGGAAACAGTCTATTCTGAAAATTAATGGTGAGTCTTAGTAGCATTTTGTGTATTTGATGACGGTTCAAAGTTACTTAGATTTCGTATTTTTGATCCAGATATGCAAGAGGAGGATCTAGTTAGACTAGGGAATCTCAGAAGCTTCACATTTAAAGAACTTCAACGTGCGACAAACAGTTTCAGCTCCAAGAACATTCTTGGTGCTGGAGGATTTGGCAATGTTTATCGTGGAAAGTTGGGGGATGGTTCGTTGGTCGCGGTGAAACGACTGAAAGATATTAGTGGAACTGCTGGAGAATCACAGTTCCGGACGGAATTGGAGCTAATAAGCTTGGCAGTACATAGAAATTTGCTCAGGTTAATTGGTTATTGTGCTACCCCAAACGAGAGACTTCTCGTGTATCCTTTCATGTCTAATGGTAGTGTGGCATCAAGACTCAGAGGTAAACACCTTGTGTACTCTTTTCGCCTTACACATTCTACTCCTTCGTTTCTATTTGTTTGTCTGATTTTGACTTGACACGACGTTTAAGAAAGTAAATAATGACTTCTGTTATAAAAATTCTTGTTTGTTCGATCAAAGTTCTCAAATTCAACCTTATGATCTTAGACTCTTGAAAAAATGATGGAATGTACAAATTCTTAATCTATTTCTCGCGATGACAGGAAAACCGGCACTAGATTGGAACACTAGGAAGAGAATTGCTATTGGAGCTGCTAGAGGTCTTCTTTACCTTCACGAGCAATGTGATCCGAAGATAATCCACAGAGATGTGAAGGCGGCAAATGTCCTATTGGATGACTTCTGTGAAGCTGTTGTCGGGGACTTTGGCCTTGCAAAGCTCCTCGATCATGCTGACTCTCACGTTACTACAGCTGTTCGTGGAACAGTTGGCCATATTGCACCAGAGTACCTTTCAACCGGTCAATCTTCCGAAAAAACGGATGTGTTTGGATTTGGTATCCTCTTGTTAGAGCTTATAACTGGAATGAGAGCTCTTGAATTGGGAAAAACAGTAAACCAGAAAGGAGCAGTACTTGAATGGGTATGTATGTTTCTTTATTCGTCTATGTTGCTCGAACTCTCCAAATATGTTGCTGCACCCCTGTCGGAGCCTCTAAAAATGCACTACTTTTGAAGACGTCGATACACCTGCATTATCATTTTTGAAGTGTCCGAGCAACCAATATTTCCTTTAAATAAAAGTGAAAAGTGGAGATCCAGTAACATCACTTAGTGATATTTTAACCTCTGTTGGTCGGACTCTTCAATATGTAGACTGTTGCGTGTCGAATCCTCCAAAAAACTAGTAAATAATCCAACACGGATGCAACAACATTTCTGTAGAGTTTGAGCAACGTAGGTTTTAACAGAAAAACTACTGCTTCATAGCAAGTGTGGCTTTATTGCAGGTTAAGAAAATGCAGCATGAGAAGAACGTCGAAGCTCTCATCGACAGAGAGCTCGGGAGCAACTACGACAGGATCGACGTAGGGGAGATGTTGCAAGTGGCTATACTCTGTACTCAATACCTACCGTCTCACCGTCCCAAGATGTCTGAGGTGGTCCGAATGCTCGAAGGCGATGGCCTTGCTGAAAAATGGGCTGCATCTCATAACTATGATGGCTTTTCTCTAACCAAAAACAGTAATAAAACTCAGACCAAACATTCTATGGTGCCTCTTGGATATGATGACCATGATCATGATCATTTGACCATGTTTGGGATGATGGATGATGATTATGACACACATGCCATGGAGCTTTCTGGTCCGAGATAATTGCGAAATATCCACCTGGAGAAGGTACGGTGTACACAAACCTTACCCTTACCTCTTATGGGGTAGAAATGCTATTTCCGATGACGCTCGGTTCGTAATCGAATAATATCCAAGAGGAAAAGAAATTGAACATAGGTATCTAATTCTTTTTCAAATTTTTACAAGTTAGTACCACTATTAATTCTTACCAAAAAGCATGTTGGTGAAGAAAAGAAAGGTTTTTTTTTCTGGATTTGTTGGTTTTCTTTAGATGATGTGAAAATAGGAGTTTGCTATGTTTGATAAAAGAACACTTTTAGGAGTTTATGGAACTAATGTAAATAACCCTTTTCATCAAAAGTATTAATCTTTATGAGTAAATATTTGCATTTTTGTTTTTTAGTTAATTTTAAAAGAAATGATTTATTTATGTACTTGAGAGGTTTTGGCCAAAATTTTTTTTAAACTATATTCAAAAATTAAACTACACTCTTAAAATATTTAAAAATGAACAAGTATCATTCTTAACAAAAAAAAAACTTGCTTAAATATTTAAAAGTGAACAAGTATCATTCTTAGCCAAAAAAAACATGCTTGAAAATTTAAGAGTGAACATGAGCCATCAACAAAGTTTTTCCATATAATTTCATTAAAAAAACATATTAAAATTTTTAGATAATATTGCCGAAACAACAAAAATATTTGAAAGGTATGAGGATTATACATGATCTGTTTTTCTTTATTATTTAGTAACCGAAAGAAGTTGGAACTTAATTATCTTTACGTTTTTCATAGTCAAACCGTATTTAGATAAATAATCTTTGGCCAATCTAAAATTGATTTTTTTCCTTTTTAGGTTTAATCCGTTCTAAAAAGAATGACATAATTCTATATTAAATAACAACTTAACTATAAAAATTCTATTTTACTCTTAATGAAATATTTACAGCCGGACAAATTTCTATCGTTTATTTGAGACTATCAATTTTAAAAGTCATCCGTTCGTTCTTAAATTCCATGCAGCGTCACAATACTGCTTCACAAAGGAGTATTTGTTTTGTATAACTTGAGCACTTGTTTTTACAAAGAGATTTGTATTGCTTTTGGAAAATTGTTTTTACACTTTATTTGAGTATTGCTTGATTGAATTACAAATGAGAGTCCATTTATTTATACTATAATTTTAGATGCTAAAATCTAAATAAAAATTACTACACAAGTCCCTACATATTTACAATGTAGTCCTTCTTCTAGAATTCTCTACAACACTAGAGTATTCTAAAGCATTCCAAGATATATTCTAGGGTATTCTAGAGTCTTCCCCAAATCTATCCACAATTCTAGTTCTCATATATTTATGCCTTACCTCAATGACAAAGTAACGGGTCATGACAAATAGCTCACCTCCTTGAACATTAATCTCCGCAACTGCAATAATAAGAGGTTATTTGTATTTCTCGGAAATCCCCGCCTACGTCACCATTTAATATTTCTTGACTTACTATTGGTCAAACCACCTGGGCACTAGGCCCAATGTGAGTTGGATCACTTAGCCACGCGTCTTATGGAATTATTTGTCACTGAAAGTTATAATCCACTTAGAAACTTATTATTTTTCTATTGAAATTTCTCATTGAGAAATGGTCAGATAATTTAATTATATCGGTGAGAGAAGAAAAAATTAACAATATTTTCACGTAAAGAAACTAGAAAACTTTTCAATATTTCATCATCATGCATTTTCCCAGTGAGCGTAACGGAAAAATTATTTTTTTAATGCAAATTTCTAATTGATTTGCGGTGAAATTTTAGAAATTCATAAATGACAATGAATGATCTACTCTTTTATCTTTTTCAATCTTTTTCCCACTAGAATCTCAAAATTTAGAACAAAGAGACTTAGCAACCAACTTCAATATAAGATCACATTATTATAAATTTTGATTTGGTTATTTATTTGAGATTACGGAATTACAAATTGAAATGCTGGTAAATACAAAAGTTACCTATTATTTATTAATTTAACCTAAATACAAAAAAATCGCATCGTCATCCTAAAAAATGGGTCCTATGTATCTGAATTAATCGAGATCTAATATTGATACCTCATGCCGTTAGGTCCTTAATGTTAGATGTCATTGATTTCAATCTAAATACAAAAATAAATTAAAATATGTCGTCATACTAAAAAATGGGCCTTTATATATTTGGATTAGCTGAGATCCAATATAAATATTAAACACCCTTTATTTAGATGTCTCAAATTTCTATATGATTACAGAAAAAAAATGTTTTTGGTCCTAAAAATTGAACCCTATATGCGTATTTAAATTAATCGAGATCGAATATAAATACTGGACACTCTTAAATTAGATATCTCAAATCAATTTGAATACAAACAAACTAATATTATCGTCCTAAAACATAAGCCCTACAAGACACCATGAAATTTTTATATATTTACATTTTCTATCTCTCAAAAGTGAATCCTAAAAATTGTTGGGTAAATATATGTAATCGCAATTAATGAAAGATAAAACTTAACCTAATTTGCTCATACATTTGAAAATCTTTTGCTGAAAAATTTAAATTAATTATAACATAAGATATTGAAATAAACATATGATAATATGCAAAGAAAATTTAAATTATCGCACTCAAAGTTATGTTTAAGTTTGTCGAAGTTTGGTCATAATTTAAAAATATTTGCGTCTTATAACTTGTATGTATTACAACAAAGTTATTATTAATATTTAGAACATATCATTATTTTCTTAAGTTTAAACTTCAAGTTTTAATTAGATTACGATAAATTTAATGTAACATTTTAAAACTTTAAACTAAACTATTTAAACCTATCATATATCAACATGGGTTTTGAAAACAAAAATCAAGGTGTTGTATTGCAATAAATGGTTAACATTTTTGTTTAACTTAAAAGAATTTCCCCCAAATTTTATAATAAAGTATCGATTATTTCCATACATTACAAACTATAAACACATATAATAAACTAGTTATATAGTGAACGTAAATATTTTTGGACACATTTCAATCAAATTTGCAATCTAGTTTCAGAATCCAATTGAAAAATGACTTCAACTTTTCACTAAATCCATATTATTTTTGAGTCAAATAACAATCCATATTATTTTTGAGCTAAATAAAAATACAGATTTACATTAATAATTAAAAAATTCACAACAATTAATATAGTTTCTTTGACATTATAAAATCCGTTTTAGATATGACTTTTAATTTTAATTCCACATTTTATAGTTGATGCTTTGTTATTTTGAATTTTCGTAGTATTTATTTATATCTTGTAATTATTTTGAATAAAAATCAATGATCGATATAAAAAATGTTTTAAGTATGCGCCTCTTCACATTAAATTTGTGCAAACTAAAGTAATTAACAACTTAAATATCTAAAAATAATATTAAAATTTAATCACCTTTCTAAATTTTACTTACATCACATAAATTAAAATAAAATAAAAATAAAATATTAAGCTCGTGCAACACACGTGTACCTATGTCTAGTAAGATATAAGAAAGAAATACACAAGGAAAGGATACCTTTGTATCGAATCAAAGTTAGACATTTATTGTACTCTTTGTAATTTTTGAATTTTCACAACTCACAATGGTGAATTAGGAACACCCATTTATAGTAGCGCAAAAGGCTATATAAGAAAATATAAGAAATAATCAATATTTATAGATTGAATCACGAGGAATTTAAGGTATATGAACACTTATTTATGACACGAGCGAAAGATATATATATATATATATATATAAAAATGAAAAGAAATTGAGGTAAAAAATATTTATACATTGAATCACGAGAAATTTGAAGTTTAAAAACACTCATTTATAACAGTGGTGGAAAAGGAATATGTGAAAGTACAAGAAAATTAAGGTAAAAAACATTTATAAAAAATTCACGAAACATGTCTTGACTAAAATATTTTAAAATAGAATCGTCAAAATGAATTTGATAGGTGAAATTAATTCAAGTCAAATTATTAGTTTGGTGTGGTTAAACGGCCGTTTTCCACGCCCATTTAGAACTAAAATTCTTTAGAAGTTAACACGTTTCCAATAAAATTACAAATGACTAATTTGAGCCAAATAACAATACAAACTTACGATAATAATTTTAAAAAATTATAAAAATTAAATTGGTGAAATCTAATAGAGAAACAACACAAAAGAAAAAAGAAAAATTATATATATTCTTGTGTTCATGAACTATGGAACATGAAACTACTTATTACTAGAAAATAAATATCGATATCGACAATACTTAGTCAAATCTCTCGAATTTTAATTTGAATACAAAAATAATGTCATTATCCTAAATAATAAGCCCTATATTCATATCTGAATTAGTCAAAATCTATGGTAGCTATCTGAAACCTTATAATTAAATGTCTTCAAATTTTAATCTAGATATAAAAAACTTATATCACCACCCTTAAAAATATATGTATTATACATGTATTTAAATTTATCGAGCTTCGTATAATTAGCGGGTACGTTTAAGAAAAATAAAACAAAAATAAAACTATTTAAACTCTGTTTACTGCATCTTCAATCCTTCTCTGCAAATTTATTCTTTTTTTAAAAAATAAAAAATAAAAACTTCAGAATCAGATGGCAAATCAACCCTCTTCTTACCCAATTCTTTGTGCTTCCTTCAATCAAGACAACAGGTAATACTCAATTTTACCAGATTTTTTTTTTTTTGGTATTAATGATTTATCAATCTTGATTTAGCTTTTTGTTGTAATATTTTTTTTTAATTTTTTTTTGTTGCTTTATTTAGTTGCTTTGCTATTGGAACAAGGGAAGGGTTCAAAATTTTTGATTGTAATACTGGAAGACTACTTTATGAAAGAGGTAAGTAGCGATCTGTTTGTTTTTTTTTTTTTTTTTGATTTTTTTGTTCAGTATTTAGTTATGAGCTAAAAAGGGTTTCTTTAAAGCTTATAAAGTTTTGATTTTGATTTGTATATTTTGGAGAAATTAGGAAGTTTAGTTGTTTTCTTGTAAAGATGTAGCTAGGAGGAAATTCAGATAAAAATGGTATCTTTATTTGAATGGTATAGCTGACTCGAACTTGTTTGAGATTGATGTGTAGTTATTGTTGTCTTGTTGGTTCTTTGTAGTTGATAAATCAATATCCAGCTGAAAAGTTGAGTGAATTAGTGTCAAAATGGAACATATGTGATATAACAATCTTTAAAGTTATGATCTTTTTCGTTTCATTTGTGTTACAAAGTTCGGGGTACAAGTTAGCTTTAATGTCCTAACAAATGGTTTTTTTTGGGTAGTTGCTGGAGCATTTATTATAGTAGAAATGTTGTTTAGCTCAAGCCTTCTCGCAATTGTTGGAGCTGGTGAACAGGTTCTGTAATTTACCAAACTCTGATTGTAGTCCTTTTAACTATTCATTGATCTACTGGATTTCTGATCAGTTTCTTACTACTTGTGTCATTTCAACAGCCGTCGTTGTCGCCTCGAAGACTGTGTTTGTTTAATACTGTGACTGGAGTAGCTCTTGAGGAATTAAACTTCTTAACTTCTATCCTTGCTGTTCGCATGAATAAGAAAAGGTAAACTACATTTGACTCGTTGAACATTCTCGTTGTTTTTTTTTATTTGTATGACGTTTTGCATTCAGAGTTTGATGTTTTTGAGGAATAAACTTTTTTTATTCAAATAAAGTTGTACATCAGATCGAATGGAGCTATACTCCTGCGGGTTCATTGCTGAATGAGTTAAGAAATTCCAAGGGCCTAGAAAGTGGAATCTATTCTATCCATAATGACAATCCATTCATACTTTTAGTCCCTCCCTTTCAATTTTGTTTGTCTCATTTTGACTAGTCACCGAGTTTAAGAAAGTAAGAGGACTTTTGAATCTTATAGTCTTAAACAAAAGATATGTGAAATATACCAGAAGTCTTCTCCATATCTTTATCTTAATTAAAAAAATTAAACAATCGATAAGAATTCATTTTGAAATGTGCAGACAACAGTCTCATCCTGGCTGAGATGCAAAGCAATCTCCTTTATATGTCAGATATCCTTTTTTCACTGCCCTAAGTGAGAGCCACTGGCGGTGCTTAGCTCATTCTGCTAGCTGATACTACATTTTTGTTGTCATTGAACTGACAATTGTTACTATCATTAGTATGAGTCTTGAGATCATACTAATTAAAACTTCCTGTTGCAACAAAGACTTACACACTCCCTCCGTTTCAATTTGTTTGTCTAGTTTTGACTTGGCATAGAGTTTTAGAAAGTAACTAAGATTTTTTTTTTGATAACTAATATGTAGAATGTACCGAAATGCCCTTTAATCGTGTGGTCTTAAATGTGTCATGTGGAAAGTTAGAATTAACGAGTTTTCAGGAATTGGAAAGACACATTTTTTGAAGGGGCTAAAAAGGAGAGTAAGGCAGAATTGTTTTTTCTTGTGGTAGGATTCTTTTTCCCTGTATTATGAACTGTGCACTTTGATTCTGAATCAGAACAGAAGGATATATTTGGTCTTTGTAACTTGATTGTTAATGCCAAGCAATTCTTTTGTCAATCACTCAGTCTCCGCAGAAAGGCTATCAGTACTCCGCCGCATAACACATTTGCTCTTTTGTTTTGGGTTCTGCATAATTGTATTAAACAGTGTTTGTGTGGAAATAAGCATGTCAATTAGTTCAACAAAAAAAAAAGAGAACTTTTGTCAATCTTCATTAACGACTCATATTTTATTATTTTCCCTTGGCGAATCTTTTTCAAACAGTGTCCTCGAATTTGCAGATTGATTGTCATATTGCAGGAGAAGACATTTATTTATGATATAAATAGTCTTAAGATACTGGACACAATTGATACGGTGCCGAATCCAAAAGGTCTGTTTGGATGTTTCTTGTTCAAGTTTTAATGGCTCACTGCCAATCTTGTTTTCTAGATGGATTAGAACATGACTCGAATAATATTCGAGATGACATTCCCCACCCCTCTTAAAAATATCAACAGAAAAGGAAAGAATAAAAGAACTCACTGTGTTATACCTTTCAAGTTTTTGTTTAATGAGTGGATGCTATAACATTTCCAGTTGGCCTTGCACATTTTCTTATCAACGAGTTCTTGTTTCAATTTTCAGGACTTTGTGCATTTTCACCCAGCTTGGATGGTTCATTTCTGGCTCTTCCAGCAAGTACAACCAAAGGATCTTTGGTAGTCTATAATGTTTCCGATCTCCGTTTGCACTGTGAGGTCGTGTTTCTTACTTGTATGTATTGATATTACGCAATCATCTATAACAAGATCAATGGGTTTGAGATGTTATACATCATAATTTTGAAGAGTTCAGCATTTTCCTAGCTTTAAACCAACTATTTTAGCAGCATTTTCTCTTTCTTTTCCTTTACAAGATGGAGGGGTCTTATCTTATCTCGGTTGCTGTTATTAAATGTAGATAGATGCTCATCGCTCACCATTGGCAGTCTTGAGTCTTTCATCAGGTGGAACTCACATTGCAACAGCATCTGAACAAGGGACCATGATCAGAATTCATCTCGTTTCAGATGCAACTAAGGTGAACCCTCAAGCAAATTTGTATCTAAATGTGATACTAATAAGCACTCCTTCCGTTTCAATTTGTTTGTCTTACTTTTTTTTTTGGCAACTCTTTACTTCTAACTTTCCACCGTGCATGCATAAGACCACAAAATTAAATAAAATTTTGGTACATTCTACATATCTTTAATTTAAGAACAAGATTCAAAAGTCCGTTTATATTCTTAAACTTTGTGCCAAGTCAAAACTAAACAAACAAATTGAAAGAGAGGGACAATGTTCGAACTGCCAAGTAAACTGCAAAGTCATGTATGAAGTTTACTTTGTACAAGTGGTCTAACATTGTACGGAGTTTTCTTAAACTTCATACCAAGTCAAAACCAGACAAACATTGAAAAGAGATGAACTATGTATGAAATAGTTCACTTTGCAGTTCCAACAAATAGACTTTACCTTTCTTTCTAAAAAATATCAAGTCCTATTTGGGAAAAATGAGAACTATAAACGGGTCATTAAAGTAATTACCGTATCAAAAAAATTAGGTAGCTACCTAGTGAGGAAGTACTGTTTCACTTGCGGTATGTTATGTTACCTGTCATTACATTGTTGGTAATTGATGCTTTTGTGTTACAACTTCACTTGAGTTATGTCTTCTGATTGATTGTTATATTAATATCTTAATGGATCTGATCGTGTCCATTTGCAGTCATATAGCTTCAGGAGAGGATCGTACTCTTCAAATATCTTTTCTTTGTCATTCGCGCCAGCGACAGAACTTCCAGATATTCTTCTTGCAACTAGTTCTTCTGGTTCTGTTCATGTTTTCTCTTTGGGTTCACCCCCAAATCAAAGGTGAGAACATCTTTTAGGATTGTATAAGCAGCTCGAATCCGAACATTGGCTTGAGAGCAAGCAATTTATATCTTTGTTTCCCTTTCTCATCCTCTTTTCACTTTCTTGTCTTCTTTTAGAATATAATTGACGGGCTCATTTGGCTATTAGAATTTTTCACCTTTTTCCCGGAATTAGTTCAGCATGCACATTTCTATTTCGTAATCCAAGAATTAGACCTAATTTAATTTGCTTTTTTTGTTGCCCTTCTTACTTCTACTGTAAATTGTACAAGGTCTTCTGGTCTTCTAGGATCAATAAAAGTACCTCATACTATTAACGATGCCCTGGATCCTGCTCAGCATTGTATATTGCATCACGCTGTCCCCGCTGGAGTGAGAAGGTATTGTATTCAATCCACACATTATATCAACTAAATTTGGTGTTTTTTACATATACTAAATTGGCACAAGTATTTGCAACTTTTAATACGTATTTAACAAAGGCAAGTTAAGTCTTCTGTTTAAATTCAAGTTGTCTATCTTCAGACTGGACGTTTATTAGCCTGCTTTTCTATCTATATGAAATAAATCTCGGTGAAATTCTCTCATCAAACTTTTTTCCGTAAATACTATCATGCAGTAATACGTTGATCCGCAAAATAGAGAAATTTGAGGAGACAGCAACACCTGAACACGTGGTACTAAGGTGAGAAAAAGTGATTGCTTATCCATTTATGTGGTACGTAGTTAATTATTGTGCATCTATCTGGGACTGTGTTGATTATTATTAAGCAACTTCCAAATTTTCAACGTCCGTAGAAATTTTGAAGGTCTTTTTTGGGGTTTATATAATGTTCGCCCTGGTTTTGTGATAAAATTTTCACTAGTATGATAAGTTTCTAGCAATGAGCTACCGAAGTGCCAATTCTATTGTTGCATTACAAGTCTCAGTAAATTCTCTTTGGAATTCTAACTCATCTATCTACTTTGATCCTGTAGAGCCACTATACCTATGATCACCTATGGCGGATACTTCCTGGAGTACGTCTACAACGTCAACCATCAGAACAAGTCTTCGTGGACCTTGGAACGAGAATTCAATCTTCTATCAGCAGAAACATCCTCGTTACCATGAAACTAAACACTCTCCATGCACCAAATGTAAGCTTCTTCGAACTTTAAAGCTGAAACTGCAGCACGTCCTGCTCGAGTTGCCATCCTATCGATTAATGTACATTTCAGGAAGAAATGCTCCTTGGCTTGTCCAGTAGAGAACACAAATGACAATTTGTCCAAAAATGTATATGTTATGTGCATATAACTCTAATTTTCTGCATCTATGTAACACAATTGTATAGTCAGAAGAAAACTGAAAATTGTTAAATTTATGCAAGTTCATTGTAACAATATTAGTCTTGTTATACATTGAAATGTAAATTTACTTGTGTTCTTAATCAGTTGTTGTCGTTGTGTGATCAGGAGGTTATGTGTTGCGGTCGATAGCTACAAGAATTAACATAAATATCATTTATAATATGTTTTATGTATGCAATCTCAATGACTACTTCGTGTCGCTCGGGCTCTCTAAAATGTTGAGTCGTATTATGTATGTATTATATTCTTCAAAAATATACTATTTATGGAGAATTCAACACTCACCTGATATCATTTGTGTAGAAATTTAGACTAACATACGCGAGATATTACGAGTGGTACGTGAAACTTCTAAAATTCAAAACAGTGCATATTTAGACGGGTATCAACTGTTATGTCATTTATTTTGAGTTATTACAAACATATATAGTCAAAACACGTGTGTCAAAGCTCGACACTAATCAACCTATTATTATCGTGAGAGAATTCATAACATGTCGCAATAAAAGTTTGATTCGAAAATCTATAAAAATAATACCAAGGAACAATTGACATGTAATAGCCAAGTGTTTGATTTCTATTTAAAGAAAAAAAATAAAAGAATAAAATATCTCTAGAGGGAGTAAATTGTAAATTCACAAAAAGAAAAGTCAATATTTTAATATATTTTCATTGTGGGCCCTTATAAAATAACTATATATAAATAAGAGCCCCTCCATTTTCTCAAAAATTTCATAAACTGCCGTGTCAGTCTTTTCTTTCATCTCTATTGATCTGCAGATTTTTTTTTTTCATCTCTCTCGAATATAAGGTACGTTAGCTAAAATAATTTTCGATTTTTTTTTTAGTTTGAATGTTGAATTTTGTGTTTATTTTTCGAATATTGATGAGTGATTTGTTAGTTTTTTGATATAATTTTTGGTTATTTGAGGCATGAATTGATAGATCGAATTTTGTGATTTTTTTTTTTGGTTTATATTATGAAACTGAAAATTTAAGCTAAATAGTACTGTATGATTTATTTTTATTGGAGAAAATACTGTATTTTTTTCTCTCTGCGAAAGCTGATATTTGTGTTGATTTTTCGCGATATAAATGAGTGATTTATTTGTTTATATGTTTTGATTTTTTGGTTATTTGAGGTATGATCGATCTAGATAGATGAAGCATTTGTATTGATTTATATTTTTATCTATGTGTCATGTGTTTTTTTTTTTGTGTGTGGGTGGTTTGGATTGTTATTCGTTCAGCTGATCTATCGAAAATAATCTCTCTACCTTTTAACGGGTAAGTAAGTACACACTACCCTACTTAGACTCCACCTGTGAGATTGCGTTTGTTTTTGTTGTTGTTTGGGATTATCAGATTATGAAGTTTTTGATTTGAACTAGATGTTATGATATAATCTACGTTATGTGTGTTGGCGAAGCTTGCTTTTCGATCTTTTTTTGTGTATGAAAAGGTGAAATTTGTGTTCCCTTTTCCCATATAATGAGTGATATATTCGTTTTTTTCCCTTTTTTTATTATAATATTTGGTTATTTAAGGTATGATCGATCTAACTAATTGAAGCATCGAGCAATGCGGTTATCTATAGATTCTGTGTATGTATGTTTCCTTTCTTTTTGTTTGGTTTGGATTTTGAAAGTGATGGTTTAAGCTAGATAAGAGTACTATATGATCTACTTCATGTTAGTTACTTCAATAAGGTGTGTTTGCTGAACTCCCGTTTTCGATTTTTTTTTTTGGTTTGAAACTTGTAATTTGTGTTTTCTTTTTACATATTGACGAGTGATTTATTCGATTGTTATTTATCATTTTTATTGTTGTTTGTCGTTATTTGAGGTATGATAAATCTAACTACGTGAAGTATCTGTATGATTTACGTTATTATCTATGGATGCTGTGTTTTTTTTGGTCTTGTTTGGATTATGAAACTGATTGCTTAAACTAGATATTATTGTATAAATCAAATTTATGGTAGTTACTTTTATTGGAGAATTTGCTGATTTTTTTCTAAAGAAAGTGAATCTTACACGCTATAATTGAACACTCGTTGTGATTAATGAAATTTGTTATGTAGATTAACCCCTGTGAAGAACTTATTTTGTCACTGTAACACTAGGCCGTGTTAAAATAGTAAACTAGCGAAGATTATCAATGAGAATAGATGTTTAATTGTGTGAGTACAAAATTGGATGCTTTACAAAGCTTGGTTGTGGAGGTGGGGAAAGTTGGATTGTTACAAAGCTTGTCGAAGTTCCTATATTAACTTCTAAAGGGATATTGTAGCTTTACCCGAAAATAATAAAGTTGTTCTGCCCGTCATAAGTTTAGCACTCGATAGATGTCAATTGATTTGTTTATTTGATGGTTTGGCATTTGTTTTTTACTTGGTGTTAGCTCTACTTACGTGAGTCTTTCGACTAATCTGAGGATCGTTGAACTACAGGTTGATATTCAGTGATGGCTGACAGTCACGATAATGATAAGAATATCGAGATATGGAAGATCAAGAAACTTATAAAGGCACTCGAAGCTGCTCGAGGCAATGGTACCAGCATGATTTCTCTAATCATGCCTCCACGGGATCAAGTATCTAGGGTCACTAAGATGCTTGGAGATGAGTTTGGAACTGCGTCAAACATCAAAAGTAGAGTGAATCGTCAATCTGTGCTGGGTGCAATCACATCTGCTCAGCAGAGACTTAAACTCTACAATAAGGTTCCACCAAACGGGCTTGTGCTTTATACCGGAACAATCATAACTGAAGATGGGAAAGAGAAGAAGGTTACAATTGATTTTGAGCCCTTCAGGCCCATTAACGCTTCTCTATATCTTTGTGATAACAAATTCCATACAGAAGCCCTGAATGAACTTCTGGAATCCGATGACAAGTTCGGGTTCATTGTGATGGATGGGAATGGGACACTTTTTGGGACATTGAGTGGCAATACCAGGGAGGTCCTTCACAAGTTTAGTGTTGATCTGCCCAAAAAACATGGAAGAGGAGGTCAGTCTGCACTGCGTTTTGCTCGTCTTCGGATGGAGAAACGTCACAACTATGTGAGGAAAACAGCCGAACTTGCAACCCAATTTTATATTAATCCTGCTACCAGCCAGCCCAATGTTTCAGGCTTGATATTAGCTGGATCAGCTGACTTTAAGACGGAGCTTAGCCAGTCTGATATGTTTGATCCTCGTCTTCAGGCAAAGATTTTAAATGTGGTCGATGTTTCGTATGGAGGGGAGAACGGTTTCAATCAAGCAATTGAGCTGTCTGCCGAGGTCTTGGCCAATGTGAAATTTATACAAGAGAAGAAATTGATAGGTAAGTATTTTGAGGAGATCAGTCAGGACACCGGGAAGTATGTTTTTGGGGTTGATGATACCTTGAAGGTTCTGGAAATGGGTGCTATTGAGACCTTAATTGTGTGGGAAAATCTAGACATTAATAGGTATGTGCTGAAAAATAACACCTCCGGAGAAACAATCATCAAGCACTTGAACAAGGAGCAAGACACTGTCCAAAGTAACTTCCGTGATCCTGATACAAATGCTGAATTAGAAGTTCAGGATAAATTGTCATTACTTGAGTGGTTTGCGAATGAGTACAGGAAATTTGGTTGTAGTTTGGAGTTCGTTACCAATAAATCACAGGAAGGATCTCAGTTTTGCCGTGGTTTTGGTGGCATTGGAGGAATTCTCCGTTACCAGCTTGATGTTAGAGCTTTTGATGAACTTTCTGATGATGGTGAAGTTTACGAAGACTCTGAATAGCAATTAAGTAACTTCACAAATACCAGTGCAGGAGTGGAGCAGGAAGCCTGTACTGGTGCGCGAGGGCTCTCGCCTTACTCAGCTGCTCATGTGCTTAACAAAAAATTACTCGGAGATCTTCAGGTCTGTGGGCAGAGACGTTATTTTGTCCTTGAATGTGAAGTTTAAAAGTAAAGAAAACTTTGATGATCTAACTACCTATCATCTTTATGTGCAACATATCTCCGGGTGATTAGAAGTATTTGCCTTATTTTGTTTCTAATATGATTTTATTTTTCCTGGTTTACTAGATTGACGACCTGCATGAAGTGAAGTATCCAGTAATTTCTTCGAGCTTGTCTGTTCTTTATGAAGATCACTTCTATTTCATAAATTCTGTTCCCAGAGTCAAGCAGGAAGGTTGCATTGGTGAGCGAGGGCTCGCCCCTGATTTGGCCACTCATGTGGTAGCAATAAATCACTGAAAACTCTTCATCAGGTCAGTTTGCAGAGACAGAGTCTTTTCATTGAATGTAAAGTTGCAATTGTCTTGGCACTTAGCGGTTTAGATCTCCTTTGATCGAGCAACTTACCTTCTCGAAGATTATAAATACACGCACATCTTCCTTCCTAATATTTTTCTCTTTTTCGTGGCTAACTAGATGGATGATGACCTGCGTGAAGAAATGAAATTGCTAGTAATTTCTTTGCATTTGTCTAAGGTATCAGATTGTCTGAAGTAGCGCGGCTGTAGTGTAGCAGCTATGCAAGAACTTAATCTGCATTTCGTTGTAGTTTCAGGGAGCAGAGAGCTATACGTATGCCATGCTCTCCGCGGAGGGTGAAATGCCAGAGTTACAATCATATTATCTACTACCAAGTTAGTACCCTAAGTACTATTAGTATCATATTATCAGTGTGATTTTGCTCAAACCAGTACTGTGTAATGAAATGACTATGTAATGTTGCGTGATTTATATGATTAGTATGTCTTGTGATCGACCTATTTCCGCGCTATGAATAAAACTATCATGATGTTATTGACAAAGCTGTGAATTTTGAGCTAATATGTATGTGTATAACATGGTGAGAGCTCAAAAACATAGAGTTGTAGCTAGAACAGAAGTAAAGTACATACTAGCTAAAGTAGATATATCAAAATCTATATACAAACAACTGCGTCTCAATTCCAGACAAACTAAGGTTGTTTAAAGGAGAAATTCAACACGAGGACTTTACATCTCATTACTCATACAAGCAGACATAACGATTACAACAAGAAGGAATGTGACTAGGGTCAACTATTTTAGTACTATATGCTCTCTCAACCAAATATGCGTAACTTCAGAGTTTTGATGTGAACAAGACTCTACAACTTGCGCAAAATCAATGGAGCACCATGTTGAGGTTGGAGAGTGATGATTGTATGAGGAGCATGTGAATAAGATGGAGATAACTCAAGAGCATAGTGTTGTAAAATCATTGCTAGTGCCATCTTTGCCTCTAACATAGCAAAATTTTGTCCAATGCATATTCTTGGTCCCCAACTAAATGGAAAATATGCAAATTTACCTTTTGTTGCTTTATTAACTCCTTCACTAAACCTCATTGGATTGAACTCTTTTGCATCATCACCCCATATTTCATTATCATGTTGCAAATAAATTGTTGGCAACAATAGTAACATCCCAGCAGGCAATGACAAGTGCCCTAATTTTGTCTCTTTTTGTACTCTTCTACCAATCATAATTCCTGGTGGATATAACCTTAGAACCTCATTGAATATCATTGTTACCTGTTGAAAGAAATAAGTAGTGAAAAATATTGAAAATTACAACATGTTTGGTACGACAGAAGTCATTCACAAGATACGTTACCCTAAGAAGGTGTAACATACAACATATAGGTCACGTCTTCATTCGAAAAGTTAGGTTTAATGATACTGTCAAAACTCATGATTACCTTTATTTTGATATAAAAGCGTCTTGACTTTTGTCATACCAAACATCAATAAAATGACTTTTATCGTACCAAACACACAGATAGAATATTTGGATAACAAGAATGTATACTTACAACTTTCAATTGATTCAACATGTCATAGTTAGGCTTGTTACTTCCAAATACTTGATGAACTTCTTGTCTAGCTTTTTCTTGCCAATCCAAATGTTTACTCAACAAAATCAAAGTCCAAACAAGTAATACTGAAGTAGTTTCTTGACCAGCAAAATAAAATAATTTGCATTCTTCAATCACTTCATCAATTGTCATTCCAAAATTCTTGTTTTCATGATGAATTTGTATTTCTTTGAAATTTGATTCCAATAATATACCTAATAAATCATCTTTTGTAGCTTCACCTTCTTTCATTTCCTTTATTCTATTGTTGATAATTCCCAACACTAATGATCTTACTTCATTTGCTATTTGCTTTATCCTCTTGTTCCTTTTTGTTGGCACAAACCTATTGTTCCATATCAATAACAAGAGTTAATAGTATAACAATAAAATTCAGATTCGCGCTGGGAAGTCCCACATTGGGAGTAAAGTGTTTCCTAACAAAGACGAATCTGTATCCAAGGGTACTCGAACTCGAAACCTCTGATTAAATATGAAGGACTACTTACCATTCCACCACAAATCGTGGATGGATGTGTATATATATACTTTTTATATGACAAAATATAGTTTTTACGACTTTATTATGACCTTTGTATAAAATTCAGTTACTTTAATTTGACAAAAGATATATCGACGCGTATAATTTGTAAATGGAATTTACCTCCATCCAGGGATGTATATCCACCTTGCTGCTTGTATAATTAAATCAGCTTGTTCTTTTTGTAGCTCAAATATTTGCCTTCCTTCTTCATAATTACTACCAAATGCTGTTCTTGAAATTGCATCACTTGTCAAAGTTTGCAAAAATGGCCACACGTCTATCTCTGATCCCTTTGATGAAACTATATTGTCCAATTTGTTGATCATGTCACAACAACTCAAGTAGAATGATGGTAGCATGTGCTATATATACACAAAAATAATAATAATTAATCATAGTTAAGAAAAAAAAAAGCGATTCAAGATGTGTGGAATTGTAATCACTCAGTTAATTGACTATCTCAATTTTCATCTTATTGACGAGGGTTTGACTCCCCACCCCGCTTTATTTTCCCATTTCACTACCCCCGATGTAATTTTAAAAAAAAGTGATCTAGGATGACCCTTAGAGGTCATAACAGGGTCGTAAGTACCTCTCTATGCTTGATTAAAGGTTTCGAATTGACGAGTTTAAGAAAAGTGGATCCATGAGTTGTGAATCATAATTCTTTTTGTTTACCTGAGTCTGAACAAATTATTAAAAAAAATTCCACACGAATCGAAATTGCAATTTAGAAAGACCAAAAAGGGAAACTTCCCTTCTAACTTTACATAAGCAAATACCCTAGTCAAAGAAGTATGACCATAATCCGTTCGATCATACAATAAATATCTGACACCGAATGAAAAAAATAAATGAAATTGCTTACCCTAGTCAAAGAAGTATGACCATAATCCGTTCGACCATACAATAAATATCAGATAACGAATAAAAAAAATAAATGAATTGCTTACCCTAGTCAAAGAAGTATGACCATAATCCGTTCGACCATACAATAAATATCACATACCGAATGAAAAAAAATTAAATGAATTAGATATTAAAAGTACCTTCAACTTGTCAAGGTGAAATGCAGGGTTGATAATTCTTCTATGCTTAGCCCATTTGTCTGTTTCATAACTTGCTAGCCCTTGTGCTAGTAACTTAGTGATTGGATTGCCTTGAATTTTTTGGTAAATATAACTTTTTGATAAAATTTCCCTTACAAATTCAGGCTCAGAGATCAACATTGTTGGTTTTGGACCCAACCATGTATAACAATTCTTACCTACAAAAAATACATAATAATTTTGAAAACTACATATATCGTCAGTATAAATTACATCGTACATTTATTCAAAATTTCACATAATACTTAAATGTAAGATTAAAAATCTTGAAACAAATAAGTAAAAATGATCCAACGATATAATTTAACATGTCATAGCAGATTATTTACTAGTTTTACTAGATTATATGTTGTAGCTTATCATAAAATTACTTATATAGTGAGTGCAAAAAATTACAAGTATATAATTTTTATATAAGTGTAATTTTTTAAACTATCATATTTAACTGATTTAAAAGTCCAACTTTTATGTTAATCCTAATATGGTAATTTAAGAAATAAATAATAACTTGTTATAACCACTTAAATTGTATTTATACTTGTGTAAATAATTTATTATAGCAATGTGAACAGACTACTCTTTTCAAACCTCTTAGTCCTTTTTTTCTCACATATATGTAATATAATATATATATATATATATAGATATTTAGGATTACAAAGTTTTAAAAAATTTATAACCACATAAATGGTACAAATATTTAAAGATCACACTTTAATCAATCTTATATTGTTTGTAAAAAGATTCAAATGAACATATATGTCAAATCCTAAAAAAGTAATTAAATTGAAAAAATAGATATAAATATAATAATATTTTTAAAAAATTAAAACGAAAAAATATAAACTTAATTAAACTATATCGTATAAACTGAGACGAGATGGACATACCATATTGCATCATTAACTTGTTGAAGTGAGGGAAAACTCTAGAAATATAGTCATTAGTGAAATTAATAGGCTTGGATTTTGCTTCTTCAACCATTGAATTAATTTCCTTCATATCTCCAAGTAAAAATTTGTAAGAACTTCCTTTCAAACCTTCTAATTTGAGTCTTTTTTCCAATTTTTTTGGATGAATCCACACCCAATCCAAGAATTTCCATATCCATCTCAAGAAAATTATCACAATCACAAATGAAATTGCAATTTTTATATTTATTTGCACCATTTTTTTTTTTGAAAAAAATAATAATATTTCTAGTAGTGAAGTTTTTATTTTTAGTGTGTTTCTACACCTTTAACATGTAGCACCATATATATATATAGCAAGTTGTGAAGAAGATAGGGTCAAAGTTGTCTTATCAACTAATCCAATCAAGGGAGTGTTTGGTTTGATGGAGGATATATATAAAAAAAAATATAATAAGTTAGTGATTGACAATTTTTGTGTGTGCATTTTAGAAATAATAGTAGTTAGTGATAGACAATTTTTATTATTAAACAACAAAAAATGTATTGCTAATTTTATTCAATGATAGATTATTAAAAATTGTTGAGTTACTTGCTATATATGTAATATAATAGATTAGTGACGAATTCTGTAATAACAGTATTTTTTAAAAGTAATAATAAAATATGATTTGCAAAAAGAAAACGGATATTTCTAACTTTTGGATGAAGTTATTTTTAGAATTATCTTCAATTTTTAATATTATATAACTGATATTTAGACACATTATTAAAAATTACTCGAGAAAAAAACATATTAATACTATTCGGTTTGTTAATATTATTATCAATCTTTGACAAATATATTTTTCACGAAATATTATCTACTTTCCAATAAAATATTGAAAAAAAATAGGAATAAGCTATTTGCATGCCTTCTATTCTATTCAGATGTCACTTGCCAAATTAATCGATAAGAAAAAAACATTTTTTGAAAATTACTAGATGTCAAACACACCCTTAGATATTATTAGGAAATACTCAAAAAAAATAATCATATCAATACTATTTGATTTGTTAATATTATCATCAAATCTTTGACAAACATATTTTCACAAAATATTTTCTACTTTAATTATGTTGATAAGAAAGAAAACATTTTTTCTTTTTTGAAAATTACTAGATGCCAAACACACCCTTATGTCAAATTTAGTGCAATAAAGATATTATTATCTTGATGAGTGATCATCAACAAATGAATACACATGGCATGAAAATGAGGATGAAGTTTCTTCTTTTACTTAGCCAAGTTAGTTTTGTATTCTTTGTACATATTTTTTCTTCATTATTTATACTCTAAGGTTGACTAAAACAATAATTTCAACCAATTGTATTTTAATGTTGCATTCATTTCCTTGCCTTTTCTTATTTATTTTTTTTGGTTTTAAATAAAGTATATTTAATTAAAAAAAAATTGATGTATATAATTTATGGAAAAGTTATAAATAGCTTATTTTGTTTCATTTCTATATTGATTTGAATATGCTCAACGTAAAATTCATTAAAGGAGAAAATACTCGATAAAATACATTGATCATTTTTATTTTATTTTTAAAAAAAAGATGAATATCTTAGTTCTTAAGTCTCACAAGTATTCAAAGTCTTTAACTTTAATTTAATCTAAATTGGAAAAATAATTAGAGTAAATGTAAGTTAGTAAGTTGAATTAATATATGATCTTTTAATATAATTTAGTCCATTTTTGTTTATCTTTCCTTAGCTATTAAGTTCTTCACAGAACATTAGGGGCATAAAGGTCATTCCATATTTTATATCTCCAGAAGTTTGCTAAGGGATGTTGCCATAATCTCATAAAAGTAGAGCTAACTATGTTGTTACGAAGCAGTAAGTACTCTTTCATCTTTAATAAAATCTCGAGTTTTTTCGAATTCTGAATTGAATATGAAATCCACCATGTTAATTAGGGAGCATTTTTGCTTGGAATGTGATAAGAGACACTATATAAGTAATACTAGTAAAACATAATTATAAATACACTTTAACTTGACGTCAACTGATTACTAAACAATTCAAACTTTCAAAATAATCATTTAGACACCTCCAAACTTTAAGTGACATATCAATGTAGTGCCCATGAGACACAATGGGGACATGATAGAGTTAGTTGTCGGTTGAGACAGTTAATGTGTCTAGACATGCACTCTCAAGGTTGGAGTATTTACTTACCAGTTGAGGCTGAGTTCGAGTGTATTTAATTTCACCAGAATGTAGCTAAATGGAGACTATGTGCTCATGGTACAGGTTCTTAAAAGGGGGAAGATTTAGTCTGCTGACCAAGACTTACACAGATACATATTAAACAAACAAAAATGGATCTGTATCTGGTGATCCTACAAAGTATACCCAAAGCAACAATTTCCAACATAAGAGTACATTGATAGCCAGTCTCGAGAAAACACGTGTGCTAAAACACGTTTTCCCAGACATTCGAGGGGAAACAGCAGTCATTAGCCGATACATAGGTCTCAACGACAACTACATCACTACAATAGAGTGTTTGAACTAACGAGCTCTTGTTTTGACGAATTTGGTTCTTGAAGCTTTCTTCTCCAGTTTCTCTCTTTTCTTTCGGGTCTTCTCATCCTCTTCAGCATCCTGGATAATCATGAGAAACGTTAAGCCAACAAGTTAAGGAATTGTTTGTGATCAATGAAGATTCGATTCCCTATTGTTAACACGAACCTCTGAACCTTGAGGTAAAAATCCTTTGATAAGTCCGGAGAGCTTGTACGCTGCAAATGCAGGTATCTGGAAAGGGAAACCATAATCTTAGTGTAGATCAATCAAATAACCCAAATATCTCATTAGTTATTTAATGAGATAATGATAGAAAAAACATCTGAACTATCTCTTTTTCACGAGTTTCACATCCCAGCAATCCATTATACCCTTTCCCTACCTGGAGTATCACCATCTATATATTAAGACACACCTAGTTGAGTAGATGGTATGATAGTTCAGGTTGGAAAAGGAAAAAATTGATAGTTGGACTTGTCATCTTTGAGGTGTGTTATAATACATATATGGTGATAGTTCAGGTAGGAAAAAGAAAAAATGGTTAGTGCGGGTGTGAAACTAGCAAAAAAGGTGATATTTCAAGTGTACATGTTTTTTACCATTTACTCTTATTTAAACAACACAAGTGTGAGAGCTATTCAATGCTTAGCTCTCTGCATACAGAAAGAGATTTTGCAGAAAGCGGGCTGTTTTTGAAAAACTTGAACTTGCTTTCCTCGCAATGCCATCTTTCCATCGCGTCCTATCTTCAACTTTATTTTCCTTATATACAAGTCTTTTAGGCCTTGTTAGTCTTTCCATCGCGTCCTATCTTCTTGCTTTTCTTAAAATTTTACCCCTTAACTGAAATCTGGGCATCCAGGTGCAGAAAATTGAACTAGTTTCGCTATTAGCTAAGCTACTATTGCAAAATCTCCTAGTAGCAGCAAATTTATATTTATTATGAAATTTTATGTTCGGGAAATCTTTCTTCATTTCCAAACTATACCACAAAATTCTCCCTTCTATCATATATTTCCTACCGATCATGCATATCAACTATTACTGCTGCAGAGACCACAAGGTATTTGTGCCCATCACCATTCCAGACATGAGTAAAGCACTACCCAGGATACCTTTATTAAAAAATGGAAGGTTCGAGAGTCACCACTGCAAAAAGAGAGAATATGGAAAAAATGGTCATTAAAAAAAGTTGACTAAACAAGTGGTGCAATTTGGCAAGACCACTTGCTTTTCTGATGGATGCTGATTAACTCGTTAACTTTTTTCCCTTTTGAACGACACTATCATCCAGGTCAGTTCCCATGCACCTTGACTAATCCACACATCCACAGGAAGCATTCCCTCAAGCAACTAGTAATCTTTATTTAATTCGTAACCAAATATATGAAAGAATGATGACTAGACCCAAAAGCAGCCTGTTTTCAACGTCGTCAAAAAGACATTGTGGTGATGGCTAGACAAACTACAGAGCATACCAAGAAGAAATAAAAAATGGCCAACATTTTATGTTTATGAAATTTTGGAAGCAGCGGATAGGAATAGTTCCTACTAGTTATATGCTCTGCTCCATTCCCAAAAAGCAAAACAATGACTGCAACGTGTTACTTAAGTATGGACAGAGGTAAAATAAACTTACCACTAGATATGTGTACCAGAACTTGTCGGAGATAATAGAAGCCAATTGCACGAAACATGTAATGTAGATTATATCATGTAAATATCTGCAAGAAAGAATCATGGCGGGGTTATATTTTTAAACAAAATGGAGCACGAGATTATGAAGTTACCACAAAACAGGTGCTATAGGTAGGAATAAGATCAGTAGTGCATATTCACACGCAAAATATACAGCTTGAAGTCAAGTTCAAATTTCAGAATCCAACAACAAGTCTCTCTATATAGTCTATATACATTAAAAGTGACTATCGCACTAATGGTTTTAATTAAACTCCAGTCTGTTCCCTCCCCACAAGCCCAAAAGTAATATAAATAAAAAGAACTTTTTATACAAGAAAATGGATATGTACTGGGCCTTGGGATAGAAAAAGAACTCGTAATTTGATGTCTCCTTTAACAGAGCTAACACATCCAGCCAGCGCCCTCCTAAATCTTGCCCAACTAATTCCAATCCTATACTTTTTAGTAAGACAAGGCATGAAAACAAATGACGTGTTTTTCCCATGCCTTCATTCCAAAACAAGTATGAAAATTGAAGACCCGTGCCAAGGTAAGAAGTTATTTTTCAAGTAGGACAAATACCTCTGACTTCTATTATTCTAATGGCCACTCACAACACCGGATAATAAGACAAGACAAGAAAGAAATGCAGTTGTGATAGCTTTTCTTGCTGATGTATAAACTTCTAATATCATTTCATCTGAGGAGTCCAAATGTTTAAACTAGTTGAAACAACTTCAAAACACAGATGGATATCCAGTCGATTAAATAATGGGAAAATCTTAATGAAAGGACAGCAAGTCCACATAACTAATACTCCATCCATCCCAATTTACGTGTCTTAGTTTGACTTGGCATTGAGTTTAAGAAACAAAGAAAATTTTTTGAGTATTGGAATTGAAAAACTTACTAAACATAAAAAGAAACACTCTTTTTTGGACAAATCTAAAAGGAAGTGACACTTAAATTGGGACGGAAGGAGTACTATTTAGCTTACTCAATTAGCAAGAGAGACTTCTTTATTCATCTACTCATCATTTTTTATGTTCGTTTTTTCATTTCATCATCGGTTTAAATGAGTGTGACACGGGGTAGATCATTCAAGATACTCAAAGCCTACTAAAAGTTGAATGCCCCCATTTTAACCAACTAAAAATCAACCATACCCAAATCAGTACTTATCTCATACTTAAATCCAAGTAACATAGCTAACAAATTCTGTAAAACAAGACCGATAATTAAACAACTAAAAGTCCAAACAGCTCAAAAAAGGTGGAAAAGGAATTCAGAACCCACGAATCATCATGGATGTGATATAGGGCAGATCCTTCAAAATACACTCGAAACCTACTAAAGATTGAATGCCCCCATTCTAACGAACTAAAAATCGATCATACCAAGTCAGTACTAATCTCAGATTACTTATCTCATACTCAAATTCAAGCAACATAGTTCACAAACTCTATAAAACCAACAACAACAACATATCCGGTGTAATCAATGGCTGATAATTTATCGAGTAAACGTCAAAAACAGCTTAAAAGGGACAAAAATCAGAACCTAGAATATGAAATTACGAAATGAAACTACACATTACCCACAAATTCCACCAGTACTCATATCATATCCACCATCAAACATCTCCCCATCATCACCATAACTCGGCTTCGCCATTGAAGCTAATTGTTTGTACGGTAAAACATATGCCAATGAAGTCAACAATAATCCAACAATATGCTTCCATGTGAAACTTGAATAGAAAATTCCACCTCTCACTAATAAATAAATCACCTACTCAAACCCAACAAAAAAAAAATTAAATCAAACAAAAAAAATCCAATTTTTGAAAAGAAAAAATGAGAAATTTTACGTTGCAGGCAATGATGACTTGAAATAGTTTCTTCATATGACGAGTATTTTCTTCCTTACGCTTTTTTGCTCCTTGATTCGCCATTTCTGTTTTCTTCCTTAAGCCCTAATTTTGTAAAATTGAATTTTATGCCATTGAAGAAGAAGAAGAGAGCTGATCGGATCGGGTTCTGTTTTTGGGCTTTTTTATTCGGGTTATAAATGATGAATTTTAAGCCCAATCCATATAGCCCAAATAGGCCTCGACTTGTTACATGAGTATAAATTTCATATTTTCGTACGTGAAAAGAAATATAAATATCTCTCCAAAAAAAACGCGAACTTATAGCAAATGTCTCTTTTATTACGAAGATCCTCTGATCGTGAGCCTTTTTCTCGATCTATTCTAATTTCACTATTCTATTAGTCAAGGTTTTTTAAGTACATATCATGCTGTCTCAGCTCTCGTTATGCTTATTTTCAACTTCCCAAAGCATTTCATTTTGTTACTACACCCTTCCTCGTCTTTGGATTGCTTGGAAATGATGCCTGGTGTTTCTATAAGTATTCAATCTTGAATTTTTGTATTGGCGTATTAAAAAAAAAATTAACATAACTTTTAACTTGCTAAAAGTCTTGTGAAATTTGGTTTTATAATTGATTTTCGGTTTTTGACATGTTCAAATATGCGTTGCATAAGATTAATTAAAGAAAAAGGTGTTGTTTGCTATAATTTCATTTCATTATTGAAACTCACAATCTAAAATTTTTGAGTAAGAATATAAAGATTATATACTGTTATGAAATATTTTATTTTTTAAAAATTGATCATATATATATATATATATATATATATATATATATATATAAATTATATAGTATTTAATGTAATAAACAATTTTATATTAAGTGCATGGTAATCATTTTTTTGAAAATGCAAGTCATTCATTACTCTGTTAAAGGACCATGTGGAATCATAAATGTAGTCAAAATTAAATCTTATTTTAAATTAGGCAAATAAAGGGAAAATATTATTATTTTGAGTATATATATATATTGCAAAAAAGTTTCGGTTAAAAGAATTAAAAATATAAAATTACTTCATTAATATTTAATCGTGAAGTCTATTATAAACTCGATAATATTAAAGAGTTATATTTAATTTACCCCTAATAAGTCAATTTCAAGATCAGTAAAAAAGGGAATAATATGTTGAACATGGAATTTTATGAGAAAAAAATAAATAGGCACGTGATAAGAGGATCTACAATATAATAATTATTTTTGTGACTAAAAAAATATTAAAATTAGGTACTAAAGGTTTTTTCTAAAAATAAAATTATGTTGTGTAGTGGGGCCCAAAAATATTCATTTTCCACTTTAAAAGATGCTAAAGGACAATGTGTTTTTAATATCATCATTTAATTTGTAATTGAAATTTTAACTTTTTTGTAATATGTATCCATTTTAAATATATAAAACTCTATGATACTTTAGAGGTAAAAAATTTAATTTAATAGACCTTCTAACTTAAGATAAAAATAATTTCAAAAAAAAGAGTAATGAAAATAAAAAAATTATGGACATCAATATACAATAAATAATAATAAAATAATATTATATTAACATAATAGAATGTCAAACAAACAACATATAATAAAAAATCGAATAAGAAGAAAAGAGAGTAATACTAGAATGGACATAAACTCCTATTTTCACATCTATCTTATTTAAGATTTATCTTCTCGATAAGCTCTAATTATGTCATATCCAGTCTAATCATCTCTTTTCAATACTTCTTCGATCTATCTCTACCTTTCATGAATTCATCCACAACTAACTTCTCGAACCCTCGTAATGGAGCATCCATGTCTCTTATAACACGACTAAATCATCTCGAGCTCGATTTCTGCATCTTGTCTTTTATTGAAATCACTTTCACTTTATCTCGAACATCCTCATTTTTAATCCTATGTCTATTAGTATACATACACATCCATGATTCATCGTAGTATTCTTATCTCCGCTACTTCCATTTTGTGAACGTGAGAGTTCTTGACAAATAAGATTGAGTACAATTAAAAATAATTAAACTTCAACCAATTATATAAAATTATTACAAAGTAAATAAACACAAATTAAATGACAATTAATAATTGATTAATTATACCCTAAAATAAAAAAAGAAGAAAAAGACTCATATGGTGATGTTTAAGTGACTCATCTTCTATAATGCACCATGCCCAAAATACTCTAAAACTACCAAAAATACCCTCAAGTAATCCCAATATTTACACTTATTCCTATTAGTTATCCAAGTCAACCAAGGACAATATTGTCATTTTACGAAATCCACCATTGATGAAACAAAAGTCCAAAACCTGTAAAGATTAGAAAACTATGAAAAGCTCATAAAATATTGGAGTTCTTTTGAGTTTTGATTCTTTACCCCCATACCCCCCCTAATGCACCTCACCTACCCCCACATGCTGTAAAAAGCCCATACCCTGATACCCTTTTGAAGGTTTGTTCTTATTCTTTCCTCTTTCTTGTTTATTTTTTTTGGTTTTTGTAGTTGATTTTGTTGTTTTTCCCTAGGAAATTCCAGAAAAATAGGGTCTTGAAAAACTTATTATAAAAAAGAACTTAGATTAGACACCAAAATAGGAATTATAACTTTTTTCTTAAATCTCATTCTATCTGTTAAAATTCCATAAATATTGGTTCTTGAAAAACTCTGTTTTTCCACTTTCTTTTGGTCTTTGTGTGAAAAAAGATAAAAACTTTGACACCCAGGAAAGAAAGATAAGTTCTTTATCTTGTTTATCCCAGTTTATCTGTGAAAATTCAGAAAGATAGAGAGAGAGAGAGTGAGGAGATTCAGAAATCAGCATGCAGTTGTGTGTGGTTGTGGTGTGATTTTTTATTGTTTCAAGAACAGATTTTTATCTTACCTTTTTGTTGAAGATCAGCTCTTTTGGAATTGTGGGTTTTGGCTCTATTAGCATATTAAGTTGATTTCATTGAAATTGTTTTTTTTTTTTTTGGAGATGAGATGTGAGGTGATTTTTCTTAATGTTAGTTGCATTGAAGTGGAGGGTCTTTCGAAAGTAGGGTAAGGTCCGCGTAGATTCTAACCTTTGCAGACCTCACTTGTGAGATTAGACGGGGATGTTGTTGTTGTTAGTTGTTTCAAGAATAGATTTTTAGTTCAATTTTTCTTGTAAATCAGCTCTTTTGCAATTATGGGTTTAGGATCAATTAGTCTATAACTCTATTAAGGTGATTTCATTGTAAATACTTTGTGGAGATATGATGTGATTTTTGTTAATGTTACTTGTTTCAAGAATGGATTTTTATTTCACTTTTCTTGAGATTAGTTCTCTGGTAATTCTGGGTTTTGGCTCAATTAGTCTATAAGGTGATTCCTTAAAATCTTTTCTTGAATTTAATTTGTTCATTACCAGTTAGCTGTTTCATGCAGAGTTATAGGTTTTAATCTTGGTTAGATCTCTATAGATTTTATTGGGAATGGTAGATGTTTTGGTCAACTTAATAGTTTGGCATTACTAAAGTCATAATTACTCTGCTTTGTGTAGCTATGATAGCTATTATTGGTTGGTCATTTACTTTTCCAACTGTGTTTTAGATTTAGATTAAGGTTAGAAAAGTACTGTTTTTTCTCCAACTTGAAAGTGGGATGCAAAGATTGTTTTTTTTATCAATGGCTCAAACTTTTATGCTGGGAGAATTGTTTGTCTTGTCTTGTGGAAATTGGTATATATTCCAACTAATTGTTTATTGCCACTTGCTTGTTACAGAATCTGGTGTTTATTCAAGGAACTTGTCTGAGACTACTCTTAAAGAAATTAGGGAGGACTAAATTTGTAGTCTTTCCTGGAAATTTGGAATTCAACATGAGGAAAGTTCTGCAGTCTGCGAGGCAAATCAAATCTGCTCTGCGGTATAGGAAGGATAATGTGATTAATAGTCTTGTAAAAAGACAATGTTTTTCGACTGATATAAGTCATGGCTGTATACGCAAACTGTCTTATAATGGTGGTATTACTAGACATAGCCAACCATATTACATGTTGTCCAGAGCCATGTTTGCCGGTGTAGCTACAGTTAGTAACGGAGGTATATGGTCTTCTGATGAGTTCTTTGTTCTTGTATGTACTTTTTGTGTATATATCGATCATAAGTTCTTACTGTTTTGGTTGTTCTTCTGATTGATTCAATTGTAGTGGAGACCAGAGGCGGGCCTCTAGTGGAATATGAACGAAGAATTGCTGAGGGTGACCTCTTGGATGGAGATGCATGTCAGGTAAGCAACAGTTACTCCCGTGTTAATCAGCTTAGGGTAGGCATTTGTATGCTTCGTTATGGCTAAATAGATTCAGAAAACAATGAGGATGTTCTGATTGTGCCTTCTGTGCACTCATGAAATGTTGAATTCTTTCAACTCTGTTTTCTGCAACTAGATAATACTACATTTATCAATCTATCCATGGGGGCGGGGGCGGGGTTGATAATGCCTTTTTCTCTATAATACTTATGTAGAATTTCGTTGGAAGAACGACTCAAGTATACACTAGTTTGGAAAAGAACGACGGGTGTAGGCTTCATATTGAATGTAAACTGCCTGTGATTATAGGCATCAGATCAAAGACTTATGCATCATTGTGCTATCATGATCACATCTGTGGTTGAAGTTGAAAACTTGAAATTGCCTACTTTTTAGGGCAACATGCTCTATGACTTCCGAACTCATTAAAAATTGCCGTCGTTCTAGTTTTACATCATGTGGAATGGCTCTCTCATATTGAGAAATTCCGTCTACTGACTTTTATTACAGAGTCCACTGGAGGTATTGAAGTCATAAAATGTGGTGATCTTTAAAAAATTCTCTATATCCGAAAGCCAGTTATTTATGTTTGTAAATGTGGATGCCCAGAAATCTCATAATTGGTGGGTCGTGAAACTCTGCAAAACTCAGTTTGAGTTACATCAGAAATGAATTTTTATCTCTTCGTTGCTTGTTGAGAATAGATTCTGATGATGATTTTGTAGGTAGGCACATTGCAAGAGCTCCAAAGACTTTATGATCAGCTCATTGAAAAAGCTGAAGTCTGCCGGTTAGACAAATATGCCTCTTCTGATAAAGCCAGCAGGTAAACACCAACTGAGTTTCCACCATTTCAATTGTATATTTGTATCTTGAAGTTGACAACATGTACATTTGACTTGTTGAGTGAACATTTATATTTCATTGTATTGATGCATCACATCACTCTGGTAAATTTGCAGGAGTAGATGGTTATGGTCCCGTCTCTTACCACAGTCGTCATATGCTCCTGTCAAAGGATTATATCTTTACGGGGGAGTTGGGACAGGCAAAACTATGTTAATGGACCTGTTTTTCGACCAGTTGTAAGTTCCAACCTTATCTTACAAAATGATTCATGTTGCCAGAAATCAGATGTTTGTATCTACATTTATACGAAAACCAAAAAGACTATTTTTTTTTAATCTCAATCTATGGGCATTTTATGTCAGGCCTGGCAATTGGAGGAAAAAGAGAATCCATTTTCACGACTTCATGCTGAATGTTCACAGCCGATTACAGGTATGAACCTAATTCAATCTGCTTATTAATTATTTTGACTGCAGCATTATTTATTGTAATATTTCACTAAGATTATTGCTAATTTAACAAGCTGTTTAGATCTATCAAATCATTCTATCAATGAGGTTAAGAGAATAGCATAAGAACTAATCTTTACATGCTTCTATTTTCATTCAGTTTAACTTTTTAGCATTTTATTTAGAATCTGGCCATTTATTAAAGCTTTTAAATGGTTATGCTTGATTCCTGAAAGCTTATAAGCCACAGTCAATCTTATCTTTTCTGATCTCAAAGTTGTGCCTTCTATCTATATTGCAGAAGCACAAGGGTGTGCCAGATCCTCTAGAAGTTGTGGCAGGAGAGATATCGGACGAGGCCATTTTGTTGTGTCTTGATGAATTTATGGTATGTCAATATAGTATGGAACTCGGGACGTTTCTTTTTTCTATTCACTAAGTTTATAAGCTTCTATGATAGGATCTCAGTTTCGTGAATGTTTTCTCTTGTTAATATAGGTGACTGATGTGGCTGATGCACTGATACTGAATCGCTTATTTAAGCAGTTATTTATGAACGGCGCAGTGAGTAATTCAATGTCCCATACACCGTCTGTTTTATTGCTATAATTCTTGTGTTCTGGTAATCCTTGTAATCATAAGGTTAATCAAGGTTATCTCTATTGATACTTCACGGTTGCAAATGCAGATTCTTGTTGCTACGTCAAACCGTGCTCCCGATAACCTTTATGAACGTGGACTACAGAGGGATCTTTTCCTTCCTTTTATAGCTACTTTAAAGGTATTTGAAAAGTGACAACCTTATTATGAAAATTTCTGCATTTCTTATTACTGCTTTCATGTACTTATCACTTTAGTCATGCTTTCTATTTATGTGTTTCTACCTATTTAGTATCTCCTGTTTGTTTGTGTCTGCTATCTTCTTAAAGAGCCACTAACCTAGACAATAACAAAAGAAAAATGGATATCTCTTCAAAAACCTGCCTCTGCAAGTAATCGAAACGGAAACTACCAGCTATCATCCTTATTTATTTTAACATTCTCAACTTCGATTCCAACTCATGTTGATTGGCTTAATGACTTGGGAGAGTATCTCGATGCAGGAAAGATGTGTGGTACGTGAAATTGGCTCAGCAGTGGACTACAGGAAGTTGACTTCGGTATAGTATTTAACTTTGTACAAGTTCATTTGGAAGTTGTTTTTTTGTCAATCTATGATCTCAACTAGTTTTACTTATTGTAGGCCGAACAAGGGTTCTACTTTATCGGAAAAGATATATCAAGCGTCATTAAAAAGCAATTCCAGATGCTAGTAGGGGATGCTCAACCAGTTCCGCAAGAGGTGGAAGTTGTCATGGGAAGGAAATTGCAGGTTTGTTGACTACAGTTAGCTATGCATTTGATTTGATGATGTGAAGGTCTTACAACTAACTTGAATCAAAATTATGTCTTCTTTTTAACTTTAGGTTCCACTGGGTGCTAATGGATGTGCATTATTTTCATTTGAGGAACTCTGCGATAGGCCTCTTGGTGCAGCAGACTATTTTGGACTATTTAGTAAGTGATGTGTGGCTTCTTTCTGGTTTTTAGTTTTTAAGTAACTTCAATATAGGGTCAGTAGGTAAGGTTTTTAACGTTGAAGTGGCAAACAAGCATTGCCTAGCTATTTTTCTATCTTCAACGTTCTCCGTGCTGCTTCTTTTTATGCTGTGCATTTACGCACTTCTCTTTGTGGGATTATACTGGATATGTCGTTGTACATTTACTCTCTCTTTGCATATTTGGTTTACTAACATGATTTTTCAGTTTCTGATGGTGCAATTCAGCAGTATATTCGTTACTTGAGGTTTTTGACTGTATTTATTTTTCGTGTAACCAGAAAACTTCCATACGCTGGCTCTGGATGGCGTACCGATTTTTGGGCTTCATAATAAAACTGCAGCATACCGTTTTGTGACGTTGGTTGATGTTAGTTCTCTTCTTCTTGGCTTAGCTTGATCACTTGTTTTATTCCGAACTCATACATTGAAGAAGCTCCATGTCAAGAAGCAAACTGAATTTCCTCTTTGATTTTAATCATTAGGTAATGTATGAAAATAGAGCTAGACTTTTATGCACGGCTGAGGGATCTCCCGTTGAACTTTTTGAAAAGATCGTGACAATATCCGATGCCCAACAAATAGCACCTAGAACATCTTCAAGATCAAGGAAGAACGATGATTTTGACCTCTGTGTGGACAACGAGTTGGGTTTTGCAAAAGATCGCACCATTAGTAGGTAAATTGCTATCTTCTTGAATTGAATCGCCACCTCATTTAAAAGAAGAAGCTGTTCGAAAAAAGATGCGCTTTTGTTTGTTTAGTTATTTTTTCAACACATCCCTCACACGCGGACATGATCTTTTTTCTGTGTCAAGCACGTCAAAATTCTTTTCGATAAATAGGAAGTGAGACTTATCCCATAACCTCTGTACTGATACCATGTTAATAGAATGGCTGTTCGACCTTACTCAACCCGAAAAACTTGCTATAGATCATGAGGGAGACAACATCCCACTCCCTCCCTCCCTATTTAGGGTTTTTTAACTCCCCACACTCATGGAACTGGACATTTGAAACATGAACGATATAACATGGGGTCTAACCGTCAAACAATAGGTAAATCAAGACCATGAGTGAGTCTGGCTCTCATATCACGTTGAATTGAGTGACCACCTCATTCAAAGCTTAAGCTATTAGAGGGTTCATTTTTATTCATTCAATATTCAATTATAGTTTCAATCCTCTTGTTGCTCTATTTGGCCAAAAAGTAGACTTGTAGGTCGATACAAGTTGCTGTCCATTGTTTGGGCAGCGTGGTGCACTAAGTTGGGTCAAGGAAAGGGACGGACTACAAGAGTATTGTACGCAGATTTACCTTTCAACCGTCCTCTTGTTGCTCTATTTGGCCAAAAAGATATGTTTATACATGTTGCTGTCCATTGTTTGGGCAGTCCGTGCACTAAGTTGGGGTCCGTGAAAGGGATGGACCACAAGTGTATTGTATGCAGCGTTATCTTGCATTTTGTCAGTCTGTTTCCATAGTATGAACACGTGACCTCCTGATCACATAGCAACAACTTTACTAGTCACGCCAAAACTCCCTTTCCACTAGCCTCCATCGTTTCATCTTCGTATTGCATTCACAAAATCATCCTCCTTTCTTCGAAATAGTTTCAATAACCCGAGACAATGTAAATTTCGCCATCTAATGCAGGTTGACAGAGATGAACAGCAGAGAGTACTTAGAACAACATGCTGAAATGTTAGCCAAGAAGCTGCAACTTCCGTCGGAAAATCACGGCGAGAAGGCAATAGAAGTGTAGTTGATATAGGAATTCCATACATTTTCCCAATTCAAGGGACCAATTCTTGTCTGTAAAATTGTGCAAAAATAACATATCTCATAAAAGAAGTGAGGTTGATTAAAGCTTTGGCTGGCAATGAGATGCAGAAATGTGATATATGGTTTAGTTGATTAATAATGTGATTGTTTGTAATTACTGAGCTGATAATGACAACATCTTCAATAAGAATGGCATTTTATGAGCATTTCTGCTATTGGAAATGTTTGCTGGTATACTCTTTAACAAGAATTCACGACTCCCATTTTGTGAGTTTGGTCACACATTTCGAAAAATTCTTGAACTAATACACATAAAAATTCGAGATAATCCTGAATTTCTATTTTGTGATCCGTAAACTTCAAAAAGAGATGTCGTCTTAAAAAACAATGAGTATTATTTAATAGGTCATTCACAAAATTTTAGCTCTAACAAAGTTGGTTGCACATTTTAAAAAATTCATGGACTAATACATACAAAGAAGGAGATGTTCTTCTTTCGAAAACAATTTGTCAATGGACTTCCAAAATTTGAGCTCAAATAGTCTATCAAACATATTAAAGAAAATTTATTAATTAATACACACGGAAATTTGAAATAATTTTGAATTTCTATATTGTCGTACAAACTCCAAAAAATGGGATTAGCCATTTTGAAAAGATTGAGGATCTATCATCAATGAAAGCCACAAAATTTGAGCTCAAATAAAATCGATCACACATTTAGAAAAATTAATGAATCAATACACACAAAAAAATTAAAATAGTCAAAAATTCTTGTTTGGTGACAAATCAGCATTCGAATTTTTGAAAACTATGAGTATCATTTATTAGGCCATTAATAATAAACTTATAAAATATGAGTTCTAAAAAATTCATAAACTATTACACACAAAAAATAATTTCTATTTTGTAACACGTAGAACGCCAAAGAGCAATGTTCACAAAATAGGTCATGATAATTTTTAGAATTTGGGTCTTAATAAGTAAAAATTAATTAATTCCCACTAATTATAATAATGTGCAACAAAAAAAATTGATCATCAATATCTATGTTGTGTTGTTGTATATTAGCATTTTTTTTAATCATATAAGAATTTTGCCGTCTGCTTAACCCAAACAAAGTCCTATATTTCCATTTAAATAAATAATTTAAGAACAAATTTGACATTTTCTCCATTAAACTTTTAACAAAGAATATAAAACTCGTTTGATTGAGAATAAGTTTTTACTATTAATTATCTCAACAAAATTACTCGTATCATATATATAAAATATTATCCATAACTAATACATAGCAAAATAAATAATATCACAACTTCCTAATATCTCCAACGCAAGATTCATATAATTTATTCCTCAGATTGTTCGCTCCAAATAATTTCATTCGGACGAAGCATTTTCTATCAAATATTTTTTCGTACACAAAACTCAAACTCGAAACGAGAGGTGAATATAATACTAGTTGCTTCCAAGTTTTGAAAAATTTGCTTTCATCAGCTTTGGAATTATCAATTCTTATAACCATTGACATTTAAACATAAACAATTTTTGCTGCCTGCTTAGCCCAACCAATATTCCTATATTTTTATTTCAATAAATTCCTTTGGAAGTTAAATGAACTTTGGTTTAGTTATATACTTCAAAAAAAACTGCAAATTGTTTATCCAGAAGAAACTTCTTAAGCTGACCAGATAAGTTTCTTGATTTCTCTGTTGATAAATATAAATTTTTTTTTGTGTGTGTGTGTGTTTTGTCTTAATGGGGTTGTAAAAAGAGGATTTTTAAGCTGACCCATATAAGTTTTATTGATTTCTATGTTGATAAATATGTTTTTTTTTTTTGGTTTGTGTTCTTTGTGGGGTTGAAAAGAGAGGATTTTTAAGCTGACCCAAACAAGTTTCTTGATTTCTCAGTTAATAAATATGGGTTTTTGTGCTTTTAGAAAGCTTTTTAAATGGTGGGGTTTTCTTAGACCATTTTCTGTAATGTTGATTGTAGTTGTAATGGTGGGTGTTTTACTAATGGTACAAACAAAAATGAAGAATTTCATTCATAAAAATGGAGTCTTTGTTCAGTTTGATGTTCAAGAGAAAGTGGGAATGAAGAATCTTGAACCAATGAAGGTGAAAAATAGGTCTAGCAAAGGTGAACTCTTGTCAACTAGAGTTAGTCCTTATCATAATTGGGATTTATTTGCTGCTGATTATGAAGAAATGATGAAAACCCTAAAGATATTTGTGTATCCTGATGCTATTATGAGTAACAAGTTTTCGACTTTTTCGAGTATTTTTCTTCCACATACAAACCCCTTTGATCCCAAATTAGGTAATTACTTCAGTGAACACATGTTTAAGATTGCTCTTTTGGGTAGTTCCTTTGTTACTAAGAAACCAGAAGAGGCTCATTTTTACTTCATGCCCTTTTCAATTAACGTTATGAGGAATCACCCTCGCATGCATTCTGCCTCCGCGATTGAAGATTTTGTTGCTGGATATACTGATAGAGTTAGTTCAGAGTATAGTTTTTGGAATGCATCTGGTGGTGCTGATCATTTTTATGTCTACTGTCATTCTATCGGTCGAGATGCTGCCTCTAAGCACCAAAAATTGCATCATAACTCAATTCAGGTTACTTGCTCATCCAGTTACTTTCAGAGGCTATACATTGCCCACAAAGACATTGGGTTGCCTCAAGTTTGGCCTCGACATCATGAGCAAGTGTTGAACCCTCCAGATGCAAGGTATGATGGCATTTTACTAAATTATGTTGCATAAGTGATTTTTTACGACTACTTGTTCTGTGTACATGTGTGTGATGGGTACAAAGTTGATGATCATGAGTAAAACACCAGTAAACTATTACCTTCCCCTACCCAGCCAACCCCCTTTCTCCGCGACCATCGGATTCCTCCATAGAGTTCAATGAGTTGAGTGAGCACTCAAGTACCCTTTTTCCCAAGGGTGTAGCCTAGTGATGTTTTCATCTGTTCACTACAAATGTTGATATCGTTTTTGCAGATACAAGCTTGTCTTCTTTGCTGGTCGCGTCCAAAATTCTCTTGCAAGACGAGATTTATTGGAGCTATGGAAGAACGATAGCTCCTTTGATATATTCTCAGGGAGTTCATCTTTCCCTTACAAGGAAGGATTTCGGAGAAGTAGATACTGCCTCCACGTCAAAGGTTACGAGGTGAATACAGCTAGGGTTAGTGATGCTATTCAGCATGGCTGTGTCCCTGTACTTATTTCAAACTACTATGATCTTCCATTAGCCAACATATTAGATTGGAGCAAGTTCTCAATCATTGTTAATGAAAGAGATGTTCCAAACCTAAAGAAGATATTGCTCTCGGTGCCTAAACGAACATACCTCAACATGTACAATAACCTAGGCATCGTGAGAAGGCACTTCGCGTGGTATAGTAGCCCTAAAAAATACGATTCCTTCCATATGACAGTTCACCAACTTTGGCTCAAAAGGGGACTACATCGAGTCGACTGGTGATATCTACTGTTGTGAAGCCAGTATCTGAATTCCTTGGATGACATCTAGCTAATGTGTGTGTTTTAAGCTATGTGATTTTGCTAAATGTCATCTAAGGTGAACTTAAATGAAGCAACATGATAAATGAGGATTCATATTATCGACCTCCTCAGCTTACTGTGTAAGATTTAGCTGTAAGTATTGTTGTCTCTCAATGCAATGGTGTTGGTAATTTTTTTATACATTTATTTTACTGTGCATGTGACTTGCTGCTTTAATTATACTTCTTGTTCAATTGCTTTGTTCATCTTGTTATTTTAACAACCTTATTTTCATATCAATCCTGTAAAATCCTATCTAAATCTCCGCGACTTATAAGATTACACTGAATTTGTTATTATTGCATGCGACTTATTATTGGCAATAAAACTATGGTCTATTTAGACTACTATCAAATTTGTTAACATCAATCTTCTAAGACTACCACAAGGACTATGTTTATAATGTAGTACAAGGGCTAGGAAGAATTGACATACTCAAATTTGTCGTTCTCATTTTCGTCAAGGGTGTGATATCTTCCTGTAGCACATGTATCAAATAACTCACATCTCGACTATCACCTGCACAAACACCAGAAACTCTAATTCACCAAGCCAAATCATCAATGACCATATGTAGAGTCCAAAGTTCTTCAGACGAGAAAACGCTATTATCCCACGATAACAAGATAGCCCTCTGTAGATACACCTTTAACGAAAAACCAAGTAGCAGTGAAATGATAATTGGAGTTCAACAGATATAAGATGGTCTGTAATGACCACGGGTCATGCAATATTAAAGACACTTAAGGCTACAAGCCATCTGCTTCTATAACAGTATAGAAATCTAAAATATCAAGTTTTTGGCCAACACTTATATACTTCAAAAGCAATAACGTGATACATAGTTCAAAACATGCACACCCAAATGTGTCCTGTTTGATCAAATCTTTCATTCAAGAAATGCAAATTTCGCCAACATGTGAGAAACCCTCATCACTTCTGAAATTGAACAGAGTAGGAACCGGTGTTTGGGTCTTTAACTGTTTTGAAGTTGTCAACGCTCATACCAAATCGACCCAAAATGGAATTTCCCATTTCTTTGAGCTTGCCTGTAACATAAATACAAATCATTAACAGCCAAAGAACCACAAAATAGAAGTGTTGAGCAATGAACACGATTGAGAAGTGCCTATACTTCTTTCAAAGTAAAACGGAGAATTGTAATAAACAGAATACCATACGTTGTCTCAGATCAAACAGGAATAAATATGTTAATCTACAAATCAAAACAAATCCCCTTTAGAAGAACTTGAGATGATTCAATGACAATCAGTCGAGAAGAGATCAAATAATCCGGACCTAAAATTTAAAGGCAATCTAATGGATTCCAGAACAGTAGTGATAGTGCAGTTAGCACGAAAGTGGATTTAGCCACAACACACAATTATAGCTTTAAAGCTAACAGCATTTGGTCTACCTCTTTTCCTTCTTTTTTTAGGTTTCTTGGTGAGTCATACCAAGTGAACTATAGCGGCAGAATGAATATTAGGATGAATTATTCTAGCAGATAGTTATAAACAACTAGAAAGGCAATTTCTTCAACTGCCGGAAGATGAGTCAAGTATCAAATCTACAAAACAAAATGAATGAGAAAATAGCTGTGCGCAACTGTTTCTAGAAGAACATTGGTCTAGACAAACTGATGCTATTTTTTTTTAAAATGAAGGTAATATGCTAGAAGGATGCCATTGCTACACCTTTTTTTAGAATGCAGATAATGAATGATGTAAAATTTTAGGAAACTAACTGCTAAAGCATGAATGTCACACTTCTATTTAGCATTGTGATGTTCATTTCCATATTTATTTTATTATACGACTGCGGTGTCCAGGTCAGCTCGCGCACATCAATGTTTATTACCATAAATGATTGGCTAGGAACTGTTGACACGGACTGTATACCCTTCCTGCTGACTAACTTAAATAAGTGGAGAGAAATGTAAACCATTAAAACAGTTGCATAGGGAGGAATCTCTACTATTTTACAGAGTTACATTAGAAAAGAAAATAGAGGATTAGTCAATGCAAAGACAGAAGACTGTTAAGCTCACCAATCATCTCTTCTTTCATCTTTTCTCGCTTCTCATCAGCTAATGGCTTTAAACGTATCACAGTTCTCCTAGCTTGGTCATGTGAGGGTTCCAATTCCAAGATTTTTGTCATGTCTGCAAGAGTTGGAAAACGAAACGGGAATAAGAGCAGAAAAAAAGAGCCGAAGTAAAACTCTAGTTATTTAATTATTCACAAATAACACGAACCATTTGAGTGGTGTGCAATTATTACCAGAGGCTTATGAGTAACATACAAGGAACTTTTTTCTAATTTCTTAGGTCAGAGAGGGGGAATAAGGAGAAGACATAAGAGAGCCTGATGGGAAAACATGAGATTTCCACCAAGTAGCCAGTAAATGCGAGTATGGGTACTATTAATTTAGTGATGCAGCTAAGAAGTACCAATCAAAATGACATTGTACTGCATAATCAGAATACAACTTGACAACACGATGTTTACCAGTAATGGCCTCTTCAAAGTGTTCAAGCTTTTCATGTGCCTCTGCTCTTCTAACCAGAGCCTTTATATATGTAGGATTTAGTTCTAATGCTTTTGTGCATTCCTTGATCGTCTCCTCATGTTTCCCCTGTAAATGGGAAGGTACAGTCACTATCTTTAGTAGATACAACAAATCACACATACAAATTGGTACCTTACATACTACACAGGAAACGTATAAAACAAAGATATGGGAGAAGTAAAGAAAAAAGTGGGAATTGTTTCTAATATGTGAAAAGTAGACTACTATTTTTTCAAGTATGAAACTTATTTTGGAATTGCCGAATAATAGTGAGACAACAATTGTGACTTGTATGCCTTTCACTTGGAACAATACAAAAAGGATAGTTACCAAATTGTTTCTCTAAGCTACACATCTCCTCAACTAGTCTTTTTCCTTGCCAATAACTCTAATATAGAGCCACACAGCCCGACGCTCTAGAGCTTCTAATCTAAACAATTGAGGTGGTTAGATAACTAGTGTCAAATGATTCATGATTGCAATACCTTCTCAATGACTTATTGGAGCCTTTTAACTACTAATTAATAGAGAATTTCACATCATGCCAGTGTTACCCAAGCATACAGAACCCTAATAAGGAAGATGTAGTAGATTATAATTGAATAAATAATACTAAAAGCCCCTTTTATACTACTCCTAGAGCAGGAAAAAGATAAGAACATGTATTGACCTATGTAAAAAAAATCTGAAAAAGATTGAAAAAATAGTATTGAGTTGAGAACTTGAAGAAGAAAGGTGATGTATATACATATAAAAAGAATTATTAATGGAGAAGGGAAAAGTCAGATAAGAGGGAAATCAGGTGGCGGATTTTGTATTGTTTTTGAATAATTGTGATTATTGGGAATTTCCTTCAACTTACAAAAATATAAGTGGTCAAACATTTTATATTTATTTGTTTTTCTATATGAAATTGGATGTAATTATAAGGTCAAAAGTTGTAGTCCTATTTAACAAGATATAATACATGAAAAGGATGAATGTAGGAATTTTAACTAAAAATGGATGTGTAATAACATCTCACCTAATACTTGTTTTGTGATAATAATATATAGAAACTTGGTAGAGTGTAATATGTAGGTTTAACAAAAGGACAAAAGATGTCTTTTGAATGTTCAAATGATCAGCAAAAGCTACAAACTTCATTTCAGTATTTATTCGTGACCTAACTAAATTGATAAACAAAAAAACGGTAAGAATCTGAGCAGAACAATGCAAATCAATAAAGAGCTAGACAGTCATGAACAACACAGATGCTAAATGAAAAAGCTTTAAACAACTTCGGTGAGAACTATTCTTTAAAGTCTAACCTATCTGCACTTGGAACCCATGGCAAAATTTTGACATTATGAATCTGATACAGAGAGTACAAAATGCATACACCAAGCTTACCAGTTTGGTGAAACAAGCTGCTCGATTAGCATGGCATATTGAACGAATTTCAGTACTTGAAGGAATATCTGCTGCGACTTGCAAAGCTAGCTCATATTTCGACAATGCCTCTTCATAAAGCCCATCCTTAAACAATGCATTGCCTTCAACTTTCGCATCATTTGCTTGAGCCAATGCTTTCTGCTCCTCAAAATGAAGGGATCATATCAATAATTGTTGAGAGCTATTATCTTAGTACAGTTTCACCAACTAAGAACAAAGACATACCCAGTGTAATCCCAGATAGGCAGTAGTGGTAGTTAAAATGGCGACTGACAAAACCTTAAAACATATTAACAATAGAAAGAAGGCCAGGCAGATGGGATTCACACAAATACATCTATGATGAAATCCTGTCGAACGGGAAAAATTAAACAGAGAAAGAGAACTAGTAGTTGAATTTGCATGTAGATAATTTCCCCACAGCTGCGAGGATGACATTTTTTTTTAATTAATAATACACCAAGAAGGTGTCAAGAACATACTAGTAACATGTTACAGAACCATAATGCATAATACATTCCCAGCTGCAAAAAGGATATAGCTATATTCAAAAGACTCCTGGCATTTCATATAACTTTCTAGTGCAAGGAGAAAATACTATTACGCAGAGATGATTCTGCTACTTGATTGTTTTCAGTTATGGTTGAGCCACTCAGTAATCATGTAAACATCTGTTAACACCACCTTTTGTAATATCAATGAAATGAATTCTGTCTCGTCAAAAGAACAGAATCACTAGCGAGCATGTAACAAACTGAGAACAGATTCCCTAATCCTACCTAGTTCCTCTGAGACACTATCTCAAGAAACTAAAATAGGAATCTCGAATTCGCAGGCTTTAAATTCTGATCACCACATTTTTTCCTGATGCCCAATTTCAAGGAACCACGATCAGAAATTCAAACTACAACCTTCAATCGACAAACAAAAAAAAGAAACTACAGAACTCAAACATTAATTTTTTAATAACCATGATGTCCGGGCCAACTTGCACACAGCTCAACTAATACCACGAGATACTTGCCACCATTGCCACCTCCCACCGATAACGTGTACTAGATAACTCTGCCCACAAACAAACAGGGAGAAATCACCTATGTCTTTGATTGTGTTGAGATTTGAATCAGAGACCTAACGATTCTCAATCTACTTCATCAACCACTAAGCCACACCCTTGGGTGCAAACTCGGAGACATAGTTTTTTTGATAAACATAGTATCCGGACCAACTTGGTTGTCACCTCCCACCCGAAAAGGTATTAGGTAAATCTACCCCGCCCATCAACGGTAAGACAAATGAGAAAAGATCACCTAATGTTCTTATATCTATTAAGATTTGAATGAGACCTTATGATTCTCAACCCACTCCATCAACCACTAGCCCATACCCTTGGTGCAAACACAAAAACATCATATTTTCATAAACATGTTATCCGGTCCAGCTTTGGTTTTCACCTAATATTTTTATATCGATTGAGATTTGAGCCAGAGACCTCAGGATTCTCAACATCTTCATCAGCCACTAGTCACTAGGCAAACTAAAAAAAAATTAATGTACAACTGATTAAACCAAGCTAAACTTACCTAAGCTCATCACAGTCACTCTCCAATGCCTAACAGCAGCCAAAAATTAGCAACATCAATTAATAAATTAAAAAACTATAAAAGAGTAAAACTCTACCTCATTCAACTGTTCCTGATTTACTTCAGCCTGCTGCTCCTGCGTCTTCTCCTTCAACAAATCTCCATCAGATGAAGACGACGCTGTATTGATCGTGTTCTCAGATTCCCTATTACTTCCATTCTCGGCTCCATTCAGTTCCGAATCGCTCGCAGTCTCATATCCATCCGACACGTAACCAGACGGTGCTTCTGCCGCCGTCGAAGTTTTACCGGCCGCCGGTGATTCTACTTGTTCAATCGACACCATTTCTATGAGCTTCTGGAAGTTTCTTCTTCGTCTTTCAGTCTTCTCTGTGAAAAAAATAATTTGCTTGTGAATCCAGAAAGCTCTGATTTATATACGAATGTAACCAGTGAATCTAACGACGCCGTTTTCTGTATCTCATAGAATTCGGGTCGGGTCGGAACAGATATCCATATTTTTTTTATATAGAAAAAGGAAATAAACAATAAACAATAAAACAAATCCTAATTCTCAAAGGTTTATGTTAAATAAAATTTTAACTATAAATTCACTTAAACTTCATTAATTCAATCAATTGAAAGTTTATAATTCACAAAGCTTCTCAAAAAAAAAAAATAATCATGGCAAAAAATAGTTTGTTATTATTTCTCTTTATATTTTCTCTTAGTTTTTCAACTTTGATAAATTCTTCATCTTCTTTTAATCCAACAAATATTAATATTATTAACCCAAAAAATAATCTTCCAAATACATTATTAAAAAAAGGGTATGTTTCTATGTCAATAATTCTTAAAAATACCCTACATAATTTTATTTCTTCTTCGCCTAATACCACCAATTTCACCATATTTTGTCCTACCGAAAAAGCTTTTTTAAAAATATTTCCAAAATATCAAGATCCTCCAAATAGATTAATTCAATATCATATTGTTCCTCTAAGATTAAATAAAAATGTTCTCGAAACTTTTTTTCACCGAGGGTCCAAGTTGAAAACCCTACTTCTTGATTATTCAATTGTTGTTACTAATTTGACTCGATCACGAAAAGTTTCTATTAACAACGTTGATATTGCTGAATGGGATGTTTACGATGATGGACGTGTGATCGTGCATGGGGTTGATGAATTTTTTGATCCAGCATTAGAGACGTTATTTTTTTATGAACGCAACATTGATAGTCCTCGATCCGATGTAGATAAGACTTATGGTTTTACTTATAGAGATTTTATCGACTATTGGCTTAAACATCCTTACTCCATTGCTCAATTAAGTTGGCTTCATATGGAAGTGGGCTTTGTAATTGCATGGATTTGTTATATATACAAATATAGATTTGTATGTTTTAAAGGCCGTGAATTGTTTCGACAATTATAAATGTTATTAGATCATGGTTCAATTAATTACTTAGGTTTAGTTTAATTAGATTATTATTTTTTGCAATGTTGTATTTATTTAAATTTTTTTCTTTAGTTGAATTATTGATATGGTATTTTACTCTTTCATCATAAAATTTGTTAGTGTTCCATTATTTGTCTAACTTATTGCTTCTAGTATTTTTCTTGTCAATGTATTATTTCACCGAGCTTCTTAGTGTTTCTCACGTGTTAAAAGAAATTAAAAAAATAATATAATATGTCTATTTATTCAATTTCTCAACAAAATCAATTTTTCTGATTCTATTATTGAACGCTCTTAAATTTGTTCCAACTAACTAGAGTACACTATTCTATGTGTCATTTTATGAATGAGCGTAATTAGTAACATAACGAAAAATTTCACTATAGGGTTCAAAATATGAAAACACACAAAGAAGTCACTGAATTTTAACATCTGCTATATATATACGTATAATTTTTCGAAGTGATACCAAACTGGATTCAAATTGAAAAAAATTTCATTAGTTTTTTTTTAAAATGTATTTTGACATATATTATGTACTGCTTCTCATACATTTTATTCACTACTTGCAAAAATAATTGAATATCAATCATCTAATGTCTGCACCTTTTAAACTTAATCTTCCCTCCATAAAGACAATAACTATACCTACCATAATGAATAAGGGCATGTACTATAATCACCCAAAACGCTAATTTTTTCTGTATCGTTCCAATTTTATCAGAACACTATAGTCTAGAATACCGATGAATCTACCAAAAATTTGAGTGATTTCTTCCGGAGAATGGGGTCGTTGGAGATATCCAGGGCATCGTAAAAGTTTAATATATTGATTTAAGATCTCTTTGGGCATTGGCAATATGATTGATGTAGTCATGTCCTGAACAAATTTGATGAAACCTGTGAAGGAAACTTTCATATCAGTATAGGGACATGAGATAGACAAAAAAACAAATCAAACTAATGTTAACTGCAATCGATTCGATGCGTAATGTATAAGGGTGAAAACTTGGTGAAAATTCATTATCTAGAACAGCATGAATCCTTAAATTTTTGCATCCAAGTTTCATGATTCATTGTTCTGGGAAAAAAATGGATAACTTAAGTATTAGGACTTCAACTGAGAATGAAACTAGCCAAAATAAAGTAAAACTTTGGAAGATGAAATAAACTTTTTTTTTTCGTTTATTATTCCTCCCTAGGAGCTCCCCACCATTTTTGCTCCTTTGGTGACTCGAACCCAAAATCTTAAGAGTTGGAGGTGTAGGGTGCTTACCATCTGAGCAACCCTCTTGTCGAACTTTATTAGGCCTTCAACATGAAGAATGCTTCTTGATAATCTCACTTTGCCTGTTCTACTCCCTCCATCCCAAACTACTTGACATATTTCCCGTATTTTTATATTTTTTTATAGCCATGGTGTCTGGACCAACTTGTACTCACATAGACTATTATACCGGGTACTTACTACCTCCTAGCGATACAGATATTTGATTTACTTCCCTTTTTTAACTTTTCTTTGTAATGATGGTGTCTAGGCCAGGTTGCGCTCACATGATTTATCCTACCCGGTACCCACTAATAACCTACAAGCAAGACAGATACTTGATCTACTTCCCTTTTTACAGATGCAGATATATTTTTGTTATTCCAACGGTTATTGCGCGTCTTTTAGCCTATTTTGACTTGCAAAGGTATACAACATCTTTTCATATTTCAAACCACCTTTTTTAACATTTCTATACCAAACTTGATATAAATTAAATTCAAGCATTTGTCATAGATCTTGATAGCTGCACAAATCAAACTAAATCACACAGATTGAGACGGAGGGATAGATACTTCACGAAAGTTATAGATGAACTTTTGCACACGTTGTCTAAAGTAGTTAAACAAAAGACATGACTAAACCTTTTTAAGGAAAAGAAAAGATTACCTTTAGATGGTGTGGCATGATTTTTATATCATAGGGCACATGAAGCCAAGCCTCGGGTGGGTAGTACAAAAAGTTCTCGGGCTTACTAGTATAGATATCTGCATATTGATGAATGTGGTAAGCAAAAGCAGATTCCTGACCAGTATCAGTGAGGAACGTAGCTCCAAACGATTTATTGAACATTCCCTTCATTTTGTAGCGAGTCTTTTGTCTCTCGTCATTGAGCTCCCTAAGGAGAGACTTATATGCTTCACTTGTCATACTACTAGTTGCGGTGGCATGAAGCCTACCAAGAAGTTCTTGCATTATGTGAAACTTCGCCTGAACGGGGGAAGGAGGGAAAGATTAAAGCTAGTTAGTAACAAAATGGATATATCTGAGGGAAAAAGAACAATCTGCATTTAGAGTACAAACGTTTATATAAGTGTGTGAATAAGGTAAGCCTATTTAAGCAAACACATTCAGATCAGACATATGGCCAAATGAAAGAAAGTCATCAATCCATCAAGAAAAATCTGTGTTTAACTCATTTGAAGCAGTTTATGAAGCAAACTTTTTCCCAATTACACTATCTGCTTAGACAGTGGCAGTTCATTTAAGTAGAGTTCAGGACAAGTCGATGAAAATAGGTGGCGATTTCTCTAATGAGACAAAACCACAACATGATACCCAGTGTAATCCCATGAGTGGGGTATGGAGAGGGTAGAGTGTACGCAAACGTTACTCCTACCTTGAAAGATAAGTCTCTAATAAGACCATAGCCCAAGGGAACTCACATTTAGAGAAATTAAATTGTTAGCCATTCCAATATGAATGATCCTAAATGCATAATTAGGAAAACCATAAAGTATGATATGGTTTAGGAAGGTGAGGATGCATCGTATAGATCTTCCAATTTTCATTTAAAACCTTCTAAATTCAACTTAGCTACAACAAGATACCTACATCATAACACGGTCTTCACAAGTCATGAAATGTGGAAATTACAGAATCAAATAATAGTCATATAACAATGTCACTAGTGTAAAAAATAAAAAATAAAAAAATCAAGTCATATACACATGCAATCAACATCAGAACCCTCTTGCAGCACGTATCATATAATTCTATAAACAAACGTGCAGTTTCAAGTGATTGATGAAAGACCATCAAGTTATACCTGTTCAAATCTGTAAGAATTATCATTCTGAATCATGATCTCACTCTGGAAACAGAAAACACAACAGGAGTTAACTAAACTTTTGATCAACAAAAGATGGAATATAGGATATTTTGACAAAATAATAGAAAAAAAGAGAGGACATAAACCTCCGTCCCATCATAGATTCTGAAACAAGGTGTTGATAAGGATAAGAACAAGTGATACATTTTACTGTACCCAAGGGTGCGTCCTAGTGGTCAATGAAATGGGTGCAACTACGGAGACGAAAGTTCAATCCAGCAAAAAAAAAAACATTAGGTGATTTTTTCCCAACTTCAGATAGGAAGGTATGGAGGTCGAAGATTATGGTAGAAGGTTAGTAGGTAGTTGATTGTTGTTGCACTTTGTGTGGAAAAGGCAGGAAGCTAGCCTCCTCTTCTTCTATTAGTGGTATCATTTAGTTATTCTATAGTTCCCTATTACTATTTATTTTTTTAGTTTTTTTGAAATTGGTAAATTGTATTCATCAACATTATTGATATGCTGGCCACCTCCAAAAGTGAGCAATTACAAGCTTCCTATCAACTCTACAATCTGATCTACATCTTCTATAGAAAGTAGTTTACACCAAAGAAGTAAGAGTTTCAATACAATTCCATTTTCCTTTACGTATTACTATTTATTGTTGGATTTGTTTTGAATATTGCTATTTTGGTGTTTTATTTTTCTTGCAATCCTGCATCAGATACTTCTCTTTTGAGCCAAGGGTCTACAAGAAACAACCTCTTTACCTCACAAAGGTAGGGGTAACGTGTTGTTGTCTAAACTATAGTGGTTAGAGTTAGTGGAACGGTATACGATGGAATAGTCAAGCTGCGCAAGCTAGCCTGGACACGACCGCCATTATTAAAAAAAAAAAAAGCATTTCACTAAAAGTAAACTATATTTAATCCAGATCCCCAGTCCCCATTTTAAACTAGTAAGGCCTTATACAGTGTATAAATATACTTCAAATTGATGACAAGAGTTTACGCTTCAACAATTTCTGCAATAAACAAGCAGGAACAAAGAATTCTTGGTCGAAAACAAATCATCTTTTATAGCCAAGGGTAGTTTTTACAAGTTAAATTTACATAGAAGCTATATAAGGAGCAGTACAAGTTAATACTATTTTTTAATGATTAAGTTATAAAGCAAATATTTGAGAAGATCCATTATACAAAAAAAATTAGTTAAGTCTCCAAATAGTAATAGTACAATAAAACAGTACAGATGGAGACTGGCTAAAATAGAAATAGGCATAACATAAACTGAATAAAAACTAAAAGAAAGCATACCTTCAATTCATGGATGATGGCAGCAGTCCGCCAACCCGCTTTTGAAGGACCTCTGAGATCACTAAAGAGGTGATCCCCAAAATATATCACCTGAAGTTTCATGAGAGTTTATCTCAGTAATGTATGAACGAGGTTGGGAAATGAAATGGATATATACGTAAAAACGAGATGGTCTGTCTCAGTTAACTTGTCAAACTTGCATCTATATAATCACAGAAAACAATGTTTCCTGCCATGAAAAAGTTGTAGTATTTTGTTAAGCATACCTCTGGACCTTTCCACTTTGTAATCTGCAAGAATGCTTTAAGGCATCCATGGTAGTAAATTTTACCGGGCAAGAAAGCATCAACTTTTGTAAAAGCCAATGTGTCTTTCTCCACATCATAGCAGCTGCAGAACATTCAATAAATACAATGAGGCAATACTGTATGTGAAGGTAACATGAGACAGTTAGCCTTAAGAAGAGGAGGATATTGATGGAAAATGTTTTATATAGTGAATTGCAACTTAGAAGAAGATGTGCTACATCCTAAAAACCAAATCAAAATAGTCGAAATTAGAAAAGAAAAAAAACAGAACTCTCTTATTAATCCCAAAAACAATGATGATGGGCGGGAATGGCATAGTTGGAACCAGTGTTATATGCAATGAAAACTTGGCAGAGAACTTAATGGTAGAGAACCAAACCGAAATGGATGGTCAGATTTGTAAAACTCTGGCTTGTTTGCTTTAGCAATTACGACATCAAAAAGTTCCTTCCAGGAATCTTGCTGACCCAAAGAATCCTAATGAAATATATTACAAAAAGAAAAGGTGTCAAGTTGGAGAACTCATTTTACTTCCAGACTAATATAAAAAAGTAACAACAGACAATACAATCAAAGCAGACACGAAAAGTCGAAAAGAAAGATACAAGTGTCAAACTGTATTCCCTAGGGGAAAACGAGGTTATGTTCATCCTAACCACAAAAATCTTGAGTAATCTAATAATATTACACCATAATTGCGAACTACAAGAAGTTATAATATAGAATGAATTTTGTTTTAAAAAAATAGAACTTAACTTGGAACCAAAAGGCTAACTAGTGGTGAGAACTGTTCAAGATACCCATACTCAACTAAATTAACACCCTCCAGCACAGCCAGGATTTGGACATTGAGAAGAACGATACAAAATGGTGACCTCAACATAGGCTGGCCAACATCAGGGAAGGGTCCACCTTCAGAACATGTTAAAAAAAGGGACCTTGGGAGTTGGGACAAACTCAACTCCAAAAGCTAGCTCAAGCGGTGTAATTCACAAAGATCATGTAAGGACACTACATACACTTAACAGGACTGACGGGGAATTCTAACATACCAAACTATACCTCAAACTAATGAATTAATGTCACAAAGAAAAGCAACTTGCTTAACTTACTGTGTAGCTCCAGAAAAGGGAACTAAAAAACAGTTGCAGATGTATAAAATTTAAAGCACTTAAACGAAGCATGAAAAGAAAGACTGCCACAATGCCAAAGAATCAAAAGACATTGTCACTTTCGAAACAGGCTAGACCAAACATTAGACATGCAGATAATGTCCCGGAGTGGCAACCAGAATACACACACACCGTAAAAGAATCACAGAGATACAGAGTCGCGGATATGTATAGAGAATTCAAGGGAAAGGGGGAAAGAAAGAATAGATCGCCAAAATAATTTTCTGCTATGGATCTTCTAAATGTCAAGTAACTAAAAACAGGACACCAGCACACCAATTTCCACCATAAGTTCCCGGCTCCTTTTTGCACTTCATAGTCCACTTATGCGACTAAAACTAAATCCCCAGTAAAAGACAACAATTTTTCAGCTAGTTGAGGTCAAAATATTTCAGTGCAAGGAGTGCTCTTATCTTCTCTATTTAACATGCCACAGATAACCACAAACTTACGAACACACTCTGCTAATGTCACATGTAAACTAAAATGGTAATGAAGTTCCAAGAAAAGTAGAGCTGAGCATAAAAATTATCCAAGGAAGGTAGAGTCGCAGATGAAGCAAACGAGCGATCCATATTAAGCCAAAAGATTACAATTTTGTATTGTTCCACTTGAAAATACCTGCAACATAAAGCGCATTCCTCCATCCACAAAATAAAAGGGCGAGTTAGTCAACAAGAAAAGTTTCTTTCCTTTATCCTTCAGCATCCTTAGAAAGCGTAGTAGCTGATCCTGGAAGAGTGATGGGTGAAATTAGGTCTAGAAGTTGAAAGTTCTGAAAGTTGCTATATGTACAGAGCAACTATGGTAATACTTACATTCTTTACAAGGTATCTGGGGGGATCAGCAAGAATTCCTCTGTGAACTAACCCGCTATTATGAACATACTGTATCGCTCGATTCACATCTTCATATACGTAACGAGCATCAAATTCCAATTTAGCGTCAACAAAATGTTGCACAATATCAGCAATAAGGCATGCCTGCAAAAAAGAAAATAAAAGACCCAAGAGGTCAAAAAGCCACTAATCAAAAACCTTCGGCAACTTATCTAATGGATCACTTTACTTCATTTGAAGACAACATTCTTGAAGATAAGAGAATCATTCGTCCCTAATCCCTACTACTCTGTACCTTTACCTTATACACTACAAAATCATAAGGTAGGACTACCCAAATGTCCAAGATATTTGGAAAAACTAAAAAGGGAAGAATGTCATAGAAGATGGAACAAAGTGAGTATTCTTTTCAAGAAAGATCAGTTTGTTGTGGAATTCAAATGAAAATTTCAACTGCTATTACTTGGATCAGATTAGGGAAGAACAAACTAAAATTAGATCAAACCAAAAAGGGTCTGCTATGCTGAACAATGTGCAGAAATCCAGAAAAAGTACACTTACGATCAATTATTTTTTTTAGAAGAAGATTAAAAAATAAAAAGAGAGAGAAACTTGAGTTTAATAATTCAACATTCCATATCTTCCTCTTGTCTGTGCCTTTTATTTTCTTGATCAGGCCCATCTTCCTTTTTTATTTTTCTTTAAATCTTTCACACGTACTTCTTTACAAGATTCACATTTTATGAGAAGCGGAGGGCCTTTTATGTTATTCTAATGCCCTTTTACAAGTAACGGACGAGAAGTGTAAGGTGTTAATGTGTTGTAAATAATCTAAAGAAACCAACTCTAGAAATGTGACAACCCTTCATCCATAAAATATGAGCTACAAAAAATATGGGATAATGGAGTACAACATTATCCGCTTTTGCTTAATTGATAAACTGAAAAGGATCTTTTAATAGAAGCCAGCTGATCATACAACTAAAACAGACATCAGATAGCATAAGTCAAATAAAGAGCTCATCTATGAGCAGTTAAAGACGGTTTTAAACTATCCAATTGGAAAACCAAGTTTGTTTTGAATGCGAATATAGAGACATGACGATAGCAATATCCACCTGTAACACCCAACTTAAGAATATGCTCTTGAGCATTTGACTGTAAATTGTGGTAAGAAAGATTTGATTTTAATTTTTTTTAGTTCAAGAAGAAAACGACAAGTTTGCACACAGTTGCTGCAACAAACAGCCAATATTTATATTTCCATACTGCATAACTGGTTTCTAAAGCATGTCCACTCTTGATGTCTCTTAATTTTTTAACACATTCGTCACCGATATTCTTCATGATCCAGAGACACATGCAGCTAAACAACATACAGATACATGCCTGATGAGTGCAACCTTGTTAGTATTGTGGAATGAGTTCTTCAATGCGTTAAAAAGTCAAATGTTAAAAGGGAAAACTGTGCTGATGACAAGTAAAAGCAAGTGGTCAAGCAAGGAGAAAGAAAACTGAAACTGGTAAAAATATAAGAGATCAAAACACTATAAACTAACCTCACTGAAACAAAAGAAATCCATCAAACAAACAAGTTCTCGTGCTTGATCACGGCCAATATGTCTTGTACCATACATCTCATCTATTTCCTCACGGCTGAGCTGCAAAATTTAACATCAGTGAGCATCAAATTATCAACTATTCTATGCGTTTGGGTGTCAATTTTGTTTTGCTACATACAACAAATCAACCAGCTAGGCATCCAACTTCCAAGAGAAACCCGATATTGAAGAAGGCATTCACATCTGGTAAAGACACCCCCACCACCACCACCACTACCACCGGGACATTGATATAATCCAATTTCATTATGTTAGAATATTTGCTCAATTTTCTAGATTTTTTTCACTTTATTCATTATTTCTTGTGCTTTTATCGAATCTTCTGAACTATCTTTTGTAATATCAGTAATCAATAATAATTCTACTCCTGTTATAAAAATTTCTTCAAATGTTAGAAAAAAAAATATTAACAAATACTATTACAACTAACATTCTCTAGAAAAGACTTTTATATGGTTAGAGGCAGTGGTGGAGTCACCCTTCTTCAAAGGATGTCAATGATGATATACCTGGGAAAAATGAGGATGTTATATGGAACTGAACTGGAATGTCTTTTTTTTTTTAAACTGAGAACCCACAAGGTCGTGGCACATGGTTTGAAATTTGACCAATAATAGGTCTATTACTCTAGTCTTCTCCACTTAAATATGGGAGAGTTTGAACCTGTATGTGCATTTAACATACACATCACATGTTGCACTCTTAATTACATATCAAAGCCCTAAGTTGCTTTAACGCGAATGTGTCTCTCCTTACTGACATCCCCACATTCAAAGTCTTCATGTCAATGATGCCCTTCAGTGTCTTGCATTACAAGGCTGAAAATTGATTTTTGTTTTTATTATTAAGTTTTGGAACACCCTCAAGAAACCTCCTGCATCCTCAAAAAAATAGGGAGTTTTTTTCTCATGACATCAATAAAACTTATTGTATCTCCCCAAAAAGTGGTGCCATTTAGCCTCGCGCTACCAGATTACCAGTTCTCCCCAAAGAACAACAACAACACCCTCTACCTTTGCAGGGCAGAGATAATGTTTCCGATACACCCTCGGCTCAAAAAGCAGGAAAGTAAGTTATCTCCAAAGAATACAAGTGTTTTAATTTATTTAATGAAATAAATGACTACATAAATAAGGTATTCCCGAAAAACTCCATGGAAAAATCAAAACGAACATAATAGGGAGCTTTTTGAACTTCACCTTGCGCCTGCCATAGTAGCACCCGTCAAGCTCAATTGACCCAAAAAAGTCCAACTTCATAAGACAACCCTTTGATTTGTCATAGTATAACCCTCTGATGGGAAAAGTTGGATCATACTTGAACTCCAAGCAAGTATCAGGATATTTGAACTGAAGCACAAAATGAAAAAGAGAGCAATCCATCAATGATCGTTTACTTTAACAGCAAAACACTGCATGTTCTTTTTTGAAGTATATTCTTGAAATAGCTACCACAAGGAAAGAGTACAGAAACAAACCTCATTAACTAGTTGCTGTTTTGCAAGTTCGTAAATCAAGCACTGTAAATTGGAGGAGTAATGCGCCAACGTGTAATCATAGTCAAATCCATAGACTTGTATGCTGTCCAACCGCACGTTCTTATTAACGTATATACCTAATAATAAACATTATCCCACCTAAACTCAATCCAATCCTCAAATGGTAGTAGAAGTTCAGATAGAAGGTTAAATGCACTACAACATGACAGGAGAAAACGTGGGCAACCTTTAGGATTCATTTTGGGCATTTGTTTCAATGCATCAGGAATCTTTAGAAACTTCTCCTTCGCAGCATTATATTCTTCCCTAATTTTTGAAATTTCTTCCACAGAAAGTGAATCTTTTGCATTTCCTAACAGTTTTTCTTCGTCTTCAAACTTCAATACTTTTGGTTCTGAAGACGCTATACTACTACATCGATGATAACCGCCTCCTAAAAACCCTGTGTTTCCAAAAAAAAATGTCCATTAGGTTTTCCGGTACAGCAGAGCTTGTTACAAATTAAACACAACAATAAAAGATGTTTCAACAAACACACAACAAAGAAAAAAACACGTACCTTCTTTACATCCATAATGAGAATAACTTGTCCTCTGCTGCAAAATTCGCTACTATCAGTGACACTATCAAAAAGGGTATTCATATCTATGATCCAAACCATAATACACAAACACCTACAATGACATACGTACATACACAAGTTTATATATGTAGATGAGTGGCATAAGTTTGTAAAAAAAAAAGCAAACACAAAGCTGACAGTTGCTCGATCATCTATGCAAAATCCAAAAACTATACAAGTCACAGGTACTCAGAAATAAATTTTGCCTACGTTACTCAAACTCTCAAAATTATCACCACACCCGTGTCGTATTCTCCAAAATGCACTACTTTTGGAGTATCCAACACACACCCATCAACATTTTTGAAGAGTCCGAGCAACATAGAAATTTTCCACCATAAACAACACCTACTAAACGGGCTAGACACTCCTACGGCCAAAATGTCAATTAAAACATTAAATAACCACAAAGACATCTATATATAGACAAGATTACATTACACAGTTATAAGGGTGACATATGTTCTTAAGCAGCATGACGACAAAGCTCATAGGGGCGGATCTATAGGGCTTCGACGGGCACCTGAACCCACTCGGCAAAAAATTACACACTATATACATACAAGGTATTTTAATTTTTTTTTCATATATAAACAACAGAGGTACAACTAACAATAAAGGGAAAAAAGATTTGCTACTATAAGTAAACCTATCAAAAGGGTATTCTTATCCTCTGATTACACACAATAAAACAACAAAGGATCTACTAGATACACAAGATTATAGGGATATGAAGTTCACATGTTAACTTACAAGCATTTTTTACACAAATCCACAAAACATTTAACCAAAAAAAGGCTACTAAACAAAATATAAATACACAAGTCTTATGAACTGCATAATTTATCAATAAATCTGTAATTGTTACAGAAACCCACAAATTATATAAACAACACATTCATAAGCTCATCTAAGCCATTAAATTGTCAAAAAAAAAATGCTAACATTAGCGACTCTTATCAAAAGGGTACTCAAATCTATAACTGAAATCAAATAAAACATGATTTACTAAAAAAAAAAAAAAAACGGAGCTACAGAAAACCCAGAAAGAATAGAGGTAAAAGAGAGAGCTTACAAGAAGAAAAGAACGAAAGGGGATGATGAGCCTGCGAAGGGTTGCCATTGCAAAGATGGCGCCTTCACTCCAGAACAATGAAAGCTGAATTTTTTTTTTCTTATATACTAATAAAAATACTGTACTTTAAAACTCAAAACAATTGAGGAAATTTTATGGTATGTTTTGAATAGTAATAAATATAACCACCAACCATGATACAATTTGGGCTCTGGTCTATGTTTCATAATTATGTTTCAATTTGTATGTTTATACATTTTTTGTTAATAGTTTCTTCAAATAATTGTTAAATGAAATAATGTGTCATTTTTTTAAGATATATTAAAATGAAAATCAGATAAAGGGAGTATCTGATACGAGTATTCACGTTAAATGAATGCAATTATCCTGATTAAGAGATTTAATAAAGCTATTATACATTTTGCTTTATCTTTTACTTAGTAACCATAGTAAAGTGTTAGTTATATATATGAATACATATTCAACCTCTTGAATTCGACAAGTTATTATGAGATACATGAATTAAATTATGTTTTAATTGAACACCTCAATTCATAAGCCGCATAGCCTTTATAGATTTGTCATCTATGTGTTATAATGACAATTATAATGAGAAACAAAATGATAAAACGAAATAAATTAGAAAAAAATATCTTAATCATAATATTTATTTATTTTAATATAAAAATACCGAATATGAATAAATTTTCACGTGTCATTTGCAAGATAAATGACATGTTAAACAATAAGCAAAATTGCGTTTCCCTAGTTCTTGTTGCAGTGGTAAAGTGGTGCCAACTGCCAGCCTTTGCCCACTTGAGCTACTAATAAAAAGTTGCGAAATTTGGGAGCATATTATTTGATACTTTGTCCCAACTTATAAGTTAGTTAAATCATTTTATTAAGAAATAAAATAAACATGTTACAATTAAATTATTACTAAATATAAAAAGGACAATTTTCACATATAGTAAATAAAAAATTTATATTTGTATGTTATAACAAAGTTTGCATAATTGTGCTCCATAGCAAGCATAAAACTGTGTAATTCGCTATACGTATACAATTGTATAATTCGCTGGCCTATTTCGCTGCAATTGTATAATTCGCTATCCTATTTCACTGCAATTGTATAATGCACAATTGTATAATTCGCTGCCTATTTTGCAACAATATTTTTGTAAATTTGTTTTGCATACAATGAATCGAATTAAAATATATGTATACTGCATAATTATAAGTGTATAGCAAGAAGATATATGTTTTTCTCTCGCTTTATACAAAAACAGAAACACAATATACACACTTCTGTTGTATAAAGCTAGAGAAAATTGTATTTAACTGCAATTGTATAATTCGCAATTGTGATCGCTACAACATTTGTATAAAATTTGCATTTGTCTACAATTGAATTGAAGTAAAATGTTTGTAAATTGTATAATTAAGTGTATAACACAAAGATATATGTTTTTGCATGTGTATATACAATTTTCTCTCGCTTTATACAAATTAGAAACAGAATTAATACACTTCTGTGTATAATGCGAGAGTGGCGAGCGAGATTTTTGGAAGAGAGGCGCCTGACAAACTTTGGCTAACGTTTGCTATGAAGCACAATTAAATCAAACCCTAGCTACTCCATTTATTTAGGTTATTAGTTTTCTATTATATACAATTTTCCCATATAAAAAATATTGTTTTTTTTTAAAAGGACTTAAAAGAAAAGTGAAGCACATAAATTAAGACATAGGAAATATAATTATAAATTAAGACATAGGAAATATAATTATCAATACACAAACTATCAGGGTCTCCTCTTCCATCATTTGTAAGATTGTTAGCTTACTAACTGAACCATCATCATCTGCTTGCTTGATCACTTTCGTGATAAAAACACTTGAAATGATTCTAGATTATATATATATTTTGGGAGAGGGGAATCTTTAAGCTTTTTTCTTTATAGATTTTGCCAATTTTTAGATTTGAGTTGTGTGAATTAAAAGCCAAAATCTGAAAATACCAAAGTTGAGCATTTTCCTAGTTGCAGAACTTTTAAAAGCAAAAAGGCAAAACAAACGTTTCTTTTAAAGTTGAGAGAATCCATGGGGCTATTTTAGGAATCCTTCTATTTCAAGTGATCCTGTAACCTGGAGGAAACGCAAAAGAGAAAAACTAGAGTGATAAGTTATATGTTTAAATTTTATAAAGGGAAAACGGTCAAATTTGCCCGAGTACTACCCAAAATAGACCAACGTTACCCTCCGTTTAAGAGTTCTGATCTAATATTTACCCAAAAAGGCGCGTTTTTTGCCCTTAAACCCTAACAAGGCAACAATTGAGGGTAATTATAAACCAAAACAAAAGTTGTAAGGGTCAAATTTGGATCTTTTTTTCCTCAAAGAACTCGGGCATGTGGAGTTTACCCATTTTCTCGTTAAAGCTTCATTAATGGGAAGGAGAAGGGTCAAAAACACACCTAGAGTATCCCGGTTTTTTGAGTGTTTTACCTAAACTATCATCAAATATTCTATTGAAACATACCTCAACTATCGATTGTTCACTGATAGCTGAGGTGTGTTTCCATAAACATTTGGTGATAGTTTAGGTAAGAAACTAAACTCACGTAATAGTTCAGGTATGAAACTAAAAAAGAAAAAGGATACTTCAAGTGGGTGTTTTACCCTTAACTTGATAATTTTTAACCACAACGGCGTGAATAGCCCAAAAGTTTAACGGAGTACAAGATCGAACAGTTTTGACTGGTACGGTGCAAATTTTAGACTTTTTCCCTTTCCTCAATGAGAAAACAAGAATTAAAACACTGATAATAACACCAACCTTTAGAATTTGGGTCATCAGCAATACAACTGGTGCAAGTTGTTATCCAGCTTTGACTACCACAACAATTTAGTTGGATTTCTTTCTTCTTGATGCTACCTCTGAAGCCCAAGCTTTGCCCACCTCTGTTTGGAACTTACCTGGATGCGTTTTATCAAAGATTTCATTCAGCTTAAGGCATGGGTTATTATCAAAATCGATCCATGCAAAAGAAGAAGATAATAACTTCCAAGTCTCAAAGCAAGGAAATTTTCCATTTCATTAAAGTAGTAACATCATAACTACAATGACCTCGGACTACCAATTTCTTGAATTTATATTTCTCTATAGCAACTACTCGAGTTAAATGTGACACAAGAGAATGTGTTCATCAGGGCAACCAAGTAAACACAAACACCTACCATATAATACACACAATCTGATAAAAACGAGAGAATATAATGAATATCTTTCACATCCTGTCTATTTTAGAAATCTAATCTCGAAATCTATGCTGCATTGTTCTACTCAATCTTTCGGTTATCAAAGAATCCTTTCCATGAGCTAAATCCACTGGTGGAGACATATCTTATATATGCAAAATCTACAAACTTAAATTCTCCAAGGAAAATATTCAAAACAAATCGCAAGATTTCTCATGATAAGAAGGAGGAGGGGGGAACTATCTGCAAAAGTTCAATACCAACTTCCAACAACTTGATTGTCCAATCAAAAAGACTAGTGTTATTCATTAATCGTTTCGATGAATCAACATATAAATGTCAAGAGTTTCAGAGAATAGAATGTTATCCTGAATTCAAGCTCAACGTTTAACCACTAACTTGGCAGTCTAAGACGAGATGCACTATAAACATATTTGGAACAGCAAGGCAATAGCAGGTTATGATGGAGCTAGAAGGAACAAAGGTCCAGACTACATAAATTGTGGTTGAATAATAAAAATGTTTAACGTGGCACCTGCAGTTGACTGGAAAAATTCTTCCAAATCCTTCCCTTGCTCTGCATTACAAAGATAAGTAACATTAGCTCAAAAAAAATTAAATGCAACTTCTCATGGTACGAGGGAACCAGTCCATACATCAAGAGACGAACAACTTACAGCCGAAAATCAGTACTTATTACAATAAGAGATTATTGTATTTTTATTTTCTGAATGTTTAGGAAGGTAAAACTTAAAAAGTATAAATTGAATCAAGTAAATATAAGTTTACATTGTTTGAATGCTAAGATATGTGTGTCTTGATTAATTCTCAAGATAGGTCCTACAATGTAACAGCACAATCATTAAATTCCAAAGGTATTACCATGGTGTGTATATTTCTCATGCTGAAGGATGCAGTATGACAACTAAGTTCAGAAACTGGGCATAGAGTTTAAGATGTAAAGGAAGACTTTTGGCACATGCCAATAGTGCACTAGAAGGTCATCAAAAACAACAATGTGCTAGAACCTGCGGCCTTAAATATGCCATGATATTCTTATGGCTATAAGATTTACAAAATACAGAAAAGTGTCATCCTCTTTTGGAAAAACTAAAAAAAAAATAAGTATTATACAAATTGGAACAAAGGGAGTACAATATATCCAGTGTACATCCGAAATCCAGGGGAAAAGAGAGAAACAAGAAGTTACCATTTTCATATTCCAATGCCTGAAGTATCATCTCCACCTAAAAGAAAAATATCAGTCAAGAGGAGAGCATTGAATAAAGTTAACGGAAGAGATAACTATCACAGATAGCATTACATCACAGCAACTGAGCAATAGAATGGACATCCTTCAGTCACCCGTGGATAGCAATTTTATAGAGAAACAATACCTTGTCGAAGTCCTTCACAACTTTGGCTTCTAAAGAAGAATTTTCTTCATATTCCATCCATAAATCATTGATCTCCTTGGCTGCAATTGCCCAACGAAAATAATCAAGCATGAGAATAGATCAAAGCTCAATCTTTCATAATATATATTAGTTCACAAGAATTCAACGGAGAAGAGAAGCAATACCTCGGGATCCTCCACCTAAAAGTTTACACATGTCTTCTAGTGCTGCTCGCTCTCGTCTACTCTTTTCGTCCTTTGGAACCCCATCAGCAGGAGTGATATCTCCAACAATTGCTGTTCAGTAGGAACACAAGAAAATATTTGATGAAGCAAATTAATAAGAAGCTATCAAATTTTTCAAGTGAAAAAGTACTCAGGATTTGAAGACGAAAGACACAGATGATTTGTCCTACCGAGTCTATACAAGACACTGGTCCTAGCGAAGATCATTTGAGTGGAAGTATTCATAAGTGAAAATGATTGATTATGTGAATAGACAGATTATTTCAAGTTCATGTTCTAATGGCTGTTCTATGTTCTTCTCATTGAAGTTAAATTTCATACAACCTCTACTAATATTTTTCAACAAGTCCTCTAAAACCATTAAATTACTTTTCCATTTATCTAATTAAAAACCAAAGTTACTGGATCACTCATTTACATTGGTGTAACTGTCTAGAATGGTTGTAACTAGCTAGGTAGAGGGTAAATCACGCAAATTCCTCAAATATAATAAAATTAGGTAAACGAAAAGGAATACAAGTACCTAAACCAAATACTAAGACACACTGTGAGTTCATAATTGTTAGCAGTTTTGTCACTACAAACAAGCTTCATATGAATGATTTCAGATAAGTCTTAATTCATCTTTGTCAGGTAGAGAAAAAAAAATGATGTAATTCAGGTCTGATAAAGTTTGTAGATCAATAGTCAATGCCATTATCTGAGGAAGTAATACCAAAGGGAAACCTTAAAATATTTTTCCAAATTATAAGATGTGATAAGTTTATGTGATTATAAGTAATCCATCATTTTTTATACCATACTTTTTACTCTTCATTAAATCTTGTTCCATAAAGCTTGTAATAACACAGAAATATAATTGATACACGTACAACCAAATACACAGAGAAGAATCCCAACAGAAAAAAGAATTTGCATAGGGAATACTCATATGTGACAGACTCACCTTCTGCAATGTCATGCACAATTGCCATCTTAACACACCTAAAATTGGAAAAAAGAAAAAACAGTACATCATCATTTTATAAGAATCCTTATGTTTACTGGAAACACAGTACTACAGGAATGTACCAAGTGCATAAAAGCTAAAGCACAAATGTCAACTAACAAAAACACTTACTTGTCACGATCAACTCCAGGAAGGTCAGCAGCAATAAGAGCCATTACTCCCATACGGTACATGTGATCAGCTATAGACTCAGGATTATTAACCCCTCTACGTACCCAACCTTCTCTTTTTGTCGTCTGATCACGTCATCAAACTCAAATTTTAGTCAGAGTGCATAAAAGATGACAATGGAACAGAGGGATAACATGGGAAAATATAACAATATAAAACGAATGTTGCAGAACTTATAACTATGTTTCGATGCAATAGCTTACTGTTTATCCCTCTTTATAAATTACCTTTTCACTTATCAAAAACACAGTATGAAAAGAATGGTTATGTGAGGTTGTAAGCATATAACTAGAATTTGCTATAGGCAATTAACACAACACAGTGATGTTTTAAAGATACACATATATTCTCTTACGCAATGCAAGTAGAGTGTGGTACGATGCACAGAGTACAAGTCTCTGGAAACAACACACACTACAATCCTCATATATCACGATCCATATTCATACACAAAACATCCATGTAGTAAAAGCATAATTTGAAAAAGGAAAGCATAAAATAGACAACGACTGCATTTAGCATTGTACAAACTGTTGCATTATATACCAAACAATCTGAAATAGAGCAAATGCAAACACAAAGCAAAATCCAATACAAGTAGAGCTTAATACAACACATAATGCACAAAGTACAACTCTCTCTGAAAACTACACACCAGAATACTCGCCTATCATTACACCAAAACATTCATCATTACAAGCTGATGCATTAGATACTACACAAACTGAAATAGAGAAAATGCAAATACAAGAAAAGTAAAATTCAACGCAAGTAGAAGGTAGTACAACACGCTGCACGGCGCATGCAATGCACATAGTACAACTCTCAGCAAACCACAACACACTACGATCCCCACACATCACAATCTCATAACTCATACACAAAACATTCATCATTGCAAGCTGATGCATTATATACTACACAAACTGAAATAGAGAAAATGCAAATATAAGACAAGTAAAATCCAATGCAAGTAGAAGGTAACAAACTGCACGGCGCACGCAATGCACATAGTACAACTCTCAGCAAACCACAATACACTACAATCCTCACAAATCACAATTTCATAACTCATACACAAAAACATTCATCATAACAAGCTGCTGCATTAGACACTAACCAAACTGAAATAGATAAAACGCAAATAGAAAAAGCAAAATCAAATACAAGTAAGTAGTGAAGTGATGCTTAGTACAACGCCTGAGGCACAAAGTCCAACTCTCTCTCATCAAACTCCAACACACTAAAATCCTCATACATCACAATTCAATTTCATTACTCATACACAAAACATTCATCACCACAAACTGAAATAGAACAAATGCAAATGCAAATACAAAAAAAAAAAAAGCAAAATCCAATGCAATTAGAACTTAGTACAACTCGCGATGCTCATAGTACAACTCACACCTAACTACTACACACTACTCTCCTCAACTCCTCATACACACAAAAACATTCATCATCTTCCAATCACACTCAAAACACAAAAAAAATCAAAAACAGAGCGCGACTTACCTTGAGGTGGTGACAAAGGGTTAAAAAATCGATGGCAGAGGAAGGAGACGGAGATGCAGATGACGACGATGAAGATGAAGATGAAGATGAAGCTTCGGTAGCCATACGCGAAACCCTAGGAGATGATGAAGACGAAGAAGTTGAAAAGTATTTGAATCTGAACTGAGCAGAAATGGAAGAAGAAGAAGAAGAAGAAAGTAATGAAGGAATGAGTGATTTACAAAGCACTCTGCTCATTTTTGCTCTTTACCCCCCTTTTGTTTCGCTCTTTTTCCGTTTAAATAAATTTAGCCTAAAGTTATTTTTTTGCGTGACTTCCAAATTATTTTACGAGAAAGGACGTCATATAGTGAATTGAGTATCGTATTATTATTTTGATTAATTGATTTTATATTATTAAAAAAAAAATATACATACATATATAGCACTTTTATTGTTATTTTAAATATATCATCATAACTCTAAATTTGTTGAAATTATTATACATTTGTTGTTATTTTAAATAGATCTTCTTCTTGTTTGACTCCTTTGTTGAAATTATTACATATCAAGAAAAAAATCTTTAAAAGTTTGAGGAATATTTGAAATGAGTTCGGTAAACTCAACTTATATACCAATACAAAATAGAAGAGAACTAAAAAAAAATGTAAATAAAATTATGTTTTCATTGTGATTTTTTAAATCTTGAATTCGGCTTAGAATTTACCCAAGTTTTGGAGGTGAAAGGGCAAAATGGTCCTTCTTTGTTGTTGTTGAATTTATTACACATTAAACAACAAACTCAACTTACACATATGCAGAATAAAAGAAAAACAAAACACAAACATATTAAAATTATTCCGGTACGATCATTATTATTATTCTAAATCTTGAATCTGTCTCTCCGCTTAAACTCATGGTAGTAACGGAGGTGAAAAGGTAAAAGGATTCTCCTCCTTCTCCTTCTTATTCTTCTTCTTGTCAAGAGCAACACATCTCTTAAAAACTTTACTAACATTAGACTTAACAACTTTAGAATCAATCTTATCTTTAACCTTAGGCAAACCAATATAAACTTTTATCAAAGTTTTGTAACACTTTAATCCCATTCCAACAAGATCATGACAACATTTCTTGTCAATATCTTCATTGTCATGAAGTGTAGCATTTAGAACTTTTATACCACACTTATTAGGCAAATACTTGGTACAATTCTCTAAATATTCTATCAACTTTTTTGGTAAACTATTTATGTATTTTTCATGTGCATTTTCTTCTTTTTGTGAAGGTGAAATTGTTGGTGGAGGGTGATTTTTGTGATGATGAGATTTGCAAAGTGAAGGAATTGCATTAGAAATTATCAAAATTGTTATAAAGGATGAGAGGATATTGAGTCTTGCCATTTTGATTTATTCTTTTTGTGTGTGTGTGTTGTGATGTTGATTTAATTTGTATTTTATTCCCCTTCAAAAAGTTGATATTTATATAGAGTGAATTAAGATTATTTATTTTTATGTTATAACAATGTTATCTTTATGACTTTTAATAACATTTGGTTATTAAATTAATGAACTTTTAAGTTACAATTAAATGTCTAGAATATTAATGTTACACTATTAAATATAGAGCGTTAGTTTTTCTTTTTTTACAAACTTTTATTTCCCAAAAGTATAGTTATAGTATCTGTGATATGGCGCCACTCTTATTTATCTTATTTTAAATAAATAAATAGAGGGTATTTGCTAAATATTTATCGAATCAAGATAGGGTATGTCTAATCGAAGGAGAAATTTAGGGATAAGAATAGGTGTCACGATTAAGAAGTATTGACAGGAAATTGAATTATGCCCAAGGGGAAATTTAGGGATAAGAATAGGTGTCACGATTAGGAAGTATTGAAAGGAAATTGAATTTATCGGATCAAACTAAAATATTGATTATATTAATTTAAAATCACGTATAATGGATTAGATTTGATGTTGGATAAAAAAAATATTGAACTAAAGCGATACATAATACATTTATTTTATCACAAGATTAAGCGAGCAATATATACATATATTTACTTTATAACAAGATTAATCGATTTTTTAGGCTCATACACCTTTTAAAATAAATCAAGGATGTTATTGCTTGAGTTTTATATTGACTTTTGCAATAAAATTAAAAATGTATTTATTTTTTAAAGTTATTAAATTTGATTAGACTTGAAAGTACATAGTATAAACGTATGGTAGATTAATGAAAAGGTATAATTATAATGTATCACCTAGAAATTGTCTCACATAATAATATATCAATATATTATAAATAAAATTCCATTGTTGAACAACATACATTCATTTCTTAAAATAGCTTTCTATAATAGATTGAATTTGTATTAAATTATGCCCCCAAAATATCAAAAAATTGAAAATAAGTATGGTTTGATTTTACTTTTATAAATGGTTTAACACTTCATAAGTCATTATATTTTGAAGACTTACCATCAAAGAAACCAAAACGAAAATGTATATATCAAATGATTGTAGATTAAATATATCTGATCGAAAATTACAAGAGTTAAAAATCATAATTTATCGTATTGTATTATTAAAAATGATATTATTTTTTTAAACCAATTTTTCACTAAGGATTTTTTTTAAGATGGTGTCTACACAACTATCAAAAACTTTAATGCTATTTGCCAAAATTGATTTAGATTTCTTCTCATATTGTGGCAAACGAATGAGAAGTTTAACCAAAGTAGCATGACATTCAAGACCACTTTGAACAAGCTCTTTACAACAATTGGATGTGATATTTTTATACTTAAATAGGGTCGTAACGATTTCTAGACCACAAGATTGTGAAATGTTGTTAGTACAATTATCTACATAATTTTTAGTTTTCTGCGATAATCCCTTAAAAAACAATCCATCAGGAGTAGCGATAGTTGTATGATAGAGATGACGGTGGGGCTTAAGCGGTTGGACAACGGGATTATCATGGCAACAACCCCGGCCCAACGCGAGGGCCCCACTTATAATAACCAACATTGCCACCATGTTGTAGAAGCCACAAAACCTTGCCATATTTTTAAAAACTATGCTATTTAGGTGATGAAGAGTAATGTTCACAATAATGGGTTGTTGTTTTCTTATTTATTTTTGAGTTTCTTTATTAATCAATTACATTTTGCATTAATTAATCAAATGTAAATACATTGTACGTTGAGAGAGAAAGACGTTGCGATAGTTTCTTTAATTATACACGTCAACTTCAATAAGATGTAAATGTTCATGCATGTTTCAATATACACTATTGTGTACAATGTGACTATCTATATAATAAACACTTATGAATATCTATAGAATTTTTTTCAAAATATAAATTTTATAATTAAAAAAATTTAATAAATTTTAGATTCATATCTCACAAAAACAATTTTATTGATGTTTTCTATTCCAAAAAAACATGGGCTAAATCTCTAGGCCCAATCACAACATAACAAGCACGAATAACATCTTACTTTATTTTAGTAGAAAGTATTGAGAAAGATTAAGATTTACAAATGATATTTTTTTTTTACATAGCGTTTTATGAGTAAAAATTATATTTTTATTATAAATTATTAAAATTACGATATTGCCACTAGTTATTATGCATAAATCGCGTTCAGTGATATCGTTTTATGAGTACAATTATTTTTTCTTACAAATTGTTGAAATTACGATATTGCCACTACTCTTTACACATAAATATTGTTCGGTGATAGCGTTTTATGAGTAAAATTATATTTTTCTTACAAATTGTAGAAATTACGATACTGCCGCTAGTCTTTATACATAAATCGAGTTCCGTAATAGCGTTTTATGAGTAAAAATTATGTATTACTTATAAATTGCTGAAATTAATATATTACTCTTACGTTTTATTTCATTTGTCAATTATTTGAAATATATATATACACACACTTATTACTTTAATTATATGAAGAAAAAATCATTATTATTTTTCTATTTTATACTCAACATTAATGGCTTATTCCCAAATTATTTATCAAGACGCAATATTATTTGTCAATTAATAAATCCATTATATGAATTATATTCTCATATTAATTTTAGTTCTCGCCATGTAAAATTTAAAATGAATAAGTAAAAATTAACAGAGGGATAATCACTTTACATTTGAATTAATTACTCTATTGTAAATGATTGTATGTTGAAGGAAAATAAAATTATGATATTTCTTTTGCAGTGTTAGGAGACTGAGTATATGTATGTAACATGAAACTGTTTAAATGTATCATTTCACATAAATTCACGTAATACTTAAATGTATTGATAATATTTATACATTCATATTATGAAATATTTATAAATGTTAAGTTATATTAATAAGCTAGCTATACTTTAAAATATATTATTATCCTTAATTACTTGTAAGCACTATGTTTACTAAAATGTCATTTCGATGAATGAAACGTAACAAATAAAAGTGAACGAAAAATATTTTAAAACTGAAGGAATATTAAAAAATCCTTCATCAAATAGAGTGTCTTGCATGATGTCCTATCGATATTTTATTACGTAATTGATTAAAGAAAATATTAAATATGTTTAGTTGATGGCATGTCATTTTTGTGGAAAAAAAAATTCATAAAAAGTTTATATATATATATATATAAATTATTTTTTTATAAAGAATGTTTTCCTGCTTTTTATTTGGTTGAACAATAAAAAAATATTATAACGATTTAATCTATAAAATAAGAAAATGCTATTAAAATGTAAGTAGTTGACACGTTTCAATTTATTTACTTTTTAATTTCTCGTTCAGTTAATATTAAAATTAAATTAAATTTAAATTTATACATTACAAAATTCATTTCTAGAAACATCACTTCTAATATGACATATTTTATTCCATTCTCACTACTAAATTTCATTATGTTACAAACTAAAAAATTGTACTACAAAATATATTGAGGTTATGATAGAGATTAGCTACTTTTTGAAAAAAAATGGATAAATTTTATAGTTAAATAGTAAAATTGTTATCTTTAATTTTATTTAGTGATGGATTATTACAAAACTTATTAAGAATTTGGATCATTTATTTTAATGGGTATAGTTTACAACTAATGAAATATGATGAACTAATTAACACTTTAATTTATATGATTTGACTCTTAATTAGTCAATAGTCATGACTAATTAGATGTTAATTAGTTACCAATTGGCAAATTAGTTGGATAAGTAAGTTTAATTCGAGTTAAGAATGGATAACAAAAAATAAACTATGTTTCTATCATCGAGGTTTCTATATATATTCTTTAACGATGTCTCTAACGCACGTTAAAATTAAAATAGATACATCTATATAGTCAAACCTTAATTCCAACTAATTATTAATTGATATAGTGTATATAGAATTATTTGTTTCTTCCATTGTACTCTACTTTCTTATCATGATGTATATCAATAAAAATATACGTGTAAACTAAGTCATTCCTTATACTCGAAAATCAGAGCTGAAGTTTACATCATAAAAATCTCTAGATAATTTTTCACATGAACCTAATATATAGTTTTAAACGATCACGAGGATCAAAATTATCGAAGATTTTACCTAATATATTTGTTAGTAAAAATTAACAAATATCAATAGAATAGTTCAATATAGACATTATTTTTAAAAATGGGGTTTGGTACTCACATGTGTGAGTTATTTTTTTTTTCCCCAAGAATTACAAGTTGTTCATGTGGATTTGTTATTTGTTTATTATATATGGCTTTATTCACATGATTGAGATTTAGAAATTATTATGTTTCCTTTTAACTTTTGAATGAATTAATCAAAAATTCAAAAATGTTAAATAATTCAAACTTTCATATAAAACAAAGTTGAATAGTATTATTAAATCCTTATAAAAATTCAAAAATGTTAAATAATTCAAACTTTATCGTTGGAGAAAAAATATCAAATACTATTAAAGATCAATAATTCCACATTAAAGTTTTTTTTTTAAAAAAAAATGGGTCCAATAAACTGTCGGTGGATGTCTAGTCCTTTTCTAATCAATGAGTCATATTTTGAAAGAAGGAAAAACATGATTTTTTTTCTTCGATGTTCGATATCAAATTACAATTTAATTAAATTCACATGTTAATTGTTGCGTCTATCTTCGATCGTGATGGTTCCAACACAATTTTTTGCTTTCCAATGTTTGAATCTCAAACTTCATCATAAATTATAGTGAAACGAATAAGATTCTTTCAACCTTTGTTAAAAGTCTCGATTATGAACATTATATAAACCCCACCCCTCACTCACCTTCAGACACACTTTTCTAAAGTTCACAGATTCGAATTTTAAATATGAAACAAATAATTGCTATAGGTGAATATGAACTAGTCAGACTGCAATACAAATATCCAACACCGAACGATAAATAAAAATAAAAACACTTCCCCCCACCCCCACTCCACATAGGCCCAAAAAGCCCAATTCTAAGTGAAAGAGCCCAAATAAGTGTCGGTAGAAAAAGCCAACAAATAGGAATACAGTTGTATCAAAATCACACGTTTGAGTCCTAATCATTCACATGTTGTGGGTCCCATGTATACAAAAACTCATTTAATTATCTCGTATTCATATTAGAATCTGACTATTTCGAAATAAGCAAATGACAAAGCCCGTTTATGATGATGGCGACACCCCAAAACTAATCTTTTCATAGTCATAACTCGAAATTTTTAGAGAAAAATCTCGATCATTCTGTCACAATCCGACGAGTTATACATGTATTTCACAGTCAAGCTTAGCTGTCCATCTTCACTATTTAAGGCTCAAACTTAGCTGGCTTTTTCTCTCTAATAAATCCTAACCATTTAATTGTCAACAAATATCCCTCCATGTGCCTACACAAGATCTCACTACTACAATTAAATATTTTAACAAAAATAAATGTTTTAAAAAAAACAAGTGAGTAATATCCAAAATGCATATTCAAAAAAAAAAAAATTAATTTTTATATTTTAGTCTAATAAAAATCATATATACTCAAAATTATATATCTGATCAGAATCTTGAATATCAACTTGTACATATCACGATTATTCGTAATATACTTTATTACTTATAAAAGTACTTTGTTATTAGATATTGTTATTGTACTTTTGTAAAAATTATCACATAAATAAGGAAACAAGAATATACATCTCAATTATCATAATCATATAAATATACACATAAAAAAAAGAAAGTAAAAGACAATATATGAGACAAAGAATAATTAACTTCTTTTATCCTTTGCAAGGAAAGCAATAACAAGTTGTTCTAAAAAAGGGAAAGGGAGTTTATCAAATCTTTTTCCCTCCTCTTTCCCCAATAATAATAATTATAATTAATTAAAAAAAAAAGAATTGGTATTCACCTTTTCTTTTCTTTTCTTTTTTCTTGCTTTTGTGATTACAAAAAAGAAAAAAAAAAATCTAAAATAACCACAACATGAAATTTTTTTAAAAAAATTAATTATCAATTTACAACTTTCCTTGATCATAGCCATAATAAGAGAGATACCATTTAACAAACTTTTTCAACCCGGTTTGTAAATCGGTTGTGGGTTTATACCCGAATTCTTTCCGGGCCGAACTTATATTCGCATGAGTAAACGGAACGTCGCCGTTTCCGGGCATTACGACGAAATTCTTCTTAGCTTTAACCTTTAAATGCTTCTCTAACATCGCAACCATCATCGGAACTGTCACCGGCGACGTATTACCCAAATTAAATATCCGATATGGAGCGGGTCCCCGTTTCTTCCCACCCGACCCGGTACTTTTACCCGAAGTATCAAGTGACCCGATACAACCCTTTACCACATCATCGATGTAAGTAAAATCCCGAGCTAAATCAACTCGATTCTTACCTCGGTAAACCGTAATCGGTTTCCCTTGTAATATATTGCGGGTAAAGCTGAAATAAGCCATGTCGGGTCTTCCCCACGGTCCGTAAACTGTGAAGAATCTTAACCCGGTTATCGATAAACCGTAAATATGATTATACGTGTGTGTAATTTCTTCACCTGCTTTTTTCGTAGCGGCGTACAATGAAGCGGGTTGATCAGTCCGATCCGATTCGGAAAACGGTACTTTTTCGTTTAACCCGTAAACAGAACTTGAACTCGCCCAAACAATGGCGGGTTGTGGGTTCGAATTTTTACAAACTTCGAGCAGGGAAACAAGGCCGGCGATGTTACTGTGTATATACGAACCTGGATTTTCCATGGCGTAACGAACTCCAGCTTGAGCAGCCAGATGCATTACATGTGTAAATCGAGCAATGTCGAACAACTTTACCAACAATTTTGAATCGTTGATATCACCATCGACGATGAAAATCGAATTCTGGGTGAGTAGATTCTTTCGAGCTTTTTTCAACGACGGATCGTAGTAGTTGTTGAAATTATCGATTCCTACAACTCCGTCGCCTCGTTTCTTCAAGGCGAGGGAGACGTGGGAACCGACGAAACCGGCTGCGCCGGTAACTAACACCGACATTCCGCCGTGAGACCGGCGGATCTGAGCCGAATTAATAACATTTCTCTCCCAATGATGACCACCCCATGTAGAGGTGAAATACCGGTTACCGGAATCCATAAACGACTGAAAACACAAATATGAAGCTGTTAAAGCTATTAAAAACAATGCCCATAGAAACATGTTGCTTGTAGATGCAAAACATCGATGAAAATGTCGATTTCTATCCTTGAATTTTCCCGGTGTAGACGGAAACAACTCCTCCTCTAACGAAGGCATAACTCAAAAATTTCTTCTATCACTATTTTTATTTTCAATTTATTTTATTTCAGCAGATGCAGAGAACAATTTGTTGAAAAATTGTGAGTCCGCATCTGCGAAAAATGAAGATAAAAATAGAGGAATATATATAGTGGGTGACCACAAATAAGGCGACAAAAGACAACGCGTGAACGCGTTGAGAAGTTAGAGAGATAAATAAATAAATAAATTTGTTTAATAATAATAAAAGAAAATAATGACTACAAATGAGGGGACAAATAGTACAAAGTATAAAAAAAAAAGTAAAAGTTTAAAAACATGAGGGGAATTTGGATTTTTAGTGGGGCAGGGTGGGGTAAAAATAGAATTATCGGTGAAAGTTTAAATTTAACGATAATAGTAAGGTATAGAAAATTTTGTATTTAAATTTTTTAGTTAAGGATAAAGGTTGTTGTCGTTATTCAACTAATTTGAATATGCGTGATAAAATACAAATATAAATATTTCTAGCTTTAAATTGAAAATCCATAATTTATTTTTGAGTTGGTATTCGAAACCATTAGTTATAAAGGTAAAAAAAAAATTAATGTTCTTTTATGCGGAATTTAATAAAGATACGATAAAAGATTATCAAGATTTATGTAGTGTAAAAACTTATTAACACTTTCTTAAAAAATAAATAAATGATAGTATAATTAGTCTATGTGTAGTGTAAATATTATGGAATGTGTTTTTATTTTGTTTTTTTTTTGTTTTTTTAAATTGATTTTCTATCTTTGCTCAATTTTTTTTTGGAAGATGGTGTAAATTGTTTATAAATCTTAAATTAATGATTTGATATTCCAACGAATCTTAATTCAATCATTGTGTTCTTTTCCTTTTGTATTTTTGCAAAGTTTTACTGATTATAGTTACTCTATTAAGTTTGTGTCAAATATTTATAAATATAATAAATGTTTGGTAAATTTGATTATATGAAATTATTGTGTAAAAAATTATTATTAGCGGTAATTAATTCTTAATTATCATTAGAAAAGTAAGAGTATATGTCTCTAAAATATTTAGCGATATTGATTCTAATGATACTTAACTAACGTCAATAAAGACTTTAACACTATTATTATCAATATTTATTGCTGCTAAAAGTTATTTTTATTGTAATGTATATGAAATGTACACAGATTTTATTTCTACCTCCGGATGATAAAGGTAAACTATATTAATATTAGATTATTTTTTTCTTATTTATTTCACACTAATATTGCTTTCTTTTTACTGTTAATCTTTATTAATTATTATAATGAGGAGTTATTGTCAATAAGTAATTGAGTGAATATCACTTTATACACGTAAAGATGTTGTATTTAAAGTGAAGTTAATGATTGACCTTATTTTATATAAGATTTCAATTATCATATTGTCTCTTGCTACCATCAAAGAACTATTTAATTTCCATAAATTGAATAAATTAAATTTAAACACGTAATTTGTTTGTTTAAATTTTTCAAATTATTGTTATATTTGACTAATTTAAAAAACTATATTACTATACTTATTTTATATATCATAGTGATCACACAAGTAGTTAATTGGTGGAACTATTAACAATTATGGTAATTTTATAAATATTTACTTGTAAAATGATTAAAAGTGACGATCTAATTAAATAAAAATTTAGTATGCTGAGTGAGATATTATATAAATACGAGACTCGTTTTTTAAACAAAAAGACTATAGTTTAATTTGATTTTATAGATAATTAAATTTCAACGAATAATAAATCGTAGAAACTAGTTAAATGTAAATATTATGAAAGATACTCAATAGATATGCTTATTTAAAATATTACTTGGTGCGTGCTCAAGTAATAAGTACGTATAATGTGATAATTAACATAACTTATTTTAATTAAAAAAATATTGTTAATGGGAAATCATTACTCATAATGACATATTCACTGTTTTTAGAAATAAATAAATCTAAACTCTTCAAAAAAGCTAATAAATTCAATTAATGTGAAAATATATATATCAAAGTGAACATACTCTTTATGTGGAAATATTTCCTTGTTTTTCACTTATTCTATATAAAAAAAAGTTAATTATATTATATGTATCTTAATTAATTTTTGCATCTTTAATGGTAGATAAAATTGCAAGCGATTATAACACATGATTAACCAATTAATTATTGAAAAATTAATCTAAATAGTTATTTATCTCATCGTCTAAATAAAAAATAGCTGAAATATATAAAAAAAATTATGAATGAAAAAAGAAAAGGTAAACAATTAATATGATATACGAATAAATTTACCCTTTAATTAATTATACCAATTAGTCCATGCATCGCGTGATAAAAAAAATTAGTTCATACTCTCCGATCTCAGGATTAGTGTCATTTAATCAAAAATAAATAAATATAGCTTAATAATTAGTATTTTAAGCCTTAATTAACAATTATTACAATGATTCAGCTACTTATCAAACATGAAATAGTTCATTACCGAGAAAAAGATCGAGATTTACTGATAGATTCGTTTTATAAAATGTATTGATTAGCTTTGTATTGATCTGCTCTATATCGAAGCATAGAGATAAAGAGCAAATCAATATATTTAATACAAAATAAAATAAATAAAATTCGAATTCTCATTATGTATTATTATTTCATTAAACTCTTGGTTATTTAATAAATACATGACATATATTTACTCTATCGATTAATTATACTTATCGAAAGGTGGGACCCAATATATAAAAATAAGAGTAAATTAACATAACATGGACACCATTTTGTTGAACCGGTTTAGTACAACGTGACAAACAATGTGTACACGTTATTTATTGCTTCGGTTTTCTTTTTCTTACTAATTTTGATTGATCGGTTTATTATCGATCAAATCGATCATCTTCTATTTTTTTTATTATTATTTCTGTTTACTTTTACTTATTTAAGATAACTCTCGTATTTAGTCAAGATACTGAACAATAAGTAACGAGTTCAGATGTCTAGAATTAAAAAATGAACTTTACGATAAGTGAACTCGAATTTAATCGACTAATATGAACAATAAATTCCAACTTTACCCCTAAGGGCGGTGGCAATGTTGTCATAGGTTCCCATATTTTTCTGTTTTGTTTTTTTGTTTCTATATTAAAAAGAAAGTCTATTTGCCAGCTTTATTTGCAGATAATAATCAGTCCAACCTGAATATTGACTTTTTTTTTAAAAAAAAATAATAATTATCATATAAATTATAGTTTTAAATTCCTTGAGGAAGGTTCTATGAAACTATGAGGACTGAACTTAATATTTTAACATAATTATTAACTCTTATGAGAGAAACTCTAAACGTATATCTCAATCGAAAAATTAAAATAATCAATTGTTAATTAATGAAATAAACTGTCGATAGCAAACAAAAGATGGTCAATTATTTTAGTTTTTAAGAGTTATAATTTTTATAACGAAGTAGATAATTTTTCTTAATGACAAGTTTCATAATTATATACATAATGGATTTTTAATAAATTCGTCTGAATCGGTAGATAGTGATATAACTACTATTTTGCTCAAGGTTAAGATATTGATTTTACTTTAAGAATATAATATTCTGATGCAAATTTAAAATTTGAATTATTCAAATTTTAACAAAATTTTAAAACGAATCCTATAAGCCGACCAATAGGGCTAACTCAATCATTGTAAATTTTTATACTTAATTTAGTATTTATTAAAAATAGTTTATTTTATTTTATTTATTAAGAAGAAAAGGATTAAGATGCCAACATTTGGTGGTTGGAATGAGATTTAATAAAATTATAAAATGAAGAAAGCTTATAGAATAAAGTTCAATGTGAACTTAATGACGTGATTGCTTTAAAGTAAAGTCTTCTTTTGACCTAACTAAGCACATCTTGTCTCTTATTATAATAAAAATAATAATAATGATAAATGATAAAAAGAAAAAAAAGGAAAAAAACAACCCTAATTTAGTGCATATGTCACTTCACATGTTATTAAAAACTTTCGTTTTATTTTTCTATTCGATGTTTGATATTATTTTAATATTTTTTACTTATTAAAATACTATAATTTATATAATCGTCAGATCACTACTATACATTTTTATTATACGCCGCCTCATAACTCACTCGAAAAATGTTTTTATAAAACATTTGGTGAATATTAACTATATTTGACTGACAAAAAATTTGAATTCATTAAATCAAGAAGAGCTAAGTTGTGAATAAATAATAATTAATGAAATAGGTGTAGCACAATAAATAGATATAAATTCTGACTTTGATAATATATATATATATATATATATATATATATATATATATATATATATCCAGTACTATATGAGCTGTGATGTGTACTTTACTTTTACTACTACACTAGTTTTTTCTTTATCAAATTAATAAGAAAAAATTTCAACTTATGGTATAGATTATATAATTATATATATATATATATATATATATATATATATATATATATATAAATTTAAATTGTATAAAAAAATGAGTTAATTTGAATTTCTAACAGTAAAGCATGATATCTAATTTGAGACAGAAGAATTTGAAAATTTAGAAGTGTTTTCGTCAGAATTGTACATTTTTTTTTCTAAATGGCTTTATTTCTATTGTTTTATTATAATTCTAAAATCTAATTTTGAATTGGCATATATGTTTGAAATAATATTTCAAATTCATGTATCAACTATAGAGTCATAAGTTCTAAAAAAAGTATTGTCTTCTATCGTCACAGAAAGTTAAACACAACTTTCATCTTAACTCTAACTTCGTAAATTTCAAATAAAGAGATAAATATTTGAAATCTATAGTCAAACGTCAACTTAGTTTTAGAAAATTTATTGATAATAATATAGTGTTTGCACCAAATTAATGGTTTAAAAAGTTGCCAATTTCTAATCATTTTGTTATTGGGCCATGGCCCATTAATTAACAAGAAAGGCTTCGTAGAAGTCCAATCTTTGGGCCTTGTTCTTTTTCACAATTAGCATGCCTTTGGTTAGAGTTATTAATATACGATTATTTTATCATGCGTTTGGTTAGAGTTATTAAGTAATTATTGGATTATTTATTCCACCATTTATATTATAGTAATATGATAAGTTATCTCATATACCTGGTGGATAACTTATCCTGATATAACTTATTTCGAGTTAATTATTTCCTAAATTACTTGTTCCCAACCAAATGATCCCTCACCGTTTTATAAGCGAAGACTATTAATTCACTTTAAGATTTGACAACGCAACACTTAGCTTTGCTCCCTCCAATCATAGCTAACACTATCACTAAAATTTGTATCAAAGAAACTACATGTGACATTATATATTGTATACAATAATAACATATTCAGATCTTATATCCGTCTTGGTGAGAATAGAATTATTTTCGATGATATGATATATAATGATATATGTACGTAGAAATAAAACTTTAACATAAGGTGAAGAATGCATAAAACACAAACCAAACATGATTCCTTAAAACACAAATCACAATGATCAAACTAGTAGTACAAAGTTACCTTACATTAAGACTTCACCATAATATTTATTACTTAATATTTTCTTGAGGTAGTGAATTTTTTTTCACTAGTGAAATATGACATGCATGCATGGATTTAGTTGCCACCATTTCCTCCACCATACCCACTACCCTGTCCACCTCCATATCCACTACCACTGGACCCTCCTCGATTTCCAGATCCAGAACCAGCTCTTGATCCAGCGTATGACCCTGCAGATGAGCCCGCCTCAGAACCACCACCACCTCCTCCTCCCGAGGAAGATGAACTAGAACTAGAACTCGAGCTTGAACTTGAACTTGATCCTGACCCTGAGCCAGCTCCTGCACCAGCACCTGAACCACTTCCACCACCTAACCCTAACCCTATCCCAACACCAAGACCAATTCCACCCAAATTCAACCCTAAATCCATCCTTGCAACTCTACTTTCAGACAACACAATAAAGCTTGAAAAAACAAGCAAAACAAGAAAAGAAAAAGCCTTCACCTTAGTCATACTTGAAAAAATATAGGACTAAAATAGCAAAGCTAATGTTTAGTGTACTATTTTTAGCTACTTGTGTTATGATGTTTTTGTTGAGTAACACATAAGGAATGTTAGGGCTACTTATAGTTGTAGATACTAATTAGGTAGCACTAAAACAAGTGGACCACATTTTAACTAATTTATTCACGAGTTAAAAGTTAAATATATCATTTTACACCATCAGATAACTTTATCTTATTGTACACTTTAAGTAGATTTATTTATAGATGCTATACATCAAATTTATCTTAATGTATGGTACTAGGAAAATACTATGTTGATTTATTAATTTTTTTCAAAACAAATGAGACGAAAATTTGTGGATGAGAATGCTAACCAAGTCTGTCCAAAGAAAATAAAAAATAAATGCTAAGCATGCAATACAAAAAGGTTATTGGAGTGCTGATTTGATGGTGTATACAGAATATACTATGATGATATTGTGACAATCCACAAATCCACTATGGTAGTGGAGTTTTTTTTTTTTTTTTTTTTTTTTTAAATAAAATATAAAATAAAGCTAATAAAATCCCATATTTTAAGACGGATAACATATATTTTTGGAATAAAGATCATTTTTATCGATGTAACTATATAAATCATAGCTCGCGATATATCAATTTCTTTGATCATAAATCTATAATTACCAATATTTTCCTGTAAAAAAATACGTGTTTTTTTAGTAATAATGGTACAATGAATATTTTATATTAATAACACATATAAGTTGAATTTTTTTTAATTATATGTAGCCAAATATATACAAAGTGGAAATGTATATAATACAAATGAAAATGTACATTGCCATGAGGAGAATTGATTAGTAAAATATTTTAGAAGGATATAAAATGCATATAATATTGTTGAATGGAATGATGAGAAAGATCCCAAAAAATGATATATATAAATAATATGTAGGAAAATTTTAGATTTAACTTGGACTTAATTAATTAATCTAGGTGTGAATTTAATTTTGTAGATGTAGTTCTCTAGGTTATATTTAGTGCACAAGTCAAAATAATATAATATATGATCATTTGCTATAATGGAATATCACTATTTAGATCAATATTGAAATGTGACAAATAACAATAAGAAATTGACAAGTGATGAAATTGGTTAGAGCAATAATGGACCACAATGAGTTTATTACACTTTTTAAATTATATGTTTATAATTTAATGGTTGATAAAAAATTTTAAAGAAAAAATCATACATATACATCTAATATATATGTCAAAAATATTAATTTGGTTGAATTTATCAATGGTATAAAACTATGTATACCTTATTTTGTATATTTACATGTCATTAATTTCAATAATCTTATAATTAAAAGATTAAAGTCGACTATCAAAAACATTTAACCCAAATTAATATGCTTACAATTCAAATGTGAAAGATCGTGATACATAAAAATAAATGCATCGTGTTATAGTACAAAATCAAGATTTAACTGATAAAAATTTGCTATATATTCATATAACTTGAATTATCTGTATAAAAAAATTATTATCGCAATAGAATTGTATTTATGTATAAACTAAATTCTTACAAATAAAATTCTATATACCTCAATTTTGTATATACATATCATCAACTTTAACAATTTGTAGCTTTCTAACTCTAGCCCCCACCTAATCCAACCGAACCCAAAAAACTTAAATAGTGAATTAAAAATCAAAAATCATTTTCATATTTGTCTAAATAAATATTCATAATAATTTTTAAGCATGAAAACTTATTATTACTTTTGGATGCAATTATTCTTATACTCTAATTTAATTACCACCAATATATTATAATATGTGATATTTGCATCAATTCAATAGATAACACTACGTATAATGTTTTCATAAATTATTATAAAATTATAATTAATTAATACACATTTATTTTTAACTTTATAACTTAACTATATTAAATTCAATGACTTCTAATTTAATTTAGTTTTTTTTTTTTTGATATTTTTGAATATTAAAAATTGAGTAAGTAACAAATGCCTAATTCAAAATTTTCAAAACCTTAACTGAAGACCGCTGGTAAGAGAACTGAACGCCGCTGAGCCTCTTGCCGTCGCCGGAACCTCTCTCCGCCGCCGGTCTCTGTCACCACTCGCCGTGTCCCTCCTCGCTGAAGCTTAGAGGTATTGTTTGTGACTTATCGTCAACTGGAAATTCATGTTTTTAAGGATTAGTTAGTGATAAAAATTCCTTTCTTAAAGCTATTTGTTTACCCCAAATTTAGAAGGGAATTGGAGCTATATAAGAATTAGTGTATTAAATTGAGCTATTGTACTATCAGTGAGGAGTCAGAATTTGAAGTTTATGGTTGCTGAACTTACTGTTTCTGATAGACCGTCGGCTCAAGGAGTACTTTTGATTACTGTGAATTATGTATAAAATTTACTTATTTGTAATATTCTATTGATTAATGCTTGTTTTTCCTTTAAAATGATCTAATTTATGCCTGATTTTAACTTTTATCTTTCCATCAAATATGTTCAGTAGCTTGTTCAACTGTGTTAGTCTAAGTTGTAATTAGAGGACATGGTGATATATGTTTTTCATGGTCAAATACAAGGTGAAACTGCTGGAGTGAAGTACCAAATCATAGTCCCGTTGTACGCATACTTAATGCTCTTGTGAATGCATATGAGAAGCATGAGAAATTTTAGAATGGAGAGAAAGAGGGCCGGGGTTAGCTGCTCTATGTAGTGTCCATAAGGGCTATTGTTTGCCTGGGAGATAGGGCGACACTCCTCCATGTGTGTTGCTGGATCTCATGTACACAGGGCCACAATGTGTAACTTAGTTTCTATTACTGTTTATGTGTTACCTTAAAGTTCTAGTTTAGTTGTCTGCTTACATGTGTAGCTTAAGGTTTCAGTGTTCAGTCTATTATCAGTTTCAGACCTTTAGTTGTTTACATGCTTTCCATGGATGCATTTTCTTCGTGCTATGTTTATCTGAAAAGGTCTTGCCTTGTCTTCTTAGGAATTAGCATATGGGACTTACTGGGTATCCTCCAGAGATACTTATCTCATTTAGGCATGTCACATCGTGTGACAGGTGTTGAAAAGAAGCACATGTCTATGAGCAGACGTTCTAGATTTAGTTGACAAGGTCTGTTGATTCATAACAGTGGTAGCAGATCTTTCCCCATTTTTTACTTTTAGATATTTTCGTTATTCTTGGCAGTTCCAATTTTTTTTTTTTTTACACTCTTGGGAGATGGCCTAAGTTCATTTATTCAGATTTTAGTTAGAGGCTTGTGACTGGGGATGTTTTGAAGTTAAGTTCCTTATTTAGTTTGATTGCAATATTTAATCAAGACATTGGGGGTCTGACAACCAAGGCTAAGAATTTTCTTTGATGGGGTACTGCATGGATCCTTGCTGATAGCAAAAAGAAAAAATGAACTTGCTATAGATTAAAAAGATCCAGATGGGATAAAGAGCCGTATCTTATAGTCTTTGTTTTGCAAGTCTACCAAATTTTGACTTTTTCACAAGTGTGTATATTTGTGTAGGACTTGATAAATCTTTTTGGTGTGTATCTTTGCTACAGATTTAAGGAGGCATGTTTTATCTGAGTGTATTAGAACACACACTGAGGTTGCCGCCTCATCTCCTGAACCTTCCACTCAATGAAGCAATCAAAGGAGAGCTTGAGGGTCTCTTCGTGGATAAGGTTCATTTTTTTCTTTTCTTTTGAGGCTGCATTACTGTTTTCAATCCATTTCCCAACTCAAAAAGATTTGGCATTATTACAAGACACTAATTTCTGGACACGATGCTAAGGTTATTGCAAATTTGGGCCTCGGCATATCTATTTATGATATTCGCTCCGTAGATGACGGTTTTATCTATCCAAGTGAAGGTGCCTCCACATATAAGGTATTCTACTTGTTGCTGCAGTTAATTATATTTAGGTTAACTTGAATGGATTCTACAAACACATATCATCGTCCCTCATGAGAGATTCCCATTATCCAAAACCTGTTCGTTGAAACTGTTTTCTTTTAATATAAAATGATTTCAATTGATATGTTCTCTCGCTTTACGAGTATCACTACCCCATACCAGGAATTGCAGTTGCACTTTTTCCTTACTCTAAATATGAATTTGTGATTATGAGGATCTCATTCCTGAGCAGGGATGCAAAACGACACAACTTTATTCTAAATTATATCTTTCTTCTTCACTGATCCAACCAAAAATATCAAAATGAAGAAGCTAAATTCCTCCTCAAGATTTTAAAGAATAAGAGATGTGGATAAGTGTCACTGTGTAAGTATCTTTGGTCTTCAATAAATCTGTTACTACCTTCCTTGTTACGATCTATATGAAGATCTGATGTCTCATTGATTAAGAAAAAATGCTCAATATCCTTGTCTTTGCCTACAACAAAAACCTTTCAATTAGAGGAATGGATCCTGGCTTGACCACATAATAACCAAAGAGACTTCTGTGTCAACGATTTTCCGTACTAATGATTTTTTCTTTCAAGGCCAGAGTTAGAACTATCCAATAGTTTTGCATGAAGGGGTGCAACACCATCTAAAAATATAGGGAGCATATACAACCTTGTCCTTCAGAGATATAGCTCACCAAAAATATCATACATAATCAGTTAGCCATATAAGCAAAGCTGAATCAGTAGCTAATGGTTTTATCCTAGCCTTAAAATTGGTAAGGGACTAATACACATCTTGATAAAAGACCAAATAGGCTTTCAGTGTATTGGCATTTGAAGATGCAGTTGTGAGATCCTACTTATAGCAATGTGCTTACGAGTTTCAATGACATCTTTGACATGCTAATATGATGTTCTTAGTTGCAAGAAGTTCTATAATAATTCTATAGTTTATGAGCTCTTTCTGGACTAGCATTTCAGTGGTATTAAATGTGTCATGTGACTGATGGCTATCATCAAACAGCTTTCTATTGTTTGTCGTATCTTTTGTGATAACATGTTCATTAATACAGAAAAATCATGGTGTCTTGCAGGTCAAGTTTAGACTGGTAGTGTTTCGCCCATTTGTAGGAGAAGTAATAAGTGCTAAACTCAAAGAGTCCAATGCAGAGGGTTTGCGCTGTAAGCCTCGAAGAATGTGTACAATTTATTTTCATCTTATTTCCCTCTGTTGAAGTTCCTGTCATATACGTTGTGAGACATATATAGCCAAGTATTACAATTCATGAGAACTATCTAGCACTGGAAACTATTAGTTGTTTGAACCATGCAAAATTGGAGTGCAGTGGGGATGAGTTGGAATGTTTAGTTGCCATTTCTGGCCAAGTTGATGTGTCTAGATGTACACTCTCAAACTTGGAGTGCTTACCTGCCAGCTGAGGCCAAATTTGACAGTCCGTTTATACATTATGTTGTTTCTTTATGATTTAAAATATGTAGCTTATGAAGTGAGATTTGCTCATTTTAGATATTCTTCACATCCCAAATCTTTCAGAAAAGGAATCTTAATGTTCGTTCTGTTTTGTGCTTGGCAGTGTCACTTGGATTTTTCGATGACATTTATGTACCCGCACCTCTATTGCCAGATCCATCACGTTCTGAGCCTGATCCTGAAAACAAGTAAGTACTTTTTGTCACAACGTCAAATTTTGTGGTGGGATCTCATGTACTGGTTGGTCTTTCTGAATCATTCATCTTAAGTTTCTTCACATATGGTTTTATTGTCCATTTCAGGAACCAAGTTAGGTGGATATGGAAGTTTGATGAACTAGATTATCCTATTGATGGCATAGATGAGGTTGTTAGACCTAACAGTTTTGCTAATGCTGCACCATTTTGTCGAATGATGTATGTTAAAATTTTGACGATTGTATAAACTGCAGATTAGATTCCAAGTCCATAATGTTAGTTATCCATCAATGCCACTGGAGCAAGATAAAGATTCAAAACCATTTGCACCGATGGTCATAAAGGTATGTCAATACTAAACTTCATTCGCGCTGTATATTATTTTTTCCTTTCCGACTGTTGAATTGATATAATTGAATCAGACACATTATAAAGGAAAATGCCTTGCATAAATTTAACCTTCAGAGGATTTAATCTTGGAATTCTAGGTGAAACAATGTTGTTTATCAGTAACATACTAGCATTTGGTCACATGAAGTAGCTATATCTTGAAATTGAGGTAAAAATGGAATGGTTTATTTTCAATAAGTTGACAGGGGAATTAAAATTCCTATGGAGCAGGTCCTTTAGAGTTTAGATGTTGTGTTGGTATTCATGATGTTGTGCGCCTCTGTTATTTCATCAATTATCTACTACCTCCCACCAATAAAGCTACTGGATCACTTTGCTATCAAGGCTCAGGCAGATAGAAAGAGACCACCTATTTTTTTAGGGGTGCACCCATTTTCTAGAATTCTTAAGAGTCGTCTCTTGTATCAAGGCCACACCCTTGGGTGCAAATTGAAACTTCCAAAAAGGTTACCTAAACATCATGTGATAGTGAGAACTCTAATGGAATGATTAGGAGTGACTGTCCATACCTAGTAATCACATATGAGATTACCTGGACAGTGTCAAATGGACAATCAAGAAGGCTCATGGCCTAGGTTGGTGACTTACTTTTCACTTTCGAGGGTGCTCTCTTAAGGTCGGCCAAGTAGTCTGGGGTGTACCCAAAACCTTGTAATCTCATATCAATGATCCTTGGTAGATAATGCCATTCTCCCTTCTTTTTTTCTAGTGTTCTTTGTAATATTGAAATGAGTTCTTGTCCCTATTATGTTAATCAAAATAATCTTGCATTTTGGTGTCTGAGAAAATTCTCCTCTGTTATTCTTATTTCTCTAGTCTTATTTTATTAACTTTAATTTTTTTTCCTTCTGTTTGTATATTATTAGGGATCTCTTGATGCTGATGGCCTTGGACCAATTTCATGGTGGATATAGCAGAATTGTTGTATATTTTTTGACATCATGAGAGAGCAGCAAAATGAGCTAGAAGACATTTTCAAGTAGTGTTTGATTGATTATGTATTAATCAATATTCGATTGATTGGTTTGAGTTTATCTGACACAAAAGATTTGTCCAAGTCACTTCGATAGAAAGGAAGGAATAGTCTGTATATTTCGTTGGGGATTTCTGGGAAAAAATCATTGCAGATTCTTTCGATTCCTTGTAAAAGATATTTAATCCGTTAGAATAGAATTAAAGAGGATATTTATGCCAATATTTCACACGAAGACAATATTCTTAAAAGGATTTTCAATTTAAGTTATTTAGAAATTTAGATTTTTTTTCATTATTTACTTGCTTTAAAAGACAAATTATTTACATGTTTTACTTTAAAGTGCATTTGATTTAGTTTATTTTAGCAAGAAAATAATAATTTTGATAGCGTTGTGTAATCCCTTTTATGGTTATCTTTTTTAATTTATATATAACTAACACAACCTATTCTTATATATAGTAAATCATAAAAATTATTTATACATTTTTTACTTTATTTAAACATTAGTTTTTCTTCACGAAAACTCTTAAATACAGGTTCACTTGACTGAGTAAGGTTCAATCGAGCTTATGTGCTTGCCAGGCCTTTTACGATCTATTTTTCTTTGAAAATATGAAACTGTTCACCCTCAATAATTGTTTTGTTCGCTCTTTTTATTTATAGTAGAATAGACTATAAACACATCACTAATAAAACATCGTAAGATAAAGTGTAAAGAATAGTCCTAACAACTACAAAGTATTACGTTTGACAAGAGAAGAATTATAGAATTTTTCAACATAAGGGAATGACCGATCATAAAGGAACATGATTTTTTAATCCAATACAGGAAAAAACGAGTTTTGAGATTGAAATTATGTGCATATCCTGATCTTCAAATATGTACATATTGAAACATCTAGAAATAAAATTTACCGTTACAAAAAAAAAATAACATTCGCAAAAATTATAACCAAATACAATTTCATCATCGACTCCAACTTTAAAAATTTCAAATAAAATGATCACGTATTTCATTTCAATGACCAAACGTCTACTAATACATCCTATTCAATTCTATTCTTATTCTAGTATATTCTATTCATTTAATGTTAACGTCAATAAAAATTTATACCAGTGTAACTCTATTATTCAATATTATTCTTATATACCATCTCAAACGACCCTCGAGGGGAATTGGAATTTATCCATATTTAAGGGACTAAAAGTGCAAACTTCAAAAAGTTCCTATAAAAGACTACAAACTTATTGTGATAATTTTTCTTCTTCAAGTGAAACAACACAACCCTTGAATGCCTCTATACCCTTCGCAATTTTGCTTCTCTGGTAGAAATTTTTTTCTTAATGGGCTGTTATTAGTACAAAGGTATGATCTTTTTCTCTTTTCTTGTTATGGGTATGTCTTAATTTGATGAAAAAAATCTTCAATTTTTCCAGCCATTGTTGAAGAACTCAGTTTTTTCTTTTTTCTTTTGCTTGTTTTAGTCTGTTCTTCTTGATTTTGGTTTTTTCTTATTAGGGAGATGAAATTGTTTAGTTGTTTACTGATTAAAAGAAATGATTGTGTTTATGTTGAAATGTTTTTTTTTTTTTTTGATGTCATTGATTGAGTAGGGATGTATAGTTTTGTTTATTTGATTATGCCCCTCTTTGATTTTCCTGATCTTTTGTTGTGTTTTATCTGTTTTGCATTGACCATTATGGGTTTTCATCCTGAAAAGATTTGATTTTTGGATGACTGTGGTGTTCGGGTTAGCTTGAGTTTGTCTGTCAAGGAGTTGGATAGATAGGTAGAAATCACATACTGTTTTTTTAGTTTTGTTGGGATTTGAATGTGAGACCTAATGGTACACAACAACTCCATTAATCAGTAAGGTGTCACTGAAAAGGTTTGTATCTGTGTATGGGGGTTGATAGGTTATGAACAGCCCGCAAGAAGAAAAATAAAGGTGTGGTTGTGTGTGTGTTGTTGTAGTTGGTGGGGTTGGGTGTCTTCTTTTGGAAAGTCATCATGGAGGCAATGGTAGTAATTAAGATTCTGATGCACATTCATTTGGTTTGTTTCTTGAATAGGAAATCGGTGCAAGTGTTTTGGGGACGATAGGTTATGAATAGCCATCAGGAAGAAAAAGCGCGGGAAGGAAGGGTTGTTGTAGTTGGGGGGCTGAGTGTTTTCTTTTGAAAAGTCGTTGTGGAGGCAATGGTAGTAATTTAAGATTCTGATGTAAATTCAGTTTTTTGTTTCTTGAAATTGGAAATCGGTCCAAGTGTTTGGGGGTTGGTAGGTTATGAACAGCTGGTAGGAAAAAAAAGCGCGGGAATGGGTTGTTTTAGTTGGTCGGGTTGAGTGTTTCCTTTTGGAAAGTCGTTGCGGAGGCAATGGTAGTAATTTTAAGAATTTCTGATGCACATTCAGTTTGTTTGTTTCTTGAAATAGGAAATCGGTGCAAGTGTTTGGCGGTCGCTAGGTTATGAATAGCCTGCACGAAGAAAAAGCGCGGGAAGGGGTTGTAGTTGGTGGGCCTGAGTTTTCTTTTGGAAAGTCATTTTGGAGGCAATGGTAGTAATTTAGGAATTCCTGATGCACAAGTCTATTTGTTTCTTGAAGTAGGAAACCGGTGCAAGTGTTTCGGGGTTGGTAGGTTATGAACAGCCTGCAAGAAGAACAAACGCAGGAGGGGGGGGGGGGGCTGTAGTTGGTGGGGTTGAGTGTTTTCTTTTGGAAAGTCATCGTGGAGGCAATGGTAGTAAATTAATAATTTCTGATGCAAATTAATTGTTCGTTTCTTGAAATAGGAAATCCGTGCAAGTGTTTGGGGTTTGCTAGGTTGAAGAAAAAGCGCGGGAAGGTGTTTTGGTAGTTATGTAAGTAGGTCTAAGTTTTCCAAAAAATAAAAGAAAATCATAATTAAGGGTATTTTAGTCAAAACCCCTTCTTAGTTTTGAGTAAGTGAATTCCTAATTCATGTGCCCAAGCCTAAAACATCAATTATTTTGGACTAGAGGGAATATTTATTTAATTTTAGTGAAGCGATTCCAGTAGAGAAATGATTCTCTCAGGTATTAGTACATTAAAGCTGTCTTTCTCCTTGTTGTGTATATATGCTAGCAAGTTGCTGAAGTTCCCTCGTCACCCTTGGCTCCCTATTATTTGTAATCCTGAAGGAGCCGCTAAGTGACTGTACATCTGTCTTCTTCTCTCCCTCAATAAAAAAAATTGAAGGTTGTGAAGAAACCATACTGTTTACAGAATGAGTAACCTCATTATCTGATTCCCCGTCACTTAGCTACAGCTTGTGCCTACCTGCATAGTCATGCTCGTTTTCTGTTCTGAAATGGTTAAATTAGGAGACATGTAACTGGTCTGATAAATAGTAGTCGTGGTATTTCTCAAATTGCTTCTTATCCATCAGTTTCTATCACTATCTATTGTTTCTTGTATTTTGATTATCACTTTTTTTGGTGTACTTAATGTTCCTTTTTGTTTGGAGTGCTTTGTATAGTATTCTGCCATGATCTCTTCACTTCATTTATTTCTTTTTCGATATACTTTGATATGCTTTTGCTTGAGCCAAGGGTCAATCAAAACATCCTCTCTACCTCCCAAGGTAGGGGTAAGGTCCGCGAACATTCTACCCTCTCAAGACTCCGCTTATGGGATTACACGGGATATGTTGTTGTATAACTGATGTGATTAATAGTACATGTAGTTTCTCTGCTTAATTTTCCACAACCCAAGAAGTGCACTGTTTTAGTTCTATTACCCTCTGTTTTCTTTATTTGATAAGGCGTCCTATTACCCTTAAAAGGTCGCACTGCTGGTTTATGATGTCGATCTTCCTCAAATTAGCATTGCTTACCCCATATCCTCAATTATTTATGATTCGTAGTATCAAACTTAAGCTCCTAGCCTAAAATTGGTAAGCTGCAGTTATTTAGAATAATAATCTCATAGTTTATCTTCTCTCCAAAGCAGGTAAATACTTCCTAATATTGAAACCTTAAAACAAGTATTCGCCTTTTTTAGTTCTGGGGCCTGGTGAAAAGATGGCTTCCAGAAGACAAGTACCAGTGTCATATGGACGGTCACTACAAGCTCCAGGAATGGTGCTTCATGAAGAATTGGCTGCTGGCCGCCGCCGCGTTGATCCATTTCCTCATCCTGAGCTTCGGGAGAGCAGATTTGCTGCTAGGGCTGCAGAGATAGAACACCTTGCTGGAGACCATCATCGGTTGGCAGCTTCATATGTTGCCTTAAAGCAGGAATATTCTGTTGCTCAGAGAGAGTTACAGGAACTCGAGGAATATATAAAAAGTACTCAAACAGAAGGCGACATCCAGGTCCGGTTGTTGCATGACAAGATTGCCAAGATGGATGTGGACCTTAGAACCATGGAGAGTATGAGGAAAGATGTGGAGGAGGCCCATTTGGAAGCACGAAGCTTGGTATCAGCCAATATGGAACTGAGCGGAAAAGTACATCACGTTATGGAGAAATTGGAGAAAGCTCATGCAGATGTCAAGAAGCTACCTGAGATGCATGCTGAACTTGATTCCTTAAAGAAAGAATACCAGGAGCTGCGGTAAGTTGAAACATGTCTCTTTTACCAACCTTCCTCCAGGAAAAATAAACCACAGGTTACTTCTATTTAATTGTCTTGAGTTGCTGTTTAGGTGGAAGCATGAACAGATTCCTTACCCATTAATTACCCTTGAAAGAGCTTCCCCTACCCATTACCCTTGAATGGACTTGGTTGACTTCAAAAATTTCAATGGTTGTGTGCCGGATACTCCAAAACTAGTCTATTTTTGGAGAATCCGACATGGGTGCAGCATCATTTTGGAGAGTCCTGCAACATTGGTGTATAGCTATATATCAATCTAGTATGAATCATTTCCAAACTAGTCGGGCTAGCTTTACAAATTCTTCGTATTTGTGTTGCTCTTGTAGACATATTTTCTTCCAATATTAAATATTTTGTCTTTTAAGACTAATTTATGGGTTTTATAGAACTAGAGGGTTCTCTAAATCTTACACTTACTCCTACTGAATGTACAAGTTTCTAACTCAAATAGGAGGACTTGTGGAAAACACCGGATCTATGTGAGTGCAACGATAATATCTAAAGCTTTATGATCAACTGTTATTGCTTTTATGGATCCTTTGTTTCTCTTTGCTCTTAACCAAGTCCACAAATGTTAGAGATAACTTTCTCTATCATATTTTAGGTCCACCTTTTAAGTTTTGATCAGACTTTGTCATTACGGTGTCACACCTATGTGTAAACGTCCAAAATTCACTTAAATATAATATTGCCTGGAATTGTTTGGGTATAGCATTTGGATCCTGCCATGTTGATGATATGTCTTTATGACTGCATGCCGTGTGAAGCAAAACTCTCTGGATTCTGAAATCATGATTGTTTTACTTTATTGGAACATGCAGCAAGACCTTTCAGTATGAAAAAGGTTTGAACATAGAGAAAGTTGAGCAAATGAAACTCACAGAGAAAGAATTGATTGACATGGCCAACGAAGTGGAGAGATTGCGTGCTCAGGTGGTAATTGCCGAGAGAAGAGCTCGAGGTAATCAGTATGCTAATATTCGGCACATCAGCATTATGCTAATTTGGGCTCCTTTTCTGTATCTAACTATCTATTGTTCATTTTGAGCCGAGGGTCTATTGGAAACAACCTCTCTACCTTTTAAAGGTAGGGGTAAGGTCTGCATACACACACTACCTTTCTTAGACTCCACTTGTGGGATTACACAGAGTATGTTGTTGATGTATTATGTATCTATTTATCATAATATATGCTGTGTATTTTCATGTTCCGTAGGTATTGATCCTTATGGTCACCCCTACTTGAACTCAAATCCCATGTATCCGGCTCCTCCTATGCATCTACCGGCCCATATAGACAGTTACCAGAGATCTCATCTTCCAGCAGCTCCTGGCGCTATGGGAGACTCAACGTATCCATATGGAAGCAGCATGGCTGTAATTGCTCAGGGCGGAACAGGAGTTCCACCTCCCCCCGTTACTGATGGCAATGTAGCACAGGGAGGAAATCTTGATGCTCCACAAGGCGGGACTTGAATTTTCTGCTGTGTGATTTTTGGTCTGCTTGGCAAAGGTTGAATCTTCGCGATGTCAACCGGTTTTGCATCCTTGGAACTTGTATTTAAATTTACTTACGCGATTCCTTTTCGCGTTTAACTTGGAGAGGATTTTAACAGCTCTGATGTAAGATTTGCAAGGCTGAAAAAGTAGTTCATGAGACTGGAGAATTGTACATTTCAGTATGCCAACTTAGTTTACCTGCACATATTCTAGTCCATGGAAAATTTTCATGTTTATGGATTATTAGCAAAGGCTACTTCTTTTCATATCATTTTTATATGGGGAGAGTCTTTCGGAAACGACCTCTTTACCTTCGTAAAAAAAGGTTAAGGCTAGGTATATACTATGCTTCTCAGACCCTACTTGTGGTACTATACTAGGCTTGTCGTAGTTGTTGTGGTAAATGATACTTCTCTATTTAAATGTGTGGTTGAATTTCCGATGTACATGCCCTTCAAAATTAATATGCAAGTATTTTTTCGTAACGATATGTATTCGGGTCTGTCTGTATGCTACTTATGGTGAAGGGGTTCAACTGAATCTTCATCGGTAAAATCTTTTTTGTTTACACACTCTTTGTGAAAATATAGCAACTTTTAATTATACAATATCCTATTCCCAATTGTCCAATAATCTTAGTTATACTCTTTTAGGGTTGTTTTGGTACGTTGCTTGATAGGCTGACAAATAAAAGATCAAAAAAAATAATCTTATATTTTATCTTAAGATTATCATCTTTTATTCCTTATACCAAACGATTCCATTGTGGAGGTCATCGTAAACAATTTTGACGAGATTATTGTCCTTTATCACTTGTACCAAAATTTTTTGACCCCAGGAAGTGATCACACACTTTTCGAAAGACTTTTGACTCAAGTAATTCATACCAAAGCAATTTGAAGAAAAAAAATACAAAAAAAGACATAACAGATAATTGATAAAGCGTAACAACTTTCAAAATAAATAATACAAATATTATTATTACTCGTACGCAAGGAGAAAGAGAAGACCCTTAGTACGTGAAGAATGAAGAACTAATTAGCTTTAATTTCGAGTGATATTTCATCTCTAACCACAACTCATCGTTGATTCTTCAATATATTAATTTATATTTTAATTTTTTCTCCAATATAAAAAATAATACAACCTTTTTTGGTCAATGAAACAATTTTTTTTTGAAAAAATAAGAAATAAAATTTAAAAACAACACCCAAATGAATCGGATCCAAAATTTATAAACTTATAATTAACCATTCACTAATTATTTTTTTTCATTTTGAGTCAATTTTGAAGCTTCTTCTCGCATTGATTTGCATCAGCCATGGCCGAGGTAAAGCAAAATTTTTCCAAGAAAAGACAAACCCTAGTTTTATTTTGTCTTAATTGTTTATTTTCCCCTTTTCCAAGTTTTTTTTTTCATTCGTTTTTGATGATTCTATAGTTATTCATGGATTTACAAAGGATTTTATTGATATATGGTAGAATAAACATAAAAGAACAGATTTTTTTTTCTTATTGAAAATTTCTGTGCTTTATTTGGCGATCTGTACAGCTTTTCTGTAGAACTCATGTTGTTGGTTATTGTGGTTGATGTGTATGTGCTTAGAAAAATATGTATAGATGTGGGATTTTTTTTTTGGATAACTATGGTGTCTGAACAAGCTTGCGCACATTCTCGACTAGTGTTGGTGTGTGTGTGTTTAGATAAATATGTATAGATGTGGGATTTTTTGTTTTAATAATCGTGGTGTCGCGGCCAACTTAGGTTCACCTAAACTAATTTTATGGGATTCATGCCACCTCCCACTAGTAACTAGGTGATTCTTTTCACCAAGGCTAGAATAGATGGGAAGCAATCGTCTAGTGTTTTATCTCTGCTGATATTTGAACGTGAGACATCATGGTTCTTTCATAGACCACTAGCTCACACCCTTGGGCGTAAGTGAGTTTTAGTGGTTTTTTTTAGTCAAAGAATTGCTTGTAGAGGTTATTGGTTTTATGGGTTGTGGATGAATGTGAAATTTGTGTATGGAGAGGTGTAAAGTCCAAGTCTTTGATCTAAGTGTTTACATGTGAGAAATAACTAAAGAACTAAAACATGGGTTGAATATTTTGGACGAATAGGTTGCTTAATGGAAGGATTGGAGTAGTGGATTCAACTAGAATGTTTATGGTGATAGAATGAGGAATTCTCAGCCCTGTTGCGATTTGGCACTAAGATTAACAGTAATTTAGATTTATGTTTGAGGTTCCATCTCCAGCTCATAATGAGTTCTAGAAATTGTTAGTTTGTAGCCTATAAGCTTCGAGTATTTTGCCTTTTCAGTGAGATGGTGATATATGATAGAGTTGATATAAAAGAACAGATTTCTGTAGGTTCTTCGGCAATCTATGCAGTTCTCTGTAGAACCGATGTTGCTGGTTGTTGTAGTTGGTGTGTATGTGCTTAGATAAATTTTTATAGATGTGTGAGTTTTCTTTTGTGTGTAAAGGTAGGATAAGTTCTTTGTTAAAGAATTGCTTGTGGAGGTTATTAGTTTTATGTGTTGTGGATGAATATGAAAGTTGGTTTCTGGAAAGGTGAAGTCTTTGATCTAAGCCTTCTTTCCTGAAAGAAATAAACAAAGAACAAAAACTAGAAGGGGAAAAGCGTTGAAGAATTTGGATAAATAGGTTGCACAATTGAAGGATTGCGGTATTGGATTCAACTATAGTGCTGGATTTTGATTGAGTGAAGAAATTTTTTTGGCAGTTTTGTGAAATAGTACTAAGCTTTAGCAGTAATTGTAGATTGATGTTTGAGGTGTGAGGTCTCATCTCCAGCTTAAATGAGTTCTAGAAATTGTTAGTTTGTAGCCAACGCGCTTCAAGTATTTTTCTTTTTTACTGAGTTGGTAGTAAGTTAATTGAAAACAGCCTCTCTACCTCCCAAGGTAGGGCTAAGGTCTACGCACACTCTACCCTCCCCATTCCTCACTTGTAGGATTACACAGGGTGTGTTGTTGTTGTTGGTTGTGATAAGTTAATTGAATTTGTAATCAGGTTAACAATTCACTTAAGGTCGATAACACATTCAAGATTTTTGCTATAGAGATTATGTGAGGCTCGTCTGTGGAAATGACTTCTTAAGCTTCTGCTCAGTATTTTTGATAACAAGGTTGCTCAGTGTTAAGGGCGGGACGAGTGATGTTACCAGAAACTACTGTGATGTTTTCAGCATCGTGGTAAAGATTTTTTTATTTTTTGGTTTTAGATTGTTTTTTCTTTAATCTGATTCCACTCCAAGTAATGTCAATATGTTTACCTGTCACATTAAGTTTCTCAATTTATTTTACAGTTTGGTCTAGATCTTCTGGTTTTTGTCATTCAGAAAGCTTTAGTTTTAGAAAATAGAGAGCTTTACCGTTCATGTTATAGTCCGCAAGTATTATATTGATAAAAGGTAAAAACTAATTGTAACTCAAAATGGAAGATACATGGTAGTGCTCTCTTTTTTTTAAGGTGTTTAAAGAATTTTCTGTGACTTTGTGAATGTATTTACTTCACTTGGATTACTTTGGTACTTGTTATTCATGTTTTATTTATGCCTTCAACTCTGTGTGCCTTTCAGATTGAACTTAAGACTGCCCCAGCTGATTTCCGGTTCCCAACAACCAACCAAACTAGGCACTGTTTCACTCGCTACGTTGAGTTTCATAGGTAAATTCCCATGCATTTTACAGAAGTTGGTGCTTCGTAGACTTGTTTCTCTGTTGCTCTTGAAAACATGACGTTTAAAGGATTAATAATCCCTTAAATGTACTTGGCAATCTATCTTTATTTCTTCTTTGAAAGAGAACAATGAAAAGCTTAGTCTAGGCTAGTGTCCACTAAATTAAGATCATCTGCCAAACTAGGGACTGAACTCCCAATATTGAAATTTTGCTAAAGACGGTTTGAAATCCTGCTTAATGCATGCCTTTCTGCAATGAAACAAGATTGTTTCATTTCATGACGTTATAAATTGCGCGTTACTCAAGGTTAGGGTCTTTTGAAAACAACTTCTCTACCTCCTTGAGGTAGTGTAAAGGTATGTGTACACCCTACCCTCTCCAAACCCCACTTATGGGACTACACTGGGTTTTTTGTTGTTGTTGTTGTGAAGCACTTACCATCACCCATCCACCAACCAAAAAATGGTAAAGAGAAGAAATGGTGGATTTAGTCATGTATGGGGTGGTATTGGTTCAAGATTTTATAAAGTCTATTAATTTACACGTCCAACCGTTTGAAAAAAAAGGAAAAAATGTCGGTTCATTATTTGTGGACTGTGGTCACCTTTTAGAAGATCGTATCTTGATACTGCTTTTTCTAACCTTGTGAACTTGAATTGTTCTTGTAATATGTGGATCATCCAAAGTTGTTACTTTGAGGCGCAGTCATTTTGTGGTTGTTTTACCAACTCTTGCGTCTTCACAAACCTCAGGTGCGTTGCTGCAAAGGGTGATGAGGCTGCTGACTGTGCAAGATTCGCAAAATACTACCGTGCACTTTGCCCTGGTGAATGGGTGAGTCATGTCCTTATTAACTTGTATTGTGGTATGTTTAAAGTGATAAGGTATCTTGTAATTTGTGGTGGGTCCTAGTTCATTGCTTTGCCTTTGAAAATTTTACAGAAGTTTTAGCCATAATTTGAGTTGAAAGGGCGCTTCAATATAGACAATGACTCTGTGAATATGCGTATGATCCTTGAGTCGGAATTCTCTGCCTGGCCAAATTACTTTTCCTTATCTCTTCAAATAGTACATCATGGATGTGTTAAATTACGTATGAGAGTCTATACCAACCTTTTCTAGTTTGAAACCGGTGTGGGCAAAAAAGGTTCTCTATGGCATAAATGCTGCAGGGATCTCACTTCTGCATTCAGTTTATTATGTTTTCTGTTCTCTTAAACTTTCAGCTAGTGGCCATTAGGTGAGTTTTGTCATCGGCACAGAAGATTGACATAAATCTGGCCAAATAGAAGAGATATCTAGGTCGTGTGCATGAATATTGAGCAGTTTATTGAGTGCCTACCGCATTCCTCCATCTATTCTTGATGTGGGACTAAGACTAGGTGATCACGTGTGTCATGACATGCTCCGTGAATACATCCTATCCTCGTTCACCATATGCCAAAGTTCCTGGCTTTTCATCATATTAGTGATCTACTCTATTACTATCAGATTGAATGTCAGTATCTCCTCTTTCGGGTGACAATTAGCAGTCTCGTACATTTATCATTTGTCCATCAAGTCTGTGGGCATGTCTGTGGTGCTACAAGTATTACACAGGAAGTGATTCTAACCCAGTTTCCAGGAAAAAAAGAGATGATGTGATTGGTGATTCGTGTATGTGAATGACCAGTCATTTTGAACTCTTTTTGTATTCATATGTCGTCCTAATTTGATGTCAACGGTTGTTAATTAATTCAATTTACATGATAATCTACAACTTGGATATGTAGGGGACTCGGTTTTTCAAAATCAAAACACCACCCAAATAATTTGTTTTATGCAAACCAAAGAAATTCTACCTCCACGAGGTAGGGGGTAAAGGTCTGCATATACTCTACCCTCTCCAGACCCTGCTTATGGATTACACGATTAACTTTCTGGATGGATGTACAAGCCTCTTAAGTACATGAAAATGACTCCTTATAAACAATATTGGATCCAGTGCAACTATATCAATGGTGAGTAAGACTTAATCCCAACTAGCTGGCATCATCGAAGTCCCTTCCTTCTACCGTCTTGTGCTTTTATCTAAATTAAAGGTCTTACGATCCAGTGATTTTATTCCTTTATATTGTCACAAGTAGACATCTCATCTCATGTCGTAGCCTATATATGACATTTATCATGTTGTTCTGATCCCCTATTGTTCGACCTTCTGATGCTGTACTTAAGCTAAAATCTATGGCTGGTTTTGTCATGTTACGAATCCCTTCATCTTTTATCATCATATGGGTATCGTGTTTTCTTAATGCTCGACTGTTTCTGCAGGTTGATAAGTGGAACGAGCAGAGGGAGAACGGGACTTTCCCAGGCCCTCTTTGATTAACAACCATCAGATTTGCAGCATCCTTTTGGTTATTATGAAGAAGTATTTGATGTTGTTCTTGTTTGAATTGTTAAGGGATCAATAAGGAAAACTTGTTTCTACTTGTTGTTTTCACTTGAAAAAGCCTTGGGAGCTTTATACAGTTTCTCAGTTTTTCATTATTCTTATTCAAATGTTCAAAGATATGGTCTTTTTCTTCTCTCATGTTGGTATATGCTAAATTTTGCTTTTACTTGAGCCTATGGTTTTTCGGAAACGAAAACAACCTCGACATTCACAAGGTAGGGGTAATGTTTATGTGGAAAAAGCTAATTAGACTCTACTTGTGGAGTTATACGGGGTAAGGTCCCCTCATTGGTCGCGACCTGTCTGTTATTCGGGCATGGCACCATCTCAGAGGAGCGGGGTAATTGCGTATGAACCACTTCTATTCTCGGAGCTTCATGTTCCCTTCCGTCGAGTAGTTAGAATACATTGTCTTTTCATGTTTAAAAAATTACTAGATAGGTATTCATATATACATGTATCTATACCCGCATATGTAGTTGAATATATAAGGAGTTCACATCATTATATATAGTTAACGAATCAACGATGTTTGAATATCAGGTACCTGCATATGTGGTTGAATATACAAGGAGTTCACATCATTATGTATAGTTGACAAATTAACGATGCTTGAATATCAGGTGCCATGCTCATACATGCCCGATGTTATTAATCACTTCGCCATAGTAAAAAATTGACGTTGTAAGCACCAAAAGGTGTGATTTAATAGTCAATAAAGTGATTCGGGAATCATGAGGTTTTATCATCTCAGGTTCAAAACCAACGTAAGTAAAATTGTTACGTGATATCTTTTTATTTATTTAACCTTGATAAACAATACTTGCATTGATGAAAGATATTCCCCACTTTCTAGAATTAGTCAAATTGTACACAAATACAAAGTGATTTTGGATATCATGATTTAAAAAAAATAATAATATTGGAATATATAATAATCAACATGGTCAAGTGTCTAGTTGGCATAATTAAAAAGCAATATTCTTAATTTTAATTCATTTATTTGTTAATTAAGTAGGTCTTAACTTATGTCTATTTAAATATTAATTACTACTTAGGACATCTTTCTTCTCCTTGCTGTCTTGGTCAAATTCAAAACAATAATAAAATGAAATATTTTTTAGGATTATAAGTGTATTTTGTCATTTAATCCAAAAAAATAATTAAGGAATTAGGTTTATCTAAGCTGGGTTATACATGTGGTATCCCTCAAGTCAATTCATTTATTTTTTTAAAAAAAAAATTAGTGGGAATTTCAAGGTGGCTTTTGTTTGAAAGTAATTAAAAATAGATTCGTAATAACGAAATATTATACATTTAATCAGAAATATCAAATATCTGAATTAAAAAAATTGTATTAAAAACGTTATTCTAAAAATAGAAAAATGAGTCCAAAAATATATAATACGATAAAAAAGGAAGAGTACATTAAATGAATTAATGACTGATATTTTTAAGAACATTCCAAGAAAGTTTATTATTAGTATCATATGTTAAAAAAAAAAAAAAACTCTAAAGAAACTTTAATATTTTACACGTTACGCGTACTATACCAAATATGGTCAACATTAATATAAACTTTATAAATATCCCATTTTTTACGTGTGGCGTATATATGGATTATTTTTTTTATCGTCATATAAAATATTTATTAATCGCAATAAACATTTATTATTGTGTAGTTAGAAGGTTATTGATTTACACAACTTTTTCAAGTCATAGAACTTAGTCTATCGAATTGCTACGTAAACTTCTTGACAAAATTATTTAATTCGAATATTTACTAAAAATAATTTCTCTTTTTATTAAAGAAAAAGGATACTCACCTCTTCAAACTCTACTTATAAAATTTATTATCATATTATTTTTCTTTTGTATTCTTAAAGACTTTTTTCAGTCATATACGTAAGAATTTAATTTAACTACGTGTGTAATGAAGATGATATTTTAGAACTTTTCAAAGACTTCTTCACCATTTATATAATTAGGAAAATATAAAACAAGAAAACTTCTTCACCACTAGTGAAAAAAGACATTATTCTAAAGAAAATTATTGCAATTTAAGATATTTTAAAATTTTGGGATTTTGCTTCAATTAAAGAGATTGATATTGTAGGACCCTTTAATTAAAATGGGTAGGTGTTACGTAAAATCATGCTATTTTTTGGAAGCTTGTTAACAGATAAATTTTTAAAAAAATAAGCTCATCACGATTTACGATTAATTGAAAATTCGTTACAAAAGTAAAGGCTAGCGAAAATTTTTCATGAGGAAACGAAACGAGCTTATGAAATAATCTTTAAGACTCGTTATAAATTTAAAAGATAAAAAACGCAATTGAACAAATATTGGTTCATGCTTAAGGTGGAATTAAAGTTCAATACTAAAACATTATACTATACGTTAAATATTGGTTCATGTTTAAGGTGGAATTAAAGCTTTAAGTTTAATAAATTCGTGCACAACTTATCTAGTTATAAAATTAAAATAATTTAACGTCTTTTAAAATTTTAATATTATATTAAGTATTTTATTTTTATTTTTATCATCTTATAAACATAACAATCTAAACATTACATGACCTTAAAAATATCAATATCGTCCATTTAAATTGGCTCAATTATAATTAAAAGAAGTGGATGAAAGATATTTTTTCTTTCTTACTTTTTATTCTCTTCCGTAACAATAATTCTTTTTATTGGTGATAAAAAATTGACGGTTACGTTTTGCTAATTAAAGTGGGACCCACTCTTCGTATCAATGAGAAAATCTTAACGTAATTGATAAAGTATTAAAAGAATTATAAATTCGAGATTGTGAAAATAAACTTCTTACGAAATATAGAGTAAGACTATATACAACAAACACTCGTGATTATCTTTTTTTGTAAATTGATCGTATAACAAAAGCTTAGTGCATCGACCCGATCTTTCTGACTCCCAAATTAGTTAAGTCCACGCGCTACACGTCTTGGTAAACTTCTTAGCCCCTTCTCTCTCCCTTCCCACTCTCTTCTTCTCCATCTCACCTATAACTTCTCCAGTTTTACATATATATATATACCTATAACTTCACCAAAATCATCTAATTCTCTCTGAAATTCAATTTTCTCATCTGGGTCTGTCTTGTTTTTGATCATTCTTGAGTTTTTCTCTTGTGGGTATTCCTTGATTTTGCTCAAAACCGTCAAATTTTGAATCTTTTTGTTGTGGGTCTGTGTCGTTTTGCTCAAAGTTTGAATCTTTCTACTGTGGGTGTCTCTTGAAACCCTTGAAAAATGGTGCGGTGTAGTAACAATTTAGTGGGGATTCTGAATATAGTGACACTTTTGCTGTCGATCCCAATTATAGGAGGAGGGATATGGTTGTCAAAACAAGCAAATACAGAGTGTGAGAGGTTTCTTGAAAAGCCAGTAATAGCAATAGGTGTTTTTATATTGCTTGTTTCATTGGCTGGTATAATTGGATCTTGCTGTAGAGTTACTTGGTTACTTTGGGTTTATCTACTTGTTATGTTTTTGTTGATTTTGTTGCTTTTCTGTTTCACAATCTTTGCTTTTGTGGTGACTAATAAGGGTGCTGGTGAAACAATTTCTGGTAGAGGGTATAAGGAGTATAGGTTTGGGGATTACTCTAATTGGTTGCAGAAAAGAGTTGATAAGCATTGGAATAGAATTCATAGTTGTTTGCAGGATAGTAAGATTTGTGATACTTTGATTCAGGAATCAAATACTAAAGCTGATGATTTCTTCAAGAAACATCTATCTGCTCTTCAGGTATATACATATTTTATTTGAGTTTTTAATGTTTATGCCTCTGTATTGTGTACTTGATTTGACAAAATGTTACTTTTTATGTGTATATAGTAGATGGTGTAGGTAATACATGATGAAAATCCTGTCTCTGTCGCTGGTTTTGTTTTGTATGTGAAAATCATGCTTTAGGGAAGGAATATCATGCTTTATAAATATGGTCAAAATAAGTTTTACGTGTATATAGTAGATGATGAATCTCCTCTATGAAAATCCTGCCTCCGTAGCTGATTTTGTGTTTTGTACATGAAAATCATGAGGGGGACCCCTTCACCGGAATAGTACACCTTATATATAAGGTCAAAATAAGTTTACGTGTATATAGTAGATGATGAAAATCTTACATCCATGGATCCTGATGCCGGAATATCATACTATATAAGTAAGGTCAAAATGTTGTTTTTACGTGTATATTGTCGCTGTTGGTTTCATTTTTTTTTTTTGTTCACGTTGTGTGTGCTTCTCTATGGTATGTGTTATTTTCTAGATCTATATATGTTCTTGAATAAGCTAAGAGGTAACTTTTGGTCTTGCTTTTATGAAATTTAATTATTTGTTTATGAATTTAGGGGGTTTTAGTCAGTCCTTACAAATGGATTTGTTCATATTCTTTTGTTCAAATGTTTGTTGTTTAATTGAATATAAAGGACCTACTTTTGACTATGTTGTTCGGACTCTCCAAAAATTATTGTCACACCATGTTAAACTGTACTAGTTTCGGAGTATTCGACGTCCCGTTGATATTTTTGAAGAGTATGAGCAAAATAGTTTTGGTAGCTGACCTATGCTTGTCATGCAAATAACTACTCAGTAACTTTCCTCTAGTTAGTTATGAATTTTTTTTCGCTTTACTGTATATAAAGTTGAAAAAACTTTAGGACTTTGACTCTATTGGTGATAGTGGTTATAATAGGGCTTTTTGTGTAAAGGGTTACACCTTTACAATCATTTAAATCAGTTTGGTGAAAATGATGATAAACCTTTTTATTTTTTCAGAAAAAAAAAATGGGGCATTATGTATAAAGGTATTCATACCTTTAAATATTCATTTCTAAATGTGGTTGTTGAGTTAAAAGAGTTGATCTCCTTTTTGTTTCCTCAAAGAAAAAGCTTGAAAATATTGTCTTAAAGGTTGAGTCTTTTTGTTAAAAAGGCAAATACTTAAAGCATTCATCTTAATTAGACTGCATTGGTGGAGCCACATGTTGGAAAGTTATACTACGCGAATAGGAAAAGAATATATTTTTGTATGTACATGCATTTTTTTGAATACCTTTGACATTATATGACTACATATTAACCTTTCGAGTCCCCTTGTAGGAATTTCTCTCTTCCACTATCACTCTTTTTGAGTCCCCTAGTTGGGATTTCTTTCTCCGCGACATTTATGTAACTTTTTGAGTCCGCTATTCGGAGTTTCTTTCTTTGCCACCATAAGGTCGTGGTTGTAACATAGGTGAAAAATGCATCATCTTTGAGATGGAATGTAATAGCTATAATTCATTTTTCTAGTGCCTACTAGTAATTGTTGCTTTTAGTATATCAATAATTCTGTTTTCTTACGTTGCGTGATTAAATCTAGTGTACAACTTGCACATGTTTTGTTCTTGCTCCTCTAATGTGACCTCCCATTCTGCGGCGTTTTGTTTTATAAAAAATAAGTTCGCAAGGGAATCATGTATGCTTATGTGTGTGCGTTTTGGGAGTTAACATGCCTCGTTGAATTTGATTCACGTAGTTTTCTTATTATATATCCTTGACACGGTTAACTATCTTGCAGTCTGGTTGCTGCAAGCCATCAAATGACTGTAACTTCCAGTACGTGAGCCCAACAAACTGGACAAGATCATCGACCTCATCCACTACCAATCCAGACTGTGCTACATGGAGCAACGAGTCAAATTTATTGTGCTATGGCTGCCAATCCTGCAAAGCTGGGCTGCTAGACAACATCAAGAGTGACTGGAAGAGGGTAGCTGTGCTCAACATCATTTTCCTCATCTTCCTCATCATCGTCTACTCTATCGGATGTTGTGCTTTCAGGAACAACCGAGAGGACAATGCTTGGAAGCGTTATCCTTAAACACTCTCTGTTGAGTCTCGACTGCTTTATGTTGCGTATCGTATTAGACTATAGATCACTTAGTATGAGTTTATGCTCTTTCTTGTACAGAGTGTATTTCTTCTGCTAGACAATTTACTTGTGGCTTTTGAATATATGTGAATTCCTATTATTGAATTCTTTGTTTAGAATTGTCTTCTTGATTAGATGGAGTCTTTCATATACATTTTTTTCTGTTGAACAAATTTGCTTTAGATTTGTATGGTGGAGAATTTTGCATTTTCTTGATATTTCGTGGGACACACTCGTGTTTGGTATCTGTATTGAGGTTTGATTAAGTTTAGAAAAATTCATATCTGAAAGTAAAGATGTGCACTTCTTTGATTGGATAGAGCCTTTGCATGGTGGGGAGTTTTGCATTTCTTGATAATTTTCTTTTGGTTTTACTCGATGTTTGATACTTGAATAGTGGTCTGACTATGTTTATATTTGCTTCGATTTTTTTTTAACAATTGGAATCAGAGGTGAAATACTTTCGAACAAAGATAACTACGTACTGAATACTAAGAGGGACAAATACATTTATCACTTTGCCACGATTGATTTTAGTTATTTCTTGATTTGATATTGTGGATGAATGGTTGAGCAATAGTTAGAAGATAAATTCTATCCAAAAATTTTTTTCGAAGATATCTTTAATTAAAGATGAAAGAAAATATGACAACTTATTGAGTTGGAAGAAAATACACCAAGCTTGTCATTTCTAATAAAAATGTTTTCTCTTTTTGATCAATTTTATGTGATACGAATTCAAATTATGAGAAAGTAAAACAAATATCAAACACCACCAAATGGCTTAATTACTTGATAAAAATAAATTATATTGAGATTAGTTATTTTAGAATTGTTATATCATCTAATGTGAGATAAAATTGATATTTTACTTTACTTTCGAGATAAATTATTTCACAAATTAATTCCAACTAAACATGAAATAAACTCATTCTGACGTCAGTCATGACATGCCAATGAGTATTCATCACCATAATTATTTTGAATATTGAGAACAAATTTAGGAAAAAACAAAATCCGTCCAAAAATTTCAAAAAAAATTTATGAACTAACACATATCGGAACTCAAATTTCATATATATAAATAAAATTTTATTCAAACACTATAAAATGGACAATTCACTTTTATATGTCTTTCCTTTTTGGTTTTTCTTGAATATTGTTAAGTGATAAATTAATTCTTTTTAGATGAAAAAATAAATTATATAAACAAAATCATATAAAATAATCACGAGGGTTCAATATTTATAGTATGTAATATACGAATAAATAAATAAATTTCTAACTATGATAAATAAGATAACAAAGAGAAACTTTATAATTAAAAGAGAAACAACTATCCAATGAAAAATATAATTCTAAATTTCTAATCATGTAACATATGCATCACTTTTATTAATAGAGAAAAAAATAATAATACAGCAACAAGATTAATTCCTAAAACAATAATACATATGAAGGAATTAAACAATAACTACTTGTAACAATTCTTTTGTCCCAAGAAATAATTCATCGAAATAATAAGTCACTAATCGTATCGATACATTTAAGATCCTAAAATGCTCGAAACTTCCTCTATTTTTAGAATTATTTTTTACACTATTTATCATCTTCATTGTTTGTTGATATTTTAGTCAACAATGGTTCCTCTAAATCTATTTTACAACTTGTAATCAAATCTAAATTAGAATTTTGAATTATAATTGTTGTTTCTTGAATATTGTGTTGCTTTACTGGCTCTTTATCCACAATAATATTTTCCTCTTTTTTATCCTTTGATTTTCCCCATAATACCACATATAGTCCAAAAATCACAGCAAGTGATCCCACCAAGCTGAAATTCAACAAATAATAAAAATCATTAAACAATCTTATCATAATACACAATACATAATATATAATAATTCCGTCATTTAACTTGATCTCAACTGATATTTATAGCTTTCAACTTTGAGATGCACAAGTAGACCGATAAACTTATAAGAAAGTTAAACAATAGACACACACGTCTTACATGACACAATACATGTTGGACACCACGTAGGACGTGAATTGCCATGTAGGACTCTACGTAAGACACATGTGTCTGCTTGTTTAATTTTATACAAGTAAAAATGTATTCTTGTATGTACACACAAAATTAAAGGATATAGACATTCAACAAATAATAAAAATCATTAAACAATCTTATCATAATACATAATATATAATAAATCCGCCATTTAACTTAGTCTCAACTGATATCTATAACTTTTAACTTTGAATATGCACAAGTAGACCGATAAATTTGTAAGAAAGTTGAACAATAGACACACACGTCTTACATGACAAAATACATGTTGGACACCACGTAGGACGTGAATTGCCATGTAGGACTTTATGTAAGAAACATGTGTATGCTTGTTCAATTTTATACAAGTATAACTGTCTACTTATACGTACACACAAAATTGAAGGATATAGATATCAACTAAAGTTAATGGATACATTTAAAAATTACCGATAGATAAATACAAAAATCATCGCTAATTTTTTTTTAATAGTGAACTTTTGATAAAAATATATTATTAGCTACGAGTTATTTAGCGATAGATTTACCTTCCAGTGTACAATTCTTCTTTCATAAATGTTGAGGCAAATATTGTTACTATAACAGTGCATAATGGATTGAACATTGCTGAAAATAATGGACCTCTATGTGAAATACACCAAGCTTGTCCAAAGAAAGAAACTGCTGATGAAAATCCCTATTTATAAAAAAAAAATATATACAAAAATGTTAGAATAATATTTTTCAAATTAATATTTTCGAAAAAAGTCATTTTCTGATATTTAGTTTCCAAACATAATGTTCAACTTTATATAATATTTATATTAATGTCTACGTAGGACGCATATGCATAAGACCAATAGATTGATTAGAATTTATCTTTTACTCACCGAATAAACATCAAAACAGTTTTATACGAAATGACTTTTATCGTACCAAATAAATTAAAAAAATTCAAATAAATAAATAAATAAAAGGTAAAAGAAGAGAATACTTACAGTGTATAAGCAAGAAATTAGCTCTAGAGATGAATTTATTTTCCAGCTATTAATATTAGGTTCAATGAAAATTGTTGCAAATCCAGATTGAATTGCAGCAAATAGACATAACCAAGCTGTTAAACACAAATGATCTGGACAATTTGATGATAATGTCACCTATTCACGAGATTCAAAAGTTATTTTTTAAAATTTTAAATTATACGTCACGTAAAAATAAATAAAAATTGAATTTAAAAGAAGTAATAATTAGCATTGACAATAATAATAACATGCCCAATAAAGATCCATACGTGTGATCTGAAAATGTTGCGTGTATAAGATCTTAACTCTATCTGGAAGGGTTATTTTCAAAAAGATACTCGACTTACGTATCACACGAAAATAAAACGAGCAATGCATAATATTCAATTAATACGTGATATCATAAATTACATTATCAAGTTAAATATAATAAAAAGATATATAAATCAAAGTTTATATTAACGTAATTTAACATGTTATATCAAATGACTTTGTGTTATAATTCTTGAAAATATTTAAGTAGTATTATTTTTGGTAATGAAAAGAAGAATACTTGTTTGAAATAATAAAAAAAGAATATTTAGAGCCTGTTTGGCTCAGCTTAAAAGCTGGTCAAACTGACTTAAAAGCTGGTTTTTGACTTATTTAGCTGTTTGGCAATACTCAAAATAACTTATTTTAAGTTAAAAAAAAACTTATTTTAAGCCAAAAGTTAAAAGCTGTGGTAGGGGTACTTTTTTTTTCCAGCTTATAAGCTGTTTTAAGTTGACCACAGTTTTACCTTTTTGCCCTTAATATTTTTATACAATTTCCAAATTACCCACATAACCCTAACATCTCTTTCTTCTATTTTTCCGTTTTCACGTGTGGATGATAGACAATTACTATTACTAATGAATGAAAATAAAATAAATCTTAAATCTTTCAAGTGATCTATTCAAATTATATATTAATAAAATGTAAAATAAGTTGCACATATAACTTAAATAAAAATTTATATTCCTCTTATAAATAATTTGTGATAATAAAGAAATATGTGAATGATAGACAATTATTATTATCTATGGATGAAACTAAAATAAAATCTTAAATCGTTCTTTAATCTATTCAAATTATATATCTTTAAAATCTATAATAAGTTTATATTCCTCTTATAAATAATTTGTGATGAGAAAGAAATATGTGAATGCTAGCAAAATATAATTATTTATGGCTGTAAAATATAAATTAATTAACTTTTATTATGTTAACAACTTTTAAGGGTATTTCAGACATTTTGATTTAAAAAGCTGTTTATCAGCACTTATTTACCAAACACATCAACAACTTTTTTTTTAACTTCAGCACTTTTATCCAAACGCATAACTACTTATTTTAAAAATAAGTTTCAGCACTTTCAAAAGTACTTTTTTAAAGCTGCTTTTATTAAGCTCATCCAAACGGGCCCTTAGTCATGACGAATATTCTAGTTTGAAATACCTCAGCCTTGACCCCCTTTTTTAATAATAATAAAAAAAAAAAAATATGCTAGTTTAGAAAAAAGGATAATTTTTTTTACTTTAAAATATTTTACTATACTTGTATCGTCAATGAATATAAGTATTTTGTTTTGTTTTATACAATTGGTATTCAAAATTTACTAGCCTCGCTAAATCAAACACGCACAACATAAAATTTATTAAATAAGAAGACGCTTGTTATCAATAATCATATAATAATAACAACAATAATATTAACCCGAGAGAATGAGTTTACACATGCGTTACTCCTATGTCTATGGAATTTCGATCGAGAATACGACACTATCTTATAAAAAAATATAGAAAAAAGTGAAGCACTGATAGATAAAAAAATACCTGCAAAATGAGCCAAAATGACCAGCAAATAGCACTTGCAATGAGCAAAATAACACCAAGCATCCAATTAGAGTCCAAATTATCACTATTTTCTTTGCCAAGAATTAATAATAATAATCCATTTGTGGGAATAAATTGTGAATTTAGCAATTTTGGCCCTTTAATTAATGCCATTGCAACAGCTCCAGCAACACATAAAATTGTTCCAATCACCTTTGCTATACTCCTCAAGCTTTTCATTTGCACTTTCTCTAACCTAATTTTTTTTTTATAAAAAAAAAATACAAATAAATTAAATGAAATATCGATCGATAACACTACTAGAAAATTGCTAATTTTTGATAAAAATTCCATCAAAATTCGGTTTATCGACAAGGAATTTTCAATCGATATACTCTATAGGAAATTATTATTGACGAGACAAATTCTGACGAATTTCATGAGTGATTTTGTCATCTAAATAGTAAAAATGTGAATTGGAATATTCATTGGTATAAAAATACAAGAAAATCACTAATTTCCAATAGATGTCCTATCAGAATTTGACTCATTGATAAGAGATTTTCAATAAATACTCTATCTGAAACGTTACCAATAAGTCAAATTTTATAAAATTAGCGATTTTTTAATAGTGTGAACCATTATTTTGGATAATTTTTTTGAAAATAAAAAATTTGAGGGTTTTTTTTTTTAATACTTACCCCATGACCCATGCCATGAGAAAAGTGAATGCTGGAACAAGATTTCCAGTTGCACTTGCAATTGAAGATGAAGAATAGTACAAACCAGAAAAATATATATTCTGATTTATTGTTACACTGCATAAAAAATAGAGATAATTAAAATTAATAAATCTTGTTATTTATCAAAAAAAAATATATTAAAAAAAAATAATTTTATTTGCTAACATACCCAACGAGAGCAGCCAAGAATATCAACCAAAAACTTTTCCATCCCAAGCAAATACTATTGCCTGTTTTCCTTCTACAATTAAAATTTAAAATACATAAATAATTTGCAATTTTAGTATAATTTAGAACAATAATATAAGTCCCTACAACCACAAAGAGTGTGATGGGTTCCTACATGTTTAACTAGACGTCTCGGGTTAAAAATTTCGGAATGAAACCCCTTAGTAGGGGGACACTTTCCTTTTTAAACAGATCTTAAAGAATATGACTCTGAATTAGTCGAATCAGTGAAACTAATTGGAATACTTAATGGTTTATATCAAAAGTACTAGATCATTAAGAACACAAATTTGAATTAGTCAGATCAGTGAGCCTCAGATAGCACATGATTATACCACAAGTACTATAAACTGTTAGTTCATTCTCTTCGCGACATTCATAACATATTTGGTACGACATAAATCGTTGAAATTCATTGTTCAAAATATAAAATATGATCCAAAATTTGACTAGGGTGGGGTATTTGCCTCTTGTAAAGAGTCTTGTATCGAAAAAAGGAGGACTCGATGATTGTTCAGTTTCCTAAAACAAAAAATTATAATTTTAATAAACTGAAATCCCCTAAAAACTTTTCTCGAGGAATGGATCAGACATGTCGTGTGGGTGGGGCAAGAAAAAAGATAAAATATACGCATACCTTGGCCCGAAAGCAATAGGTGCAATAAGGAGAAATGCTATAGTTTGCCTATAAACAACAAAAACTCTAGCACTCAATCCTTGTACAAGAGTAACTCTAGTACATAAAGTAATAGCAGCATACATAAATTGCAAAGCAATCATAACAATTGTGGGCTTGTAAGTTTCAAACCCCATTTTTCTTGCTATATAAAAATGTTTTAACAAAGACTTATGATGATTTGCTATAAGAATTTTCTTGATTTATAAGCAAACCAATGAGAATAAAACATAGTATTAATTAATTATTTTATTAGTAACTTAGTACAACTGTATATTATATGGCACTACAAAAGCAACTAGTAGGAAAAATGAAAAATTCAAAAGTAACATGATGTGGATCCATGAAGGTTCCTAGCAATAGTTAAAGATGTGATATTTTTGGGTTGTGATTTTACATAATTTTTATATATTTTTGGGAATTTGATGAAAGCTAGCTTTAATAATACACGTGGCGCTACATGAGCATACCGCTCAAGAATGTCTTTGTAACTGTGGCGCCACATCATGCAAAATGTAAGGGAGTTACTATAATTTTTTATTTATTACAAAACTATATTGTTATTGAGTATAATTCATGAACTATTAAATAAAATTGGCGAAAAAAAAACATTATTAAAATAAAATTTATAACAATATTGGATCGATTTATATGTTCAGAATTCATAGTTAGCTCTGAATAATGAATGCAATATTTGTCTCTCAACGATCATATAGTTATTAGTCATTACAACTAATAAGCTATGTATGATGTCTAAGGTTTGACGGGTCCTTTTGATCGATTTCCAAATAATTATCCATATACCCCCAATCCATCGATTGAGTAAGTTTGGATAAAAAAGTTTTAGAAGAATAGACTTTATTTTTAAAAAGAGTTCATAATAATGGTTTCTTGTACACATACCCTAAATATTTTGAATTTGATGCACATATGTAGTAGAATTTCATGCGAGTCAAATTTTAGCGAGTACTTTAATCTATCGCGATCAACCTATCTATTCATGTTCTATATTGTTATAAACTTTCCTCAAGCATTAACTTGTTGATCAAATCTATCCTTTGAGTCCATTGATTATGTTATTAATATTGTTGTACAAGTATAAAAATTTCAATTAAAGCTATTAAATTCTATTGAATTTATATTCTAACTTCGAGCTCCACCCTTGACCATGATCTAACATATGATGACTTTGTTTTTTTTTTTAAAAAAATATAAAATAAATTCAAGCCAATAATTTTTGAGTTGGATACTCAAGTTGTTTCACTTCATACATAAAAGTTTTTTTTTTAAAAATCAATTATATCAAGACTATTTAAATGAAAATGAAAGGTGTCTATGATGAGTAGCTGAGTCAGAAGATTTGGAGTTAGCAATAAAATAATGTCAAAGAGTGCTATTTGGCATGATATAAAAAAAAAAAAAACAATAACAAAAAACATTTATTCTGTCATCTAATATATGATGACTATGTTTCTTCATTTAAAATATTTAATAAAAAGTGATCTATATATCTAAATAATATAATATATACTGTCCCATGTTCAATTTTATCAAAACATTTTCGAAAACATAGAGAGTTCCATGTGGGACTACGTAAGTATGAAGTGCACTAAATATTTATTATAAAACAAATCATAATCATATATGAGATTAATATTATTAATGGTGGAGTTTAAATATTTATTAAAAAAATTAAAATTATATAAAATAATTTTCAATTGAAGAAAATTCAGATGAAATCATATGTATTATAACTTTTTTTTATCGATGCAAAATTTGTTATATCTATTCTCCGGATGAATAAGGTATAAATCTCATTTGTAAGTAGTGAGTAGTGACCAACGAATCACACAAGAAAAATAAAATGTATTAGATAAGTCTTATGCGATAAATTTGACTAAGAGAATATTTAAATGTTTCGATGAAACCCTCCATTTTGAAAGGTTATCTTGCTCAATCAATTACTCGATTTCCTTCGAAAGCTCTTCAAGTTAATATAAATCTCACACACACACACACATATATATATATATATATATATTGTTAATATGAAAAGTTCTATAGTCTATCAGATCATTCTCACGTATTTTTAGCATGTAATTTATTTTAATTTCAATATTACAAATTTCACATTTAAAGAAGATTTGTTAATAATATTGTTGAGCGATTCATTTGTGATTCTTTTTTATATTGATATAACATATAGAACTAATATGTACACATCAAACATTAAATATACACCGCTAATAAATAATTGAAAATAAATTATTTTATGGTTTAAAAAGTCAAGATCGCATTGCGTAAAACCTATAAGAGGAAAAATATTTCCTAGTAACTTTTTTTTTCATCCCCACCTCAGTACTTGAACTCGAGTTCTCTGATTATATACCGTGGAAAAGAATAGTATGGGAGTATGTTAACGAATGACAAAAGTCCCACATCGGTGGTTAATGAGATAGATAGACTCCTTATAAAACTTGGGTAATCCTCCTCTCTTTGAGCTAGCTTTTGGGGTGTGAGTTAGGCCTAAAATCTAATTTCACATGGTATCAGAGCAGGGTTTGTCTCAATGAATGTTGGAAGATGTTGTACTTGTCCAGTGGATAGTTACGCAACACAAGTAACTAAAATAAATTTTTATAATTGTCCTTGATTAGCGAAAATTTCATATATGGCAAACATATTCAAAGAAATAATATTCTATAGCTATAGTGTATCTAATTACGCTTTCTGGATATAATTTAATTTGCTATGCAATATTAAATTTATATATAACGTTTTTTCTGTTTATGATTTATAAAAAATGTGTTTTTTAAATAAATTTCTAAATATGGTAACAACAAATTTACCTAATCTCATGATTCAAGCTAATCGTTTTAAATTAAGATTTTTTTTCATAAAAGAGTTCTATAACGATACAAACACCATAACAATTAATTTCCTCACACTGATGCAAAATTAAACAAAAAAAATTGGTTAATTAATATTCTTGTATATTCAACACCTATTAAGATTTTCTTTCAACGAAACTTCATGTTTTGAACAACAAAAATTAATAGTTTTGATTTGTATAGTATATAATTGAAATTTTTATATACGAATTTTGGTTGTTTTGTATCTATTCAAATTGTTGGTTGAACAAATTAAATGAAATTGTTCGCCTGTTAATCAACTTTTTATTGTTTGTATATGTGGCATAGAAAAGTTTGTGCTTTGTTTTCATTAACATATATAATTTATATTTTGTTAAGATTTGTATATTGTTTACATTATGTATATACATACATATATAATTGTATAAAAGTCCAACAACATAGCTAACACACAATTATAAAAAATATTTTGTTATTATAGTATATTTATTTAAATTTTCCTTTAAAATATACATCTAAAAAGAACCAACACATATTTATTTTTATTTTTGAAAAAGTCCGATAACATAGCTAATGAGTAATAATTTATAAGAGTGGACCCACATTGTGTCTTTCGATTGCTCAAGCACCCATTAAATATATTATGATAAAAAAATATTTACTATTTATAGCAATAACATATTTTTTTCACTTGATCACTTTTAATACATATTATATATATTTTTTTTATTCTCATATAATACAATGAATAATACATTTTAATATGTGGGTTTAACATCATATTACTATAAAAAATAATAAACTAAAAAAATCGTTAAAATCAATAATTATTTATTAAAAGGTATCCATTCATATTTTTTTTTTCCATATATAAATTAAAAAATGAACAAGACGGTTAAGCCTGGATTCATAGTCCAACTAGGATAATGTTTTCTTTTTTCTTTTTCTTTCGAAATTCGTGTCCGTATACGTATAGGAATAGGGATATTTTTTACGTCTATATAAACATATACCTATACTCTTTTTTTCTTTTTAATTCTAATTCAACTTATGGCTATGGCAAAGCTTCCAAATGATGTGATTTCTCACATTGCAAAACGTTTTGAAGATTACATTGCTTTACGTTCTGTTAGTTAAATGAATGTGGGCATTCATATTGTCGGTCCAAATTCAAATGCGAGACATAATTAATATCAGATTGGTCAAAGATTATTTATCTAATTATAGTTTGACCATGAAAAAGGTAATGATAATTAAGTTTCAACTGTATTGATGATTACATGAACTACAATAATATTTTAAGAATGTAATTATATTTTCTCGACCAAAACCTCTCAAAGTACATAAATGAATCATTTCTTTTTAAATTAACAAAAAAATTTAAAAGTGCAAATATTTACTGTAAAAAAGATTGGAACTTTTGATGAAGAGGGTTATTTACATTAGTTCCATAAAACTCCTAAAAGTGTTCTTTTATCAAACATAGCAAACTCCTATTTTCAAAGAAAACCAACATATATATAAAAAAAAAAAACTTCCTTTTTCTTCACCTAACATGCTTATAAAATTTGAAAAAGAATTTGGTTACCTATGTTCAATTTCTTTCCCTTTTGGATATTTTGCTATTACGAGCCGAGGATAATCGGAAATAGTATATTTACCCCATTAGAGATAGGGGTAAGATTTGTATACATCGTAGCTTTTTCAGGCTGATATTTCGCTATTATCTCGGATCAGAAAGCTCCATGACATGTCTGTCATAATCATCATCCATCATCCCAAACATGGTCAAATGATCATGATCACATGACATGACATGTTTAAGACCACAAGATTAAAAAACATATCGGTACACTCTCTATATCTTTAGTTTAAGACTTGCAAATTCAAAAATCATTATTTATTTTCTTAAACTCCATGTCAAGTCAAAACCAGACAAACGAATAGAAACGAAGTAGTAAGACATACACTTGGCTGAAAAGTTTAAATATATATGGTCAAATTTGTTTATAACAATGTCAATTTTTATAATGACAATGATTATATCGAAAAACTTTGTTATCAAAATTTAAAATTTATAGATTCGAAAATTTATTTCTTTTAAATTGTTAAATTCTAAATTAATAATTTGTATATGAATATTTTAAAACTTATACTAAAACAAATTAAAATTACATATTTTTCTTTTACGATCTCATTTTTTGCTTTTTTTTTTTCTCACATGTTAATACTGTTGTTGATGGCCCATAATGTTTGTATGAATTTCATCATAATTTCCAGATAGAATCTACAAAATGACTTAATTAATAATTATATTAGAAATTAGATTTTTTCTTCGAAAATTTTAATAATTCAGTTCATTAATTATTTATATTTTTATTTTATTAATAAGACACAAATTCCCTATCCCGCTACTTCTTATAAATAAAAATGGGATATATTCGTAGAAAAATTGATTATATTTTACAAATTTTATACTGCGAAAAAAAACTATGGAAGAAAAATTCCTATAAATTTTTGTGAAAAAAATTCATGGATTTCACACGAAAGTTAGATATGAGTTTTTGTGAAGTTACTACAAAAAAAACATTTAAAAAAATTCAAGAAGCTTAAACTTGATAAGTCATCTGATTAAGGTTTGTATTCATTTCACAATTGGACTTTAGTTAATAATTACAACAATAATATATCCGATATGATTCTATATGAGTCATTACCTTTTTAATACTCTCAACAGTTGTTTGGAGTTATTTCTGATTAGTCAATAAAGTGTGTTTGAAAATTCTAAACTATTCGATAATTACGATTACTTAATAGATAAATATTTATTAAATAATTTATTTATTTAGTTAATGGTTAATTGCTCAAGTTCAAAATTAATTTACCATCTTATACCTACTTGACCCATGTACTAAATTACATTAAAAAATTGTTTATTAAATTTTGCTCATAACAAAAAAGTAGCATGTCATCGTCATACTAAATAAAATAAAAGTGAAGAATAAGTTGACTACAATAAGAGCCCCTAAACAGAACCACTATTCAACGCAACGACACGAACAACGCCTCAATCTCAACCAAGTTGGGATCGGCAATATAAATAACCATATTTATCTAAGCTTATCGCATATCATCGTCATACTAGACTAAATATAAGTGAAATATAATTTCAAGAATATAATAATAAACCCTGAACAGAACACACTATTCATTTCCTATACACAAAACAGAACACATGATTCAACAATAACAACAACGTCGACTCAATATTAAACAAGTTGTGGTCAACAATATGAATTCCCACTTTCATTTAATTTCCCTGCATATCATCATCATACTAAATAAAATGAAACGAAAAAAATAAGTTAAAATATAACAATACCCTTAATCAGAACACACTATTCATTTCCTTTACACAAAAACAAAACACACTCATCAACGACAACAAAAACAACAACAGCGCCTCAGTCTGGATAAGTTGGGGTCCGCAACATGAATGCCCACATTTATTTAAGTTCATTGCATATCATCGTCATACTAAAAATAACATAAAAGTGAAAGATAAGTTAAAATATTATAATAACCCTAAACAGAACATACTATTCATTTCTTTAGACAAAAAAAAAGATGACGAAAACAATAAAGCCTCTGTCTCAAACAAGTTGGGGTCGACAATATGAATCGCACATGTAGTCAACACATAAACATTGTCAACATGAGAAAACAACAATCAAAGGAAAAAGGGTAAAAAAAAAACAAGAGATAATGGTAAAAACCACACTTTGAAGTATCACGATTTTGCATGTTTTCTACCTAAACTATCATGTGTTCCTTCTTAAACCATCACCAACTATTAATCGAATCACACCTCGACTGTGAGATAGTGGTGACACATGTTTTGACAAATAGCAGTTGATATAATTAGTAGCAAACTCGCAAAAACATGATACTTCATGTCTGTTTTAGACCATTCAACTCTAAAAACATAATCTTGATAATCACACAAAAATGAAAATTTAGAAAGTTCAATACACTTACAGATACTGAAGACTATTAAAAAGACCCAAAGAATCAGGAACATGACCAGAGAAATGGTTATTTGACAGATCCAATGTTTCAAGATTAGGTAGTTTCCCTAACTCTCTTGGAATATGCCTAGAAATATTGTTGTTTTGCAATAAACTACACAATTTTCAACATACAAGAAAAAATTTCTGGTTAGAGTTAGGCACGTATTAGTTATGCAGGATTTAGAGATTACAATACATGAATTATTAAGTATTGAATATTAAACTTGTTGTAAATTATTAATATATATTATTTACAAAATAATAATACATACTAATAAAATGTAAAATATATTGAATAATATATAATGCTAATATTTGATTAGCTTATGTACCGTTAAAAAATATACAATCAATTTCTAATACTTAAAAAAATATTTATATTTGCATAAATCAATCAAAACGGTAAATATATAAAAAGAAATGAAAATAATCTATATATAATAAGAAATAAAAACAACACATGTTAGATAAGAAACAATAAGATTTTTAATTAAAATGGTCTAATTATAAAAAAGAAATAAAAACAATAAACTTATATATAGAAAAACAATAAAGTTTCTAATTAAAAACAATAAAATAAATTAATGGGATAAATATGTAATTTGTCACTTTAATACATGTATAACTAATACTCACAGCATAACTTTATACATAGATTTCCTTATAAGTTATATTGGTATTAGTTATAATATTAAGCCTTTTTGAATTCACTATTTTTTACCAAATAATATAAATTTATGTGAAAAGTTCAGTAAATTTTCAATAAATAATAGATATGAAATTATAACTATAAAATACAATAAATTTAACGCTTAAAAAATTATTAATTAATAATATAAAAATTTAAATTCTGAATTTATCTTCGTTTTTGAAAAACTATTCATGATAGAAAGGACTCACTCACATAGTCACATGGCATTTAAAATTGTTTTAATTATCCAGACTAAAATTGCTGGCATGTCAAAATCTTGAACCCTGGGACTTCAATTAATTGACAACTTGTTTTTTTTTTCTTTTAAAATATTAAAAATAGAATTTATATAAAAAAAAATAAAACATATGGCTATGATTTCTTCATGTCGATTAAGTGATTTTGTGTAGGGACTTACAAAAGTGAAATATTAATACATAAATGTTGGAAGTAGCAACTTGCTTGATAAATGAAATTTATTCACTTATAGAATATTTTTCTAGAATATGTAAACACAAAATAAGGATATTTTAATTACTAAACTAACTCACAAATATATGATATATAAAATGTATCTCAAGAATCGTATTTTTCTCAGTGTCAACAATAATTAAATCATAAATCCGTGTAGGATTGAATTAAGAGATACAAGTATCGACAAACATTACATGCATCGGAGTGATCTCTTTTTTCTAAAATGTAAATAATATTTCAATCGTAAATTCGTGTTGGATTGAACTAATATTCAAATCACGAATTCAATAGTTCCTTTTTTCTAAGCTCAAAAAATGTTTTAATCATGAATCCTTGTTGGATCGAATAACGAAACAAGAGTATTGATATAACATACATCTTAAAGTTTTTCTTTATTTTAAGTATCGATAACATTTAAATCATGAATCTACCTAAGTATAAATAACTAGACAAGAGTACTGATATATCCCTTTCTTCTAAGTCCTTTCTTTACTTATTCATGCATGTGCTAGTAGCAGCAACAACTACTATAGTACTACTAAGGGTCGTTGAAGAGTTTAGATTAAATTTAAGTAGATATTAGTGATACAAGGATTAAATATAAGAAAATTAATATATTAATTATGCAAAATTTTAATTATTCGTGTATTAGTTATGTTACACATTCTATTCTGCACAAATAAAACATAGATTCTGATATAATTTACACGTAACATCATACTAATTTTATACATAAATAACGTATTTTCTAATCCACTATAAAACATGATATTACTTATATCAAATTTAATACATGCATGACTCACTTCCGAATCAGCAACCAAACAACACCTTAGTGTGAGTAGTTTGATATTTATTTTTTCCTTATCCAAGAATCAAATTTTTTACTTTATTTTCCCAAACATTATTCAAGATTTATATCACTAATGAGTAATGATTATTATGTTCAATAATTATTAGTATATGATCATCTTATTTGTACTACCTAACAACAGAAAAAACAGCTGCCATATATATATATAATAAATATGAATAATTGTGTTCAATTATTGTTTGTATATATATCAACTTGTCCAAATTCTAAAAATTAAGTTCCAATAAGAATTTACTTTGATAGTAACAAATTAGCCACATAAAACACAGCTACCACATGTGAAGACTTTTATTACACAACATTGAAAGAGTTGGTTCATGTCCCTTCATGAATTAATTCCTTAGTTGTTATCATTCAGTACACCTATAAGGACAGTAGCAAGTAGTTGTTCTCTTTTTGTTATTAGCTCGATATTCAATTTTCATATTAAGATTTGATTATATATGTTTGGATTGCTTTAAGAAATTTTACATAGACGGTAAAAGTTGATTTAGCAATAGATATACAAATAAAAGTAATAATATAATTGTCATTATATTATATCAGGCGACAATAATAACTATCAATATTTATAACTAATATAGTACTATGTATAAATTAAATTAAAGAGTTTAGTAACTTTGAATGCAATGACAGTAACTTAATTGTCACTTAATATTATTGCAAATATATTGTTACACTAAATGTCTCTTTTGTTGTAGTGAAAATTTATTTGGATGATTGTTACATATTGTGTGTATATATATATATATATATATTGTATCGTACTTTATTATTGTGGTGTTTTTTTGTATTGTCTATATAATAGTTTGATGATATTTGGATTAATTGTATATATCATTTTATGTTATTATATATTGTTGCACATTAACAATCGAAAAATAAACCTACATGAAAAGTTAGATAGAGCTATCATAAAAATGCAAATAAAATGGGGGGTAGGGGGTAACGACTGTGATCACAACAAATCAATCGACATGCAGAAGAGATTTTTCACTCATTACGAAATAATAATTTAACAATGTAATATAATAGTTTGTAAATAAAAATTAAAATAAATATTATTTTTAAATTAATAACACAACATGTAACAACTATCCAAACAACCTATAAAAATGACTCTCCATATCAATAATTTAAACCTAAAACTTATAATTAAAAATGAAAAAATAGTTATCGCTCTCTGAGAATCTTGGTTGGTGATAATTGTAGTAGTAATTTATTATTTAGAAAACAAAATGTAAGAGTCACAATGATTAATAATTAGTTATTGTGAAGTTTAGATATTTTGGTGAACTTTTTGGTACAGCTAGTACGAATTGGAGATATTTTGATCCAATTTAATCAATTTCAAATGTACCTACCTTCAAATTATATATTAACAAGGGTATATATAACTAATTTGATAAGTTTATAGGTAAATTTAATTTTTTTATTTGTTTAATTACGAAAAATAATAATAAAGGATTGTTTTTTCACTTCAAATACTACTTAATAAACATTAAAATGTTATCAATATCTTTTAAGTATTTACAAGTACTAATAATCAAATGAAGGAGTAATAATTACTGTCACAATCTCAAATTATCTGTTGTGATTTCTTACTAAACACCTCTTGTTAAGTTTTTTTGCCTCTCATTCATAGCATTATTCGTAATTGATGTATTTATAGTTTTAAAGAATAATAACCATTGAGGGTGAAATAATACGAAAATAAATTTGTTTTGATCTCCTAAAATGATAAACGATTTGAGATAACTATTGTTAAAAACTATGATAAACAATTTGAGACGAAAGGACGTATTACTAGTAACTAAAACGGAGGATTAATTATTACTATGCCCTTCTTTTCAATTTCTCCCTCCGTCCATCTTAAGTAGTATATTATGCTATTTTGAGATATTCAACAATCGTTTTTCAATTTATAAAACCAATGAATAGTTTATCATGTTGTCTATTTTACTCTTGCTATTAAATATTATTTATTTTTTAATATTTAATTAATAAGGTGATTTGGTAAAATTACTACTGCTTCGTAATCTTTGTGTCTAGTCAATATTCCCTCCCTCTCATTTTATAATTTCAAGATTCAAACAAGTCTATCTTTGACCGTAAATTTTTCATAGATTTTTTAAACATTTTAAATTATCAACTGTTGTGACTCATAGTGCTTTTAACGTAATTCATAAATATATAAATTTTATTTCAAAAAAATTGAAGATTCCATGCGCAAATTTCTAGTCAAACTTAAACCGTTGGATCCTCAAAAGATAAAAGATGTCATATAATTGAAACAGATGGTGTAGTAGACAACTGTTATTAGACAAAGGAAGGATATTGCGGTATTTAACTAGACACGAAGTTTAAAAAAGAAAATAATTTTTTAAAAATTTTATGGACTAACATGGTCAATAAATTCAAATTGACAAGTAAGTGCATCATTAAAAACTTTGGTGAGGGCCTAAAAATTACTATTGCTTTTTAAGATTTTAACCCCTCAAAGTTTGCAATAAATGCATCTTAGCCCTGCCAACTATTTCTTCCCATAAATCATGGTGCCTAGCATGCTCAATTAATATAATGGGCCCAATATTAGGTATAGGACGGTTGGGAAATATTTATAAACTATATACTAAAATAAAATATTCGTTTTATTTCAATTTATTATACAAAATGATATACAGTTTGATTCAATACGTAACATACTTCAATATTATTTGTCAAAACACTTATTTTCTCTCTAGTGAGACATGCTACACATAACGTATCATTATAATAATTCATTTTCTCTTTTTTGAAATTGAATTTTTCATATTATGTTACAAGTATAGCAATGAGAAATTATTCAAACTAAGAGCATTATTATAAAAAAAAAGTTTGATTATATATCTTATTATACATGAAAACTTGAATGGGATAAATATTATTAATGTTGGAGGGAAGTAAATTTGAGCTATGTAATTTGTATTATACCTGAAAATTGGCATAGCATCTAAGCTGACATCAACTGTCCTATAACTATTATTAGGTTTCAAATCAATAAAAATATTAAAATTTGAGGTAAATAATACTCGAATACAAATATTTGAAGTCAAATATCAGGAGACGACAACTTAATTCCTTCATCAGCAACGTTGAAACTTAAGGCGCCCCCTTTTTCGCACACTTAATGTGTTGAGTATTATGAATAATATAACATGGGAGCGCTACGTTAGATAAATTGAAATTATTAACGAATCTGTATGTGATATCACTTAATAAATTAATTCAATACGTGTGAATTGGTCTAGAAACTACATAAAATTAATTATAAGATCACATTTTCATATAGCTTTGACTTTAGCTAGTACTATTTATAGACTATAATATATATATATATATATATATATATATATATATATATATATATACACACACACAAATACTAGAGGACAAATATTGATTAAAAATGATTTTTTTTTTTAAATAGAGAAATATGAGTAAGTGAAGATGTTGTAACTTATTTGGAATAAAGGGTGTATATAATTTTATTTTTTGAAGAATTAATTTATCATAATTTTATTTTGTTCATGTTGATTAAAAGGTGTAAAAAATAGATGGAATTAAAAGCAAACGAGAAGTATGAAAACACATCTAATAATATTTTTACTCCAAGATGTCACTAAAAAATTGTTATACTTACCTAATTAGTAACTAAATTATAAAAATACATTTTACAAAGTCATTAGATAAAATTGGTCAAATAATCAAAGACAAGATATATAAGTGTGACCTTAGTTTTACTCTATCTGTTATGTACGTTTTTTAATTTTAGAAATTCACAAGTAAATATTCAAATCATCATAAAATTGAATAAGTGATACACGTGTCATACATGCATGACAAATCTCACACAATTTATTACGTAGAATGCATATGTCTACTTATCCAATTCTATAATAATTTAAAATTTACTAATTCACAAATAAAATTATTTAATAATGTAAATATCAATCGAAATCAAATTAAATACGTTTCATGTATTATTATGTCAATAATCAACTATACAAATGTATATATATTGATTGCCCATGTCACTAAGCTATGAGCTAACCCTGTGATGTTTTTGTATGCATTTATTAATGGAAATTAAATAGTCCAACAGTAATCTAACACCAAAGTTTGAAATAATTGGAAAACAACAAAAGACCAGGGAAGAACATGCAGCTACTGCTGTATAATTAAAGATCGATCGGCATAGTTTAGTAGTCAATAAAATCAACATAAATTTTAAATAGTTTAAATTTTAATAGATTTTTCATAAAAATAGTTGAGTACACAAGGTGATCTTGACACATGTATATTTGATTATTGATCGAAAATAATAGCTATCCTATTTGGTGACATAATTTAAAATGTACAAGTTAATTTAAACATCTTATATATTGTACGGATAGGAAATAGTATATATCCTATCATAAGAAAATTATATTTTATATATATATACTCTAAGGGTTAAAATTATACGTATAGTAAATGTTGATGAATTCTTATTTTTTAATCCTACCATGAAGAATTTTATTCTATAACTTCCTCTCATAAAATCTTAAGACGTCCGAAATCATCGACAGATTTATATTGATAAAAAATGACAAGTGTCTAATAGAATAATCGAAGAACTTGTAAAATAAACAGAATAATATTACTATGAAATAAGAGGAAATAAAATTAAAACTTATATTTCTCTTTATGAGCTTTACACTAAGTATATTTAAATTTATCTATAATTTCAAAGTGATTATCACATACCGAAATCAAAGTATCCAATCCCCCCTCCCACCCCCACCCCACCCCCAATTTCAAAGTGGTTATCAGATATCAAAATCAAAGTATGTAATTCCCCCCCCCCCCCCCCCCCCAAGTAAGAGCCTGTTTCGCTCAGCTTAAAAGCTGGTCAAACTGACTTAAAAGCTGGTTTTTGACTTATTTAATTGTCTGACAATACTCAAAATAGCTTAACTTATTTTAAGCCAAAAGTTAAAAGCTGGGGTAGGGGTGTTTTTTTTTTTTTTTAACTTATAAGCTGTTTTAAGTTAACCACATTTTTATGTTTTTTCCCTTAATATTTTTATACAATCTCCAAATTACCCATATAACCCTAACATCTCTTTCTTCTATTTTTTCCCTTTTCACGTTTGGCATAACAACTTCAGCATTTTTATCCAAACGTATAACTGCTTATTTTAAAAATAAGTTTCAGCACTTTCAAAAGTACGTTTTTAAAGCTGCTTTTTTTAAGCCCATCCAAACGGGCCCTAAGTAAGACTCGTATTTCCCCTTTTGTAAGCTTTACATGATTCATGTTTGACTGAATCGAGTCTAATAATTATCAAACACGAAATAATTTTTTTTTTAAAAAGTGTAGTGGCCACTCCAAAGTATGCACTCAACCCCATCCCACCCCCACCCCCACCCCCACCCCATATTGCTTTCTCTCTACAATTCCCATCTCTAATAACCACAACACAAATAAAATACTTATATTATATTTCCTCATTTAATTCTCACCATCTCTATACAGCTGTGCTACTTCACTCCTAATTCAATGAAAAAATAAATAAATTTTGACGCGTTGAATTTTATAATCTTTTTTTTTTTTAAAAAAAAAGTCCATTTTTGTTGGAATATAAAGGACTGATAGAGATAGTAAAAGTTACCTTTTCTAACTAGATGTAGAATTTCTAAAAATATTTCTTTCACGTCAAAGCTCGACTAAATTTGATTAGTGTCTAAATTTTTTATAGAAAATAAAACGCTTTTTAACAAAAATAACTTTGTATTAAGGAGAAACTTAAACTCAAGATTTTTAATTAAAAATAAAGAAATACTTTTTACTCTACCATAATTTATATTGATAACATATTTTTATTTTTTAAAACTCTATAATAAATCTAAATCAGATAAATAATTTATTTTTTAAATTTTTATAATAAGTTTAAATCAGATAAATAAATTAAAGCGAAGCTTTTTGGTGTTTTATAAGAGAACATATTTTTATTTTCATCATCTATATAAGTGAGAGTAGCCCAATGGCAACATAGTTCAATTATTTCACTTTCTTGAGAAACTAAAGAAAACCACAAAACAATCTTTTTCTTTATATTAAAGAAAAGAAAAACAAATTCTTTAATTTTCTTATATAGGGATTTGTTGTTCTTCAACATATTTTTGCTCTTTAAAAGGAAGAAGATTTTAAGTACTTTTTCCTTGTTTAACAATGGAATCTTCATTGTCAACATGGCCATGGGATTTCTTGGGAAGATTCAAGGTACTTATTATAATTTCTAATTTTTATTTTTGATCTTTTAATCATATTGTTTTACTATTAAAAATACGCGTTTTTTACATAGATTTTTCATCAAAATTCCATCGAATATGTATTCTTCAAAATTGTTTTTGACAATCTCATCGAAGATCATTTCAATTTATCGATGAAACTTTTATAAAGACGTCTATTAAAAAAACTCGTGTTTCTAGTAGATTTTCCCCCTCAATATTTTAATAAATAGCCATTTTTGAACTCTTATAATAGTTAAAAAAAAATAGTGATTATTCTGGATTTTCAACTTAATAATTGCTTTTCAACTCTTATTAACATTAAAAATAGTGATTGTTCTGGAGTTTCAACTTTTACGAGTGAAAATACATAATATTTAATTAATTGTTATGGAATTTCACTTGTAGAACTTAAACCTTCAGAATGATGATTATTTTTCAATTACACGATTGAAAAATGACTAGTCCGCGCTACTTATTACTAGTATAATAAGGTGTGCTTACTCTTTTTTTTTTTTTTGGTTATTTTTTGGAACAGTATTTACTATATGGACCTTTCATTGCAAAATGGTTTTACTCAAGATCTCAAGAAGAAAACAACATGAAGGAAGCAACATGGTGTTTACATATTCTCATCATATGTTTACTTAGATGCACTATGCATAGTGTATGGAATACTTTCAGTAACATGTTATTCTTAACTAGAAATAGAAGAATAATCAAAGAAGGTGTTGATTTCAAGCAAGTTGACAATGAATGGGATTGGTAATTATCTTGAATTAATTTAATCTTTATTTCAATTTATTTGCAAATCTTGAACTTCAGCAGAATCGGTCATTGATGTTTGTGTCATCAACGTACGTATATAGTTTATGTTTATAATTATTTGGGGTATATGATCTTTTTTGAACTCTATATAATCGTTGGATACAATACTATTTATTCATATTAAGTGATTTTTTTAATATAAATACAGAATCCCCCCCCCCCCCCCCCCCTTTTCTCTTTTTTTAACTTGAACTTTATTTATGTAAATTCCTTTAAACAAATGATAAAATTATCTAATCATTTATTTTATGTTATTATTAATTCATGCAAATTTTTACTTGACAAAAGAATTTATTTGTTTTTTTTTTCAGGGATAATTTCATAATACTTCAAGCTATGATTGGTGCATTAGGTTTCTACATGCTTCAAGATAAAATAAATCTTCCTTTATGGGATTTTAGAGGATTTTTGGCTATTATAATTCTCCATATAACAATTTCAGAGCCACTTTATTATTTCTTGCATAAAAGCTTTCATGGAAACTATTTATTCAAGAATTATCATTCACTTCATCATTCTTCACCAGTACCCCAACCATTTACAGGTAATTAATTTTATTCGGTATAAAGAATTTTTACACTATTAATATATTTTAATTTATCACTAACAGAAAATATTATTTATCTTTTTTAGATTATTAATTTCATTTATTATGATTCAATTATTATTTACAGTAATTTGACCATAGTTTAAATGTTATAAATCACTTAAAAAATAACTACACATCTCATATTAAATGGAATTAGCAACATGGAAAACAAGATATGTATTTATAGTCAACGGTGAATTCAGAAATTAAAACATGATTTTAAAAAATACAATAATTAATGTTATACCTAAGATTTTTAACTGATGATCTAAAGTAACTTTTGACCTCCTTTTATTATATTATATAATTTTTGTATATAGAAGGGGTTTATCAATTTATGTATAAATAAAAAAAAATTAAATCACTTATGCTTGATCTGTATAATATAATTCTTTATTTGCTACAATAAAAATTAAAACTATTTTTATTTTATCACTATATATAATATAAATGCATACTTATTTATTTATAATTATTTTTTATATTTTAATAACTCTTTTTTATTTTTGGATGGAAATTTCAGCTGGTCATGCTACACTTTTTGAGCACATTATATTAAGTGGAATTATTGGAATTCCAATTCTTGGATGTTGTTTATTGGGATATGGATCATTAACTATGATTTATGGTTATGTGATGATATTTGATATGCTAAGATGTTTGGGACATTGCAATTTTGAGTTTATTTCTCATAAATTATTTGAAGCAATTCCTTTTCTCAAGTATTTGATCTACACTCCAACGTAAGTAAATTTTCGTGCGATTTATAGATTTCAGATTTAATTTATCAAATAATTATTTAGAATAAATTATTTATACTACACCTTTTAAAATGTAATTTTATCATTAAATACTATTAACGTGAAATACTTTCTGCATCAATTCTTTTTTTTCCTTAAAAAAAATATTTATGTGTAAATTATTGTCAAACATGTTGTAACAATCTGATTTAGTTATTGCTTTGAGTAGAAAACGAGATAAACTTTTCAGTAATTTGTGTAGAAAGTTTCATGTTCATTGGTTTTGTGGCCAATATAATTTTTAATTTTTTATAAAATCAAATCTTAATATATATATATATATATATATATATATATATATATATATATATATATATATATATATATATCACTTTTTAAAAGTTGATTATTTGTATTATATTGCTTTAATTAGTGAATTGTTTAAGAGAGAGAGAGATATCTTTTTAAGATTAAAGTTGGTAAATATTTTCCTTCAAAAATGTGCAATAATGGATATGTAATATTTTACCTTGAGAAATTGTAAATTGAATTTAAATGTCCCTATTTCCTTAGGAATTAAATTTCAACAATATTGATTTTGCATATTGACAAAAACATTAAATACACTTTTCAAGAAATTAAATGGTTGAAAAAAGTTGGTGTACCTCTGTCATAGGCAACAAAGAAATTTAATGCCATAATGTAAAAATTATCTTTTAAATAAAAAAAAAGTGCCTTTATTTTATTCATTTATTTCTTTTAATTATTTTTTCTAATAACCAATTTATTGTTTCTCAAATTTTTTTGGCTATAAATTTGACAGGTACCACAGTCTACACCATACAGAAAAGGAGACCAATTATTGCCTCTTTATGCCAATTTTTGATGTGTTAGGTGACACACTTAACCCAAAATCATGGGAAATGCACACTAAATTAAGTATTGAATCAGGTAAATATTTTATTTCGATGATCGATATTTACATTAATGATAAATTAGATTTAGATTTACATTAATTGCTAATAAGAAGCATACGATTTTCACATTATTTTTTTAAAAAAAGTTGAATATATTGAAAAAGGATAAACAAGGAAGAGGATTATAAAGTGAAGAATTGTACCCTAATCAATACCGCAGAAGTTCAGATAAACAACCATATGAAATGTTAATATTTTCCAATACCAACGATTTTATATCGTGAAATTGAATTCATACCCTCTAATCAAGAATGAAGAAGTACTACTTATCATATATAGTACATATCTTAATATAATTTTACAATATCGAATATAACTAATTATATAAACGATGTATTAGTAGTATAATAATATATATTTTTAAAAATGTTGTAGTTAAAAGTATATGTTAGTGTAAATTGTTTTGTCAATGTTGTAGTTAAAAGTATATATCAATATGGAAAAAGGGAAAGTGTTAATTTATTACAAGAAAGAGAACTGTGAACATCATTAAATGTTTATTGAAAATGAGAGAGATACTATTTAATAGAGAAAAAACAAGTTGAATAATTTTAAACTTTATATATTGGTAAAATATTCATATTAATTGTCAAAAAATAAGTTGTGGGTTACAAGAAAAAAACCATAAGTGTACCCACTAGGTGTATCAAATATATCTCAAAATAAATATTATCTGTATTTAATAATTTCTCTAATATAAACATTTTTTTTTCTAACATAACATTTATTTTAAAACGATAAAAATATATAACATGTGCTTTTCAAGTAACTTCTATCACAATTTATTAATTAAAATTTTTAACTCCATCTCTCTACTACTAAATTCGCATAAATCCTAATACAATTATTTTTCTATCCATATTTTATTTGAAAATATAAATTTTTGATAATATCTTTCGAGTTTTTAATCTCGAACTTCTATAGTCATACATATCATAAGAAAAATATACAAGTATCCCTAGATTAGACTCTGGTCGAAATTTTAGAGATATGCCTCAACTTAATTATGTTATATTACTCACCTGAACTTTTTTTTTTAAATTTGTTACACCTTTTGTCTTACGTGACACACTACGTGACTTCACGAAATTAAGATTCTTAACTATTTTTTTTTCCAGGTAAAAATGGAAGGGTACCAGATTTTGTATTTTTGGCACATGTAGTAGATATGACTTCTGCAATGCATGCACCATTTTTATTCAGATCATTTGCTTCAACACCATTTTGCACAAGACTATTTTTGCTTCCATTTTTGCCATTAGTTTTTGTGTTCATGTTTGTCATGTGGGCATACTCCAAGGTCTTTTTAGCTACTTTTTATAACTTGAGGGGTCGATTGCATCAAACTTGGGTTGTTCCTCGCTTTGGATTTCAGGTTTGTTAATATTATCCTTTTACCCCCTCTAGTTTTCTTTATTTATACTTTTAACCCCTTAACTTTTTTTTCATGAGATAAGCACGTGGAATTTTTTTTTAAATATAATGTGCGATAGGAATGTTTAAATCAATTCAATGATTTATGTATTAACAAATATTTTACTATTTTACTGTGAACTTAATTATTATTGTATATTAATCTTATATTATCATAGGAATTTATAAATTTTAAATCTAAGAGGTGTTTTTTTTAGAGAGATTATTATATTTTGAAGTGTTATTTAATTCTGATGATTTATTTTTTGTGGCAGTATTTTTTGCCATTTGCAGCTGATGGAATTAATAACCAAATAGAGCAAGCAATTCTTAGAGCTGATAAATTGGGAGTCAAAGTTATTAGCCTTGCTGCATTAAATAAGGTACTTATTTATACAATTTTTCGAGGCTCGATTATTTTAAATTTTGTATTTATATGTTAACGTACTGCTTAATAAAAATATTGTAAAAATAAAAATTTTAAAATTTTTAGTTAAGAATAAAGAAACACGGATCTTATCACATGGTGATCAAATATATATATATATGATATAAAAAATGTAGCAACGTGCCATTTGTACAAAGTTAAGTTCTAACACATCTATCGATGGAAGGTTGCGTAACTGATAAGAGATGACATATATTTTATAAAATTAGTCCTAATATTAAAAATTGATTCGAAAATTATGATCATAAGAAAAAAAATGTCTATATTTAAAGTGTAATTAATTTATTTGCATGTGATGTTCACTTAGGTTGGTTGAAACTTTTAAAATTTGGTAGGCAAATGGATCTTTCATTCATTAATGCTACAATAAAACTAGTGAAGGTACATAGCTGTATAATAATTATTTAAATCTTATTATTATTATTAAAGTGGTGACATTTTTTATCAACAGGTAATAATGACTTTTAATAAATTAGAAAACTATAGTATTTATAACTTTTCAAAAATAAATAGTTATGTAACTGACTTGATTATGTAAATATTTTTTTTTTTTACATAAAAATACATCAAACTTAATTTATTTATTTTTATATGTTTTCAGAATGAGGCATTAAATGGAGGTGGAACATTATTTGTGAACAAACATCCTAATCTTAAAGTTAGAGTTGTTCATGGAAATACATTAACAGCAGCAGTAATTCTTAAAGAAATTCCACAAAATGTTAGTGAAGTTTTTTTAACTGGAGCTACTTCTAAACTTGGTAGAGTTATTGCTCTTTACCTATGTAGAAGACAAGTTCGAGTTCTTGTAAGTATCTCACAATCTCTGTTCTGTTCGTTTCAATTTATATGATGCATTTTTATTTACGAATGATAAAATTAGGTCAATCATGATTTTACGTATATATGTAAGTGTAGAAAAGTTAATTAAGTACGTATTGATTCGTTCATTTATTAGCTTAGTGTAAGTCATTTTAATTTAGTGGGAGGGGTGGGGGTGGGGGTGGGGCTATAGTTTTATACTGTAATAAATGAGAAAAGTTTTTATTTTGTGATTAAATAAATTATAAGTAAATTAAATAATGAGATTAAAACTTGATAAGAGTTGGACGGATGATAAATAACATTTAAATAAATTAATAATTCATTCATTTATTAATTGAGTATATTGTATAGGGGATGTAAATTGTATAAATATTTTTTTTCTTTTATTTTGAAAGTTACTAATTTTCATCTATAATTATTTTTTAATGCAAAATTACAGATGTTAACTATGTCTACTGAAAGATTTCAAAAAATTCAAAAGGAAGCTCCAGTTGAATATCAAAAATATTTAGTTCAGGTGACAAAGTATGAAGCTGCCAAAAATTGCAAGGTAAATATCTATTATTTATTTAACAATTTACAGACTTTTCAAATTATTTTATCGTAATTTTTTTTATCTGTATTTTTCTAATATCTGTTTTGAAATGTTTTATTTGAGCTGAAAAGTTATCGAAGATAGTCTTTTTTTCATTCATTTGAATCCCCTTTTCTTGGTTTTAGCTCTGGCCCAACATATATGCCGCAGTTATCTGTTAGATAACCTGATAAACTAGAATATAAAAATTATTATATCGTATAGAAATAATACTCAACCGGTATTTAGGACAAAATAAAAAAAAAGTGTTATTATTATTTGTTGTTGCGCTTGTTCTTTTATGTTAGGAAGATATTATAGGGACGTAGTTATCTGTTAGGTGACTAGATCGAGTAAAAAAAAATTAGTATGTAAACACTATGCTCAATTAAAATTAGAATAAAGTGAAAAATATTTTTATTTATTATTTTCAATTTAATTTTTTTTTGTTTATTTATTTTGTGATATTTATAGACATGGATTGTTGGAAAATGGATTACACCAAGAGAACAAAGTTATGCACCTAAAGGAACTCATTTTCACCAATTTGTGGTTCCTCCAATTTTGGCATTTAGAAGAGATTGTACTTATGGTGATCTTGCAGCTATGAGATTACCAGAAGATGTTCAAGGAGTTTCTACTTGTGAGGTATGTCTTAAAATACTATTTTGTCGATTTATATTATCTGTCTTTTCAGATCTTCATATACATCTTTTTTTTTCTAAAAACGACGTCTAGTGTAAGATTACTTGTCTAAACTACACTTTTATCTCTCCTTAAACTTCTTATTTTTGTTTCAATTTGTGTGACCTAATTCCCTTTGTTTTAAAAGAATGATCTATATCTAATTTTGGAAAAGATTTTACTTAAAATTCTCGTTTTATCCTTAACGACGATCTCTTGTTGCCAAACATTTATTATTATGTCATATTTAATATCATAAATTTCAAAAGTTGTCATTTTTTATTTAAAAAAATCATGCCTAGTCAAATAGGTTCTTTTAGAACTGGAGGAAGTGTATGCTTTCGACGAAATGGTTAAAAACACTACTCACTCTGTTTCAACTTGTTTGATAGTGTTTTTTTACTGTCATTTAACTTTAAACATCTCATTTTTCCTTAACAGTAAACTTTACAACCACACGAATATTACAAACATGTTAAAGCCCACTTGTTTTAAAAATCTTATAGCTACACAAATATTACAACATGTTTAAGATCACAAGATCTAAAAAATTACAGTCTCCACACAAATGTTATAATATGTTTGAATCCACAAATTTTCAAAATCATTATTTCTTTCTGAAAACTTATACTAATCAAAACAAAAAGTTACACATTTGATCACTCAGACAAAAATATTTTACTTACAACTACTAGCCAATATACATATACTATATATACACTAATTATACAATTGTCGATTTATCTTTTTGGGTGAACGACTATTTAAGTTAATTTCTATATTTCATTTTTTTCATTCAAGATTAATTTTTTTTTAATTATTTTTACAGTATACAATGGAGAGAGGGGTAGTCCATGCATGCCATGCAGGAGGGGTGGTTCATTCATTAGAAGGATGGACACATCATGAAGTTGGGGCTATTGATGTAAACAGAATTGACTTAGTTTGGGATGCAGCTATGAAACATGGTTTAAAACCAGTTTCATTTCTCAAAAAGACAGATTAATTAAATTAATTAATTAATTTGTGAAGTCAATGATGAAAAGGCCAAGAAAAAAAAAGAGGATTGGCTTGGAGTTCACTAATTGATTCAATTCAAATAGAGAATTTTTATGATTTTATAAAATACATATATAGATTGTTATTATATTCCAATGACTATATACATTAGATACTAAATCTTTGAATTCCATTTTTTTTAAAACATGTCTCTAGTATATTGTGTGTTTGTTCAATTTTTTTTCTCAATTCAAGATACCATCATAGAGAAAAAAAATCTATAGTTGTTGTATATAGAAGGAAATGTTTCTACTTGTTGATTAAATATATTTTGATCGTTATAGCTAAATGTTGAAAAATCAATTTCGGAAAAGCTTGATATCTATAGTGAAATATTTTTAACAAGAATGATTGTTATATAGAGAAGTTTGATTTTACTTATCAGCGTTAGATATGAATTCAAGATGTGAAGTTTATGATTTAATATAATTCTTTTGTATATCATCAAACTCTGTTTGAAGTTTATTATACGTAGATATTCAATAAAATTGGCTTAGTTTGGGAAGCAAACTATGGAAATCTCTATTTTATTCGATGCGAACCTGAATTAATTGTGTCAGGAATATCATGTGATTATATTATTTTTTAAAAAAAAAAATCAAAATTATTAGACAAAAAAGGATGTTGCATCAATGGCCCAATTTGTTCCTTTTACTTTAGGCCCATTAATGACTATCCAAATAGTAATTCATTGGGCTATAAACAGTTTATTTTGAAGACCCAAGATAATTAAGATGAAACATAGAAATAATAGAGCACAAGAAAATAAAAGTTTGTTAACTAATACTCATTTCTTCTGATTTTAAGAGTCGCTTTAACTTTTTTCACGCTCCTTAAAAACAAGAAGAGAGTCATATTGTATAATATTTATTCGAAAATAAAATAGGGGTTCAAATGAATAAATTGGACCGAGACCATACATGAGACAATCAGTGGCTGAGCTAAAACTTTCAGTAAGACACTACAAAAGAATAACAAATATACACATCAAGAGCATCCAATTTATGCTAAATGACTCTAAATGTCAAAATATGTCATGATCATGGCGAGGCTATACATATTGCTCCCTAACTTATTACAGAGGGTCAGATAAAGTTTTCTCAAGAAAATTGCTTAGAATCATATAACCAAAATATTTTATGGATTGATACACACAAAGAATTGAGAAAATCGCCTAATTTATGTTTTAATGACCCCTAAATTCTAAACATATGGTTGGTTCATGGTGAGGCTAAGCATACTACTTTCTAACTCATTAGGAGGGTCGCATGAAGTTTTTTCATAAAATCTTGTGGAAGCCATATAATCAAATTATTCTTACGCTAATACACATGAAAGATTTGAGAAAATCGTCTAATTCGTATTAAATGACTCCCAAATGCCCAAAAATGTTGTGGTTAATGGTGATGATACACATACTTCTACCCCAAACTCAGTATAGAGAGTCCCGTAAAGTTTTTAAGAAAATCTTCCCACAGTCATCTGATCAAAATATTCATGGGCTAACATAGATAAAAAACTAAAAAAGTCACTAAATTCTTTCTAAATGGATCCTAAAATGCTTTAAAATGTCGCGAAAAATGGTACTGAGGCTACACGTAGAGCTTCCAACTCATTACAGTGGATCCCATAAAGTTTTTCCAAGAAAATTGTCTGGAAACCTTATCAACATAGGCTCACACACAAAAAACTGAAAAATTACCTAATTCTTGTTTAATAGCTCCTAAATGGACCAAAAAAATTGTGAACAATGATGAGGCTACACGTACTATTCTCCCAACTCATTACGGATATACGTGTAAAAATATTTCAAAACAATCGCCCAAGAGCTTTCTCACCATACATTGGATGGGCTAATACATTTGAAAAAGAGATAAAAATTGCCTAATTTCTTTTAAATTACCCCTAAATGCCAAAAATATTTCGTGGAACATGATGAGACTATATACGTACAACTCCCTGACTAATTACGCAGGATCCTGTATGTTTTTTTTTTCAAAAAAATTGTCTAAAAATCATAAATATTTATGAAATAACACAATTTTTTTTTGTTGAGGAAATCACATCATTTCTGTTAAATAAAATTTATGTATTTAGACATTATACGAGTAAAAAATATCAAAATTATAATAGTCAATAATATAAAATATTTTTTAAAAATAATTATAAAAAATCATTTCAACTATTTATTAATTTGACCACTTACCTGTTTTTGTTCCAGCCACATAATTAGAATTAACATCTGAGGTCCATATGTTGTCTAGGCATAAATGCTATTTGTAGGTTTTAGGAAAAGAAAATTGAGTACACCCTAGTTAGGAATATTTTAGTTTCCAACTATTTGGATCTAGTTCGATTTAATTAGTTGAGAATGAGTGTGATCGTATTTTATATTTCAAAAGTTTTTACTTATAAAAAGAGAAGAATTTTTCAAAATCGTTGTTATATATCTTTATAAATTCGTCAAAAATCATTAAATTTCTGACAAAACAAATATCCGTTTAAAATATAGGCAAATTTTGGTGAAATACTCAATCAGAAATTTTCATTTTTAGTACTAGTATTTATTTGTGTATATATATGTTTATATAATACATAATTTGTGCCGAAACAATGTTAAAGATCTTGGATTTTAAACATAAAAGAATAAAGTTTAACAAAAACATTTTTTAATAAGCAAATTTTTTATGGATTCTATCAAAAGTTTTAGAATGTCTAATGAAATTTTATATACATAATTTGAGTTAAAAAATAATGATTTCGATTAGATCTACTTCATCCCTCACATACACAATCTATGCGATACATATCCATTATATATACATAATTCACTTCAACCCCTCCAAAATTGTTTGAACATCAAAATCAAATTGATGAGATACATATATATATATAAATGTATATACTTAATTCGAATCGATCTTATTTCAATTGAATTTACATAATTTATTCTAAATCCGCCTTTTTCAGACGAAGCCACCCATCCCTCTCGACTCCCCACCCCCACCCAACCCAATGAACATCAAAATCAAATTAATGAGACACACGTGCATTAGCTTCTTGGTGATAAGTCATGGGCATGTAGGTTGTGTTCCTCTCTTGTTTGAGTTTAAATAATATGTCTCTTTCTTTAAGTTCATATATTAATTTATATATATATATATATCCACATCACACGTGCATGTATTTATGAGACTTGCATGGGCACTATTCTTTAATTTGACATAATATGTGTAGCTTAATTTTTCTTTTTAAATAATTTATATTCGTGTTGGAATTTAATACTGATATTTTATGATTTTTAAATATTTTTTTAGAAAAATTTAGCGATGATTCAAAATACATTCATTTTAGAATTAGAAACACGAATATTTTTCATCTAAGCAATTCTCACTATGTCTTGTGAGGCTTAGGCTGGTGGATCACTTGTATATAAAATATGTTACATGAATAGTGTAAAAACAAGATAAGCAAATAATTAGATTACTTAAATAAAATAAAATAGTAATGGAGTTATCAAAATATAAAAAAAAAATTATATATGAAAAAGTCGAGGAGATTTTGATATTATTGACATATTTATTGAAGACCTAGTTGGATGCAAGCTTCGCTGAAAAAATAAATTGTATATACAACGATAGAATTATTATTTTTGCTTTTACATAGAGATATCAAAATTTCTTAATTTCTTTATATATTTGCTTTTTAATATATTTTAAATTTTCTCAATAAAGTTTTTGACTCGTATATATCTTTGAGATTAAACTACTCAAATACTTTACAAATTTCATGAAAATTATTGGTGAATTAGTCTAATGAAATTTTGTTTATAAAAAATAAATTAATAAATTATTGAGGGGGGGGGAGGGGGGAGGGGGTTATAATTAAATATAAGGGCATCAATTAATTTTTGGTCAAATTTTCTTTGCTAATAAGTCATTATCAATAGGCTATATATGGTACTACCTATAATATTGAATTTTGTGCATGTGGTATCACTTCATATAATTAAGAAATAATGCACAAGCACTTCTTAATTTATATTTGAAATTTTAGAGACATCATTTATACTATACTATGGTTCTATTACTCTTTTAATTTATTTTATTAATAATTTTTTACCCTTTCAGCTTACGTGACACTATCTTATGAGTCCAATATTGACTGATTTTTTTTCAAGCCAGTGTCACGTAAGCCGAAAAGGGATAGAAAATTACTTATAAAATAAGTTTAGGGGGTAATAAGACCTTAATATAGTATAAGTGTGTCTTTGAGATTTCGAGCATAGGTTGAAGGGGTACCCGTGCATTTTCCCTATAATTAATGAGAAAGTTTATACTTTTCAATGTGATTTTTTTAACACAAAATTTAAATTTAAATTTAATTAAACTCTAATAAATATATTCGACATCAAATAAATAAATAAATTGAAAAAGAGAGATTACTATTTTTAGCTTAAATAAGGGTTTTGTATTATTTTGTATCCACGAAAGAGAGATTATTTGATATTCTTTATTGTAGTGGAATAAATAGTATATTAATTAAAAAATATATTTGAATTCTTGTTAGTTATTACCACAATATTTTAATATATTACAATCATATTTTTAGAAATCGATCTTTTATATTATGTTTGATTATACTATTTAATCATGGTTTATTGATATGTATTCTAACTTTAAATTTAGGTTCGAAGGTTAAATTATTTAATAATGAATAAAAACTCCCCATACACAGATATATACCTATATATATGGACATTTAAGCACAATAATTGATCACTTTTTTTCTTCTCATACAATTGTTAGTATTTCAAAAAGAATATTTATGAGTGTTTGATATCTGCATTACGATTGAACTAATTTAAATTCATGTTACGTAAGATTTATTTTAAAAAATACTTTTTATTAAAAAAAAATTTCTCGAAACGCAAAATCGAGACATCTTATAACTATTGATGAAAACCCTCTAATCACGGACATATGTAATTAGGTATAAGCTACTTCTTTTAAATGATGAACCGTTGATTGTGGAGTTTTAATAAATAGACTATGAATTATTTATTTTAAATTATTCTTTAAACTTATTTAAAATAAATATAAATTACTTATTACTCGATAATTTTGCCCTTCTTCATATTAAAATTATGACATACACATGTTCTTTTTTACCAAACAACTATACATATTTCTTCATATTGATTAAATTTTTAAGTTTTTATTACATAAAATATTTTTGAATAATATTAATAAACTAATATATAGAAGGATAAATTTTTATGAAATCATAATTAATTTATATTTATTATAGATAAGTTCACAGAATTGTTAAAAAAAATTAAAATAAAAATGACATATGTTCGTAAATCACAAGGAAGACGAGTATTGTAAAGCAAAACCTTGAGTGAGATCTATGAAATTATCCCTTTTTAAGTTTTAAATGTATCGGAATACACATATCACATGTATAAATAAATGTATATTGGCACATATACAATAATTTTTTTTTGTAGAAAAATAACACTATCAAGACATAAAATTATAATCAACAAAAGCAAAGGTTTAAATTATATACGTCAATGTAAATAACTTTTTACACCATTAAATCACCCAAACGCTATCACTAATGACAATAAGTAAGTTTCTTAAAATAAAACAAAAAATTATAATTTTTATAATAAGACAAGTTATCATCCTTTAAATATACAACAAATTCAAATAATATAACAGTATAAAAATTTCTTATGAATAGTGACATATATCAAATCCAATCAAAACTAAAGTTATAACTAACTTTCGATCCCAAATATCATACTACAAGCAAATTAGAAAGAACAATAATATTAAATTTCTTATCGAAAAGTATATATCAGTATGTATAACTTAAATCGTTTTTTTTTATGTTACACCAAAGAGCTACATTTTGAACCATAGGAATTTAGGGGTGGGGGTGGGTTGGGGTGGGTAATACCCCCTAATATAATGATTAAATGTGTAGGACTTTTAACTTTGTTTTAGTACAAATATAATATAATGGCCCCATCCATGTGTGCACATGCAATTTTATTCACTTCTTTTCTCTTTGATACGACCATTCCATTTCCATAATTGATAATAATACGTTAAATATATAACTAGCTATGTTTTGTATATGTTATATGTATGTAAGAATGCTCACTCATTTTTTTTTAATATTCGATATTTATATAGAAATTGTATATATATACATTATATAAGATTCTTCGTTAAGAAAAGAAAGACATGTATCTGTTTTGATGGAATGTATGATGTTAATGGTCTGAAATAAATGGTCTCATTTCGTATTACCGATTCTTATTTCTTGATTTTAATCTTGAAATTTTTCAACTAACCTAGCATCATGGGATCAAGAAATAATTTAGTCATAGTGTAGTCTTCTATTTGAAATTAATTTATTAAGATTCATTCATGATCTATATGTAAAAAATTAATTCGAAATATTTAGTTAAGAATAATTTTTTTTCTATTTTGGCAAATAAAAAAGAAATTAAATTTAAAATATTTAATTAAAAATAAAAGATTTTATCTATTCAATAAAACAAAAAAAAAACTCTTCTTAATTTACTTCCATCACAACTTACAAGTCCACTCCCTCTATTTATTGCTAGGACAAATAGCATGGGCCATTATATATTTAATTTATTTTATTCCCTTCTAATTAATTAAATTAAAGAAATAGCTTTGTTTTTTATATTTGTGGAAAAGACAGTTTTGATTCTAACGATTCAATTGTGAATTTCTTGATTGTTTTAATTATGTTCATGACTAATTTTTTTATAAAATACAAAATTATTATAATGTTATTTTTATGTTGAATTTGGATTTACTTGAATCTTTGTGGATTTATCTAATTATTTCCTTAATCCAATCATATCAAATCTAGCTGTAGTACCTAGCTAATCTAAGGAATCAAATAAAGTCTTTATTTGAATTTCCAGGTTGCTTAAATTCATGTTCAATGAAAATTATTTCTTTGAGAAAAATACAAACTTATAATGTTATTTTTATATTGGGCTTTGCAAATTGCACTTATTTTCATGATCGATTCCCTCTATCAAACATTGATTCCGATCGTATCGTTTGTACAATCGAAATTAAAGACATGAATACCCTTCAGTCGCGGGTCATGACACTCGTCTGTTAAACCTACAAGATAAGTCGGACCTTCTTATTACACACGGACACGCATACGCGCGCATAGACACACACGCGCACGCACACACGAATTCAGTTCGTCTTTCGGAAAAAAACAGGCGCATTTTTAAGTTCAAACGAGCCCCAAAGCAGGTAAACACAGAATTTCATGATTTTCGTAGGCTATAGCCCATAATTTTTTGTGATCTGGATTTTCGAAAACGAAATGACCGAAATTTTTCATGGACGTCCGTTAAGACGTTGGCAATGTATCATGTTCGGCCCACGGGAAAAATGGATGCATTTTAAAGTACAAACGAGCCAAAAGCAGGTAAACGTAGATTTTGCTAATTTTCGTGTGCTATAATTCATGAAATTTTTGTGACCCAGAATTCCTAAAACGAAATGACCCAAATTTTTCATGGACGTGCATTAAGACGTTGGCAATAATCCCAGTTTGTTTCGCCAGAAAAACGGATGCATTTTCAAGTTCAAACGAGCCCAAAAGCAGGTAAATGTAGATTTTATCGATTTTTGTGTGCTATAGTCCATGGAACTTTTGTGATCCGAAATTCCTGAAACGAAATGGCCAAAAATTTTCATGGAGGTCCGTTAATACGTTGGCAATGTATTACGTTCGACCCGCAGGGAAAACTGGAGTAGTTTCAAGTTCCAACGAGTCCTAAAGTAGGTAAACACAAATTTTGTCGATTTTCATGTGCTATAGTCAGTGAAATTTTTATGAAAACTGGCGCATTTTTAAGTTCAAACGAGCCCTAAAGTAGGTAAATACAGATTTTTTTGATTTTCATGTGTTATAGTTCATGAAATTTTTATGATTCGGAATTTCCGAAATGGAATGGCCAAAATTTTTCAATGACATCCGTTCAGATGTTGGCAATGTATTCCATTCGTAAAATCGGTGGTTACCCACTTTGGGGCGTGTTTGAACTTGAAAAAGCGTCCGTTTCTGCCGCAGGATGAACTGGATACATTGGCAACATTTTCACGGACATTTATAAAAATTTCAGCAATTTCATCCAGTTCATCCTGCGGCAGAAACGGACGCTTTTTCAAGTTCAAACACGCCCCAAAGTGGGTAACCACCGATTTTACGAATGAAATACATTGCCAGCATCTGAACGGATGTCATTGAAAAATTTTGGCCATTCCATTTCGGAAATTTCGGATCACAAAAATTTCATGCACTATAACACACGAAAATCAGCAAAATCTGTATTTACCTACTTTCTGCTTGTTTGAACCTTGAAAATGTACCTGTTTTCCTCGTAGGACGAACTAGATACAATGTCAATGTCTTAACGAAGTTCTTGAAAAAATTTGGCCATTTCATTTCTGGAATAAATGATCATAAAATTTTCATGGACTATTGTAGACGAAAATCCATAAAATCTATGTTTATTTACTTTGGAGCTCGTTTGAATTTGAAAATGTGCCCGTCTTTCCCGCGGAACGAACTGGATACATTGTCAACATCTTAACCGACGTCCATAAAAAATTATGCGTTTACCTGCTTTTTGCTCGTTTGAACTTAAAAATGCGCTCGATTTCTTCAAGGGACGAACTAGATAAATTGACAACGTCTTAACAGGTGTTCATGAAAATTTTTGGCCATTTCGTTTGGAGAATTCTAGACCATGAAAATTTCATGAACTATAGCACACGAAAATTAGAAAAAAATTGCATTTACTTGCTTTGGGATCGTTTGAACTTGAAAATAAGTCTGTTTTTTTCATGGGATGAATTGAATACATTGCCAACGTCTTAACGAATGTCCATGAAAAATTTTGGCCATTTCATTTTGAAAAATCTAGATCACAAAAATTCCATGGATTATAACACACGAAAATTAGAAAAATCAGCATTTACCTACTTTGGGGCTCGTTTGAACGTCTAAACGGGCTTCTACAAAAAATTTCGGTCATTTCATTTTGGGAATTTCAGATCACCAAAATTCCATAGACTATAGCACACAAAATTGACAAAACCTATGTTTACCCACTTTGGGGATCATTTGATCTTGAAAATGCACTCATTTTTTCCTGCGGGATGACTTGGATATATCCTCAGCGTCAAAATGAACGTTCATGAAAAAAATTTCCCATTTCATTTCAGAAATTCCAGATCACAAAAGTTCATGGATTATGCACACAATAATTCGATAAATCTGCGTTTACCTGCTTTGGGCTCATTTAAACTTGAAAAATGCACCCGTTTTCCTGGCAAGACAAATTGAATTTATTAACAATGTATTAACAGACGTCCATGAAATATATATGTCATTTTATTTTGAGAATTTCGGATCACAAAAATTTCATAGACTATAGGATACAAAAATAGATAAAATCTGCATTTACGTGCTTTGGATCTCGTTTGAACTTGAAAATACTCTCATTTTTCTCAAGAATTAACTGGATAAATACCAACATCTTAACGGACAAACATAAATAAGTTTCGGCCATTTCATTTTTGGAATGCTGGATTACAAAAATTTCATGGACTATAGCACATGAAAATCGGCAAATATCTGTATTTACCTACTTTAGGACTTGTTTGAGCTTGAAAATATGTCTGTATTTCTCGCAGGATGAACTAGATTCATTGTCAACGTCTTAACAGACGTCCATAAAAGATTTTTGTCATTTCATTTCGAGAATTTCGGATCACAAAAATTACATTGACTATAGGATACGAAAATTTGCTAAATCTGAGTTTACTTTTTTGAAGCACGTTTGAACTTGAAAATGTGTGTGTTTTATCCACGAGACGAATTGGATAAATTGCCAACGTCTTGACAGACGTCCATGAAAAATTTAAACCATTTCATTTTGGGAATTTCGAATTACAAAAATTTCATGGATTATAGAACATGAAAATCGGTCATATCTGCATTTACCTGCTTTGTGGCTCATTTGAACTTGAAAATAGACTCATTTATCCCGCGGGATGAACTGGATACATAGTCAATATCTTAACGGACGTCCATGAAAAATTTAGACTACTTCATTTTGAATAACGCTGAATTACAAAAAATTCATGGACTATAGCACACGAAAATCGGTCATATCTGCATTTACCTTCTTTGTGGCTCGTTTGAACTTGAAAATAGACTCATTTTTCCTGCGGGGCGAAGGGGATACATAACCAACGTCTTAACGGACGTCCATGAAAAATTTTGACCATTTTCTTTTGGAAATTTCGGATCACACTATAGCACATGAAAATCAGCAAAATCTGCATTTACCTACTTTCTACTCGTTTGAACTTGAAAATGTACTTGTTTTCCCCGTGGGACGAACTAGACACAATGCCAAAGTCTTAACGGACGTTCATGAAAAAATTAGGTCATTTCATTTTGGGGATTCATGATCATAAAATATTCATTGATTATAGCACATAAAAATCGATAAAATCTATGTTTATCTTCTTAGGAGCTCATTTGAATTTGAAAATACACCCATTTTTCTCGCGGGACGAAGTGGATACATTGCCAACGTCTTAACAAACGTCCACAAAAATTTTTGACATTTTTTCATTAATTCTGGATCCCAAAAATTTCCACGAACTAAGCCACACAAAAATTAAAAAATCTGCGTGTCCCTACTTTGTGCTCGTATGAACCTGAAAATGCACTTATTTTTCTAGCGGGATGAACTGGATACATCACACACGTCTTAACAGACGCCAATAAAAATTTCAATCATTTCGTTTTGGAAATTCTGGATCACAAAAATTTCATGGACTATAGCACACGAAAATCAAAAAAATCTTCATTTACCTCCTTTGGGGCTCGTTGGAACTTGAAAATGCACCTGTTTTTCCCGCGGGACGAACTAGATCTATTGTCAACGTCTTAACATCTATCAAAAATTTCGGCCATTTTATTTTGGAATTTCTGGATCACAAAAATTTCATGGACTATAGCACATGAAAATCAAAAAATCTAGGTTTACCAACTTTGGAGCTCCTTTAAACTTGAAATTGCACCCATTTTTTCCGAAGGATGAACTTGATATATTGAGAACATCTTAACAAGTGTCCATGAATTTTTTTGACCATTTCGTTTGGAGAATTCTAGACGAAGAAAAGTCCATGAACTATAGCACACGAGAATCGAAAAAAATCTGCATTTATCTGCTTTGGAATCGTTTGAACGTGAAAATAAGTCTATTTTCCCCATGGGATGAATTAGATACATTGTCAACATCTTAACGGATATGTCCATGAAAAAGTTCAGTCATTTCTTTTCAAAAATTCTGGATCACAAAAATTCCATAGACTATTAGCATATGAAAATTGGCAAATTCCGCATTTATCTGCTTTGGGGTTTGTTTGAACTTTAAAATGTGCCTATTTTCCTCGAGGGATGAACTAGATACATTGCCAATGTCTTGATGGATGTTTATGAAAAATTTCAGCCAGTTTTTTTTGGAATTCCGGTTCACAAAAATTTCATAGAGTATAACAAATGAAAATCGATGAAATTTGCGTTTACCCGCTTTGGGGCTCGTTTCAACTTAAAAATGCGCTCGTTTTTTCTTGCAGGATGAACTGGATACATTGCCAACGTCTTAGCGGACGTCCATGAAAAAATTCAGCCATTTCTTTTCGGGAATTCTAGATCGCAAAAATTTCATAGACTATATAGCACACAAAAATTGACAAAATCTGCGATTACTTGCTTTGGAGCTCGTTTGAACTTGAAAATGTTCTTATTTTCCTTGAGGGACGAACTTGATACATTGTCAACTTCTTGACGGACGTCTATAAAAGTTCCGACCATTTTTTTTAGAATTCTTGTTCACAAAAAAATTATAGACTATAGCACACAAAAATCAATAAAATTTGCGTTTACTTGCTTTGGGGCTCGTTTTGACTTAAAATGCGCTAGTTTCCCCTGCAAGATGAAATGGATACATTGTCAACGTCTTAACAGATGTCCATTAAAAATTTAAAACAGTTCGTTTTGGGAATCCGAATCACAAAAATTTCATAGATTATAGCACACAAAAATCAGAAAAATCTGCGTTTACCTCCTTTGAGACTCATTTAAACTTGAAAATTTGCTTGTTTTTTCTGCGGGATGTACTAGATACATTGCACACGTCTTAATATACGTTCATTAAAAACGTTTTGAAAATTCTGGATCACAAAATTTTCATTGACTATAGCACATGAAAATAGGCAAAATTTGCGTTTACCTTTTTTTGCTCGTTTGAACTTGAAAATGAGTCCGATTTTCCCGCATGACGAACTTAATATAATTATAATGTTTCAATAGACGTCCATGAAAAAATTAGGCCATTTCATTTTGGGAATTTTGAATCACAAATATTCCATGGAGTATAGCACACCAAAATCGATAAAATTTGCGTTTACCTACTTTCGGGTTCGTTATAACTTAAATGCTTCCGTTTTCTCCCGCAGGATGAACTGTATACATTGTCAACGTCTGTGCGAACCTCCATATAAAATTTCGATCAATTCTTTTTCGAAATTCTAGATCACAAAATTTTCATAAGCTAATAGCACAAGAAAACTGACAAAATCTGGTTTACTTGCTTTGGGGCTCGTTTAAACTTGGAAAGTGTGCCTATTTTCCTTGAGGAACGAACTGGTTTGCCAACGTCTTGATGGACTTCCATGAAAATTTCAGCCATTATTTTTTAGAATTCTGGTTCACAAAAATTTTATAGACTATAGCACACAAAAATCAATGAAATTTGTGTTACCCTCTTTGGTACACGTTTCAACTTAATAATGCGTTTTCCCCCCCACCAGGATCTGTATACATTACCAACTATTTAACAGACGTCCAAGAAAAATTTAGACCATTTCGTTTGGAAATTCGAATTACAAAATTTTCATGGATTATAGCACACGAAAATCAGCAAAATCTGTGTTTACCTCCTTTGGGCTCATTTGAACTTGAAAATCTACTTGTTTTTCCCGCGATATGTACTAGATACATTGCACACATCTTAATATACGTCCATGAAAAATTTTATTCATTTCATTTCGGGAATTTCGAATCACAAAAATTTTATGGACTGTAGCACACAAAAATAGGAAAAATATGCATTTACCTGCTTTTTGCTCGTTTGAACTTGAATATGCGCCTGATTTTCTCGCGGGACGAACTGGATACAATTTTAACGTTTCAATGGACGTCCATGAGAAATTTCAATCATTTCATTTCGTGAAATTCATATCACAAAAATCTCATAGACTATAGCACATGAAAATCGATAAAATTCGTATTTACCTACTTTGTGCTTGTTTGAACTTGAAAATGCATTTGTTTTTCTCATGGGGTGAATTGGATACATTGTCAATGTCTTAACGGACGTCCATGAAAAAATTAGGTCATTTCATTTCAAAAATTTGGAATCACTAGACTTCCATGTAATATAGCACATGAAAATCGATAAAAATATGCGTTTACCAACTTTGAGACTTGTTTGAACTTGAAATGCACCTGTTTTTCCTGCAGGATGAACTGGATACATTGTGAACGTCTTAACAGACGTTCATGTAAAAAATTTTCCATTTCATTTTGAGAATTTCAGATCATAAAAGTTCCATAGATTATAGCACACGAAAATCACCTAAATCTGCATTTACCTGTTTTTGGGCTTGTTTGAACTTGAAAATGCGCCCGTTGTCCCCGCGGGATGAACTGTATACATTGTCAACATCTTAACGGACGTCCTTGAAAATTTTGGAATTTCATTTCGAAATTATGAATCACAAAAATTTCATGGACTGTAGCACATGAAAATCGGTAAAATCCGCGTTTATCCTATTTGGGACTCGTTTGAACTTGAAAATCTATCCGCTTTCCTCGCGGAACAAACTAAATACATTTCCAACGTCTTAACGGACGTCCATGAAAAAGTTTGGTCATTTCATTTTGGGAATCCTGGATTACAAATATTTCATGGGCTATATATCATTTGAAAATCGGTCAAATCTGTGTTTACCTGCTTTGGGCTTGTTTGAGCTTGAAAATGGGATCGTTTTTACCGTGGGACGAACTTGATACATTGTCAACATTTTAACGGATGTCCATAAAAAATTTCAGCCATTTCGTTTCTGAAATTTTGGATCACAAAAATTCTATGGACTTGCATTTACCTGCTTTGGGGCTCATTTGAACTTGAAAATACACCCTTTTTTCTGCGGAATGAACTGGATACATTGCCAACGTTGTAACGGACGTCCATAAAAATTTTGATCATTTCTTTTCGTGAAATCCGGATCACAAAAATTTAATGGATTATAGCACATAAAAATTGACAAAATCTACGTTTACATGCTTTAGGCTCGTTTGAACTTAAAAATCCACCTATTTTTTCCTTGAGACGAATTGTATATATGTAAGGTATTTTCTAAGCGAATATATTATTATCAATTGCATAATTAACACGCATGCAAAATATTATTATTTTCATTGTTAAAGACGACTCCCTTCTCCCTCTCAACTACCAATTGCCCAAAACATTCCCAAACCACAATTAGTTAGGTAGTTTTAAAAAATAAATAAATGAACTTGATCGTTACACCTCTAATTAATAATTTTTAGGAGGTGTATCAAATCTAAGAAGAGTCAAATAAGAATTTGAAGTATATGTAATTTGACTATTAAAAAACGGAACATGATTAATATTTTAAGATGATTTTTTTAAAAAAAAATTGGAGGTAAGGTAATGGAAAGTGAAAACGGAGAGGATATTATGAGGTGACAAATAGAACTATTGTCAACAAAGTGAAAGTTTATGTATCTAACAACATCGTATGGTTATAGACTTCTTTTCTTTCTTTTTTTCTTTTTTTGAGTTGAACTCCAAAAAATACATGTGATCATAAAATTTTAAAATTCGACTCAACATTTTCAGAAATTTAAAAAACACAAAAAAATATTTTTCACTTTGTTTAACTCAATTTTCACTTAAAATCAAAAACAATTTTTCTTTTCATAATAAAATATGATCAAATGATTAGATTTTATTTTTAAATGAAATTAATATTATCTTAATTATATCAATATAAAAACCCATCAACTTTATAATTTAAATCCGTTTCTAACATATCATAAAATATTTAGAGAACATAACGATATGTGCATTAAAGTTAACGAATCTTAAAATTTGAAAATTTTATGCGTAAATATAATTAAATTGTTTAATTTTAAAAAACTATTTTAGAGAAAATAAGACTTAAAAGGGGTTCATGTGAGGATAGCCGCAAATCACGGGGGCTCTTTAATTCCTTTTCTTTCTTGTGTTGGACCCCATTATTGTCTCACCATGTGGGAGTTTGAGATATAATTTGTGTTACGTATTAATTTATTTATCTGATTTTGATGTCCTATTAAATTTAAAAAAAAAGATTAAATATTATAAATTTAGGTGAAAGATATGTAGAATATATTAAAATATTATTTAATTTAATAATTTTAAATATATTATATGAAAAATTAGAACTAAAGTTCAAATTAAAAGAAGAGGGTTATGGCTTTGAGTTCCTGAAAATATAGTTGTCTTTGATAGAGAGGAGAGATGAACTTATAACCTATTTTACGGTGCATGTGAACCAAGAGCGAATTTAGTATAAAAATTGTGGCGCGCGTGAATCTATAGTTTCTTCGTTAATTATTTATTTACTTTCATGTTCCAAAATGGTTGAAGAGTGCACTCGATTAAATGTTGAGTAACTTATCCAAATTGAATTGGGATCAATTTCAAAATTTTGAGACTAGACTTTGATATGAATTCATGATCTTTCCTCTAAATTAGATTAGATGTTTTATTTATGTGTTTTATAGAATTGTTTCGATATTGTTTTTTGATATTTATATTCTCAAGAGGTTAAATAATGCACTTAGTTGTATATTGAGTTATTTATACATAGATCCGATTGCCTAATAATTTTTACTTTTTTCTCTTTTATTAGTGCATTCATATAATATGATCGTATGAATTATAGATCTACCTCTGATAGAAAGTATTTTATCTCTAAAATAGATTTTTTTCAAAAATAAAATTCGAAGATAAATTCATAAATAGTTACCTTTTTAGCTCGCGTGATTGGTGAATAGTCACCATTTATAAATTTTCAAATTTCACCTGTAAATATTAAGTATCTTAGAATTTTATTTTGAAATTTGAAACTCTGATACAATGCTTTCTTTTTGCCTGAACCAAAAAATAATAATTATTTATCGTTATTTCCGCTGAAGTCGAATTAATTTGACTCCAAATCAAATAGTATTTGATAATAAATTTTTAAAAAATAATAAAATGAATAAGATTATATTTGGACATTACCTTATTCTAGTCAAATTTTCAAATTCGTTGACTTAGACTTATCTACATTGTTCAATTCAAATTCAAAAGTCCATAAACCTAAATACGTTTTTGTTTTTGTTACTTTCTTTTAATTTCTTTATGTAATTTTTTTCATAAAATTAAAATTGGCATTATTGTACACTTTTCTTTGATTATGATAACATTTTATGCTAAAGAGAAATATTAAACCAAATTGCCAAACCAAAATTTTTATTAAATTATCTTGTTTCTTATCATAAGTTTTTAAACAATAGTTTAATGCGTCCATGACTTTTTTCTTTTTAATAATAGAGAGATCTTCGATGGTCAAATGCATGATACACAATTTATCGTGGTGAAATTAGGAATTTATTTTCATCGATTTAAATATGGATAAATAAAGTTTTTATATTTACATTATTTTTGTGGCGAAGTTAGAACTTTCTTTAAGGATATTAAACTGCAAAATCGTGATCTTTTTGTTAATCAAGAGAATTGTTGAGACTTATTTTCTATACTTATTTTTTCTTTTATTGAGATTCTTAACTATTTTAAAAAATAATTTAGAAATAATCAAAAGAATAAAAGTGGAAGTGACCATTAAGTTTTTCTTTATATGTAATTTCTAAGTACTATTAATTCGAGGCTAGAAATAGAAAGACAACTATTTTTGTTCCTTTACTTTTTTTATAAAAAAAAAAATTGTGAACTGCTTCGAGAATCAAACTTGAGACCTCAAACACTCAATCGAGCGAGCTTATTGATGGACAAACGCCATTCATTGTGTTCATTCATCTATATATTCAAATAGTAAAGAATAATTTGCCTATACACATTGTAAAACAGCTGACCACTTTTATTGAGCTTTAGTTTCGCTCCTGCAATAATAGAAGATAATAATTATTATAACAGATACACAACAAAGTAATTCAGATGCATGAAAACTGATATGAAATTAATGATACACACAATCTTATAATTATGAATAACCTTTGTTCCAAATCTTACTATTATGTTATATTATTATTAATTAGGAAAATAATTTTTGTTGATTTATGCCAAGCATGAAACATGTCTAATCATTGAAGAAGATTTTGTACTAAAAATTAAAAAAAAAATAGATAAAAAGACCCTCACATTCTCTTATCTCTCATCACAAGACCATACTTTAAAATCCCCCATGTGGAGACCATGTGAGTGATTTTCTCCTTTCTTCCCAAAGCCAAAACCTATGCCTCTCTTTAAGAATTTTCTTTTCATTGCAATGGGACCCACTATCCACCCCACCCCCAACTTCACCATGTTTTGTGGATCATGCCAAGTTTTCCTTCTTGTGATTATCCATATTGTATATATAAATATATAAAAAAATATTAACGACAGATAAATTTTATAGTGAAATAACAAATTTTATCGCTTTAATTTTATTTAGAGATAAATTATTTAAGAAATTATGTTAGTTATGAATAATTTAATAGTTAATTAATGATAAAATTTATCACTAAGTTTGATTATTATTTTTTAAAATACAATTTGATACTAAAGCTATATTTAAGGCTCTTTGACTTAATATTTAACTACATATTCCTCAAATCAATCATGTGTATCTATTTTCTATGGATTAATAGTGTTGATTGAATTTATTACTCACATAGGATGACTTGGAGTAGAATATGTAACATGTGATTTTTTTTTTTTTGAAAAGTAGTATAAGTATTAAGAATTAGATATAAACTCATATTTTGATTATATTGTAAACTTTGAACTCATTAAATTTAATTTATAAATATATATTAAATACTATTATTTTTTATTTCAAGATTTTTGTAGTACTTTCTTAGAGCTTCTCATTGCATATATAGTTATTATTATTATTATTTCATTCTTTTTATTTTTTATATGTTTTTTTTAAATTATATTGATAGTTAAATAGTTTATAATTGTTGCTAAACTAATTGTGTTCATGAAAATGTACATGCACTAAAAAATATTGATATAGGACATTTTTGTGAAACACATTTATTAATAGTTAGACTTATACTCCCTTGTTTCCATTTTTCTTTATTTATATTTAAGATTATTTGACTTTTTCTCTAACTACATATAACCCCCAAATCAATCATTTGTATCTAATTTCTAAAAACTACCATATTAGATGATATTTAATTAAAATTATTTATCCCATATTACTAGATGGTTTACTAAATTAAGATAAAATTAATTAATTTTTCTTATTTTACGTCTATAATTAAAAATGACTTTTGAAAGTTTAAACAAATTATATGAAGTTTCAAAATTTTCTTTCAGAATGTTAATTAACATGAACAAAGAGCAAAATAGTAAAGTTAATTAATTTATACCGTATATAATAAAAAATGCATATCTAACACGAGACATAGAGAGAAATAGTGTTTGGATGTTGCATTTAATATCAAAGGCATACTTCGAATATTGGGAACGAATTTAACAGAGATTTCTGATTCGAGCTTTTGAAAATGAAATAAATTATATTGAAAGTATCACCTTAGAAATAAATTATACGACACACGAACTTATATTTAATCGAACTTTAATATAAATATCAAATAAATGATAAAAGAATCAAAAAATAATTGAAGATAAAAATACAAATACTAATTTTAATTGGTTAAAACTTATTTGCTTTTAATATTTATATCAATCTAATAAATACATGACACGTGTCTTCAAATATATTGTTATAACTAAATTATAATTAATTAACACATATTTCACCTTAATTTATTGCTTTTATCTGGTAAATTATTATTAAAACACCACCCCACGCCCACCCCCACCCCCACCCTCTCCTCATAGACTGAATAAATAAAGTAAAAATAGGTTATTTACAAATTAATTCACTATTTTACAATGAATATAATATCATCGAAAATCAGATATATGAAATTCATATTTAATTTGCTTCACAAAAAAATGGTTGGTTAGCAATAATTTTCATATGCATTAGAACTTTTACATTATAAGGTCAATATGAAACATTTATTTTTTTTCCAATTTGATTACTTATTAATATTCACAAATTTTCAGAATTAACAACCATTTAAATATTTAATTACAATTGACATAAATCTAATTAATAACATATTGACTACACAAAATGATCAAAAACATACATTTTAATTATATCTATAATCGAGGGATCAAAATGCAATTCTCCCTAAAATAAAGAAACATGGGAAGAGAGAAAAAATAAATAAATATAGTTGACCGCTAATGACGCTTATGTTTCTCTTTACCCCACATTAGCCCCTAATCATGTTTTAAAAGTTTTTTTATAGTGTCCCTATATTATATATTATGTATTTGTAATTTTATATAGAAACAAACATGAATATAATTTAAAAAAGAATTTAGATTAGATTGTGCTGAATCATTTGTTTCTTTAGTCAAATTGGATGACAAAATTAAAAGCAAAAGAACAAACAATTCATCAACATGGTTTAATTTACTTAAAAATAAAATTTCTTCACTTTTAATTTCTTTGTATATATTGTAGCACTTATCTCCTCACTTTCTATCCACTAAGTCTTCAATTATAGATATTGTTTTCGATCAGACGGATATGATTTCTCCACCTTTAACGAAAAGATTCTGTTGAGACTCGAAAATTCCAAGTGAAAATCACAAAATAAGGACTTTCGATCCTTGAACTGAAAAATAGTAAAAGCTAAAAATTAAAACTCTTACTGGGTCGTTCGTTTATGTTGAAAATTTATATTAGTCATGTCAATAAATTTTAAAATGAAATATTAAAAGGAAAAAAACTTTAATTAGATAATCTTTTCACACTTAAATAGGAGAAAAATCATAGGAAGGAGATTAAGTATAGATATTAATTTATGTTGGAAATTTTATTTGTTGCTATATAGAATAATATTAGATTGAAGAAATTATTCAAAATAAACAAAGAGAGAAGAGAAAAAGTAATTTTTGTTTTTGGTTAAACTTTTTTCTCTTCCCTTGATGGAGCAATATAATTATGTGGGGATTTATGTTAATGTCCTTTTGTAGTCCAATTAAGTTACAAATGTTAGGTTTTGCATGGCATTTAGGGAACCTTTTTATTGTGTCTTAAACCAAGATTTTTGGATAATAATTATTATTCTCACTCTCTTTTCTAGGGTTTTATTTGCTTAGTGGGCCATGGGCCTCCATGTGAGAGCATGTGCTATGTCCTTCTCTCATTGGCCCACCATCCCACCACCCCATGTTACCCCCCCCCACCCCCACCACCCCCACCCCAATAAATTAGCTTTTTTATCACTTAACTTCTCCTTCAAATTCCCATTCTTCACATTTCTTCTTTGATTTTTTGTTCCTCCAATATTAGTTTCTTTGAAAATTTTGTTTGAAAAATAGAAGAAAAGTCACCAAGGTATGTCATTTTTGTCTATCAAATTTTCATTACACATTATAATATATAGTCATAATATATTGTTCATATTTACTATTTTTCTTCTTGCATGTTCTTATCATATGTAGATAGCTTATAGACATTACTTTCTATTTCATCTTTCTTGTTCTAACATCAAAATATAATAAGAACATGTAAATCAAACTAGAGAGACTTTATATCACTACTATGAAAATTCACAATAAAATTCCTCGTTAATCCTGTTCAACGATGAATAATTGAAAAATTCTAGTAGCTACAATCTATTTAACGACAAATTGTCAATGAAGTTCCTAGCTAATTTCAATTTTTTTTCTTACTTTAAGAATTACTTGATATTGTTAATCCTATTCAGCGATGAATTATCAAAAAAATCTAGTAGCTATGAGTTATTTAACGACAGATTAACAACAAAGTAGTTTTTTGTAGTCATTTTTTTTCCTTGCTTGAAGAATATCTTTATAATTCTAACTCATTTCATTCTTCTTTTTTATTGGTTTTTTTTATAGTTATAAACCTAACATGTCTTAATTTTATTTTTTTTTGTAGTTTGAAGAAATGAGGAATCCTAATTCACTCAAGCAAGAATTTCTCAAGAAATGGATAAAAGGTCTTCAAATATGTAATGCTACAAAGAAAAATATGAGTATAATGGAAAGAAAAAAAGCTATAAAATTATCAGCAGATATAGCAATGGCTTCAACAAGAAAATCAACAATTTATTGGAGCCATGCCCTCATGAAAAATGCTTTAAAAGATGATACAAACAAAATCATCATGAAAAATATTCTTGGATCAAATGATGATAACAATAATAATAATAATAATTTGAAGAAAACTTCAATGGGAATTAATTCTATGTCTCAAAATGGAATTATTAGAAGCAAGAAGATTATTAAAAAGAGTTGCAAAATTTCAAGAAGAGCAAGAAAAATTATTTCTCCAAATATTATTGCAAAAAAAATGGTGAAAAAAAGAACAAAAGTTCTTAAAAGTCTTGTTCCTGGTGGAGAATACATGGATGATGCTTCTTTAATTAAAGAAACCCTAGATTATATTATTTCATTAAGAGTTCAAGTTGATGTTATGAGGCATCTAGCTAATAATGCTAGTTATGAGATTAATGATCCCAAAACAAGGTTGTAGTTTTTTTCTTAAAAAAAAAATAATCATAAAAGTGATCAATTCCTTATTTTATTTCTTTGTTTTTTTTACTCATGTGGAGTTTTTTTTTTATACATATATAATTATTATATAGTACAAAGAAGATGTAACAATGTACATATGAGCCATGATTTTTATGTTCTCTTAAAATTATTTTTCTTTCTCTTAGTTTAATTTGTTCTTGTATATATGAGTTTTTGATTATCTTTTAAAAATATTGTGACATTTTAATAATTAATATCTTTTGTTTATATGTTATTCATCATAGAATGGTGTAACTTATTTTTTTTTCTTTTTTAAAAAATAAAAATAAATAACAAATGCATGGCCATAATAATTAAGCATGAAATTCAGCAACTCTTTGGGAGTGTAAAAGTATTTTTTTTCCCCTTTTGCTAGGGAGTGGTTTAATTCTTTAATTAAAAAAAAATATCATTCTATTATAAACGCATGTATTTTTCTACAAAATGTTAAACAAAATTTGTTTAAATTGTAATTCAATAAAAAGTGTGTTTCTAGCTAAAACAACAATAACAATAATACTATAATTTTACGAGTGAAGTTTGCAGTATATTTTAGAGTTGATTATTATAAAAGTTGTTTGAAATGTGCGGTATTTTTAATAAAATATGTATATTCCTACGTTATGAGGTAGAGAAATGTTGATATAGCTCAAACTCAAACACGAATCACACATTAACACTCAAAGGACTCAAATGATCCAATCCAACACATGTTTCTAGCAAAAACTATAATATTCCTAATTAGTTGTTTTGATTTTTTGAGAAAATATTTTTAAAATTGTTACCATATTGATGTTGAAAATGAGAACACAACCTGCAACAAAATAAAAAAAGGAAAAATAAAGTACTTTTAAAAAAAAGGTGCATGTTATTTAGTGAAAAATTAAAGAAAAAAGGAGAGAAGAAAATAGTGGTTGTAATAACTTTATTAATTACAAGTCAAAAAAATAAATTGTTTCTCTTATATTCCATTTATTTAATTATTAGATTAAAGTTTCATGATATCATGTCAAAGATTTTATGGAACACCCGTGAAGAGACTTGTAAACATTAAATGATTATTTGAGACTTTAAAACAAGTAATAATTACTATCAAACTCACAAAATTATTAAAAAAAAATTATTAAGAGGACGGTCTTTAGAAATAACTGATTAGAAAAAATAAGAAAATGTGAAAATACTTATTATATATGTGTCTCGTTGTCAAAAGAAAAATGTTAATCAAAATTTGAGGAAACTAGCTAGGAATGTGCTAAATTAATTCTTTTTTCTTCGAGTTAAAATCTTTCGGTAATTATTATTGTACAATTAACGATAATTATACCTGTGGTGGTACTTACTACAATGATTAACATGTTATTAAACAACATCGAAAAAAAAGGGGTCGAAGATTTTGGGTATGTAGTTTTTCCAAGTATAATTGCAATTCCATCACACGTTATTGAGGTTTCTTTAATTAAATATCTAAGGTTATATACAACAAATATTAAACGTGTTAATTATTAGACAACATCGAAGCATTCTAAAATAGAACTTTATTGGCAAATTAGTTGATGTAGATAATATCAAAACTCTAACATGTTCTATAGTACCAAATTATGAAAATTAATGTATAAAAGAAAAAAAATTTTGTTCCTATTTATGATTATAACCAAAGTAAAATTAGATTTTCCTCAACTTTTACCTAAGTAGGATTACAGTAAAATATACTCTTATTTCTTTACCACATGAAAAATAAAATATAAATACATTTAATTATTATTTTTCAACGATCAGTATTTAAAATAAATTGCCTCGATTTATTTAGTATTGTACAACGCAAGGTTCATTGAGGAAGCAAGCCCTATTACTAACGGGATAATATTCACAAATAGTCTGTTCTTACTCTATGTAACTAAAAAATAGCTATTATCGTAAAGTTTTAAATTTCAAATCGTTTCGTTCGTAAAATTTGATACTCCATGAAAGTTTCAAATTTCAGAGCTTATCGTACAAGTCTGTTTGAAGCCCACCATTGTAATGGGCCAAAACTTTTTTCACAAGTCTGCTTGAAGCCCATTATTGCAATGGGCCTGACAAATTTTATACCTAAACAACCAAATTCGTCCCTAATCTTATTCAGTTTCAAACTATAAGTTTATAAGGTAAACAACACAAATCTCATTAGTTTAGAAGTCAATTACTTGTTTTCTCCCGAGTTTTTGATATTATCACTCGTATCATATTTTGATCCTCAGATATATGTATTCGGCGTGTCCAGATACATGTATATCAGACACATCTAATTATGTTTAGTTTAGTAGCCAATTACTTGTTTTTCACCCAATTTTTTGATATTATCATTCGTATCATATTTTGATCCTCAGATATATGTATTCGGTGTGTCCAAATACATGTATATCAGCTACATCTAATTATGTATATCTAAATATGAAATGTAAATGAAACACATCAAATATAGAAGCAAATCATTTCGTGGACGTCCGTCAAGACCTTGTCTATGCATAGGTTCGGCCATCACGGCTTGTACGACCCATTTGGAAGGTCAAACGAGCCCCGAAGCGAGCATACCCCTCATTTCGACGATTTTCGTGTGCTATAGCACACCATTTTTTGAGTGATCCGGATTCCGACGTCAAAAATGCCAAATTTTTTCGTGGAAGTCCGTCAAGACTTTGTCTATGCATACGGTTGGCCATCACGGCTTGTACGACCCATTTGGAAGGTCAAATGAGCCCCGAAGCGAGCATACCCCTCATTTTGACGATTTTCGTGTGCTATAGCACACCATTTTTTGGGTGATCCGGATTCCGACGTAAAAAATGCCAAATTTTTTCGTGGAAGTCCGTCAAGACCTTGTCTATGCATACGGTTGGACATCACGGCTTGTACGACCCATTTGGAAGGTCAAACGAGCCACGAAGCAAGCATACCCCTCATTTCGACGATTTTCGTGTGCTATAGCATACAATTTTTTGGGTGATCCGGATTCCGACGTCAAAAATGCCAAATTTTTTCGTGGACGTCCGTCAAGACCTTGTCTATGCATAGGTTCGGCCATCACGGCTTGTACGACCCATTTGGAAGGTCAAACGAGCCCCGAAGCGAGCATACCCCTCATTTCGACGATTTTCGTGTGCTATAGCACACCATTTTTTGAGTGATCCGGATTCCGACGTCAAAAATGCCAAATTTTTTCGTGGACGTCCGTCAAGACCTTGTCTATGCATACGGTTGGCCATCACGGCTTGTACGACCCATTTGGAAGGTCAAACGAGCCCCGAAGCGAGCATACCCCTCATTTCGACGATTTTCGTGTGCTATAGCACACCATTTTTTGGGTGATCCAGATTCCGACGTCAAAAATGCCAAATTTTTTCGTGGACGTCCGTCAAGACTTTGTCTATGCATACGGTTGGCCATCACGGCTTGTACGACCCATTTGGAAGGTCAAATGAGCCCCGAAGCGAGCATACCCCTCATTTTGACGATTTTCGTGTGCTATAGCACACCATTTTTTGGGTGATCCGGATTCCGACGTCAAAAATGCCAAATTTTTTCGTGGACGTCCGTCAAGACCTTGTCTATGCATACGGTTGGACATCACGGCTTGTACGACCCATTTGGAAGGTCAAATGAGCCACGAAGCGAGCATACCCCTCATTTCGACGATTTTCGTGTGCTATAGCACACCATTTTTTGGGTGATCCGAATTCCGACGTCAAAAATGCCAAATTTTTTCGTGGACGTCCGTCAAGACCTTGTCTATGCATACGGTTGGCCATCACGGCTTGTACGACTCATTTGCAAGGTCAAACGAGCCCCGAAGCGAGCATACCCCTCATTTCGATGATTTTCGTGTGCTATAGCACACCATTTTTTGAGTGATCCGGATTCCGACGCAAAAATGCCAAATTTTTTCGTGGACGTCCATCAAGATCTTGTCTATGCATACGGTTAGCCATCACGGCTTGTACGACCCATTTGGAAGGTCCAACGAGCCCCGAAGCGAGCATTCCCCTCATTTCGATGATTTTCGTGTGCTATAGTACACCATTTTTAGGGTGATCCAGATTCCGACGTCAAAAATGCCAAATTTTTTCGTGGACGTCTGTCAAGACCTTGTCTATGCATACGGTTGGCCATCACGGCTTGTATAACCTATTTGGAAGGTCAAACGAGCCCCGAAGCGAGCATACCCCTCATTTCGACGATTTTCGTGTGCTATAGCACACCATTTTTTGGGTGATCCGGATTCCGATGTCAAAAATGTCAAATTTTTTCGTGGACGTCCGTCAAGACCTTGTCTATGCACACGGTTGGCCATCACGTCTTGTATGACCCATTTGGAAGGTCAAACGAGCCCCGAAGCGAACATACCCCTCATTTCGACGATTTTCGTGTGCTATAGCACACCATTTTTTGGGTGATCCGAATTCCGACATCAAAAATGCCAAATTTTTTCGTGGGCGTCCGTCAAGACCTTGTCTATGTATACGGCTGTCCATAACGGCTTGTACGACCCATTTGGAAGGTCAAACGAGCCCCGAAGCGAGTATACCCCTTATTTCGATGATTTTCGTGTGCTATAGTACACCATTTTTTGGGTGATCCGGATTCCGACGTCAAAAATGCCAAATCTTTTCGTGGATGTCCATCAAGACCTTGTCTATGCATACGGTTGGCAATCACGGCATGTACGACCCATTTGGAAGGTCAAACGAGCCCCGAAGCGAGCATACCCCTCATTTTGACGATTTTCGTGTGCTATAGCACACCATTTTTTGGGTGATCCGGATTCCTACGTCAAAAATGCCAAATATTTTCGTGGACGTCCGTCAAGACCTTGTCTATGCTTACGGTTGGCCATCACGGCTTGTACGACCCATTTGGAAGGTCAAACGAGCCCCGAAGCGAGCATACCCCTCATTTCGACGATTTTCGTGTGCTATAGCACACGATTTTTTGGGTGATCCGGATTCAGACGTCAAAAATGCCAAATTTTTTCATGGACGTCCGTCAAGACCTTGTCTATGCATACGGTTGGCTATCACGGCTTGTCCGACCCATTTGGAAGGTCAAACGAGCCCCGAAGCGATCATACCCCTCATTTCGACGATTTTCGTGTGCTATAGCACACCATTTTTTGGGTGATCCGGATTCCGACGTCAAAAATGTCAAATTTTTTCGTGGACGTCCGTCAAGACCTTGTCTATGCATACGGTTGGCCATCACGGCTTGTACGACCCATTTGGAAGGTCAAACGAGCCCCGAAGCGAGCATACCCCTCATATCGACGATTTTCGTGTACTATAGCACACCATGTTTTGGGTGATCCGGATTCCGACGTCAAAAATGCCAAATTTTTTCGTGGACGTCCGTCAAGACCTTGTCTATGCATACGGTTGGCCATCATGGCTTGTACGACCCATTTGGAAGGTCAAACGAGTCCCGAAGCGAGCATACCCCTCATTTCGACGATTTTCGTGTGCTATAGCACACTATTTTTTGGGTGATCCGGATTCCGACGTCAAAAATGCCAAATTTTTTCGTGGACATCCGTCAAGACCTTGTCTATGCATACGGTTGGCCATCACGGCTTGTACGACTTATTTGGAAGGTCGTTATTATCTGTATTTCTTCTAAAAAAAATTACGAAAAAAACAATTATATTTCATTTTGCATTTGTTCCTCTTATTTTTTTTTTAAATAGTTGGTCCTTGTCAATATTGAAAGACAAATGAACAAACATATGTCCTTTTGTTGTTTTTGCTTGTCCTTTCATGATAAATTGAATCAAAATCTAAAAATTCAATGTTCACTATCAATAATTCAAATTTGAATGAACATTCTTGCTCCCTAACTCTCCTTTTGTTTAAAAATACATTAATCATCGATTCAATATTTATATTTTTTTTATCGTCTTTAAAGAAATAAAATACGTATCGAACATAGTCATCAAACACATGTGATTATGTTTAGTTGATGTGACATAGTAGATATTGTTAGATGCAATATTGTTATTATTATGTATTACATTAACAAAACCACATAGGTCAATATTTAGGTTTTTTGCTTCTTCTTTTTATTTGTTTTACTTTTAATCATTCGATATTATAATATACTGATCTGACTAATTTAGATTCTCATTATGTATGTAGGTTGATTTATACAAATATTTCTTTCTTATGCAATTATTTGAAGTTTTCCATTTAAAAAAAAAAAGTTTTACAAACATGAAAGAATTTCAATCATCTCATCTCTTAACAATAATAACAGTCTGACACTTGTAATAAATTTCAACTATTTCGTCTCTTAGATATTCGTATTTTTATTTCCACAAAAGTAAATATTTTGAATTAATTTCTTTTTTTCACTTGGTGTTTAATATTTATATTAAAATCTGACTAAATTTTAGATATTTGCAAATTGTAAGATCCATTTCTAAAGGCGACTTTAGGCTTAAATTCATTTATTCATACTCATACTTGAGTATAATGGGGAAGTGATAATTTTCTTTTTTAACGTGCATTTTAATCTTCATTGTTATATATGATTAAAATTCAAACTCATTAATATATGCTATATACTTTTATTTTACGTTATAGCTACTCCACTCCTTACATTTTTTCTTTTAGAAAATTATATAGAAATAATTACTAGTATTATTAATCATGATTGAGAAATTTCCTAAAAACCTTCATTCTAGAGATATCTTAAATCTTAATCCTTGCTTTCTACTAATCATTTCCAATTAAGTAAAATTTAGAATTCATAAAGAAAAAGATTCCTTCTCTTAATATTAGTTAATCATCATAATTTATTGCTAATTTATGTTACATTAATTAATTAATGGGGGACAAAAAGATTAGTGGTATGAGGGAACATTCATGCATGGCTACAAATATGATTAAATTTTTTTTTTCACTAAGTGGACCTTTTAATCACATAAATTAGCATTAGCTAACTAATAAATATTCTTCCTATCACATGAGCTCTAATGATCACACTTTATAATTAAACCCCACAAATCCAAAAAATATACTTTAAACAATTTTATATCACAAAGAGAAAATATGGTCGAATATATCGATAAACTCTTAAATTTGCTAGTAAATTTCATTCAAAAACTCAGATTTTGATTTATTCTAATTGGATATCTAAACAAATGACAAAGTGCTCATATCTTAGAGAGAAAAAGTTGTTCGTGCTAGCTCATAAACATCAATTAGAACATGTATGGAGTTTTACAACTAATTAAAATTATTGTGTATAATTAAATGACGTGACATATTAAACGGTTAATTCTAGCGCTTAAATCTTTTTTTAAAATTTGAATAAAAAATATTTAATAATGAACACTTTATCGTACGTTCAGATATTCAAACAAAACAAAGCATAGTTTAAGTGTTTAAATAAAATTAATTTACTGACAAGTTTAAAAAAGCTAAAAGAAATTAGAGATCCATTATTTCACAAAAGGCATATATAGTGTACCACAATATACAATTTTAAAAGTATAAAATTAGTTGCATAAACCTTCTTTATGATCTAAAAAGCTAATCTTGTTCTTTAAAAGTCATTTTCTTGAATAATTATTATATTATATAATAACATAAAAGTATCCTAAAATATATACTTATACATATAAATGTACTAATATAACCTAAAGTTGGCCCTGCGCATGCTTGGTTAATTATGTTTTAGAACATGATTAGTACTAGCTTTCATAAATCCTACACAAAAAGGTTATTTTCACACTTGTACTCTCAAAAAAAAAAGTTACATTTATTCTTAGTTATATTTATTTGATATATTTGTCCTTGTTATTCGTAATTTAATTAAATTTGAAGTACAATCTTGATCATTAATTTTCATTAAAATTAAAATGTATGAATCTTAATAAGTATTTGCTCAGTAATTGGCTATAATTATTGTACAATAAGACTAGTGGCGGAGGTGGTGAGTGGTGGAGGTCAATAATCGTGAAAATGGTTGGTGGTGATAATGGTTGATAGTGATTATATTACAATAAGACCATCAATAATGAAGATGGCTAGTGACGGTAATCGTTGACGATAATTAATTATTCTAGAATAATACTAGTGGACGTTTACAATAATAAAGATGGTTGTTGATGATAGTGATTGTTGGTCACGGTCATTGTGTAGCGGAAGACTAGTGGTTGAGATGTTGATGGCGGTGACCGATTGTAGAAGGAGCTAGCGATGAATAGTGGTTAAAAATAGAGGTGGTCGATGATAGTGATTGAGACTAGTGTTGATCATATAGTAATGATAAAATATCGTATCGAATTATCAACAGAATCTTTAAGTAAACCTCAATCAAAACTATAAAAATCGAGCTATCATAAAAATAAAAAAAATAGATACACTTGCTGAATCGAGATCTGAATAATTTAGATTCATACATTCTTAACGAAAATAAAAACAAATAACTAACTTCTAGCCCATCCAACAACATAATTCCAACACACACAAAATAAAAACCCTAGAACATGATGGCCCCAAAGACAACTCTAACCTTGTGATCTTGTTATCTAGAAAGTAATTGATCTTAGCTTGAACACATGGTACAAATTTAAAGTTATAAAAACATTAGGGACCTAATAAAAGCTTCTCTTTAGTATTTTCATTATCCAACAAGTTTTCATGCTTGTATAGTGGCTAGCATGTGTTAGAATCCTCTAAAATGGAAAAATATTTTGGATATTTCTTAAAGAACATGTATTTGATTTGCAAAAATTTCTTTTGGGTCCCTTTTCTTCTACAACCATCATTTTAACAATTAAATATCATGAGGGGTTTTAGCTTTTCATAATCTTTCCATCTGTACTAACATCTCATCAAGGCAATTCTTCAAATTACTTGAGTAGCCTTTGTTGAGGGGACACAAAGAAGTCGTATCGTATCGTGTGATCTAACTGTTAATGAAGTGGGTAAAACTAAAATTAAAATCATAAGAAAAAGAAACGTCATGGTGCACGAAGTAAGTGCGGGTATGGGGGGGACGGGCCGCACCTCAAGGGAGTGATATAAGCAGTCTATCCTGAAGCAAGCATTAATAGTTGATTCCATGACTCGAACATCTAATCTATAAGTCCCACGGAGACAACTTTACCATTGCTTCAAGGTTCCCCTTCATCAAGGTTCACATCTCAATGGACAAAAATTGCTTGATAAGTTCTTCCCATCTTCCTAGGAATTGGTGGGCAGAGTTACTTGTTACCTATAAAGGTGGTGGTAGGTATCCGGTGGAATAATCGAGGTACGCACGAGCTATCTCAGATGTCATGTTTTCAAAAATATAAAGAAAAAAAAACTTGGCATTTTTCAAGAACTCATATTTCTCACACATGCAACAACAATAATATATGTGGTGTAATTCCACCTATGGCATCTGGGGAGGGTAGAGTATACGCAAACATTAGCCCTACCTCATAGAAATAGAGAGGTTGTTTCTGATAGACTCTCGGTTCATCTTCACACATGCATTTTTGGAATTAGATACTAAAATAAGCTTTTACAAACTGTTATCGTAAAGTAAAAGGTGGATTAATGATTCATGGAGGCTGGCTTGGCTTTGTATTCATAATAAAGCTATGAATTGCCACTTTATAGATGTTAAATGGACCCTATGATGATAAACCAACAAAATAGCTCAAAATAAGAGGTGATTTAACACTTTTTAAGCTTTCTATCTAATTTATACCTATTTATATATCTCTTAAGTGAATTTAACATTCTATCAAAACTTCACTTACCTTATAACAACTGTAGAGCAACTGTCCAGTCTTGGTTTAAGAAAAAGATGGATCTTGATTCAAATCCAACAATCTCACAAGCACATCCTGAGACGATGGACTTCCTTTCGCGCACTTGGTGCAACTTTGCAGTTCAAGCGTTCCAGCCGGAGATGCAAGATCAAGCTCTCATTCTACATGAAACTTCAATCAAGAGTTTAAGCATTGATAATAAACCTCCTCTTCCTGTAAGTAATCGTTGTGAAATCATGTCTAACATAATAAAAAAATATTGAGGTTTCGTATTAATGTATCACAGAAAATGGATAAGAGCATGAAGATGGATGATGCAGATAATTCAATTCCGCCATGGAAATCCAACGATGTCAAGGTAAGAAATAGAATACAAACCCCTGTGCATTATCACCACAGATTCTTCACAGAGAAGACTCATTGTGACATACTTTCATTTGTTTCGTTAGTCGTGGATATGGATGCAGCAAGCCATGCATCCAGAGGTGAACTACAACAGCTATTTCCAGAAAAAATGGGTAAGTTGAGAATTATCCAATCATCAAGAAATTTTCACTCGTTATCCCTTTTTGAGACAGTTGTTTAGTAAATGACCTTTTTCTTGTATACTCTTGCAACTTATGGACCTTACCACGATGTAAAGATCCCTTACGAGCCAACTGTATGAGAAAAAAGTTAGAACACGGTCTAGAAATTTGTAAATAACTGCAAAACATTTGATGATAGTCGAATGTGTTGTCTGTAAGGTTGAGGAATATATAAGCAAACATTAGACCCAAGTCTAGCGTATTCTGGAAAAGTAATTTTCCAAAAGCTATATTTGCACAACTTTGAAAATCTAAATGCTGGCCTAAATAAGGGAAATTGGCATAAATCAACTCATCAGAGCTAATTATTGGTTTAATTAAAGCATGGTGAAAATAAACTCAGTGCGGAGAGCTTGTTTCATGCAGATGCCGTGGAACATAGGACCACTAAAGAATGTGTCAATCAAGAAATGGATCAAAGAAATTAAGCAGAAGAGGAAAGAAGAAAAGAGATTACAGAAGGCTGAAGTACATGCAGCGATATCAGTGGCAGGTGTTGCAGCTGCCTTAGCTGCCATCGCTGCTGAAAACATGAACCATGATCAGTCAGGGCGTACCAAGGAGTCAGCTGTGGCCAGCGCAGCGGCACTAGTTGCAGCACAATGTGCACAAGTGGCAGAAGCTATGGGGGCAAAACGGGACCAAATCAGCAGTGTGATTGGCTCAGCAATGACCGGCACAAGTGCAAGCGACATTCTGACGCTTACAGCTGCAGCTACAACTTGTAATGACTTCTCTCCACCTCTTGAAATACATAGTTTTTACAAATATGACTCAGTTGTTAGAAAACTTAAACTTACCAGCAGCTACACATAAAGACGACTGCGTTTTGGGCATGAATCTTTCATTTTACGCGAGATGCAAGTAATAAGAAGATTTAAACAGTTCGCATTCACTTCTACTAGTACAGAAACAATAACAACATACACCTAGTGTAATCTCATAAGTGAGGTCTAGGGAGGATAGAGTATACACAGACCTTACTCATCTCATAAAGACAGAGAGATTATTTCTGATAGACCCTTAGCTTAAATAAAGCAGATAGAATCTAACTTCTACTAGTACTCTTTAATAATTCAGATCTAGAATCTAACTGCAGCTAACAAAATCAAATTACTAAAGCTTCCTTAGCATAAAGTAAAACTTAAGCTGCTACTAGAAAAAATAAAGTCAAGTCAAATTTTTTGTATATCATTTGTTCAGAAACTAGAAAGAACTAAACTTTATAATAGAATTATATGTGATTCAACTGAGCAAGCTTGAGGAGTTCAAAGAATGAAATGTTTTATCATCCAACTGGATTTGACTCTGCTGAAAGGACCACAATGTGGTATCATGAAACCAATACCCAACATGGGTGTGTTCGCCATGACTTGGGTTAAAAAAGACCAAAAAAAGAAGAACTGTATGCTGACAAGGAAGTAAATAAACATAACTGTGTCATTTGGAACTGAACTCAGCCTCTGTTAGTCTCATCTTAAATTGTAAGTAAAACTCATCTATTTGGACTTGCACCGGTACTGTCTCAGCACTCAGAGGAGCAGAAACACTCAAAGCAAGATCTGGCTACAAGAATATTTTGAATGGAAGCACACCAGTTCTCCCAATTGAAGATAGCAACGACTACAACTTTAACTACGAGAAATGCAGATCAATTCTCTCCAAGGGGGCAGACCTCTATATTGAAAAATCAGAAGGTATGTCTAATTGTCGATTTCTCTATAACTAATAATTTTACCATGCATGTCCTTTAATATCTGTTACAGTCCGTTGTTTCTTGTACTTCCATTACGATCAGCTGATGCTTTTTTTGTATTTTGCTATGTGGAACAGGAAGATCCAAGCTAAGGTCGGTGTCCATTATCTTAAATAGTGAAGCCAAGGTGTGAACATTAATATCTCTTCAGCTGATAATCATGTATTACCTACTGTATACATTTGCTCCAACAACATAGCAGCGTCATAATTCAAGGAGAATGACGACGATTTCTATAGGAAAACTAAACCGTCGTCCTCTTCTTTGTTTTGTTTTAAAAGTTAATGGTCAAACACACCCGAAGTATCATGTTTTTGCGTGTTTCATACCTGAACTATTATCATCGGCTATTTATCAAAACATGCCTCAACCACAACCAAAAGTCATGGACAAGATCTCAGTATGATGTTTTAAATACGAAATTTAAAGTTCTAATTTTTATGTTACAGGTTATCCTAAGAACAAGGAAGCCAACTATGTTGAAGACCTTCTCAAGTCAAGCGGAAAGTATGTCCTTGTATTCAATACTGTCTCTTTACCTTAGTATTTCTTGCACTTCTCATATTAAATTTGTAACAATTTTTTCTGATATGCTAATTAGATAGTTAACAAATTTATGAACACCTCCACATCTGATTGTAGGTGTCGTATTAGACCTACATGCCGAGCTGTATAAGGATTCAAATGGAGCGGAAACTGATAGTTGCTATCTTATTGTGCTAACAACAAACAGGGGAGTCATCAAGCTAGACATGATGGATGATTACCAGCGATACAAAATGTGGTCAATGACTATTAACCAAATGCTGACGCTGTCTACTTCATTTACAAAATATGAGCTCCAATATTACAAAAGCTAATCTTCATAAAGATTTGTGGCATCAGCATATTTTTCACATGAGTTTTTTGTCATGTATAGGTTATAGTACTTAGCAACTTCGAAGTTGTCAGATCTGTTAATAGTTACATATCATGTTCTTGTTTTTCCAATAAGTTACATGTTTGTTGATCATATTGTTTGCTTAAATCTTTATGATTTTTCATTTCTCACCTTGTTCACTTGGATATCCGTTTCCTGAGTCAATTATAATTATTCTATTTGATGAATTAATTCTTCTGATTACAAGAATTCACCTAAAGCTCCTCAACAACAACATACCCAGTGCAATCCCACGAGTTGGGTCTAAGTAGATAGAATGTATGCAGTCCTTACCTCTACCTTTGCGGGTAGAGAGGTTTCTGATAGACCTTCGGCTCAAAAGAAATGTAATTGATGCAGGACAGGAAGAAAGAAAAAGAGACAACAAAATACCAGATGAAGAAAACAAGTGTAACAACAGATTTCAATACACATTGGGGTAAAGGGAAATACATGATACCTAAATCATACTACTAGAAGTACCACAACACTCGGCCTCCATACCTACTTTCCTATCTAACCTTCATACCTAAAGCTCCTCAAGTAATGTGGAAACCACCTTTGCATTCTCATAAAGCAACACCAAAACATGGTCCTGTCAGGAACTGCGGTTAATTACAGATGTTCAAAGTTACTACAAACCAAACCAGGGAAGAAGTTCTAGCCACTGTAGTTCACATGAACTCATGCATGCATCACATTACAAATTAAAAACATATATTTTTTCCCTTTCAAGTTATGCAACATAGTTTGACTGGGCAGGGAGTTTAAGAAATGAAGGAGATCTTTTGAAATTGGTGGTCTTAAATCTACCATAACGATTGTGTGGCTATAAAAGCTTGTCATCATCAACAACATACCTAGTGTAATCCTACAAGTGGGGCCTGGGAAGCATAGTGAGCACATAGACCTTACCCCCACCTTAAAAAGGTTGAAGGGTTGTTTTTGATAGACCCTCGGCTTAAAACAGACAGCAACAAGAAAATACAATAATTAAGGTTAAAGAACCAACCAATAGAAATAGAAATCTAAGGATACGAATATACAAGTCTAATACTAATACTCCAATAATGGGAAAGCAAAGCACTCGAATACCTACTAACCTTCTATCATAATCTTTGATCTCCACACCCTCCTATGAAGGATCACATCCTCAGCTATAAAAGCTTATCATCAAGGTAAAAGGGGAAGTTCAAGTTAAATTGTTTCCAAATTTAGAAATATTGTGATATTTTTGGGAGGGCTTGTAAAAGAAATACTATCATTCTTTTTGGAAAAGAGGAAGTAGATTGTATGCATATCATAATCACAACATAAGTATCTTGATATGATACACAGTCGATATATGAGACAGGTATTAAAGGAAATTAAAACATGGACGTAGAGGCAAGAAAAGTAGGTGAGTCAAAATTATAATCTTTTCTTCTTTCCAAGTATTTCCTGCTTTTTTCCTTTGGTGTTTCTTAAGAACTGTATTTAATCAAACCATGTTTACAAAATTTCAAAATTTCCGCTATATAGCTGAAACTCCTATCCATTCTCTTCAGGAACAAAAGAAAATAGAATGGAAACATAAATCAAAAGGTAAAAGATACTAGAAAAAATTTACACCTAGAATAGTTAAAAGAAATTCTAGATTAGTTTGCTCATCAAGGACAGAATCACTGGCCTTTCAGTGTATACACAGCAACAGATGCCTGAAGTTCTCGATCCACCTTGAAGTGAGCATGGAAGAACCGTTTTATCTGTCAATCACAGGGACATACTTGAATGAGCACATTGCACTCCATTTTTCCACACACACAAAAAAAGAGAGAAAATACATTGTTATAGAAATGGATCAAGACGAAAGAAAGCAACCAACCTCTTCGAAATTATGCAAAGCTAGAAAGTCATTCAGTAGTTTTTCCTGAAAGTCAAAGAGCACAATGTGACTAGGTATAGACCAGTTCTTAGCAAATTCTGTTGCAAAACCAGCTGGATCCACCAGAAACTGATCAGACTCGTCTAGAGCTCCTTTCACGTCACTGTATAAATGAATAAACGAAGGTTCATTTCTGTTGAAACGAAAGAAAAACAGTACCGCCAGAGACGGTTAGACATTCACAGTACATTGGCAGATATAGTACATACCTTGGTGTGCAATCTAAGAAACGCATAGGAAGGTTACGGTGAAGAGTTGAGTAGTAAGGTGTGGCATGGCACGGTGTAAAGAATAGGACACTTTTCACTTTCCCACTGTTCGCCTCTACGGAGAGGTAGTTCATTACATCCTCTGTCCCTCTCTGTAGACAGAGGTTACAGATAGGATAATAAGTTCCACAGAAATTTAAAGTTTTGATGCTATAACAAGAGCAAAAGAAAAAGGAAAGAGAACTAGGCATCGAGATTTTGCAAGAAAATATTGCTTTTGCAGAAGGTGAGAAGAAAGTCAGATGTCGAGATACCTGATGAACCATACTCATGTAAAATGCCATCGGAATATTACTAACTGCTAGGAACAGAACGGCCAGTTGCAATTTTCCTGAGCACCTATCATGGCTGCTTGGAGATCTTTTAGCACGGCCGGTAGACTTATCAGGCCCTCCAATTGTTGCCAACCAGTACCCAGAGAACATTAAAGCTATTGGAAGCACAGGGAGGACAAACCTGTTTTTCGGACAGTTTAGAGAACATCAATCAACTATTCATTCAACTACACGTCTGACATGGAAATTATTACAGAACATAAAGCTTAAAGACTATTATCATCTTTAAAGGGAAGCCTTGGCGCAACTAATAACATTGCTGTCATGTAATCAAGAGGCTATGGAGACAACCTCTTGCAGAAATGCAGGAAAGCGCCATACAATAGACCCTTGTGGTCCGGCCCTTCCCCGGACCCGCGCATAGAGGGAGCTTAGTGCACTGGGTTGCCTTTCTTTAATAATCATCTTTGACAGAAAGACATTAATAATCTGAACAAGTACCTGAACTCTTTGTGACCCAACAAGCTATAAATTGCCAAACACCAAGCAATTAGACCAGATAGTTTCCACTGCTTAGATTTGAAAATGCCAGCAAGTGAAAACGGCAAGAATGTGAAGACCATAACTGTAAAACCCTGAGTGAAGTACCAATGCCACACATGAGTTCCATAATAGTCTCCACCAGCAGAGAGAAAATTGAACTTCAGAAAGTTCAAAGGCACGAGGACCCAAGTGCCATACATCCAGCGATCCACCAGAAATGTAAGTCCCAGAATTAATGTCCTGACTCCAAGTGTTAGAAGAGGAAAGAGGTTTTGTGAGTATGTAATTTTTATAGTTTGAAGAAGAATAGATCAACTGAAAACACAAATAGGAGTTCTATGAGTTCTCCCAAATCAGAAAAATTCATAGATGAGAGCAAAGCGCTGAAGACAATGTGTGGGTTTACAGGTGTTCCTTTTCTACATTCATGTCTACATCATCTCTTTCAAAACAAGAGAAACCATGAAAGTTTCAAGTACGATAGGATACAGATGTGGAAGTCGGAAAAAAACAAAAAAGAAAATGAATAAGCCTTTTCCAATTAGCTTGGATAAGTTTCAAGGGATAGTGAAACTTCACTTGAAATTGAATGGATACAAATTTATATCACCAAATCCTTAATATCCAGTTTACTCTTATATAGAAGGGATTCAGCTAGCAATGGTATATGACCTTAGATCCTGTTATGGCGTTCGGTTAGACCCTCAGCTTACCAAGTTAATAAAATGCAATTCATATCTTAACAATAGCATGACGTAGTCGTGAGAAGTAATGATACTTACCCAATAGGAATCACCTCAAGAAGAACAAATTTCAGTTTATCACGTGTCAGGCACAGCTCTAGGAGGCCAATATAGATCCATGTAATGGCACTTGTAGGTCGGATTGCACATGCTAATGCAGCTGTAGCTAAGCCCCATTTTCTAGAGCCCCGAGAAATTTTACTAGCAGATGGTCTAATGCAAGGCCAGTAGTATAGGCTCACAACAGTAAGAACAGTCTCCAGACTATTGGATAAAGTACGTGTGATACAGAAAAACATGAACCAGTTTGTCAACTGGGCAAAAAGCTGCAGATAGATCAAGTACTTCAGCATCAATGATATTGGAGTGAAACATCAGCAATTAAATGTACAGACACTAAAAGGAGCAGGACCACTTGTGGATCTTCAAGTAACAAAAAGAAAATAACAAAAAGGCAGGATCAAGAAAGTGGTATGTGTTACAAAGGAAAAGGATACCGTAAATTTTGCAACACTGTCACCAAATATCTCTTGAGAGAGCCTAAACAAATACAAGTCCCCAAAAGCTGAAAATATTGACTGCAGCAGTCGTGGAGTCCTTATCTGGGAAGAATGGAGACTTTGTTAAGCACCATGGGAAAGAACATCTAATGTGTACGCGTATAATAGAAAATATTAATAACGAAACTAAACATGCAAAAATGCAAACAGACAAAAGAAAAAATCTCCATCAAAAAGATGCATATACCAAATCGTACTTTTAGTTGCACTGTTATGCATTTGAAGTACATCAAATGGATAGTTCGGTAATAGAGATAAGATGTCTACAATGTGTACTCCAAAGTATAGCCAAGGAAATTACAGGTAAATGTCTGGTAAAATTGGTACTCCCTACTTCACACATATTAAGAGCCCGAAGAAGTGTCTAAGGATATCTTCACCGTAGTACGATAACTGAAGTATTGAATAATGTATGAAAAATGTATCTTTCTTAAGAAATTACACTAAAACTGTGGATAATCCAAAACAGGAAGTACAATAATCAGACTTGAAAGGAGGAGTAATATCAATAACCAATATCATCATCTCCTTTCACTTCCTAAAATTTCTAGTTTCATAAAGCCTATTAGATTCACATATGCTTCTGCATTCCCAAACACCTAAAATATGTGAGAACATCTGCACAATTTTCTTTTATGAAATTCACTCACGAAACGAGCTGATAAACTAAGGACAGAGGAGAACTATTAGAATTAGCCGTTTCCTTTAAATGAGCTAGAACAAAAATAAAGAAAGATACATTAAGGTTCTATGTTGCTCAGACGCTCCAAAAATAATGCCGCACTCATGTTAGATCCTCCAAAATGCACTTACTTTGAAGGATCTGACACACACCTGGTAGCATCTTTGAATCATCAAAACAAGCAACATATCCATTTACATTGTCACATTATGAGACAACATAAAAATACAATGAAGTTCAATTCTTGCAGAATTACACGATCAAGTATCAATATTTCCATATTCAATTCACATTAATCAACCCAAACAAAGCTGAAAAAAATCAAAAAAACAAACAAACTCATAATTACCATGAACCAAGGTTTGTCAAGATGAAAAAAGGCAAGAACTTTATACAATCCAGCAAATATCACTGGATGAAGATAACTCCTTATACCCTTTTCCCATTCCCACGTCAAATGTCCATATCTGCCAACCAAAACAAAACCCCAAATCAGTAATCAAAAAAATTAACAAAAAAAACCCAAGAATTTAGAAAAAACACAAACCCAAATGAGATTCGATGAGCAACTTCAAGAGCTTGCCAATGTTCATCTGGATTGAAATATGTTTGGACCAAAAAAGCATTAACAAATCTAACGACCAAACACAAGAAAAAAACTTTTTTCAATAAAGGGTGTGTGAATTTGTTGTTTTTGGAAGATTTGGGTATGTTGGTTTTGCTATCAGTAGATGAAACATCAAGATTCTTCCTTTGTCTCATGGTGGAAAAAAATGGAGGATTTGATTTGAGTTTTCAAGATTTAGAAATTTTTTTAAAAGAGGAGGGACATATAATTTTCAATATTTAGATTAGTTTATAACTAAACAATTTAAATTAAAAAAAAAAGAATTAGAAAACATTATAAATTTAATAACATAAAATCATATTTGATAAAAGAAAATGAAACATTTAATGTTTGTTAAATGAAATGATGGCGAGATGGTTTGTAGTGATAGTTGTGATGACGAAGGTGGTTGGTGTTGTAGTGACTGATATGATGATGATAGTGATTGTGATGGTAAACTTCGTTGATATTAGTAACTAGCGATGTTGATGGTGATGGGTAATGGCTAAAGCGATGTTGATGGGTAATGGCTAAAGAATGTGTAGTAATGAAAAATATATTAGTTATAGTACTAGTTACGAGGATGGAGGTGATTAGTAGTAGATATTGACCGCAATACTAATAGTGGCTGACACCGAGGATGAAAGTGGCAATGGCGATGATAGTGATGGCGGCGCCAGTGGTGACAACAAATATAATTATAATGACGAAAGTAATAGGTGTACTAAAAGCTACTGACTTTATTGGTTAACAGTATCAACGGTGTTTAGGATGCCAGTAGTAATGGCTAGTGATTGGTGACGGTAATAATGGTTGACAATGACAGTGACGATTTTGATGACAGAGGTGGTTAATGATGGTCAATATTATCAACATAAAACCTCTCAATGATATTTAAGACTTTATTCAAAAGTTATAATACAAAATACAATAAGTTACATGGAATACATTTTCTTCATGTCTGTAAAAAGATGGACACAATGATATACATTAAGAATCTACAAGAAAATGATACAATGTGAGGTTTCTTGGAGGGCCTTTCTCCTTTTCTTGAGTGAATTTTGTGTACATTTTACATTGAAACATCAGAAGAATTGGAGAGATCTGTCCACAATAGAAGTCTTCGAGGTCGATCTAAGAACCTCGCTTGCCACGCAGGTTCCTCGTTCTCTTGTACAAAGCCACACTTTATGTACAACTTTTTTGCTGGCTCGTTGTCGATGGCAACATGGACGTATAGATCACTTATTCCTGTAAAAAAAAATGCGAAAAGAATAGCTTAGTGCTGTGATAACGATTTGGTGAGATGATGACACGAGTTGAGCTTAAATGAACAGTTAAGATTCCTATAGTTGACCCGAACTTGTTTGGGACTGACGGATAGTTATTGTTGTAGTACACCTATACAAGGTAAAGCAAGCTCACACATTATATATGGTAAGGCTGAGGAATATCTAAAGAAGAGCAAGTACCCATGTCTTTAGCAACCGTCTTTGCTTTACAAATAAGAGCGTAGCCGAGGCCATTTCTTTGCAATTCTCCAGCAACGCATACATTACTCAAGTATCCCCTAGCAAAATCAGCTCCTATTCCCTGTTTAGATGCAGTAGAATGATATAATTACTTATACAAAGAGATACGTTTATCGACATATGCAAGCAATAAGCACTGCAAATCTTGCATCAACGACAAATGCATTGGAAGAAAAGCGAATACACAAAATAAACAAGAAGGTATCTAATGATACCTTTGGTTTCATTCCTGTGATTTCATCCGGTAGTCTGATGCACTGGTTAACGTCCAGGGTCCCGACAACAACTAGATCCGCGTTATCATGAGAAAACTGCAAGTAATGGAAACTAAAAAAATTTAATAGTATTGCATAAAAGTACAGATTGGACTTGACTCTTGATAAAGATGAAAGCAATAATGGTGTGGAGAGTACGTGATCGAAATCAAAGATGATTTCCCAAGGACGGAAAATGTAAAGAAGGAAAAAAACCAAAGTGTAAAGATTCTCACCTTACAAGAAGTACTCAAATCATATGCAACATTTGAGACTTCTGAAAATGGAAGGGTGGCATTGATGCAAGAAACTCTTCCAAAGCCGACCCTTTTCCCAGCAATACGTTCTGTCAGTGCTTCAAACTCACGTTCAGTCAGGTACTTTGTATGATCCTAATAGAACTTGATAAGGAGGATATAACAATCAGTATATACTTTAAACGAGAGTGGAAAATATTAGCAGATTTACGCATAACTTGAAAATGATGAAAGCCAGCAAATCAAACAAAGATCAATTAACATGCTAGTCGAACAAAGATCACATTTTTCTTTAATCGGAACAGACATTGCCACAAAAATAACCATAAAGGAAGGAAAAATAAGAATTTTTGGATTAGAAAAAAGAAGAAGAAACCTAATAATCCTGAAAAGATCACATCAATTACAATAAAACTCAACACAACAACATATCCGGTGTAATCCCACAAGTGAGTTATGAGAAGGGTAGGATGTACGCAAACCTTACCCCTAACTTAATGGGGTAGGGAGGTTGTTTCCAAGACCCTCGGCTCAAAAGAGAAGTTATCAAAAGAGGGTTGAAAGAATATATGACAGCAAAATAGCAAGATATTAGGCAAATGAACCAACAAATAATAATACACATTGAGAGAATAAGTTACTACGCGACTACTAAATGCAAAAAGGAGCTTTTTTTACTTTTCCCTTCTCTTTAGGATGAAAACTATATAGGTTGATTTCAGCTAGTCTTCTAAAGACAAATTCACAAGCTCTCACATAAATTACAACAAAATCCAAATACTGACAATAAAGATCCTAACTTTAACATTTCTTTGATAAAGAAGACACAAGAAACACCCATAAACTGAACTAGGAATGGCCATTTTGTTGAGTCCAAAAGTAGATAATGGAACAATCTTTTGCAGCCAAATCCACAAACTCTTACAGCAATCACAATAAAATTCGACATCATTAAGCAGAATCAGAAGAAACTATATAAATATAGTTTCTTTACAGTTTAAACACTAAAGTATCCCAATTTTTCGAGATACACACATGAACTATTATGTAGCAACTACCAACAATTTATTAAAACACACCTCAATAATCAATTGTTTCTTTTTCCTACTTGAAATATCATCATAGTTCAGCTAGTAAAAGGAAACAGTTGATACTTGAGGTGTGTTTTGATAAATAGTTGGTGATAATACAAATAACAAACTCTGAAACTTGAAAAATCGAAATAATTTAGATGTGTTTTCAATCCTTCACTAGTAAAGATATTAAACTTTAAAGTCCAATAATGTTGTGCAACTAAAACCCACCAATTCTTACATCAATTACACTGAAATTTAACACTACATTAACAAAAAAGTAAATAAATTTAGCTATGGAGAAAGGGGCAAAAAAATAAAATGGACTAAGAGACTAATATAAACATGCTAGTCAAACAAAGATAACATTTTTTTCACCACCAAAGTATGTGGTGCAATGGATGGGCCAGCTCCTCCCTAAACCAAAGGTCTCGGTTATGGGAGCCTCGTCACCACTAATAATGACCCCTACCCAACACGAATCTGGATTAATCAAGCTCTACCGAATGGATAGGAAACCAAATATTAACAGATACTAACTTCAAAGTCCAATAATATTGTGCAGCTAAAATCCACAAATTCTTACATCAATTATCACACTGAAATTCAACTCTACATTAACAATAAGTAAGAAAAAAAACTAAAGAGACTACAATTAACAAGCTAGTCAAACAAAGATAACATTTTTTCACTATCAAATGATGTGGTGCAGTGGATGGGTTGCCCTTCCCATACGCAAAGGTCTCGATTAGTCAGGCTCAAATACAAATACCAAACACAGGATAGACAATCAAATATCAACAATAAAGATAGTAACTTTAAAGTCAAATAATGCTAAAATCCACAAATTCTTACATCAATTACACTGAAAAGTGAAATCCAACACTACATTAACAAAAAGTAGACAAATTTAACTATAAATGAAAAACTAAAAAGGGGGGCAAAATAGATCAACAAACTCACTTCTATGTTAAGAATTTCATGGTGAAAGCCATAGAAAGTCCTAACACGAAGACAAGAAGCAGCCCACAACTCATTTTCAGATTTAGCTTCAGATACACATAAAAAAGATTTATCAATCAAGATTGGTGATGGGGTTTGTGAACAAATTTGGGGTTGTTGAGAAATTTGAGAAGAACAGAGAACAGAAGAATGAAAAGGGTATCTGTTACTGAAATTATAGGTATAGCCATTGATGGCGGAGAAATTGGTGTTGAGTTTTTTGGGGAAGAAAGAGTATGAAAATGGTGTAAAGAGAATTGCCATTTTTTCTTTTCTTTTCTTGGTTTCCTTTGTTATGGTCCAAGCTTTTTCTAGCTTGTTTGATTTTTTTTATTTATTTTTTTGTCTTATTAGTTGGATTATGTTTTCATTTGATATTTCGATTCGGGCTAATTTAAATTCGTATCGTATGAGATTTGTTTGAAACAAGTATTTTCACACCGAGGATTATGTTCTCAGTGATTCAAACTAGAAATTTTAAAATTAGCGTGTGTTTTTTTCTCCTATTTTTTTTTTGTGATTGATGATAATGATAGTTAATAGTGATGGTTATGTGCGTTGATTAAAGATAATAAATTTTGTGAGTGATGGTTAATTGTGATATAGTTGGTAAAAATTGATGATGATAGTTATAGCTAACTGTTGTAATCAATGATGATCGATAATAATCATTATTGAGTTGTATCAGCTTCTGTTTATTATTGAGACTGCAGTCCATGTTGTTCTAGAGTTATTATTGAGTTGTGAAATTTCTAGATTGATGAGAGTAGTTGTGTGGGTGAGGATTGTAAAAGGAAGCGAGTTTGATTTCGTGGAGAGTAGTTAGAACGATTTGAGTGAACTATTGAGTTAAGATACTAGAGTTAGTCCTTTAGATTATCGAGTTATAATCTTAAAACATTTCTCTTGCAATGTTAGTGGAAATTTTTCGCTAAAAGCCTACATATCGTAGGGCGTGATTTTTCACTTCTTTTCCATGATAAATTCGTGTCTTGTTAATTCTGTTCATCACGATTAATACGTTTTTAAAAATCAGATTCTAACTAAGGATAACGGAGTAAAAGTAATTTTTTTACAAAATACACTCTATTCTTCTCGAACGCATTTAACCAAGTGACTCACAAGAAATATTCTAAAAACAAAACTAAGAACTAATTGGGCTTTTTTGGGTATGGTTTTGTAGCCCAGCCCATTAGCTCGAGGCTGGCATTGTATCTCCGAAATCGGCCCAACAGGCCCAAAACCAAAGTTTTGTTGAATTTATAATCGAGAAAATTTCATAAATGGGGATATAACTATCCATCCTTTACGAAAAATAAAAATAGTGAGATTTTACTATATTTCAAAGTAAAGTATGGTATTTAAAACCTGATAGAATATATGTATTTAAGCGTAATAATATCTTTTTTTAATTGAAAATCGTGTAAAATATAATATATAATTACAACTTAATATGTAGCTAACTGCAAATGTTTCTTATTACTCTCGTATAAAATGCGATAATAGTCAATTATGTGTTGAGATTCTATCATTATTTTCTTCTTATTTGAACAATATTTTAACGATTTTAAAGTAAATCATACTCTATCAAATTACGACTTCTTAGTATTTAAAATTAAAAATATTCAATTGATAACTACTGTTGGGTCTTATCGAAGATCATACCTTTTTCTTTTTAACAGGTTTTATTGGAATAATTATTTTTTTTCTTCTTATTTTTCAATTAGTTCCAATTTCCAATTTCCTACACCTATTAATCCTAAAAAAAATTATCAGGCTGACAATTTAAATGCGATAAAATGTGGCAGTATAATATAATTAAGATATTTTTTGAAATTAAAATTATGATTTTTATTATACTAGTATGTGTAAATTAAGATTATCAATTTATCATATCGATAATAAATTAATTTAGTATTCTTTCTATTTTCATATAAATGAATTGTTGATATCTTTTTATGATATAAGATGGATGAATTTTGCAAAATTTAAAAATATTTTTATTTTTATCATTTTTTAAAAGGAATTTTCTACTATCTTTTGTATCCCAAATAATGACTATCTCTCTACATTTAAGAAGAGTTTAGGAAGAATTAAAAGGCAATATTAACATATTAGTCTTTGATTAATATTTTAAAAATCTTTTTAAGGGTGTGTCATACGTCAATAATTTGTTTACATTAAACTACAAAGAGTATGCTGGTGATATATTACTCAATCTGTTTTAGTTTACGTGATACATTTTTTTAGTCGGTCATTAAAAATGACAAAATTTTTATATTTAATAATAATTTAATTGAAAAAGATTTAATTTTTCTTTGATGGAATGATTTACAGTTACCTACGTATCTACAACTTGTTTTACACTATAATCTTTTTTAAAAAAAATTATTTTTCTCAAATTCTAAATCAAATTAAATAACATTAAATAAATCAAAACAAATCGAGTAATATTTTAAGAAATTAAAATTCAAAATTATGAAATTAAAGTTAAAATTTTATACCGTATTGTATCATACTACGTTCATTAATTTATCAGCTAATCTAGTGGAATAATTGTTTTCTTCTTCAATTTTTCCAATTTCCAATTTCCTACTTTTGATTAATCTACGAAAATAAAGAGTAAGCTAGTGATATATTACTGAATCTGTTTTAGTTTACGTGATACATTTTTTTAATTGGTCATTAAAAATGATAAAATTTTTATATTTAATAATAATTTAATTGAAAAAGATTTAATTTTTCTTTGATGAGATGATTCTACAACTTGTTTTACACTATCATTTTTTTAAAAAAATCATTTTTTCTCAAATTCTAGGTCAAACTAAATTACATTAAATAAATCAAAAGAAATCAAGTAATATTTTAAGAAATTAAAATTCAAAATTATGAAATTAAAATTAAAATTTTATACCCCGTATCGTATCATACCACGTTCATTAATTTATCAGCTAGTCTAGTGGAATAATTGTTTTCTTCTTCAATTTTTCCAATTTCCAATTTCCTACTTTTAATTAAATCTACAAAAATAATGTCAGGCTATAAACTGATTTATACATGTTTCCCAATGTAAAAATTCTGAAAAAGAAATAACAAGACATGCTTTTTTTTTCTTTTTGGATTGAAAACTCACTTACACCCTTATTTGATAGTATATTTTTAAATAATTAATATATTTAATAGTGTACTGCTTGTTAGCAACAAAAAATTAAAATAAAATCAGCTTTTTATATAAAGCTGTTTTATGTTTTACATAACACAAAATCTTCTTAATTGGTAGTGTAGATTCATTTGTTCCTTGGATATTGTGTTAAAATTAATGGTGTAAAAGGAAATAAATGTCTGATATTATTTGATCATTTTACTAAAAATAATTATTTTATATTATTAAATTAAAAAATATTACTTAAATTTTTTATGTATATATTACCATTACAATTAATTCTTTTTAAAACAGTTCACATTTATTTATAAAATTTTCCAAAAAAAATTAGGAAATGATCTAGTTAAATTATTATAATATTAATAATATAGGAGTATATCTTAATTTATTGTCCTTCATTTATATGAGGGTTGTTTGTGTATATATATATATATATATATATATATATGAAGCAAAGTATTAATCAATCAAAAACTTTTATGATCAGAACATGTAAAATTGAGAGAATAAAAATATCGAGATAGATTTACGAGTATATATATATATTAGAAACTAGAAAAAATAAAATCAATGATAAAATTATTCGAAACAAAGTAAAATTAAATAGTCTTTGCACAAAAGCTTTAAAAATAAGGTGTAAGAGGATATAGTGGATTGTTGATACGTAGAGGTAGACATATGATTATGCGATTAGACAAAACATGATATTATTTTAATTAATCGAAAACATGATCTTAGATAGCATAATACAATATAAAAATTGTAACTTAGATAGAACCTCAGTAAGTAATTGAGCTTAATTTATCTCACTTTTTGACGAGATATTTGTCGCCATTTATGTGTCCATAGTGTTCTGATTACTACATTTATATTATTTTGTAGTTATTAGTGAGTTTTTTTGTACTATTTTTCTTATTAATTATTAATTAACTAACATATATTTTTTCAGTATCGTATTTCATTTTTTAATAGCTACTAAGTTGATATAATTTTTTATAATTTTTAGAATAATCTTTCCACGTCTTCTTTGTATAACGACTTTGAATGTGGTATATGTAATATTCATAATATTATTATTTTAATAGTCAAAGGGCTACTGAAAATGACTACACAAGCATTAAATATTTCTGTGCACTGGATTTTTTCTAATACTATTTTTTTTCACACAAAAAAAAAAAAAATTAATTGCTCTTTATATATATATATATATATATATATATATATATATATATTACTAAGATAAAACTTATGATAGTATTATTCGCTTTAATTCAATAAAATAATTTATGTCAATCTTAACATTAAGTTGTTTTTTTATAAAATAAAAAAATCATAAACTCAAACTCTTAACTTTGTTTTTAATTAAGGGATAATTATATATAATAGCAAACTAATAACCTAAAATAAATGGAGTAGCTACGGTTTGATTTGATTGTGCTCCATAGCAAATGTTAGCCAAAGTTTGTTAGTCGCCTCTCTCCCAAAAATCTCGCTCGCCACTCTCTTATTCTCGCTCGCCACTCTCCCTCTGCTCGCCTCTCTCGCTTTATACACAAAAGTGTGTAAATTGTGTTTCTGTTTTGTATAAAGCGAGAGAAAATTGAATATACACATGCAAAAACATATATCTTCGTGCTATACACTTAATCATACAATTTACAAACATTTTACTTTAATTCAATTGTAGACAAATGTAAATTTTATACAAATATTGCAGCAAAAAAGGTCAACGAATTATACAATTGTGAATTATACAATTGCAGTGAAATACAATTTTCTCTCGCTTTATACAATAGAAGTGTATATATTGTGTTTCTATTTTTGTATAAAGCGAGAGAAAAACATATACATTCTTCCTACACACTTATAATTATGCAATATACATACATTTTACTTCGATTCAATTGTATGCAAAACAAATTTTATTCAAATATTGCAGTGACATAGGCAGCGATATATACAATTGCAGTGAAATAGGATAGCGAATTATACAGTTGCAGCGAAATAGACCAGCGAATTATACAATTGTATATATATATAGCGAATTATACAGTTTTATGTTTGCTATGGAACACAATTATGCAAACTTTGCTATAACATACAAATATAAATTTTTTATTTGCTATATGTGAAAATTGCCCAATTAAATCCATTTCTCAAAATATACAATTACATACTTAATGTATACAGTATTATAAATATAATTCGAGAAAAATAACCTCTACATAAATTTTATTCCTATTTCCTAAACATTGAGAAATTGTTTCCAATATTTTAAATAATAGAACACATGTGAGAACTTGTCCAATACATAATAACAAACATTCTAATCTCACTTTTGATTAAATTTCGATTTTTTCAAAATGTATAACAACAACATATTTAATATACGTAATTTTATAGATAAAGGTTTGAGAAGAGCAACATATAAAAAGAATTGTTTATTTTTATTTTATAAAGATTAAAAAGAAAATCGATGTATATTTTGATTTATCATTATACATGCGAGAACTATCCAATATATCAAAAATATTCTGACTTCACTTCTGCTTAAATTTTTCGTTTTCCAAATGATACAGCAATAACAATAATAACGTCTTCAAAGTACGTAATATGTAACGTGCACACAAATTTTAATTTTATCTTATATAAAGATCAAAATATTAATTAACAACCATAACGTACACAAAATACGTAATCTTATAAATTAAATTTGTAATAAATAACATATTCGAAATAGAAAAACTATTTCTCAAATATTTTAATGAATTACAAACACAAGTGAGAACTTAGTCCAATACATGACAAATACACACAAACAAACTAATTTCATAAAAGGACAGAATCATAATATTTATGAGAACTCACATATCACTTCACATTTCACAAATTGGAAAAATTACTTGGAATACACATAAATAAATTAAGAAAAAGACATGCATACATGCAGAATAATTTTTCTTTTTTAGACAATTCAATGGAGTTTGCGTATAAAAGATAGTCAACAGTAATAATATATATAGTAATAATTAATTAATTAATTAATTAATAAGTACTACTTTTACTATTTTGAGATACTGCTACAAACCTATAGTACTCTTATTCATAAATCCCATCATGGATCCTTCATAAATGAATTTGAATTTTATTTTATTTTATTTTTGGAGAAAATAATAAATATTTTCCTTTAGGATAGATTCAAAATTTCAATTAGATATATTAATAATTCATTAGATTTAATAGGAATTATGAAAAATATTTGTTGATATATATATATAGAATCTTCAATTTATTAGCTCAAGAGTATGAAACTAAAATATTATACTAGTAAAGAGCATTTTTTATGTGAAGTTTTAATGAAAAATTAGATGGGATAATCATTTTTTTGAATTGACAATATTAAAGTTTATTCATGGCTTCAAATGTAAATGAAAAGTAACTACCTTTTTTTTTTGAAGTAGGATTTATCGTGAAGTTAAATACTTTTCAGTTTAAATTTTACGTGGACATCTGTTGAAGTATCGAATTTCATGAATAATTCATAGAGTTCAAATCTTAATCAGTTTAAATTCTAGGAATGATTCATAATAAATAACTATCACAAAATGAAAAATTATTTAATAAAAAATACTTTTTTGTTAATCAGTTATAATGTGTGAACCTGAATTAATCGTAACAGTCTAATCGCGAAAAAAATAAACACTAATACTAACCTAGTATTTTTTTTTATCAGATAATTAACAGAAAAAAATGTGAGTCCCCATGCATGAATTCTTATTCTCTATTCATATATTTAGCGTAAGTTAGAGGGTAAAAGATGTATTCACTGTAAAAATTGCTGCCTTGTTATGTCACTTTTTGTTTACTTTCTTTTTTTATTTGTTTTTTGATATTTTTTTTAGTTGTTATATTAAAATATTGTTATTATAAATAAAAAGTGTATAATATAAAATAATATGCTAGAGCATCACAAAAGAAAAAATTGATTATAGTGAAATATATAGAAAATAATTATTATAGTCAACAGTAGTATATTTAATATCGTATTATTATAATCTAACAATAGAACAAAACTTGTAACTAATTTGCTATCACATGATAAGTCGTATTAATAACATAATTCTTTTTGTTATGTTAAAATATTTCTAAATTTAACTTTAGAATGTTTTTCTCTTATTTGACATGTGTTATTTGGATCGAATTTTTTTTAGAAATAAATTTTCTATCTTCACGTGATAAAAATTACAATGTGTATATTTTATCCTTCAAGATTTCACATGTAAAATTGATTTTAATAAATATATATTTTTCTAACAAATATAACTGTATCAAAAGACTCACACCAACCGAAATATCTGATTAAAGATAAAAGAATACTCACTTACTATGTTGTTGTTGTTGAAAGCATTTAATAACATTACCAAAATAAAATGCCTATAAATTGTAGTAACTAATTAATTTTTTAATAGTTGCATGCATGTAACATGCCTAGTGTGTATATATATATATATATATATATATATATATATATGAAGAAAGGGATTATCAGAATCTCATTTATTACTCATCAGTCTTTTCATTTTAAAATAAATTAAATAACCTATAAAAAAATAATTTATCATATATTTATTTCCATTTTTTCCATCTCTATATAAACACCAATCCATCTTTTCATATTTCTATCAATCCTATTTCATTCACCTTCTTTCACTTCACATAAATACTAAAATTTACTTATATTTTGTCTTTTCAAAAAATAAAATAAAATCATGTATTATAATTTTCTATTATCTTACACATTTCTAGTAAATATTATTATTTATCCACTTTCTTATAATTACGAACGAGACAAGTATTCATGTAATTTGTTGACGAGTTGCAAGAAGAATGGTTTTTCGAGGATTGAACGATTGTAGGTCACTGTTGGTGCTATCCTAATTGAGCTTGTAATTTTCTTTTTTTCTTTTTCCATACTTCCTTTTTGCTCTTTTTCTTGACCTTGCAAGGCTTTTCTCAAGTTATTGCTCGAGTCTTCTTCTGTTCCGTACTTTTTACGCAGTTCAAATCTCCCACCTTCTCTTTCTTTAGCTATTCCTTCTGAGCTTAAACCTAAAAGTGTTTCGTTATCTCTTGTGATGATCGTGAAAGAAAATAATTTTACGAGTTTTTTAAATGTTGTACAAATATTAGAAAAATGATCACACAAGAGATTATATAAAGTATGTTGGTTCATTATTTTGTAATTTTTTTAAACTTATAGTTTGGGTAGTATATATATTATTGTATCAAGAACTTCTTGTCAATGTATATTATATAATATTAATGTTGTAAATTTGAGCTGTTAATTAATATTGTGATTGATGCATACATTGAAGTGATATACATATAATTCAACATTAATGTTATCTTTACACTGACAATATTGATGTAAAATTATTTTTATATCTGAAAATTAGAGAAATAAATCTATAATATAACCTAACTATTAGACTAAATTATGACACAAATAATGAAAAATTACATCTCCTGCCTTTATTTTTACTTACAATTATTGGACTTATATATATATGGTATGAAATTTATTTTCATTTTCATTTGAATTCTTTAGGTAAAATGAAAAATAATATATTTTTAAGTAATTTCACTAGTGGATTTTGAGTCTTAAGAGAATCATGTGTACCTATTGTTATAGGATAGAAAAACTATTTATGTAGAATATCAAAATTTAGCTCAAATCAATAACATCGTTGTTATAGATATATAGATATTTTAATAAATTTTTAACCGATTCTATCGAAAACTTCCTTTTTTGGTAGTAGTGTGATTTTTCACTTTTGTGGGTAAATTCCAAAAAACACAAGTTTCAACATTTTACCAATGCTCACAAGTACAACCAATTAGTCCTTTTTTTTCTTTCTAAATAGTAAAACCTAGAAAATTTCACTATATGTTTCATTTCTATTCTACTATTTGGAGTAATTTGGTTGAACATGATGTTATGCAAGTTGAACGTTTACGAAAAATATTGTATCATAGTTATACTTGCTAATTAGGTTTCAGGTCTGCATATACGCTACCTTCTCGAGATTCGTGAATATGTTGTTGTATGTGTATTAGAGCTATCAAAATGGGTTGGGTCCAACCTTAACGGGCTAGAGAGTTAAATGAGTTGGGGCGGGTTGAACCTTCAACAAAAAAAATGAACAATATTACTCTCTTAGAAGGAGTATCTCAGAGAATCGAATGTTGACGTTTATGAACATGACATCAATACATACAAATTTTCATTTATGAATCTCACACTTCAGTGAATGCTCACCAAAACATAATAGTCAACGTAAGATTTAGCGTAAAAATATCGATCATTCAACCATTCCTTCCACAAAAAGCTAGTTTAAAAGAGTTGATTTTATTACGTTTTTAACATATTTTTTGATAAAACATTTACAAATAACACTACTAAATATATATATATATAATATTTTTAAATATTCATAGTCCACAGGCTAGCCTCTGAGACTTGCGAGTTGGGCTGACGAGGCTAGCGGATCAAGTAAGGCTGAGCTAAAAAGCCTCACTTAGTTCAAGGATTGGGTTAGACCGACCTCGCGGGTCAAGCCCAATTTGACGGCTCTAATGTGAACAGAACAGAGAACTCAATAAATACAAGGCCAGGATTTTATTTTTTTCCATTTCACTTATATAACACATGAAACTTTTTTATTATATACAGGCCAAACTTCATATTGATGAAATATTTCAATTACATTTTTAGTGGATAAGACTTAAAAGAGATATACAAACAAAAGTTCTTTTTGAATAAATGGGAACCAAAAATATTTTAAAAAAGAACAAAATAAAGAGGAAAACCTGTAGGATTTCACTGTAAATTAATAGTTGAAATAGGCATAGGGACCTAATTCAGAAACTGCTTCCAGTTTCTACAGAATGACTGAAGGAACACAACCATCTTCTAGCTTCGACGTTTGACGTTGATCGCCTAAAGCTAGGTCGTGAGCATCGAGTCAGATGTTCTCGTTCACCAGTTCTCGGAACTAAGGATGGACTCGTGTCTGGCGTTCCCATACAAAGGCCTGGGCTGAATCTCAATGCTGGGAACTTTTGGCAGCTTAACGAGCGGAAGGAAGAACCTAGAGGGGAGAGTCGGGAGCAATATAAATCGGGCTTGCATAAAGGTGTTTCTAATGTAGTTGGTTCTTGTCCATCAGCTGTACAGGAACAAAAAGGCAACGACAGACTCGTTCGCGCTGCTTCCTTGATGATTGGTGTCGTATCCGCTAGCTTAATGAATGAAACAATGCCGTGTCGACATAAAGGGCAAGGAATCGAACCTGGAGGGCCGTGGGCTGCGGTTGAGGTGTTACTGGTGGAACACAGGTACAATGCACAGCGCGTGCAGAACTCATGAAAACAACCTGCAGAACAGGACAAGCATTCAACGAGACTGGCATATCGGGTAGCAATACCATCACATAAGCTTTCATAGATTGAATATACCATAAAATAATAAACAAACCAAAAAAAAACGATAACTCCAGCTAGCACCAAAAAGCTCAAAGATGAACAGTAATCAATCATGTTGTCTATATCAATCAATTCACATGTAAATGTGCAGATTTATGTATATGACAACGGCATCGTTAAAAAAGAACTTCCATCTTTGAGCATATTATATATCACGATACTGAAATTTCAAGAACTTCCGGAGTTTTAGTGCCATGTGAAGAAGGAAAACTCTATCCAGCGACGAGTATGTATTCTTGAGCTGGAGAACATCTTTCCTTAGTTTTAAATTTTGTGGAGTTATATGGTCTCAACTCGAGAATATCTCAATAGAGATTAGAGGCTCATCACTCATCATAGGAAATTCGTCAATATACCATTACCATTAGAAAATAGAGTTTGATCTCATTAGACGTCAATTAGAAGTAAAAGAACAAAACAAAAAGTACTATATAAATCTTTATAGTAAATTATGAACAATTTCATGTAGTTTCAGAAGGACATACCTTCTGCAGCAACTGTACACTTCCTTTCTAGACAAACAACACAAGGGTCTAAACAAGTTGACATAGGGGAATCAATTGTTCTCCATCCACATTCTCTGCAGAAAATGACAACTTATTTTCAGAATTCTCATCCCTGAGCCTTATCACTGTGTTACTTGCACACGACATACTGAAAGAGAACGATACTGCTTAGTCGCACTTGAATTTAAAGCTTGCGGGACAGCCATCAGCATATTCCAAATACTTTCATCAAAAGGAAGATGCATACCATAAAAGCCAAAGGAAATACACATTTTCCCCCACTTTTTAATATGCCATGAATATTTAGTACCTTCATGAGATGTAAAAGGGTGGTGCTACACAACACAAAGGTTTCGGTAAAGATGCAAGAATTAACAGTCTGGTCACCCTTGGGTTTGGGCCTAGCTCGGACTCTTCATAAATGTCAATAGGTGCATGTTGGATCTTTCAAAAGTAGTGCATCTTTTGAGGATCCGACACGGGGATGAGAACATTTTTAGAGAGTCCGAGTAACATAGGTTTGTGGCAAATTCGTCACAATAATTTAATTTTTTTTCTTTATTCTACCTCGCACCCCACCCCGATAAAAACGAAAAGAATTTCAAGAAAAACAGCATACATAACAGAACTCCTGGACACAGATAGTCTAAATATCACAATGGTAACGGGATGTAAAGACAAGATATTTTGCTCTGAATGTAGAGTCTTCAGATTGGATACCAATTGCCGATGGTCAATTGACATGAATCTACTTCCGTATCGTCACCAGTACATAAACCCTTAAGATGAAATGTCATTATAATGCTGAATCGATGAATGAGCATCAACTAGACCAATATTTGCTGAACTGGACTCACCTAGCAATCTTCACTATACTCATAAGAGGGAGGCATAAGAATGGTGAAGGAAGGGGACGTGGTTGTTTTTCTGGACGAGTACTTAAAATCTCCTCCAGCCCATCTCTATGCCATGATCGAGCAACCATCAAAGATGTCCACCTTAAAACAATCACGTAAAGAATATGTAAGTTAGAAGATTTATCTAAAGCCATGATAGAACTACCAGCAGAGTTACTGTACGAGAATAAGACAATATTTATTTGTTTCAATAATTCAACACCGTAAATATTCTATATCATCTCTTTAATTCTTACATACGACATGGAATAGCATGATTAGCAGTTAGGTATACTACTTTTAACTCTCCATGGTTGTTCCCTTTTCCTACCTGAAACATCACCATCATTTAGGTAGGAACAAGGAACAATTGATAGTTTAAGTATGTTTTGATAAATAGTTGGTGATAGTTCACATATAGAACTCGAAAAAATGGGATACATTAGGTGTGTTTTTGACCCTCTACTCTACTAATAATAATATTGACAAGGGAAACAAGACCACACACTTTAGTACATGTTGAAGATGTTAAAGCATGTAAAATATCATACCCATTCACATTTTCTGCATTCAGACTGGCACCCCTGGCAATTAAAAGCTGAAAGATAGGATATAAAATGATGACTTCAGAACTTGCACCGACTATACCAGAAAAATCAGAAAGAAAAGCAAACAGAAGAGGAACAACACCTGGCAACACTGAGCATTCCCACCACATGCAGCATAATGAAGTGGTGTACTTCCTGCACCTGCAAGCAAAGAATTTACCTTTTAGAAGAAAAAAAGAAGAAGACAATATAAACTCTCTTCCTTGATTCATGGCATGAAGCCTCTAAATTCTAGGTGCCACATATCAAGGACTTTTTGAACTGATGCTTAATAGAAGTGGAAACGAAACCTAATCTGCCACCGAACAAGAGTTTCAGGTGGTATCAAGTTCCTATTTGTTATCTTCCTAAAGGGAAGCCCGGTGCATTAAGATGCCACTCTGTCTGGGGTTCGGAGAAGGGCCGGACCCCAAGGGTGCGATAAGTGTCGGTCATCTCATATCTGCCTCTTTAATACGTCTTTCTGGAAGATATCGAGTAATACGTGAATCTGATGAGCAAGGTCTCTCTCTCTCAAATACAAGAGACATATCTTCCTTAAGTATGAAATACATCACTCATGATTTACACTAGCTAAAGTGTCAAACAAAAAGCACAACCTTGCAAGGAAATGTCATAAAGGTAATTACAGCACATCATCAAAACTCAGGGCATGACAACCGTGCAACTTCTTCTTTACATACCAGAAACTCCATGAACTAGAGTAAACTAATTTACAAGGTTGTGGGTATTCACATATTTTATCAGGTCGACAGAGTTCGCGTATGCTTTTGAAAATGGAAACATGTTTTACCCTTCTGGTAAAAGACTCTACTCAATAAATGATTGCTATAGCTAATTTTGCTTTGAATGGAGTAACATGGTCAGTGAGAAATTCATAAAGACGACCGGAACTTGTTGGGACTAAGGCAAAGTTGCTGTTCGATAATTCTGCTTCTCCTTCTTTTTTAAAAGCACACCGAAGAATATCAATATATCATTTTCCATCGGAAATTGATATTGCCTGTTAAAAACTATAATTATTCAGATCTTCCAAAATGGGGACTGTTAATTGTAGCATTATCAGTAAATGTGTAACTTTTAGGACAATTCTCTCATAAAGACCACGAGAAACGCATTAAAACAGTCAATCATACATCTCATAGTTTCCCTCAGAAGGAATAAAGTTACAACATGATATGTAAAAGATGGCAGATAGGCATTAACAAATTGAGGGAACAGATAATAAGAAACAATTTAGCAATTATCAGCATTTACACAATCTTTAAAAAAATAATTGTGGGGGTGGAGAGGGGAAGGGAATATGCACAAGGAAAGAAGGCATTCAAGAGATCAAATGTGATATAAGAGTTGCATACTAGGAAGAACTTGAAAAGTTGTCTCACCTATCAAATCAATTGTAGTCCCATCCTCCACAGTAACCTTGGTGACCGAAGCCCCCAAATCCAAGAGTAGTTGCAGACTTTCCACATGGCCATTCAGCGCTGCCATATGAAGGGCGGTAATGCCACCATCAGCAGGTCTATTGATCACCTCATGTAGTGCACTACCGCAAGCACAAAAGAACTTCACGTTAATACAGTTTGGTAGCAGAGGGAGATGACCAAAAATCAAATGCAAAGCTTGAAAAAAGAGATTTACAAGTCATCGAATTCTTGGATAGAGTCTTCGTTTTTTGATCTCTTTCTCATGACATTGCAGAAATTAGGGATGCTGGGAATATAATCAGCAAGGAGAAGCCGTATACATCGAGAATGTCCATTTAGAGCAGCTAAATGAAGTGCTGTACCCCCGTTGAGATAATCAGCCTTATGAATCTACAATATAATGCAACTGTAAGTAGAGCTTGTGACCAATCTTAACACTCTCCAACTACTCTAGAAAACCAGGACAGTTGAAATTTTACAAGGTAAGAACACTCTTAGTAGTTATAAGTAATCAAATTGAATATACCGCAGTAAAAAACTGTCATACATTGGCCATGAAAAGAATGAGAATCTGAACGACTTCCCAGTGACCATACTGACATGCTTGCATCAAAGCAGTCTGTTAACCATAAGACAAAATACTAGTTTCAATCAACTAAGAAGAATTACGAATAACATAAAGAATTGTGCTTGAGATTAAAAAAATAAAACCAAAAAGAAGGTAATGAGAAAAAAATCTACCTGTCCACGGTAGTTTCTGAGATTGATGTCAACTCCAGACTCAAGCAAGAGACTAACAATCTGATAAGCAAAAGAACAGTCAAATGATCATACAAAATCCACTAAGTGCTGAATTTAACTATGTCATAATTAAGTTTATCTTCATATCCATCACGAATAATCATTAAACTCTAAATATACCTCATGATGTCCTTGGGCAGCAGAGTAATGGAGGGGTGAATTTCGAACACCAAAAGTCGAATACCTCACTAACCGGGGATTATAATCCAGTAAAGCCTTAGCTTCCTGGATATCTCCATCTCTAGCTGCAGAAACTAACCGCTCGCCTGACGCAGAGCATCCAAATGAATTTCCCACAAGGCTCAAAAATCTCATAGTTTTCGGATATCGTTCTGGCATGATGTTTAGCAGAAGATAAGGAACACAATGATCCTTAACCTTAAACTATCCCCTTCTGCACACAAATTTCCTTCTTTTCTAACAAACTAATAACAACAACCCCACAACTAAACCTTCCTTACACATAATTCTCAAAGTCAAATTGATTTTTAACAAATCCAAGAACCCCTTTCAACACCTCAAAACCAATATACTTTCTGACTTGATCAATCAATCAATCAATCAATTAACAAATCAAATAGACAAATTTCTCTATATACAAATATATGATATGTACTATGTTGATGGTGACCAATATCTAAAAAAACATAAAGGGGAAAAGGACTTTGTCAACTTGAGGTAAAATAAAATTACCTGAGCTTATGAAAAACCCATAAAAATCAAATCTTTGATCACTTTTTCACCTTTTCTTGATTGTAAATGTCACAAATCCTCCAACTATTTCAAGATTCCTCAATAACCCCACCAAATTTTCCCAGAAAAATATCAAATATCACCAAATATTTCCAGGAAAATTTATCAAAGAATGAAACTTTCCACCCCCAATACACAAAATATGCTAATACAACCAAATGGGAAGATAAAAAACCTCAATTTCCTTGATGGGGTTCACTAAAAAAACATTTTTTTTTTAAATCCTCAAGAACCCCACAAAAAATCAAGATTAGCAAATACCCACATCCAAATTTTCTCAGAAAACAACAAAAAATAATCTCCCAGAAAAAAAACCCACAGAGACTCTCAAAATTTCCAGGAATTTGCAACAATTTGGGAGACAAAAACCAATTGGGAAAGTTGAGAGCCTCACGTAAATGAAAAATTAATTTTTTTTAATTTTATTCACAAATACCAAGAAGGACAATGATCTGCCAAGAATCTCTCTTTTTTCTTTAATTAAAAACTTAATTTAATTCCTTTTTTTTGCATAAATAAATTCTTTAACACCCAATGTGCTGAAATGTAGGTAGATATAGTTATTCATAAAAAAAATATGAGATAATGGTAAAAAAATAAAATAATAAATCTAACGTATTTACTACCTTTCTATCTAAATTATAAGATCGAACTGTCACCAATTATTTATAATTATACAATTCGATTAGTATATGATGCTGTGTCGTATACTTTCTACTTATTAAATAACATTTCACGTAGATAATTAAGAAATTAGTAAAAAAATTAGAAAATAATCAAAACTTCGCGAGAATTCTACTAGAGATATCATCTATTTGTATTTTTTTTTAAATGTAAATTATCATCACCTATTTTTAAAAACATGTGTCAAAATTAATGAATAAGTTGTTATATAGACGAAGTTTTACGTGCATATTAAAACTTGTCTCACGTTTTTCGATGAACGTGTTCAAATACTTGATCTGATCAATATTTCGAAGTGTATATTGATAAACAGTTGGTAATAATTCAGATAAAAAATACCCAACACCTTGATGGAGTAATTTAGATGTGAAATTTGAAAGAAAAAAAATATAATACTTTAAATGATATATTTGATTATTAGATCATATAGCAAAGTGCTTCTTCAATGACTTTACGTAACATTAATACATATATCAAATATCGAGTAAAAAATAGAAAGAAAAAAACATGATAAAAAAGTGAGACAACTATTTTGGGCGGACGTATAAAAAAAAAAACATGCCTACAACAAAGGTGTGTATTTCATCATTGGGTTGTTTGGACTAATAATGCCAAGTCAATATTTTGCTAGTTATTTTGTCTTTTTCTTTTTGTCAAACTATTTTTTTATTATAGAAATATATAAAATGATATAATTGGTGACTATATGCTATTTATTATATATGGTAAGTTGATAATGATTTTAATTATAATTTGTCTGAGTGATTTTTATTTTTTTTATTCAGCCTTTTTATTTATATTGAAGTTCAATTTTTTTAGATTTTTCGGATCTTTATCACGTAAGATTCTATTTGAAGAAGATCGTTTTTTACTAAAAAAATTTGTCATATCTAAGATTCAAACCTGAAATCTCTAATAAATGAAGCATTATATTGTGTTAATTCCTTGCTAAACCCCAAAAAGATATAATCAACAGTAGAAAGAAAAGTTTTTTCAAATGTTTTGTCAAGACATGATCATGTTGATTTAGTATATGCGACTTTTGATATGTTTTTTCTTTTTTTAGTCGAGAACTTTTTGGAACGATTTTTCTATCTGACAAAATAAAATAAGAATTTTGTATACTTTATCCTTTACAAACGTCACTCGTTAAATCACAGTAATATATATTGTTAATGTTGTTATTTAGAAAGAAAAGATTCAATTAAACAATGGGAAGAATTAATCAACCCTTGTATATTCTATAAAATTATAATTTTACCCCATTAATTAATGTAACTAAACTTTCACCTACACAGAATCATCTAATGAAGAAGAATTTAATTTAGTATTCATAAATAATTTATCTAACATTAATAAAGAGAATTCTGTTTTTTTAATCGAAGATCAAATGAAAATAATACTTTTTATTCTATAAAAATAATAATAACATATGCATATATCCTATTCTTCGTATTTTCCAATCTCTGAATTCACAATGAATATGTTATTATTACCGTAAAAATTTTTTTTATCGAAACATATATAGAAATCAATATTAAACTTTTTTTTTTTTTTACTATTTATAGGCTAAACAAATGGATTAAGCCCAAATACAAAACAAAGAAAAACTGAAATAATTAGGTGGGATATGTGGTCCAAGTGTGATTATGGTTTAGTCCACAAGTGATTTGATCGTGTTGAAAATAATGTTTTGGCAAGTCAACCTCTTGGTTAAATTTGGTCATGTTTCGATTATCTCGAGGCGCGAAGGAGATATATATACGAGTAGTTAAAAGAGTTGATATTGAAAATCGAGCTATATATTGTATTATGTCAGGAAAAAAAAAGAACATTTTTAACTTGTTGATTAGTTAAATAAATTTTAACTTACGATCAATTGATTAACAATAGATCATTTTATCACTTTGTTATTGATGAATTAAGAGACTCAATCTCCTTTTTTTTCTTTTTTGTTTTTTCATCAATGTGTGACACAGGCTGACTAACTTTGGAATCACGTTCGAAAGTTCAATATTAGAGCAAAATGCTTTTTAACAAAGGTAATTTCTTATGCGTGAGTTGAATTAAAAACATATAGCTAAGAATAAAAAATTATTTACCATTCCAGTATAACTCACGTGGATTCGTTTGGTCAATGTTGATCAACTCTTAAGTTTAATTTATTCTATAGATGATTATAGTTTAATTTGAAAAAATAAGATAATTGATAATTATAAAATTCACACAAAACAATAGAATAACTAATAATTAAAGTGAATATGAAAATTGCGGAAAAATAATAAATTAAAATATGGTCATGACTCATGAGCTAATATGGTATTTCTTGATTATTTATTTCTTTATGATTATGATGTTATCTATAGTTATTATAAAACTGTTAATTTAATACTTAGGATTTAATTATACACTTATTGAATAATTTATGGTATCTTCACCATCATGCTTTGCTGACTTTATTTAGGTAGCAATAAATGATAAGTCTAATTAGTTATTCGAAAAGGACTCAAAAGAGGGAATAACACTATATCGTGAGTTAAAAAAGTGTGTAAAATTATTTTTAAAAAATAAATTTGAAGAGGTAATAGGACTGTAATAAAATTATAGTGTATAAAGACTTCCTGCAAAAATGTGCACAAAATCTTTCGCTCTTTATCAATGTTCTCGAGTTGAAGCTCTAAAAATAGAAAAACCTTCGATAAGAAGAGTTCTCCCCCAAGGTAATGATTTAAAACTAGCGAAGAGTGTCATAATCGAGTAAGAGAAAATTTTAGAATTAAACATGTCTCTGCTATCTTGGTCAAATCAATAATATTGGGCAATATCCTCATACTCAAGTAAAGTTTCAATGCAAAATCATTAAGTTTTTTTCTTTTAATATCCTCAATGTCACGTCCATATCGACTAATTTATTGAGTAATGAATACACGTCACTTCCTGTCAACACAAATTCAAAATAAAATTGCTTACAAGTACTTAGAATGATGTGAAGAAATTATCTATATTACTCTGTTGAAAATCGGACGATGATCTGTCGTAATTTTTGTCTCATTTCATTAATCACTAGGCCAAATACTTCGATGCAAGCTTAAGATTTTGAGAACAATTCACTCTTTTTTCTTTATTTGAAAATAATTCATTTAATAAGAAGTTAAAAATGGAGTTTACTCAAAAGGAATCCATAATTAAACTAATGGGCTTTAGCCCATGTTAATGGGCCGGGACATGTTTGTACTTGGGCCCATAAATTAAGTCTTAATTATTCCAAGTAATCAAGTCATTAATTTGAGTTTTATTGGGCCTTAATATATTTCCAAGCTTTCTAAGGAACTAGGGGTAAAATTCACAAATAGTCATTTTTCAGCTATATTTGAATCGAGGGTCTGTCGAATATCATTTCTCTATACAAAGCTAAGGATAACGTCTATGTACATCCACCCTCCCCGGACTCCATTATGGGATTATGTTGGGTATGTTATTGCAGTCATTTTTCAAATACTGTAATATATAATAGTTAATACTATGGAGTTTCGAGTTTCACGAGTTTTACAAGTGAAACTCTAATATGATAACCTGCAGTTTCACGAAATAATAAGAAAGTTCACTTGCAGTTACGCATAACCCTCGTATGTATAAATAAATAAATTATATTTACTAATTACTAATAATTATTTCAAATATTTAGTTTTAATTATCTTTAATAGTGTCAATGTGTGTACAAAACAAACCCTACATATATATATAGTAATAAGTAAACAACATTGGAAAATCAATCCAAAATGACTAATGTAGGGTCACTAATTTCCTAATCCATCAAATAACCAATTTGATTAAGTCAATTAATTAGCTAGTTTGATGGAAAATTGAAGTATTTGACTTATTATTACATCAAGTCAATTAATGTAGAAACAATTAGGTGACCATTATATGTCATTAACTCTATTTTACTAAAATTGACTATAGAAAATTGTTTTTTTTATTTGTTTGAAATCCTAACAATGTGGAAAAATCATTGGAAAATCTATGACAGGTGCACTATTTAGAAAGTATTTAGTTTTTGGCTAATTAGTTCTAAACCTAATTGGATTAGGTTTAAATTTTTAGCAGAGAGTCATTTGTCTCTAAAAAACGAATTTAGGATATGAAATTTATCGATTTTGCATTTAAATCTAGCTATTTCTTTTGAGTTACATGATTCTAAATTAATAATTTATCATATTAAACGAACTATTTGAGACAAAAGCACAAGATTATTTCAATCAAAGCTATTATTAAGATATGTCCGCCTTATCCATTCGCGCGCTGGTAGGTAGGAGCTTATCTATGTGATTCGCTATGCTTACCTGCGCCTATCGGCTATTGCATGTTGATTAGCGAAACTTTTTCGATAGTACGAATTGCTACGCTTCGCCTCTTTCTATATGATAATATGCATCTTGATTGTTGCGCTTTCTGCGGGTAATAACAAGAGAATAAATAACGAATGTCTTATCGAGGATACCTCTTGCTACTCCAATTAAAATTTTGAGTTAGGATTTTTAATTTATGAATTTTAAATCATAACTGTTTTACTTACAAGGTTTTGAATAAATTATTTGTATATATACTAAACAAATTTTTATAACATAAAAAATAGTTAAACTTGTCAAGATTGCCACCCTCTAAATCAAAGATGAGTTGTTTTAATGTAGGGACAATTATAACTAATTAAGAGATTAATTAATTAATTAAATCAACACCTCTGCATGCATATTGCACATGGGAAATTAAAGCAAGGAGTGACTTTGGGTATTAATTTTCTTAGTTTATTAATTCACATCTAATATTAGATTAAGTTACTTTTATGTGTTTTAGTATATTTTATTAGGTTAGGTAGTGATAATAATTTTCAAAATTAAAACTTTTGAAAAATATAAGCACTTAAGACAAAAGAGTTTGTTAAATGGCAGGTGAAATTGCATTAAAATGAGGTTATAAAATCCTTTAATCGAAAAATTATTTTATATATACGGCGGAAATAAATTCAATTACCTCATTATTTAAAAACTCACTTTTGTCATTGTTTGGACTTTCTTGGATGGAAAAATAATTTTTATTTTATCATATCTTCGATATTTATATTGAAATCTCGATTAATCTGAATTCACGTGATGATATGAAGAAAAGTTAACGAAGTTAAATTAAAAACATAAGTTTGAAATTTATTTAGACAATGTCTTACTTCTCTCCATGCATATATGATCACGTAGTTGTTTTAATTTATATTTATTTGATGAAATTAAATTTGAGTTAGTAGATTAATGAAGAATAACTATTTTTTTGTTGAATGAGCAAAATGAAAATGACTTGTTAAGGTTGATTAGTATTTTTCCTTTAATTATCATTCATTACTAGAAAATTAAATTCTTTTACCAACTTAATGAATTTTGAGACTAAAGAAAGTCCAACTTAAAAGTAGACAGAAAGAGACAATTAATATACTAATTAAAGAAATATTCATTTAATCTTAGTAATAAAGAATGTAATAATTCATAAAAGAGGAATCAAAAGAGCAAGTATTATTTATAGAAAAAATTATCTAAATACGTAACTTGTTTTACTATATATTTAAAAAAAATTATCATTTAAAAAATTTATAAAATCCCTACTTTATGTGATATATTAATTGGATACATCACTTTATGTAATGTATCGATCGGATACATCACTTTATACAATGTATCACCTGGATATATCACTTGCGATGCATCAAGATGTTACTTTACGTGATGTATCAGTTGGATACATTATTTTATATGATGTATCGGTCAGAGACATCGCTTCACACGGTGAATCAGTACGTACTTGATGCATCGAGACGTGGACTGATGTATCTGAAATCGAGACTACATATATTTAGATGTTGAGTGATGTATCTGAAATCGAGACTACATATTTCTAGACGTTGAGGGATGTATCATAAATTGAAACAAATATATCAAAACGTTTTAAGATATATCCAGATTCCACCAAATTTAAGGAATATTTGTAATTTGAAAAGAGTAGAGATAGGAGGTGATTAACTCTTAACACTATGAAATTCGTGTAAAATCTACTTCTTCTTTTTTTTTTACATTTGTACCAAAAAAAAATTCATCAAACATTAAAATAAAGAAGAGAAGTATTGAAAATACTGTTGAATTGGTATGAATTATTAATTTCATTTTTGAATTTATGACAACTTTAAAACACTCATTTACTTGAGTAACTGATTAAATATATCCTCGATCTAGCAACATGAGTAAAATACATCCTAAACTCTCGTCAAGTTTAAGAGTAATTTCAATTTATTTCTCAACGTTTTATTAAGAGTGTTTCATGCTCTAAAAATAATTTTAAATCATTTTCTATGCCATGTGACTGATCAAAGATGTAACTAAATTTAATTAATTATATAAAAAATATTTTTAAGACTGTTAATAATTTTGGACAAGACTAATAATTTCCGCTCTTAAAAAGCAAAAACAAAAAAGAAGAAGATGAAATAAAACTTAGCACCACATCATGGTGATATTATTTAATTTATGAAAGGGAACAAAAATTTACTTTTTTGATTAGTAAAGAAGTATATATTAGTCCTTTTCCCCTAGGTCAATTTTTAAAATAAATCAATGGCCCCAAAAATAGCCAAATATCATTATAATTTGTGACAATAGTGACCAAATAGAGTCACGATGTCATGGAAATTAAAAAAGGGGACAATGAAATCATAAACTTCATAATCCTAAGATAAAAAAATATCATAATAAAAAAAATGCCAAATTTTATAAGAAAAAACTAAATACTGTCTTAGAAATAAATATTTTCAATCAAGTGGAATTATGTTAGATATATAATGTTCTTTTTTTACAATCAAGTGGAATTATGCCAAATTTTAATTTAGTCGATCACCAATGAAAAAACAAAAAAATACACAAAATAAAAATAAGAACATACTCGATGTGATTTCATAAATAGAATTATCCGAGAGCGATTATAATTGGAGTTCGAAGCCTAAAGGGTATAAAATATTAATAAAAATTTCAAAACAGTATATAAAATTTTATATTAATCAAAACGGTAAAATCGCTGGAACACCAGCGATTTCCTCCATCGGAAAAAGCAAAATCGCTACTACTTAAATTTTTATATACCGTTTTAAAATTTTTGTTAATATTTTATACTTTTTAGGCTCCGGACTCATTATAATTGTAAAAAGACATTATCTCTATTTTAAAAGATGAATTGACTATTTCTAATTGTCCCTCGATTTTTCTTTTTTTTTTAAAAAAAAAAAAAGCATAACATATAGAAACAAAAAGATTCATTAAAAATGAGAATATATATATATATATATATATATAGACTAGCTGCTTAAATCAGGGATAGAGACTTCTATTCATATTGAGCATTGTGCCAAAAAATACATGCACGAACATTTTTTTGTCAAAAAGATTCATAATATATTAATTTGTTTTCTCCATTATAAAATAGTCAAACAAAAAGTCAATTGATTGATTTTTTTTATATTTAAATCTTTTAGCGACTAAAAGCTAGTTGTGCATGTGGATCTTCAATTTTAACAGAAATTTTGTATATAATTTAAAAAAAAAAAATTAGAAACAAACAAAATGGAAAAGACAAAAACAAATTTCAAAATGTTCACAGAAATCCCTCTATGTGTTAGTGTGTTTGTCATCTCCATGATCAATTAGTGGATCAAGAATTTCTCCTCTTATATATAAGTTATTATAGTATAATTATATTGTATATAATACATACTTTTGAAGCTAAATACGTCTCCGTCGATATATCTGCTTTAGTAAAGATATTTTTAGATTTTTTTTAAAAAAATGTTATAATTTAATTAGTACACAAACTTTTGAAATTATGTTACTCGTTTTAACTGTGATATTTAGTTTTAAATCACATATTTCAGTTATATCTTTATTATTTTGAATATCAGTTAAATCAACGATCGATGATAAAAAATGTTTTACTTATAGATAGCTTAATAGACCTTTTCATGTTAGATTTGCGGAAAAAAAAGATGATTTACTACCACAGTACCACATAGATATAGTATAATTTATTTTAGAGCAAGAAATTATAATCGTTTAATCAATAATTGCTTAAATTTATCAATATTAATAATATTTATCAACAATTTTTTATAGTTAATGAGATAATTTAATGTTAAAAGTAGTAAAATTTATGAATAAATTGAACTCGAACATCACCCTAGTAAGATTGAAATCATCATTTTACTTGATTCATTGAACTTAAATAAATCTCGATCTTGCAATATGAGTGAAATAATATATCTCTAAATTTTTTCCAAGTTAAAAGGGATTTTCAATACTTTTCTCGGTCGTTTATTAGTAAACTCATGTTACTACAAGAGATTGATTCACTTGCTTTGTTATATCAAAAATCTAAATTGTATTTGAGTTTAGTTAGACAAATAAAAATATTTTAATATTGTCAATTATTAAGAGAAAAAACTAATAATTTGAATTAATCGTCAAAAATATTTGATGAGCATGACATTCTTCTTTTTTTAAATTCACCTCTTTAAAGCATTTTCTTATATGTATTTATTTTCACTATTTGCTTTGATTATCGTATTATATGTTATTAGCTTGTTTTTATTATTCTTCTTTTTCAATTTTCATAAATTTTTATATTATTTTTTCCTACTATATTTTTTAGCATTTTGATCATATTAATTTTATTATGATTTACTTAAATCAAGGGTTCATCTGACATAAATTTTATATTTATATAAGGTAAGATTATAAATAGAATTTATACTCCATTTTAATATCTCACTCGTAAGATTATAATAGATTTGTCATTCTTATTGATTGAGTTATCACTACTAAATAAATCTGAGGTCCACCAAAATAAATTTCAAGAAATATATTGTTCTACCTTTGTTGAAAATTAATTAGATTGAATTTTAAGCTAGCTGTAAACTATAATAAATTCTGATAGAGCCAACTTGGCCCATAGTTAGGGTTTCATCACATGCCACAATTATAGCAAACATTCAATATCACCTTATTTCAATCTACCCCACCCCCACCCCCAACGGATATTTGATCGAAAATCTATTAAAAGCTAGCTCGATTATAGTATTTTTGATGAACTTATAATAATTTTGATCAAAATTTTATTGGGACTTAACTTGATTCTACTATTTTTGATGAATTTATATTAAAATTTAGTTCGATTATAGTATTTTCGATGAATTTATAACAACTTTCTGACTGCCTCCACTAAAAACGTCAATTAGAAATTCTATTTTTTAATAATCTTAAAGTTTATGTCAAATTAATTTGTATGAGTCTTTAACATTCACATCTATCATTTTAATTATGATCAAGTAAATTATATATTTTAATATCAAATTTTTAGTACTGACTAATTAAGGGCAAATTATTTAATTTCATGTAAGCATGGAGTACGAGTAAGAATTTACTCTATTTATTATATATTTTGATTATTGATTCATTGCAAACATCTATTAAGGTAACAATAAATGTTAAGGTAAAAATTTGAATTATGATGTACCGTTGTTACAAGTAATTATATTTTTTGTGTCTTTTTAATATGGTAATCAATACTTTTTTGAAGTTCGATCAATTATATTCGTGTCGAAAAGTTCTATTTAGGGGTAACAATACATTCCCTAGCAAAGATGTTTTTATGTCTTGAGCCTGAACTCGAGAATTCTGATTATGAATAAAAAAATACTTATCATTTCACCATCATCCTCGATCATATTATAATGTGTAGTTATTCGTAATCTGAATTGTTACTTTTATTATTTGATTGGACATCAAATTTTAGAAACAATAATAAATTTTTTTTTGACTTATAAACTAAATATGCATAAGCTACCAAAATATTTTATGTTTCTTTTTGGCATATAATGGATGACCAAATATGAAACTATAGATTAAATAGTTTCTCAATATAATAGTGTCACAATATTTTCGACGTATTAAAAGGAAAGTGTGTGAAATTAATTGAAAATTCTTCATACATAGATTTATATGAAAATAGGATTAATTAATTATAACTATATATTTTTGGGAAAACCAGCTAACAATATTTTAAATATAAAATTTATTTTGTCACAAAAATAATAAATGCTCATTAATTAGGAGTAACATAATAATAGCCTTTACATTTTAGAGTAAAGTTGGTCTAATCTTGAATTAGGTGCAAATTTTGGATAATCAAAATCGAGGGCTACGAAAATTAAGGTCACACACAAAAAACAAGAAAATTAATTGAGTTAGAATTTGTTCTTTGATTAATTTTTCAAAAATTAAATCAGGTTAGATTAATTTGATATTTAAATTATATAATTTATATATTCAAAAATCATATAAAAGATATTATATTTTACTTCCATATTAACATGGTAATAAAATATCTTAAAACGTTGATAAAATTTTATTCAATTTTAAATAATCTTAGTCAGATATATTATACGACGAAAAAATGCTTTTATCCCAAGTTAATTTACATAACATTTCGATTAGTTAAATATTTAATACTATATCTTTTTCAAGATCATTGAATCCCAAAAAGAAATAATTAACAAAAAATAAATAAATTATCAATCTCAATGACATTGTTTTAAAATATTTTCTACCTTGAGCTAACTTATCCTTATTTTTTGCTGTCTTTTTTGACTTTAAAATTGGTCATTCTCATGAATATTTTAATTATATAATTTATAGTATTTTTTTAGAAACTTTTTTTTGGCTACCATCATCAATTTTTTTTATGTACTTCATATGATTTCATTTTTCCTATAAAACAATGTGCATTACGTACTACATTGTACTATAGTTAATAGAGTATATAATAATGTGTTTATTAATTAGTATGAAGCTATTATTTTCATAATGAATATTCCTCGTGAGTTATTTCTGAACGTAATACTGATTTTTCAAATTCGATATCTTTAATTAAAGGCAAAGAGATTCTTTCGAATAAATTTAGTATTATGAATACAATACTTACTATATAAATTGGTGATGCAAGCAATAATTGCACCAATTATAAGTTCATTTTGTATAATTAAAAGTTTGATTAGCACTAACAATACTATAAATTAGGGGACATAAAAAGTAGAAGATCCGTGTTATATGTAAGCTAATTAATTTAATTCCATTAGTCTAAACTTTTTTTTTTATATATAAACAAAAAGATAATATACTATTTGACATTATTATTATTTAATTACTTCCAAGACTATTGGGGTCCATTGACTACCACTTCTTTCAATTTTTAATATTAGTCCCTCTAATATCTAATTAAATTAAATATATTTAGTTAGTATTTAAACATAGATTCTAGTTTTTCAAATATTTATTTGGTTGTGACTTGAATTTTTTTTTTAAAAATCCGGTCTTCAAATATTTTAAATACTTGGCTCCAGCCCATATTTGAATTTTTGGATCTAATTAAATACATTTAATTACTATTTCATCATTCATTCTGAGATTAGATATTAAAAAATTATAATTAAATATGTTTTTTACCATGAAATTTGGTCGGATTTTGAATATTCAATTTAAAATATTTTTAAAAACTTGGCTCCAACTTGTTTTTTAATATCTAATTAAACACATCATACATTTTGAGATTAGATTTTAAAATTTTATTATTAAATATTTTTTACCATGAAATTGATCGGATTTTGAATATTCAATTTTCAAATATTTTTAAAAACTTGGCTCCAAATTGTTTTTTTATATCTAATTAAATACATTTAATTAGTAGTTGACCATAGATTTTAAGAAATTTATTTATAAATATTTGTGCCACAATGAAATTGGTCATATTTCAAGAATCTAATCCTCAAATATTTTTGAAAACATGGCTCCAACTCATTTTTGAACTTTTGGCACTTTTATTAATAAAAAAATATTTTTTTCTAAATAAAATCCTGTCTAAATACAATTTCACAAATTCAAAATTTTCAAATTTCAACTATAAAATATATAAATATATTTTAGGGAATTATATAATAAGGGACAATAAATCAATATCAAGATCGAAAAAGATTGTTAATGAAGCATCTTACCAAAAATAAAGAGTTACGACATTTGAAAATCATTTTCATCCTTGAAATTCTTTATTGTTAGAATGACGAATATTGAATAAATAGACAATTTAAAAGTATTCATACGAGGAAAGCATAACGAGAAAACATTACACAATTGTATTTTTTAAAATAATACCTAAAATTATCTAAAATATAATATATTTTCTATGTAAAACCAATTAAAGAACAAATATTTTATTGATTAAAGTTTAATTATATTGAGTCATACATTATAAAGATCAAAATCACAATTCACTAATAATTGAGATATCAAAAATACTATTTTTTCTAAAATGAATTTATTTTAAATCATAGTTCCACGTGGGAACAAGATTGTTTGACTTTCTGATTTTATTTATTTATTTGATTTATTTATTTTTGCTTTTTTGTTTTGTCTTTACCCACAAATTGACTTTGATGGAATCAAATATAGAAGTAGAATAGAAGCTCTGAAAATAGAATGTTAATCAAAAGTGGTAAAAAGTTTAGTAAGACAAAATCATGAAAAAATAAAACTATATAAGAATGGTAAATTATGGTCCCATCCCATAATTATTATTTTTTATATTTGAATAAAGTTAAAAGTTTTTGCTTACTTTGAATAATATTTTTTTTAAGAGAAAAAAATTTAGAAAGCTAGACTATGATAATAAGTGGACAACTTATTGAAGGATTATAAAAAAAAAAAAAATTCACATAAATAATATAACATCATTTCAATAACATTTAATTGTTATTTACTATTTAATATTTTGTTCTCTTGATAGGGATCTTGACTAATTAAATTGGTATTAAAAAGTGTTCCACTTTAAAAATAAAGTATTTTCATCCTAAACAATACAACACTATTCAATATCTTTTTATTGTTGTTTTGTATTAAATATTCAATATTTGGTAAGAATTTGGACTAATTTAAATTCTTATTAAATGGTGTTCCACTTTAAAAATAAAATATTTTTTTTATTAAGTGCAATTTAATAACACTAAGTAGTGATCTAGACCAAATTAAATTCAAGAAACAAAGTGGGAAAATGACCATTTTTGGATTTACAGTGGAATTCATAATTCTTTTTATTACTTACCTTATTCACTTTTACTTGTTATGATTCATTTTATTTGAATTAATTTAACTAATTTTTGGAGCTAAATTAAATTAAGTTAGTTTAATATTTTTTAAATTAAAATAAATGTTATATAAAAATTATTATAAATTGTAACTTTTTTTTATATTAGTCTAATATAAAAATATATTTAAATATCACTTAAAATTTATAAATATGACAAATAAAAGTGAATTTGAAAAAAAAAAGGAAACTGTTTCCTTTATTTATTTCTTAATTATTGCTAATTGTGAGACTTAAATGTACATTGATTTTGCTGCTATTGTTTACTCCAAAGTCAACCAAAAGAAGCCTTGCATTTGGTGAAAGATCATAAAGAAATCACCTGCCCCTAATTAATCTCATTTTATTTTATTTTATTTTCAAATTCTTTATTAATCTCATGAATCATGAAAGAGAAATGGTTGTCATTTATTTATAAAAAAATAAAAATAAAAATAAAATCTTACAGATCAGAGCTTAGATCATCAACAATAATGTTTCTAATAAAAAAAATTAATTCCTTAAACATTTTTAATTGTTTTCTTTCAACAATTATCAAAAACAAACATAAATATTTGCAAACTTTCTATCTGAATTATATTTCTATTCAAAGTAAAATAAATAAATAATTGAGATACGTTTTGATAAATAGTCGATAATAATATAAATAAGAAAAATGAACATATATATATATATTATACAAATCTTTTTTTTTTAATATATAGTTTTAATTCATTTTTGTATGCATATCATTTACTCTTCTCAACTAGCACTTCCCAAATTTTCCTTTTGGTAAATTTGACCTTGCAGGTTCCTTTTTCTAGTAAATTTCATTAAATGCATCTTTTATTACAAATCCCATTGCTTAAATCTCTTCTTCCTCTCTAACAATTCTTTCACATTTTCTTCACTAGAAACCTCTCAAAGACTCAACCTTTTTCACTCTGTCTTATCATAAAGTTTGAATCTTTTTGAGTTTTTCTTGTTGTTTTCTTGAAAACATGAATTGGGTTGTTGTTGAAATTCATGAAAGTTGTAATCTTTTACATGAATAACACTTGAAACACTGAATCTTTTGTTCATTTTCTCTTGTCACAAATCAGAAAGTTTGAATCTTTTTGAGTTTTTCTTCAAGATATCAAATGGGGTCTTGTTAAAATTCATCAAAGTTTTGTTTTTTTCACATTTCATCAATCTTTTGAGTCTGTTTTCCATTAATGTTCTTCATTTCCTACTGTCATAAAGTCAAAAAAAGTTGAATCTTGCTGAGTTTTTTCTTGAAGATATCAAATGGGGTTTTGTTAGAATTCATCAAAACCTCATAAAGATTGAATCTTTTGTTCATCCAAAGTAAAAAAAATTGAATCTTGCTGAGTTTTTTTCTTGAAGATATCAAATGGGGTTTTGTTAGAATTCATTAAAACCTCATAAAGATTGAAACTTTTGTTCATCCAAAGAAAAAAAAATTTCAATCTTGGTTGAGTTTGTCTTCTTGAAAACATGAATCAGCAATTATCCCTTCTTCAACCACCTCCACCCCCATTTTCTACTCATGATTCTAGTGGTGGTGGTATTTTCAATTTGAATAACAAGGTTAGTCCAAGTATACTTCTAGTCATCATTATTCTTGCTATTATCTTTTTTATATCTGGTTTGCTTCATTTAGCTGTAAGATGTCTTTTAAGGCCATCAAATAGAGATCCAGATGATTTAGATAATGTAACAGCCCTTCAAGGGCAATTACAACAGCTATTTAACCTTCATGATGCTGGTGTAGATCAATCATTCATAGACACACTCCCTGTGTTTAATTACAAGTCCATCATAGGTGTGAAGGATCCCTTTGATTGTGCTGTTTGTTTGTGTGAATTTGAGTCTGATGACAAACTTAGATGGTTACCAAAATGTAGTCATGCTTTTCATATGGAGTGTATTGATACTTGGCTTTTGTCACATTCAACTTGTCCACTTTGTAGAGCTAGTTTATTGCCTGATTTCTCTTCACCATCACATAACAATCATACTTGTTCCCCTGTTGTGTTTGTTCTTGAATCTGATAGTGGAAGTTCAAGAGAAAACAGCAACACTAATATTGTTCCTAATAGTCATGAATTGGTTGGTTCATTGAGGAGGAACAATTCAATTTCAAGATTGAGTTTGAGTAGTTCAATCTTTGATGACAACATTAGTGTTTCTGATATCGCGAAATCTTGTGATGAAATCCAACTAAAAGAAGGGGAGATTGTTGAAAAAGTTGTGCAAGTCAAACTAGGGAAATTCAAGAATGTGGATCCACAAGAACAACATCATGTAGGTAGTGTTGATGAACATGAAGGGAGTAGCAATGATATTGATTCAAGAAGGTGTTTTTCGATGGGATCATTTGCTTATGTATTAGATGAGACCACAGCTTTACATGTTCCGGTAAGGAAATCACCGTCAAAGAAGCAAGCAATCAAGAAGCTAAATCATAGACAAGCAATGTCTGAATGTGGTGGATGTGATTCAACAAGGGAGTTCAATGGATTTGAGGGATTCAAATTTGCTGAAAAACCAATGAAAAGCAACAAGATTCTTGAACAAGGGAAATGCAAAAGAGAGAGCTTTTCAATATCCAAGATTTGGTTAAGGGGAAAAAATGATGAGAATACTAATCCAAGAAGGGCATCTTCATTCCGGTTCCCGGCCAACCACAACATTCCAGTCGCGGCACAGCCAGATGACTCTGGCTCTGCCGCGACCAAGAATGGTTGTAGGAGGACAGTCTCAGAGATTAATCTTGGTACATGGGAAAACAATGTAGGATGTGATGAAGAAAATCAATGTTCCAATAGATTGGAATATCAACCAAAGACACCATCTTTTGCAAGAAGAACACTTTCTTGGCTTATGGGGAGACAAAACAAAGTTGTGCACTCTTCTTACTCATCAAATCTCTAGTTTTTTTTGAAGTATCTCAATACACAAAACATTTAGTATATTGTGTATCAAATTGATGGATTAGTATAGTATAGATGAACAATTCTTTTATCAAGATGTCATGCTTAGTGGATTTTTGGTATACTATACTAAATTTTCAAGTTTTTTTTTCCAATTAATTTTTACAGTTGTTCTTTTGTCAATGTGTATTTATGAGGCAGTTTTGGTAGTAAATGTTATAAAGGCTATTAAAGATGATATGTAAAGTGGTAGTTGTGGTTACTTCTTGAATTCAAGAAGGGTTAGGTTAGGTTAAAATTTGAAATTGTAACAAATGCTTGTTGAATTTAAATTTAAGAGTACTTCAAGAATCAAGAAACATAAATATTAGCGTGTTTGGATATGCATTTTATTTAAAAAAAAAAAGTGATTTTTCATGAGTGAAAGTGAATTTTTCCCAAAAACTGGTCTTGACTAAATTTTGAAACATGATTTTATTTAAAGACATATTTTTATTATATGATTCAAAATCTATAGTAAAACGATTATTCAAAGTTGTATTTTCAAAATATGATTCAAAATTTATGGTCAAATGGCGTTTGATTGTATTGCCAATTTTTTGTCCAAGTTCTCTCTAGTAATTAATTTTAATTACTATAAATATATGGGTGGACTCAAAACAACTAAATTTTCTCAAACAGACAACAATAATACATTATCATTTCATGAGTTAGCTTTCGAAATTTGATTCAAAATTCAATTTCTTAACATGATATCGAGCTAGAATATTGATCTCCCAATATTTGAATCAACTTTACGTTAGACTGTTCATGCGCCAGATGCTAACCCCTAGTGCATGAGAGGGTATTAAGTGGTCACATAGATTGAGAAAATAATTGATTATTTTCTTTATACGATCTTAAATAATTTTTACTTTATAAGATACATTTGAAATTGAATTTAAAGTGGCATCAACACATATTGCAAAAAAAATATATCCTAAAATAAAAAATAACTAACCAAATATAAAAGAAATATTTAATCATATTCAGCATTCATTGACTTGAAATAAATATCGAATTCATAAATCTTGATTTCAATAAGAGAGGAAGAGCCCTAGAAATACTAAATTAGTTACAAAGTGTGCGTAGAACATGCCCCTTCATGGGTAAGTGTGTGTAGAACATGTACTTTCATTTATTTATCCATTATAAATATTAAAGTCATAAAATTATTTTTATCAAATTTAAATAATTGACCTTATTATCTAATATAGAACTAATTCAAAACATTTAAATAATATTTTATTAATTAATTCTGCCATGAGACTTTTCCCACTTTTATTTAATTGTTCAACCTTTGAAAGTTTAGTCCTTATAGTAGTTGCAATATTGACTTAATACTTCTCATTACAAATGAAACATAAGAAACCTTGACTCATGAAAATCTTGACTTATGACTATGGTTAGGTATTTAATTGGTTAAAATATTTTCTAGAAGTAAATTTGAGACGAAGATTATATTCAGAAAAATATATTAAAATTTTACTTGATTATTAAGTACGATAATGTGAATATATTATTTTTACATATATTATAATAATAGTAAAATATATTATATTCACATATATAAAATATCAATATATACAAACTTAAAAAATAAAGTAATCTCGACCATTTTAGTATACACCTAGATGGAGAATATATATGCTTAGATATGATTTTCAATATCTTTAGTATAAAGTAGAAGAGATTAATTTTGGAACACGGATTTATTTTCTTTAGGAAAAAAAAATGTTTGGTATATATAATTTAACCCTTTAGGCATATTAATACAATCAACTTTATTAATTCTTTCATATATATATATATATATATATTTGAATATAAAAATAGTTCAAAATGATAAAAAGAGATCAAATTCTTATCACGTAATTAATGTGGGACAAGTTAAGAGTCCTTTTGTTTCCGCATGGCCTAATTTCTTCTACGTAACTATTTATATCGCAAAATTAATTGACGCCGACTATATTAGTTGAAAAATAGGGGCAAACCAAAATTCCTTAATTAAAATAAAATAATCATGTATCCATAATTTCTAACCAAAATTGAATAAGTCGATTTTGAAATATCGATAAAATTGATTGATTGAGAATGAACGATGTCATAATTTTTTAAAAAATAATTATTCAGAATTATATAAAGAGACTTATATCACACCCCACAACTAAGGACAACTTCTAAGAATTAATAATATCTACTCAATTATGCAACACAAAACTAGAAAAAAAGAATAAAATGCTTTATATTGCATTTAATGGAATGTCATTTTTATTTTTTATTTTTATAAATGAGTATTGAAAAGAAAAAAATAACAAAAAAACATTAATGGCTGATGTGATTATTTGTCACAGGTACAATTAATAGCTACTATCTTGTTGGTATGTGTATCTGGTCTTGCTCTAATATTTTTGACACCTCATTATATTTGGTCCCATATAATAATTACTATATTTAGACCATTGATATTTAATACAATAATTAAATATTTTGAAAAAAATAAACTAGATTTTATTTTTAGATAAAATAAATTGAAAACAAGTGTTTCTATTGTTGTTTTTCTCAACATTTTTGACAAGATTCCTTTTTTTAATATTATAATTAAGTTGATCGAATCAGATTATAAGTGAATAAAAAGTATACGTAGCTAAATAAAATATTTGAAATAATTCGATCATAACAGTTTCCACCTATAACATTATGAATAATTAACTTTTTAAGATACCAACACACAATTAAACTATTTCACTTGAATTATTCAATTAAATATATGGAATTTGGGCTTCACTTTCATTTTATGAAATATTTTGTAACGAAAATTAGTTGAAACTTATTCAGATTTTTTTTTTTTTGAAAATTTTATAAGAAGAATGGGACAAAAGAAAAAAAAAAGAAACTTGTTAGGTCAAAGCTAGTGTCATTTTGTGGATTAATTAGTTTGTTTTCTAGTTATAGAAAATCTTTTTTTTTTTTTTGGAGTTTTTGATTTATCGTTTGTTTGAAGTAATTTAAATTTGTCCTTTCTATTATTGTATTTGAACAAACAGCTATGTCAAAAAAGGACACATGAGTAATATGAATAGTGGGGAATTAAATCTCAATTTTATTCCCTTTATAATTAAGATTCTGGTGAAGCGATAAGTATTCTTTTATCCAGTTTTATAGAAACTTGTTTGGATAATTAATAGACATTATTTCAGAATATATTGTGGTTTATTGAAAGTACAGTGTTTAAATGAATTGTATCGTTTAATAATAAGTAAGGTCAAGATATGGAAACAAAGTTAATAGTATGACTACACCAAATTAATAGTTACGTGCACTAAATGACATTTTCATCGTTACATAAAATGTATATGATAAAATTAAATGACAATTGAAACAAACATCATATTTAAAGTAACAATACAATACTTTGCTCAACAAACTCATTATCTATGAATTTTCGAGCAATTCTCAATCAACGCGATACAAGCTCATTTGGGCTTACATAAGAACATCAAACTGAGCCCATTTACTGATAATGTGTTCAAGGCCCAAGGTCTTATTAGTTTTATAATAAAGTAAATTGCATAAATATCCATTTTTTTTTAGTTATTTTAATTAATAAATAGTCACATAATTTCAAATTCCACATGTAAAACTTCGAGATATAATTTCATGGCACCCAGAGATGAGAAAAGACGTAGTAATCAATGATTCAGTTAGGAAGTAAAAAAAATACAAAGAAGCATAAATCAGGAGATTTTCGAATAGGGCGTTGGTTGATATGCAAGATAATACAGTACCATTATATATATAATTAGGTTAAATACATAAATACAACTTTACATCTAAGTAGAGATCTTTGATTCTACTTTACTACAAAGTGCTTCAACCTAACTTCGTCACTATTATCTCGAGAGAAGCAATCGGCTTAGAATGATATCATTGGTTCTTTTCTTCTCTTTCCTTCTCGGGAGCTTCCTTTCAGAGTCGACATGCTTCCTTATTCACGAGGTTTCTATGGGGAACCTTGAAATTCAATGAAGCCCAAAGCTCTAGCTAGTTTTAAGAACAAGAAACATGAGTATATAGCTAAAAGCCCAACTCCAAAGAACTTATCAAGCCTCATATCTCTCTTGGGCAAGATTACCAAGGCCCAAAGTAAGCCCAATAGTAAAAACCCAATGGTCTCATAAATAGTTGAATCTATTGGCACAATATAACTTGAAGGAAATGCTTTCCAAGTTGTGAAAATGAGTGATGAGCCCAAGCCCACTAAGGTGTTGAATATAGGCCCAGCATAGCATCCACATAAAGCCACTTGGGCTCCTATAGGCCCACCTGTTTTTGCAAGTGTTACATTAGCTACCAAGTCTCCTAATGAGTTACCCCAAGCAAGGACAGTTAGGCCCAAAATTGATGGGCTTATCCCAAAGATTAGGCCCATTGAGACCAACAAAGAAATAAGTTCTTCAGCCAAGATGTAAGTCCATGTAATGCTCATTAAAAAACCAAGCCCAAGCCATAAAAAGTTGAACTTCTTTGGTGGATGAAGCCCATCACTAGTGAAAAACACAAGAACCCCACAACAAAGCCCAATAACACCACTAATTCCACAGGCCCAAATACTTGATTTAGGCCCAAAAAAATCCCAAATGAGAACCAATAACAAAGGAGCTAAAGTGATTGACACAATCCCAAATGATTTTGACCATTTCTCTTGTGAAACATTTGGAATTGTCAACTTCCTTGGCAAATCAAGTGGTAATTCAAGAACATACCCAACTTTTCTCAACACACAAACTCTTTTTCCACTTGAAACCTCATCCACCAACAAAGGCACCTTCAATTCACATGCCAATTCTTGACCTTTTTTCATATCACAAACCATTGGCAAATCAAATGAATCATCATCATTTGTCCCAATCTCTTCTTGTTTAACATACATTTCTGAGGCAAATATGAAGCAAACATAGACCAAATACAACAAAAAGAAACCTAAACCACCCCACAAGTGAATCTTCCCAATAATGATCACAACAAGGAGACACACAACACAAAGAGTCAAGAACATGACATTCCCTATAAAACTTGACTTCTTGATCTTCCTTTCATGTTGACTAATTGATATACTTGTAACTCCAGCCACAACACTTGAAACAAAGAAAGCACCACCAATTATACTATTGAGTCCAATATCATTTGTATCATCATTCATAAAAGATACAATACTAGAGAAAAAATCAGGTGCACCATTACCAAGTGAAAGAAGTGTAACACCAGCAATGATAGGTGAAAGTTTCAAGCTTTTTGATAATCCATCAAGTGAAGAACAAAAATAAGTACTAGCAGTATCACCTAATAAATAGAAAAGTAAAATTAACCAAAGTGCTAGTAAAATATAACCAAGAATAGGGCTAAAAGTGCAATAGAAAAGTTGTAGATAAAAAATATATCCATTAGGTTTACACCCTTCATGGGATTTAACATAAGTGCACTTCTCATCACTAGTAACAAATTTTTCAATACCTTTACAACCAATATCATTGCTTTTCAAGAAATTAGTTTTTTGGGGAATTGTGAAAGTGTTGTTTGGATAGAAATTGGAATTTGATGAATAGAAATGAAATGTGAGACAAGAAATTATAACAAGGAAGATGATATTGAAGAATAAAGATAGAATCTTGGTTCTATACTTGGAGAGAATATGAAAATTAGACATTTTTTTTAATAATAATAGTGAGAGAGATGATTTTGAAATATGAAAAATAGTTGGTATGTATAATGGAGTTTTTGTAAAATTTGGATTTGTGGGGACAATGAGACATAAAGATTCCTTAGTACTATAATGTTTAAAGCAAATCTCTTGGAGAAACAAATAAAACAGGCTGTTAATAATAAAAAAAAGAAAATAGGAAAAATAAAAAAAGAGTTCAAGATTGCAAACCACTTATTTGCTTATCAACTAAGAAATTATTATGTAAATGTCTAGCTAAAACTGATACCATTAATTTAAATTTATGCTAGAAAAATTTATTAGAGAATATATAATTTATTGATCGAATGACTATTTCGCTTTGAAAAATTTCTATCGTAGTAAAATTATTTTATTTATTTTGTCATGAGAATAAATATATTTTTCCATAGTTGTTTCACGCAAAAAATTATTCTTATAATTAATTTTATTGTTTTTAGAAAACCTAGCCTTGACTTGACAAGGATATCCTTAATACGGATTTCATTAATTTCAACGTGAAATATAATTAGATCCGATCAGAATGACTTTGTATATTGTACATCCTACCCTCACATCTGTAAATTCTTAAGGAGTCGTTTGATTAACAGTATGAAATATATAAGAACGTCTGATGCGATAAGATATCTCATATTTTATAGAGTTAGTTTCACATATAATAATTACATAAATCATGAGATTGTTTCATATAAAATAATTTCGTAAATCATGAGATTGTTATCTCTTATGTTGTAACCAAACAACCCCTAAAGTACATTAATAGTATCCACAAGTTTGGAGTAAAGTTGAAATTTCTTTTCAATTTTGGAAATTACTAATTAAGTCAATGTGAACTATCATATATTCTAAATAAAAAATTGTATTATTGAAAATTCACAAAATCAGTCATAACGAAAATGACATTATGTGACAATAAAAAGATAACGTATTATTAGAAATAAAGATTTTTTTATCGTAAATTAGTAGAAAATTTGTATTAAGAATGAAAATGACATTATGTGACACTAAAAAGAAAACACAACGTTCCCACATAAGTCTAATTTTTCTCAAGATATTCAAAAAATTCAATTTCATGTTTTTAAAACCTGACTTAAAAAAGAAGACAAAATCGAACTGAACGAAATTTCACTTTTAACGATCGAGCTTAATTTTTATGTTAATTGAAATTAAACGAATTTAAATCCTACTTAGAGCTAACTTTCACTTTCATATTAGAAACGTATTCAAATATTATACATTTGCTTGTGTATGTGAATGTGATTAGTTAAATATTGATTTATATAAAAAAAATAATAATATATTTTTTGTGATATGAATATGACTAGGCAAAAACCAAAAAAAAAAAAGAGTCCAAATACGAAAATCCTCTAGAAGTTACAAATGTATTAGAATCTGTGTGCACATGTGCCTTTAGCCATTACACCTATTTGATCTCTTTGATGATCTAATCAAATCAACTAAACTATTATTAAAATCAAAAGAATCCTTAATGAGTGGAAGATTTTGTTTTGGTATAATATAATGCTCGTATCAGTTTACGCGTATTTCGATTAATTGATAAAGAATGATAAAATATAATATGATGTAGTACTATTGAGGCAGTGGCAAAGACACCTCGTCCTCAGGGATTTTATCCGAATTTTCTTCGTTGAAGAATTAATACTATTTATACATGGTTGAAATAATTTTTTAGTTATTTATAGTAGATATGGAACTTCCTTCGATTATTGAACATTATTATTGAAAAATCTGGTTCTGCCACTGTATCGAGGATATGCTCATAAATAGAAGAATGCAGACGACAGGTATTAGGGTAGAAGATAATGTAATATCGTTTTATTTACGGTGCTGATGTTGGCGATGGTATCAATTGTATTATTATAATTTTATCATTATTTTTTATTAATATATCTTAATATGTATATGGTATTTTCGATTATCGCCTAATTTTATTATTATTTTGGCTCCTCTCTAATAGAAGTCTACATTGTTTCCTTGTTTATTTACATTTTTATTTCAATTCTTTCAAAATCATGTCCTCAATTTCACCTATATAATAATGTTTATTTTTTGAAAGACAACTAAAATGTGACTAATCGACATTGTTTTTACATTTTGTGTTCATATTTGTGAGAAAATTTCAAGAATAGAGTAAAATAGTGATTGATAAATATAATTGTCCATTTTCATTACTCTTTATCTTTTAAGATCTTATAATGAGGAAAATGATAGAACTTCAACTAAAATACAAAACAAAAAATGCTAAAAAAAAATTGGTATAGGTAGGAATGGGACAATGGCTGCTATAGTGATAATTAATATATATATAATATAAAACACAAGTCATAATCTTATACCCCACACCCTTCAAATTGGGAACTAAACTCAACCTTCCCCAGTTGGATACATATAATAACAAACACTCAACATTATTATTTTTGTCCAAATTCAAAAAAAAATAAAAATGTATATATATATATATATATAAAATTAACAGAATTCGACATCTACGATATAATATCGAAGCAATACCTACCATAGTGTTTGTGCTCTAATGGCTTGGACTATGCAACACAAAAAGACATGTAATTCTTTCGATGAGCGGATTAGATTTAGAAATTTCATTAAGAATATTTAAATTATAAAAAATCAAACACATAAAGAAATTGAAAGGGTTCAGTATTTATAATACGTCTTTTGATTCAATTTTTTTTGTTTCAATTTATGCGATACTTTTTTTCAAATTTTGATATTCAAATAAGTTTTTCTTTTGACTGATTTCTTTTTATATACCTTTTAAATATGAAATTATCAAGTACTGTAATTTATTATACTTTTTACGTAGTATGGATCAATATACAAAATTTATTTCAAAAAGTTTAAAATATACCCCAATTAAGGATCAAGACTAAATACTTTAATTCTTAAAAATTGAACGATGTCATATAAATTCAGACAAACGAAATATTTAAGATAATCTTATTTTTTTGTGAAAGTGTGTCAAATAAAAAAGACAGGAGGAAGTAAAATGTAATTTGATTGCCGTGAAATAATGAAAGACTCTTTAGATCCTTACAAAAATAATAATAATGCATATATAAGTCCAAAACTTCTAAGAATGTGCATGAGATTGACATGACTTTACATTTGTTATAAAAACAAAAATTATTAGTTGTATTTATAAGAATAGTTGTTTGATAAAATAGTAGGGTAAAGGAAGAATCTTTATATCTATCAATATCATGATCATAACAAGAAGCATGTCTGAGATGATTTGCATGTGTATGATAAAGAAATGGCAAACCTAATATATAATTTATGATTTAGAAAATTTGAGGTTTTAATTTTAAATAATATAAGCAACGTGTTGAAGTGAAATTGTCAAAATCGAGGCTCGAATCTGGTATTTTGTGTGATAAGAATTTTTCTTTTTTTTTAATTATCAAATCTTAATGTAAGTTTTATGAAGTGGTGGCCGATTAGACCAGATATGTTGTATGAGTCAAAGTGTTGGTCAGTCAAGAACTTACACGTCCAGAAGATAAAAGTAGCATAAATGAGGATGTTGAGATAAATATGTGATCATATTATGACTGATAGTACTAAGAGTAAAGGTATATGAGACAAGGTGAAAATTACCTCTGTAATGGTGAGATTGAGATGATTCGTATGGTGAAGCGGAGATGCGCAACAATTTCGATAAGAAAGTTTGAGAAGTTGGCTATAGTAGGTAGAAAGAGAGAAAGAAATATGCCGAAAAAATATTGGCGAAAGGTGATTGAATCGAGAACATAAAAATTTACAGATCAATAATTTGAATAAAAAATTAGTAGATAATCAAGCTATGTCGAGTTTCGTTCTCACAACTACTTTTATTACTCTCCCAATAGTTTATTGTTGGATTCTTCATGATTACCTTAAACATATCCATAATATTCTTTTTGAATTTAAATATAAAAGTTTCTAAATAAAGAAAAAGAATAATTTTTTTAGATAAATTAAAATAATTACAATATAAAATAAAATAGTGGTGAGTAGAAATTAGAGCACAAGAAAAGCAAGTCTAATACGTAATGTCTTATAATTAGGATGTCTCTTTCAAATTAAGTGACAGATGCAAAGAATTGAATAAGGTCTATCACTTTATTATTTTGTCACCTAATTTAATTATTTTTTTTCTCTTTTTGCTTTTTATAACTATTATTATACTTTCAATTATTATTTGGATTGTTTGATCATGTCAAAGTCATCTAGTGTTAGACAATTAATTACTTTCTCCCATTTGTTTAATTTTAATTTGATATATTGTTTTAATTTTTCTTTTATTTGTAAATATTATAGTTCAAAATTTAAAAAAATATATAAAATATACTCTAATATTCTTTAATTTTATAATCTCTACACTATTAGAAAATCTCGTTGAAAATTATTGAGTGACTATATCAATAGACCCAAGTAATGAAATATATTTTCCACCGTTTTCATGATTTAATAAAAATGAAACTGAGAAATCATATTTTATAACATAATTTTTTGTAATAATTAATACAGAAAAAAATTATATATTTAGATACTTTCTCCGATCCGCTTTTATTTGTCATGATTTTCTTTTATAAAATCAAATGATAAAAACTTTGACTAACATTTCATGATGTATTTTTTAAATCATATTGATATAAAAGAAATTGCAATTTATAGTACTCTTTGTTTAGTTTATGAATATCTAAATATTTTATTTAAAATATCAACTTGATATAATCTAATTTAACTTTAAAAATTAATCAAAATAACTTTCGAAAAACATAATATAATATAATAAATAAAATATAAATATATAATTTTTTTTTTTTCAAAACTATTCTCCTAGTTCTTCGTGGGTAAGCTATCGAACAATCTACTTACCATCCCTCTGACGGTTAGCCAAGTACAAGTTAAAATTTATACAAGATAAAGACTAGTCAAAAGTGTTTTAATAATGACGTTTGCTTATCTTAGTCATACATCTTAGAAATATGTGATTTTTTAATTTATCGATTTGACGAGAAATTGATATAATTATATAAATTAAAATTTTAAAAAATTGTAATTTGCAATTGTAACTATTCAATATTACGTGATGTACCATCAAAATTGAACAAGAACACAATATCACATCAAAGTTAATTAAAGGTGATTAATTTTATCAACTTAAATATTATTAAAGGTTATATAATTAATCATATAGAGTGATGTCAAATATTTTGAAACATCTAAAAATTTACACATAATTCAGAATTTTTATCATTATAACTCCGATCTTATTAACTCATTGACTTGCAATACTCTTTTAAGACAAAATTAAGAGATCTTAAAAGATATCTCATATAAATAATACGATCAATTAAATTATATCGTATAAATTAAAATAATTTTTCGAACCGTCTCTATTAAATGTTACATGATGGTTTACGTGGCAATTTTTATTGTGCAGAGATGATGCTGACCAGACAATATAAAGTCCATAGCAAAATTGATGTTGTACTAAACATGTGGAAAAAAAATTAAAAAATATGCAAGTTGATATTATCATATTGGGTCACTTGGTGGACATAATCTTTTTACGTTATCTGAATTCATAATTTTCGATATGGAATATAAAATAAAATAACTTTTTTCTATAATATATTATTTATCTGAATATTTTGATTGTAATTATAAAATATTGTTATACAAAATATTAAATATTTTAGTGAAATGTTAATATAAACAATATTTATTATAAAAAGATATGACTATATATGTAAGAATCTACAAATTTTTTTTGGTAAATATTAAATTCAGACTCATAATAATTTCATTAGTCTTATAATTAATTCTTGTTTAAGCGTGTAACTTGTTTAGTGATAAGAATATAAAATAAAATTTCAAAGATGTGTATTAGGGTATATATATAATTTGAAGAAAGTTTTTTTTTATTGGATTTATGGTTTAATAATAGAGAAATTGGGTAAGGTAGATTTGGTTTCATTAGAAGTGATTTAACCTCTTTTTATTTATTAATAAGTTGATTGTGAGTTTCTTTAAAGTGAGACTTTTCATTATGGTTTGATGAATAGTTGATAGAAAATATAATAAGAATGATAAAAACTTAGTTATTAATTTAATGTCATCGTGAAATACAGTAAAATCAATAAAATTGCTCTAATATTAATTTGAGATCTCGATCATATTCAAGTTTAGGGATGTAAGAACTTAATCTAGGGACCTCCCTTTTAAATGAGCCATATATATGCGATATAAATTAAGATTAGTCAGGCAATGAATTTCAAACATCGAAAAAAGAAAAAAAATAGAACTTGGACAACATGGCCTTGTAACATTATAAACTCAAATAGTATATGTTAAATTTGTTAAAACAAAATGGGCCAATTTGAAACTCAAAGGCCCAACCTTGTTAAAACAAAATGGGCCAATTTGAAACTCAAAGGCCCAATCTAATATTTATTTTCATAGGCCTTATTCAAATTTATTTGTTTATTTGTTGGCCCACTAAAATTTGAACTTTTTTAGGTCTTACTCTTATTTCACTACCTATAAATAACCTCCATTGTGTTATTTGTTTATTCACAAATTTAAATTACAATCTTTCTTATTATTATAAGAAAAAAAAATTTCCAATAATTTTTTCACCCATTAATATCTATGGTTTGTCTTCATCGTTTATTCCTCTAAAACATCATAATTAAAAAAATATGTAACTAAGTAAGCATCGACAAACCGTTTTAATAAAGCCTAATTATTGTGAATCGATACATGCTTTAAAGTTCCATTTTTCTTACAAATTTACTATTAGACAGTGTCTAGTGTCCTTTTACTGAACATAAAAAAATATCAATAGAGATAAGTACAATCAAGGGAGGCTAAGCGTTATCTTATTAATCTTAACGAAGTACCTAACGTCTACTACCTAACAAGCATGAAAAAAAAAACTAGAAAGAATTCAATATTTTCTGATCACCATAGAGTTTGGAATAATTCATCGTCTTCGTCACATAATATTATTTCTTTTGGGAATAACATTCCATCAATTTATATAGAAGAAAAAGGATGAATATAATATTGAAAATAGGACTATTAATTGCAATGACAAAATTGCCCTCAATATAATGAATTTATAACCTAAAGTACATATTGATACCCTCACCCTTCTAAAATAGTGACAATGAATGTGAAAAAAAAAAACTCCAAAAGAATTTATTAAAAAGATGTTTAAAACGTGTCTAAAAAATAAATAAAAATAAAGTACTACCAACATGTGACTGTCATTGTGGCATTAAATAAGATTGTACATGTTATAAATTACTCCAACAAAATTTATCATAATTTATAGAGTAGGTAAGATTAATAAAGGAAATCAAGTACTACTAACATGTGATAAGGTAGTACCCTTTTAAGACCATTAGGATATGCATGAAGAAATTAGGCAGTATCGTCTTTTATCCCTAGGTCACTAAAGTTATCGCTTGAGATTTTATATTTTTTAGAATCTTTATTTTTATAAAATAATAATTTAAAAAAAATTATATATATTATGAGTGCTATGATTTCTATGACTTCTTAGATATAAAATAATAATTTAAAAAAAATTATATATATTATGAGTGCTATGATTTCTATGACTTCTACTAAGAAATTGCATATGACATGAATATAAATTTGATTTTCGTAAGAAACAATTTGATGAAAATATGAATGACGAAATCACTAAGTCTGTTAAAGAATCTTTGGAGTTGATTACTAGATCAAACTATTTTTTCACTTCAAAATAGATTTCAACCAATTGAAGTATGTAAAGTATTTTTGATTTCTTATTTAGTGATAAAATATTGAGATTACTAGATAATGATTTTTTATTAAAAAAATATTGTCTTAACCTTAAACTTTTTTTAACACATAATAATTATTCTGATATTGATGGTTTAAATTTATTTTTTGAATTAAATATCAGTAGAAGATAATGATGTAATGAAAGTATGTCACGACCCCAAACGGGTCGCGAGTGGCACCCACACTTATCCTACTATGTGAGCGAACCAACCAATCCAATTCCCAACGTTTCAACCATAAATAACAAAATATAATGCGGAAGACTTAAAACTCATTAATGAAAATCGATTAAATAACTTATAAAAACTCAATACTTATTATTCCCAAAACCTGGAAGTCATCACCACAAGAACATCTATCCTCAAATTACTAATCTAAGAGTATCTAAGAAGCTAAAATAAGTAAAAAGCTAGTCCATGCCGGAATCTCAAGGCATCAAGACATGACGAGGAAGATCCAGTCCAAGTTAGAAGCAATAGCTCACCCTGAAATCTGGCTTGATGAAGACTGGCTAGAGTTGTGGCTGAGTTGAAGACGATGGTACGTTTGCTGCACTCCACAAATGACAAAGAGAGAAACATACAAGTAGGAGTCAGTACAAAACACAAGTACTGAGTAGGTATCATCGGCCAACTCAAAATAGAAAACAGTATATATCAGATAATATCATAAATCAACTACAATACTCAACATGTAGCAACAACAAGTTCTATAATCATTAATAAGCACCGTCAAGTTCACCCATGAGGACTCAAGCCTCAATACCATACCCATTTGGGAATTAGGTTCATTAGATTGAGTATATTAACATCTCTCAAGATTCATTATCTTTATTTCTCTCGTGCCGATACGTGACACTCCGCTCCATATACTATCCTGGCGTCGGAACGTGACACTTCGATCCCCTAATTCTACGTGTCGGTTCGTGACACCCGATCCCCTAATTCTACGTGTCGGTTCGTGACACCCGATCCACCGATCCCCTAATTCTACATGTCGGTTCGTGACACCCGATCCCCTAATTCTACGTGTCGGTTCGTGACACCCGCTCCACTACTCTCATCACTTTAGTTCATCAAGCCTTCTTTTATACCAAGGCATCATCAATCTCATTAACAAAGTAGATTAGGGTTTTTCAAGATTTAGGATTCAATAGCTTCATCATGCTTATTTTATCACAATTATATAATCACATTCATACAAGCATACAATTAAGCATATAGAAGGGTTTACAATACTACCCAATACATATCATTCGCTATTAAGAGTTTACTACGAATAGCATAAACCATAACCTACCTCCACCGAAGAATCGCGATCAAACAATCTACTTTCCCAAAGCTGCGTTCTTCTTCGTTTTCTCTCTCTCTTGATCGTTCGTTTCTCCCTCTCTTTGTTCTTTCTATTTTTCTTATTCAAACCCTCTTTCTTTTACCCTAATTAGCATATAATTAAGTATAAAAGATGATAAAATACCCCACTATTTGTTTCAAGGTTATCTCTTTTAGCCCCCAAGTAATTGAATTATTAACATTAAACCACTAACTTTATAATTATAAGCAGGAATAGTCCAAAACGCCCCTTAAAATATTTAACAGAAATCCGACCCAGTCAGGGTCACGCAGCCTGTGACGGTCCGTCACAACTGTGACGGTCCGTCCTGCATGGCCGTCACAAAGTTCAGAGAGTTAATTTCTGTGGAAGATGTGTGACGGTCCGTCGTGCCCACGACGGTCCGTCCTGTCATTCCGTTACGAAGTTCAGAGAGTCGATTTCAGTACCCAAATTTCAGAATTCTAAGTGTTTTGGAACGAGACCCCCACGACGGTCCGTCGTGCCCATGACGGTTCGTCGTGGGATCCGTCGACTCAGCCAGTTTTTCCAGAAATAAAATCTGCTGCTCAAAACGACTAAACAGGTCGTTACAAAGTACTCAATCAAATAAAAAGAATAAATTCTTTTCCAAATACATATATTGTTTATAGGATAGTGTTAACAGGGAAATGTAATCGTTGCCTCAATCGATTTTTTTTTTTTGAAATTAAGATTGATTAGATCTTCTTTAAGATAACAATGTCTCAAAGATAAATTGAATGAATTAGCTATATTATCATTTGAAAAGAAATTACTAAAACAGATTGATAATAAAATAATAATAAATGACTTTGCATCTAAAATAGCTAGAAAAGTAGATTTTTAAATAAAAATACATGATAAAAAAAAAAGATAAATTAGGGTCATCCCATAAATTTCGCTTTAGGCCCCCAATGTTGTTAAGTCGCCCCTGAAAATAGGAATGGTATTAAATATTTTGTTTTGATTTCACACTTGATATTTGACATTCATATTAGAAAATAATTAAATTTATATTCGTGTAGAGAGGTCTCACATTAATGAGTAAAATATGTCCAAACAAAAACTATTTTACAATCATAGCTAGAATCTGAAATATCTAATGTACTCCACCCAATTAATTAAAGATGATTTTTTTGCTTAAATAATAAAAATATGTCTATTGCCAAACTACTAATAGATGTACTCACAAAATAAATAAAAAAAAATCAAGTGTATATACAATGATTCGGAAGGTCATTTTTGAAAATTTTCATAAAATGACCGTTTTACCCGTTCACAATTGTTGTTTCAGCATTTTTGTTTGGTTTGTGGATTTGGTTATGGAAGTTCAATAAAAAGTTGTGGTTTTATAAGCTTTGGAGTTTTGAAAGGTTTAAGTTGATTAAAAGTAGTTTTTAGTGTCAATCGGAGTTTCGTGTCTTGAAATAAATTTTATCACTTGCATTAGTTTCAAAATGTCGAGTTTGGTTAAGTAGAGGTTTTTTTCATTCGGAGTTTTTTTGTGAATTTGAAATGTTAAGCTGAAAGTTTATAAAATTTTAGCCTTTGAGTTAATTTTGATGCTTGAATTAAATTTTTGAGAATTTTTTTGAAATCTGGGGATAATGTTAGGTCTTAGAGAAGTCTGGTTGAATTTTCATAGCTCAAGAGATTAGTTTTGACTTTTTAGGCATTTTGTTGGTTTATTACGATTTTCACGACTTTCGAATTAAGGAGACTTCAAATTCATATTTAATGGTTCGTGTGTTCGTAGTTTAAAAATCGTGTCTATAGATATACTAAAAAATAAAATAAAATAAAGTACTACTAACATGTGATTCTGTCATAAGATAAGGTTGTACATTTAGGACTATTTGAATATTCATCAAAAATAAAAAAAAGTAGAGATGATAGTAATATAAATATTTATTTTTGATTTTACATTTGATATTTTAATACTAACAATATGACATAATAAAATTTGTATTCAGATTGTAAAATATTCCCTAAAAAAAGATACTTTTACAGTGTGGCTCAAATTCGAAATTTTCTAAGAAAAACTACTAATAATTGATTTCTAATTAAAATTTCGATATATATATATATATATATATATATATCATAATATACTTCACCTACCTCAATTATTATTATTTTCTTTTTTTTTTACTTCACATATTTTTGGCCCACTAATTTTTTTTTAACTTTTTTGGTCTTACTCTTATTTCACTCCCTATAAATAACTCCCATTGTGTGATATTTTTATTCACAACTCTAAATTACAATCTTTCTTATTATTAAAAAAAACAAAAACGTTTCTAATCTTTTTCACTCATTCCATGGCTCGTTCCATTTTCTTCATGGCATTTTTGGTCTTGGCAATGATGCTCTTTGTTACCTATGGTTTGTCTTCATAATTTATTCCTCTATAATCATCGCAATAAAAAAAAATGTAACGAAGCAGACATCAGTAGACCGCTTAAATAAACCCTAAAAAAATTGTGAATTGATCTTACTTGCTATACGTTTAACAACTACGATAAAAAAACCCTAAAATATACTTTATTTCGATTTCGTCTCTCTCATGTTATTCTAACTATTTTTTGTGTGTGAATGATTGTAGAGGTAGAAGCTCAGCAAATTTGCAAAGCACCAAGCCAAACTTTCCCAGGATTATGTTTTATGGACTCATCATGTAGAAAATATTGTATCAAAGAGAAATTTACTGGTGGACATTGTAGCAAACTCCAAAGGAAGTGTCTATGCACTAAGCCATGTGTATTTGACAAAATCTCAAGTGAAGTTAAAGCAACTTTGGGTGAGGAAGCAAAAACTCTAAGTGAAGTTGTGCTTGAAGAAGAGATTATGATGGAGTAATAATTAAGTGAGGTTAAATAAGGATTTTGAGTGTCAAAAAAAAACAAAATTAATAAAGTGTTGCCTTTTCTTATTAGGGTAGCTTATGATGTTGTGTTAGTATTGGCCTATAGTAGCCATTTGACACATTAAATAAGTTTGTGACACATCATTAATCCTTATGTATGTATGTTTTAATGAAAAATGATCGACTACGATCTTTAGTTTTATGTTTTACATTTAATTAATCACTTTCTGTTACGATTTATTTATCTAGTTATGAATGAAATATAGAGTGATTTGAAGTAAGGAACTAGTCTTCAAATAAAGACCTACATATGTACAAAGTAGGGTACTACTAAACTTCTTTTTTATGATTCGATATATTCATATTTGATACTTAAATTAGAGTTAAATTCATATTAATTTGTACGAGAAATTTTAAACTAATAAATAAAACTCTCCCTAATAAAAGATTACTTTCATGATAGAGTATATAATATTATGAATTCTTGTTGCTGAATTTATATCTAATCTTATGGTCATGCAAAACTTAGGAAAATAAAATGAAAGATAAATAATATGTGCTTGATGACAACTTTATGCCTGAATTAATATAATAATAATTAATATAAAATGATGAATTAATAATACTTTATAATAAGTTTTTTCTTCATCATTTGAATCTATTGAATGGTATTAAACATTTTATTTTGATTTCACATTCGATATTTGATATTTATAATAGAAAATGATTAAATTTATATTCGTTTAGAGAGGTCTCATATTAAAGGATAAAATATTATCTAATAAAAGCTACTTTACAATCATAGTTAGAATCTGAAATATCTAATGTTGTAATGACCCGATAGATTATTTTTGGGAATTTTAAACTATTTGCTTAACTTAAGTTAGTTAATTCATGAATAATTATAGATAATTGACTTAATCAATAGTTAATGATACAACTATATACTATTTGACCCTTATAATGTTGTGTTAAATATTGGTCTTTAGTAGCCATTTGACACATTAAATAAGTATTACATAAATGTTTTACCAAAAAAAATCAATTAGAAATCATATCAGTAAATATTCATGAGTTAATACCTAAAATAAAATTGAAAAAAAATCAAATAATTTCAATTCATCGATTTTGCAAAAATTATGCAGAAAAATTAAACAATTGCACAATCCATCAATTTAGCATTAAGTATTTAGCCCTCTCTTGGATCCGGTAAGAGCAGGAATAGGTAAGTTAATATCGATACGGTGAAGAAAAGAGATTTTAGTTGATGTAAAATTTCAATTTTCTGTATGAATTTTTTTTTAAGGAACTCTTTACTTTATACATGAAATTTTTCAATTTGATTTTGAATTTAATTAAATATTAATAACATACCATACACAAGATAATTTATCTATTTATATATATCTTTATAATTTTTTCAATTATTTAATACGAGGAGGCACCTAATAATCTCCTTATTGAATTAAATTTCACCTTGTAAATTTCTTGCACTTTGACAAAGTATATACTCAAAAATAATTTCCAACATAGAAAAAAAAGAATAAAAATGAGAATATCAATGAACCTTTTTTAATTTTATCTTAAAATTGATCAAGTACATATTTTCATTATGTGAATATTACATTAATCAAATCAACTTCCTTTAAAGAATATAATTTCACATAAACTATAGTAACAAAATTATTTGAAAATTGTAAGCTCCATCCTCTATGAAGAAGCATTTTTATTTATAACTTCTTGATATCCTCATTTGATCCTGAAAATCATAAAACAAATTATTATAAATCAGTAAATTTTCTAACGAGTCAATCAAAAAACTAAAATTTTATACTTCAAACAAGTAAATTTATCTTTTATAATTATTTACTTACTGAACGTAATCGATCTTGACGTCGAAAGCATAGAGCAAAGAAATAGTTTCAAATGCTTTCTCATGAAGATGAAAAGTAGTTGCATCATCATAACATTGAGGACAATAATCAACAATCTTCACAACAACATATTTTCCAGTACATGGATGTAACAAATATTTATTTGTTTCTCCAGTACATGTTATATTAAATTTTTTCCCACAAACAGCACCATTATCCCATAGAGATTTAGAACCAACTTTTGCTACCATGTCACCTTGTGGTTTGGTTCCATAACACCTCGACGCTGTCAGTATATACAAGTTAATAAGAAAATAAGTTAGAGCTAGATTTATCGTAAATATAAGAAATTAGTATATGAATTGAGAATTAAAAATTACAATCATTTTACTTCAAAAATAAATTACAAAAAGAATCAAGAATTAATAAGGGACAACTTTTGTAGTTAAACAATAAAATGTTGTTCAATAACGAACTAGCAATGAATTATAAAAGGCTCACGTTTAGCGATGAATTTCGTAAATAATTTCTTTTTTTCGTTGAAAAAAAATGTGTAATGAAATTTAAATAGAGGAATGGATTATAAAAGGCTCACGTTTAGAGATGAATTTCGTAAATAATTTCTTTTTTTTTGGTTAAAAAAATGTGTAATGAAATTTAAATAAAGGAATGGATTTTAAAAGGCTCACGGTTAGAGATGAATTTCGTAAATTAATTTCTTTTTTTTTTTGTGAAAAAAAATGTGTAATGAAATTTAAATAGAGGAATGGATTATAAAAGACTTCACGTTTAGCGATGAATTTCGTAAATAATTTCTTTCTTTTTTTGTTAAAAAAATGTGTAATGAAATTTAAATAGAGGAATGGATTATAAAAGGGTCACGTAGAGATGAATTTCGTAAATAACTAAATAGAGGAATGGATTATAAAAGGCTCATGTTTAGCGATGAATTACGTAAATAATTTCATTTTTTTGGTTAAAAAAAATGTTTAATGAAATTTAAATAGAGGAATGGATTATAAAATACTCACGTTTAGCGATGAATTACGTAAATAATTCCATTTTTTTGGTTAAAAAAATGTTTAATGAAATTTAAATAGAGGAATGGATTATAAAATACTCACGTTTAGCGATGAATTTCGTAAATAATTTCTTCTTTTTTTTGTTAAAAAAATGTGTAATAAAATTTAAATAGAGGAACAAATTGAAAGAGAGAAAATACTTACGAATAAAGCTACTATTATAAAATGATCCAATTCCTGGAATAGCCAAAACTATAGAGAAAGTAGCCAAAAAACAAATAATAACAAGAAAAATATTTTTAGGAATTGCCATTTTTTTTCTAAAATCTTTTATTTTATTTTCACTAATTTATCTATCTATATCAATAATCAACAACCTTTTTATAGTTTTTTTCATCGGCTAAAATAGGTAAATTGTCAAAAGAATAAAATCAATTCATTTATTATTATTGATTGATAGAGTAAGTAGTTAATACAAAATTAATTTGACGATATCAGAAAATTAATATATTTTATTAAGGTAGGTTAATTAATTATTACATTCAATTCATATGATATATAATAAGAATATTTCTTGTTCATAATTTGTTAATTTAAATTTTAAAATGTTAAAATAAATTATTACATGACAATATTATATGTTGTTACTATACAATAATACAAATATGACATACTTTTTTTTAAAAAAAATCATAATCTCTTTTTATCTTTTTTTCTCAATATTTTTGAGATTCATTTTCTTATAGTAGGATTTTAAAATATTACATCATATTAATGATGATCTATTTATTTTGTTTCTGTTACAAAATATAGCAATCAATATATAGTAATTATGGTATTTTAAAGGTAATTAAGTTTTATGCCAAATTAATACTCTTTTTGTTCTATATTAGATGGACATAATATTAATGAATTAATTAATTTTACAATTTTACCCTTTATTTGTATTAATTACTCAGAATTAATAGATAAAATATCAAATTATGAATTTAGACTTATTTGAGATTAAGCAATATAAATAGTAAAAATTTATATAATATTTTATTTGAGATTAAAGCGTATAAAATATTAATGTGCGGAAAAAAAAGAGAAAGTAATATCAATAAACTTTTATTTTATTCATAGAATTGATCAACTACATATATTAAATTGTAGGTTAATCAAATTCAAACATATACTATTGTATAAATTTAATTTCTTGATGTCCTTTATCAAATCCTGAAAATCATAGAACCAAAAAATAGAATCAATACTATAAATATACAAATTTTCGATGAAACTTGTCACGAAGGTTTGTTCGTTAAAAATATGAAATTTATGTCAGATTAGTAATTTTCAACTAGTCAAATTTGTCTGTCTTTTGAGAAACTACTAAGATTTAAATGTTATGTTCATTTTATAGATACTAAATATTACTTACTGAACGTAATCGATCTTGATAACACCAGCTATAGGATTCGCGATAGTCGGAAAAACTTCTTTAGATAGATCTAGGGTTCCACCACATCCAGGACAATGATCCACAATTTTCACAACCATACTCTTGCCAGTACAAGGGTGTGGCACAGGATTTGTTGGTCCAGTACATGTAACATTAAATATTTTCCCACATATTTTTCCATCATCCCATAAAAAATCACTAGCTGCTGCTATTATAGAACCTTGAGGTGTACTTCCATAACACGCCGATGCTATCGATCAGAAAAATAATTTTTTATATTATCAGTGTATAAATTAAATACGAACGATCAAATGAATCGAAAGGGAAAATAAATACTTACGAACATAGTTAGTATAAAATGTTGCAGTCCCTGGTGTAGCCAAAGCTATAGAGAATAAAGTTGCTACAAAAACAATAATAAGAATAATATTTTTAGGAATTGCCATTTTTTTTATAAAAAAAAAAAAACTTTTATTTTGTTTTCACTACTATATTTATTTATCCAACTAGTAATCAACTATCATTTTATAGGATTTTCATTGTTAAAGTTTGTTAGAAGAATTAAAACAATTCATTTATTATTATGGACTTATGGAATAGTTAGTTGATAAAAAATTATTTTGACTATATCTACAAATTACTATAATTTATTAAGGTTGGTTAGTAAGTTAATAATAGTTAATATTAAACTTTGTTTATTAGTCCAAACATACGATATAGGGAAATTTTTCGAAATGTCAATATTTTTAATATTTAATAAGATCCATTATCAACACTTTCAATATTTAGTAAAATTATCAAAATTTTACTTTATTATGTATCTTATTTAAGTTATTATGTATCAATATATGCCGATTATGTTTGAAATTTATTGGGCCAAATCAAGCTAACCCAATAGTTTGATGGGCCAAAAGACATCAAGTCTTATCCATTATTACGTGGGCTATAAGTTACGCCGAACCATTTACAAAATGATATTACATGATAATACTATATAGAAATATCGTTATTATTATCGTGAAAAACAAATATCTTCTTGAAAATAAAATCTCTATGAAACTAGATACTATTGACATGATATTGGCGAACCAAGTTGAAAATTAATAAATATATTTTTCAGTTAATGAATAACAATATAACTAGCTAAATAGAAATATTAACTTATAATATAAACTTTAAATCTTACAAGTAATAAAATACAAATATCAAATTGTGAATTCATCAAATCAATTTGCCAAGGGAATATAGTTCTAACATATACTATAGTATAAACTTGATTTCTTGAAATCATCATTAAATCCTGAAAATATAAAACAAAAATCACTAAACATGTCATCAAGTATTTACTATACCAAAAACACAAAATAAATATAAAAATCATTCAATTTGAGGGGCTTATTTAGTGACAGATAAAATATGTAAAGATCAGCGTTCAACTAAATTTAATATTTTCTTAAGATATTCAAACATTTGCATGATTTTCATAGTGATCAATAAAATTTAAATCTTACATCTATCTACTGATACTTATAGTTACTTACTGAACGTAATTGATCTTGATAACACCGGCCGCGCGATTAGCAATGGTTGAAAGTGCTTCTTTAGAATGTTGCAGTCCCTGGTGTAGCCAAAGTTAAAGAGAACAAAGTTGCCACAAAAACAATAATGAGAATAAGATTATTTTTAGGAGTTATTGTCATATTTTTTTCCAAAAAGTTTTATTTTATTTCAGTGATATATTTATCAATTCAACTAGTAATTCAATGCCTTTTTTATAATGTTTTAATTGGCTAAAATTTGTTATCTAATTTACTAGAATTAAGGCAGTTCATTAACTATGTGTGTTTTTTTATGTCTTTACTATATTTATATATGTGGATTTATATATAGTAAAAAAAAAATATAGGGAATTATCCGTGCCTTTTAGTTTTACTTTTAAGTATATATCATATACTATTAGATTGATATGAGATTAATCGATATACGCGGTGAGAATTTGTATAGTTACCTTATTTAGAATTAAATCATATATACTATTGATGATTAAAAAAGGGTAACTTTCACGTATAGCAATTGAAAAATTCATATTTATATGTTATAACAAAATTTACATAATTACGCTCCATAGCAAACATATAACTGTATAATTCGCTTTACATATATAACTTTATAATTCGCTGGCCTAAATTGTGTAATTCGCTGGCCTAAATTGTATAATTCACTGGCGTATTTCATTGCAATTATATAATTCGCTGGCCTATTTCACTGCAATTGTATAATGCGCAAAGAGAAATTACAGCACTATAAGCTGCCATCAAGTATTCAAGATTAATCAAAATATTGTAAAAATGGAAAGTTTGAAGATAAACAAGCTCTGTTTGCAAGGAGAGGAATTTTTGAATATAAAATTTTCGAATTGGACAGCCCCAATAACATATTATCGGGTCAATGACCTACCCATTTATTAATTCAACTTGTTTTGACATATTTTTATTGTATAAAGTGAGAGAAAAATTATATTTTATTGTAATTGTATAATTCGTTGGCCTTTTTCGTTGCAATATTTGTATAAAATTTGTATTTGTATACAATTGAATCAAAGTAAAATATTTGTAAATTGTATAATTAAGTGTATAGGATGAAGATATATATTTTTACATGTGTATATACAATTGTCTATCGCTTTATACAGATCGAAACACAATTTATACACTTCTGTTGCATAAAGCGAGAGAGGCGAGCATAGAGAGAGTGGGAGCGAGAATGGGAGAGTGACGAGCGAGAGTTTTGGGAGAGAGACGACTGACAAACTTTAAAAACGTTTGCTATGGGATAAAATTAAATCAAACAATAGCTATTTCATTTATTTTAAATTATTAATTTACTATTATATACAATTATCTCTTAAAAGAATAAGAAACATATAATTAGAACTTTTTAAACAAATACTCGAAACAATATCATTGATCAATTCGACTTCACTATAGAGTGTACTTCATTTCAATGGTCTCCATCAATCTTTAATTGCACTCTCATTAAATCCTGACAATCATAAAACAATGTATTCAGGCTATATACAATCAAACCTCGTTATATTGATAAATAATGTATTCAGACTATATATAATCAAACCTCGTTATAGTCATAATATTCATTTGAAAATTTTTATAATTTTTTTTAATTGTAAAGTGTTGCTATTATGTTTATACATGACATATTTAATCTTATAAGATATTGTTACACACTATATGAATATAAATTTTATAGAAACGTAATTTTAAAAAGAGTACATCACTATAATGAATATCATCACCACTGTTATAGGTAGAAATATGTCATAGAAAATAAAAAAAAAATACATGAAAATTCGATTTTGGAGAAAATTAATCACTATACTGAAATATTGTTCTAGTGAAACAACTGTTAAAAAAATCGCTAATTAATAACGTTTGCTTATTATATATCCAATATTTCTTATATTTTATTGATATAGGACTTCTAATTTTAAACTGGGACGTTATATTATTTCATTTTTAAAACTTATAATATAAATGTCTATATATGAATTTCACTTTCTTTTTAAATTTATATAGCTTGGCACACACTTCAATAGAGCATAAACACCTATGCACTTCTGGTGTCTTGCAATAGCCTTTGCCCTTTCCAACTTTTTTAGTATTTATTTTAAATAAATAAATAAAAGTAAATACTCATGACTAATAAATAATATTTACATATCTTTCTTGAGAAGTTTATACATTAAGTTTGTGATCATCATTTGATCTACACTTTTAGAATGTACTCATAATTCCATGCACCATGTAGCTTTGATAAATACTAACATTTATCGTAATAATATATTCAATATCGAATAATAACAATTACTTCTCGGTATTGACTAGTTGAGGAGTTTTCTTCTGACTATTATGTCAAGAATTCAAGGTTGATAAACGAAAAAAAATTAAATTTCTTGATTTTTCAAATTAGACAAATATTATTTGATAATTATTTTTAATTTAATAAAAAAAATAAAGACGGACTGATCCATGGTATTTTCAACTAGAAGTGTACATGGCAAACTCAAATCACATTAATGAGTACTTCTTACAATATTTTTGAATTTCTCATTATTTGTCAAGCATAGGATTATTTAGTAAATCATCTTATATTTAAATTTCTCATTGACAAAACTCTAATGTGAAATGAGTGTGGCGCACATAAAATGAAGGATGATTTGTTCACTATTTTTTTTATAAAAAACTTATACAAGCAAAAAATTATATGAAATATATAGATATATACAAATTACTTTAGTTTGTATTTATAGATTTTTTTTTCTATATTCATAATCACATTGATATAATAAGCTAATAAAGAACATTAATTAATATAGTCTCAATTTTTAAATTCTCATCTTTAGTCTTTTTTCTATTTAAAGTGCATTCTTCTAGCTTTTTATAAGTAGAGTTGTTAATATATTTCAAAATTATTTTTGAGTTACAAAATGATTTTTTTTTCTTTTTTGAATGAAAAGGTTTCATTCATTTCAATCGTTTTTGTCATATTTTTACTTGACATGAAATTAAAAAATAAAATAAAAATTTAAATGTTATAATTTTAATATAAGACTATAGAGCGTGAATCATTGATCAATTCACCTTCAATAGAGAGTGTACTTCATTCCATGTTTTCATTGCGTTTATAAGGATATGTTTAATCTTATAAATATTGTTACAACCTATTTGAATATGATTGTTATAAAGAGATAAATTTAACAAGGGCATATCAACCATTATAATAAATGTCATAGTGTCATAAAAAAGTAAAATATATAACAAAATCAGAAATAAATATAGATTAATGATATCAAATTCATTTGAACATAATTTTTTATTGCATGGGATAAACTAATAAACTATGCAATAATTTGATGGAAATTGTGTTAATTACTTTAGATAATGACAAATATTTTTGATGTCATCTCACTTATGAACCAGGTTCATTTATTAAATTAGATGTTGTCTCATTTATGAATATCAGATGTTGTCTCACTTATGAACCAGATTCATTTATTAAATCAGATGTCGTTTTATGGAAAAAGGAGCGAAGGAGAAACATTAAGGCACATATTTATTTATGGAAAGAATGAAAATAAAAAAGGTATATTTCCATAAATAAAAAGACAAACCCTTTTCTTAAAAGGTTGTCTACTTTATACGAAGACAAAACCTTTTCTTAAAAGGTTGCGTATTTTGTATAACAAATAAAAGCAAATCTTTCCATATCAAAGAAGGATATCAGAATCATTATCAATTTCAAAGAGATGAGATAAATCTTGATCATCAAAAGTCTATATAAACAGAGATATCAAGACAAAGAAAGCCAGTCTTTTGCAACCGGAAAAAAGTGAGCGCGAAGAAGAGAGAGGCAGCAAAGAGCGTATCTGTGAGTTCTGTGTGTTTTTGTTAGCTTGTGTGATTGTAAACAAGAAGTAGGTTTGACTTCTTGTGGAGTAAGGAGATTTGTAAGTAAGTTTGGCTTCTTATGAATTTGAAGAATTCAATTAGAGTTAATCAAAAATTGTAATTGAGCAAAAAAAATTAAAAAAACATAGTTGAGTTTTTTCTTCCTTGAGATAGAAAGATTTTAGTTGAAGTATATATTATTTTAATTGACTCTTTCCTTAGGCAAATAATCAAGAACCTAATTCTTGATCCAGATTTAACCGTTTCTTCATAATCACAATTTATAAATCAACAAGTATAAATTAATTATGTGCAAAGGCTTATAGAAGTCCACATATGTAGCCATCATTGATCAATTCAACTTTCATTAACTACATATATTAAGCTGTAATCATCATTGATCAATTCAACTAAACTAAAGAATAATCATCACTGATCAATTCATATATCTTCGATGCCCCTGTCCTAATCAGACCCTGACAATCATAATAACAATATATTTAGCGTTAAATAAAATTAAATATTCAATTAAATTTTTATTAATACTACTTACTTTTGATAGTTGATGTTAATAACTTCCTTGACAGTAATAGGATTAGCAATAACTGAAATAGCTTCATGAGATAGAACCATGGTTACACCGCGACACGTGGAGCAATGATCAACCACTTTTACTACAACACTCTTGTCAGTACAAGGTGGCGAGGTGCCGACACATGTAACGCGTAATGAGTCGCCACATGTAATAGAACCTCCTAGATACGCGATCCGGGCTATAAGGCTACCTGGTGATGTGGGTACAGAACACGCTGATGCTATAAAAACAAATAATAAAATAATTACGTCTCGATATCAAATAGTTATATTTATCAGCCATAACAGTTTTTTTTTTTTTTGTATTTGTCTAATAGAATTTAAATAGAAAAAAAAATAATTAAACTTACGAGGATATTGATCATTGGTATAATAGGCTGTTCCTGGTAAAGCCAAAGCTATGGAGAACAAAGTTGCCACTACACAAATAATGAGAAAAAAAATACTTTTAGCCATTTCTTTTTTCTAAATTTAATTTTTTATTTTCCAACAATCACCACCTTTTTATAGGGGTTATTGACAAATATTGGCAAAAAGATTTTGTTAAGTAATTATTAATTATTACTTGAGATATGGTAATTAATAAAGAATTTTGATTATTAGTCAAACATAGGATACCTGAAATAAATATTTTTATCCCTCATTATAGTTTGGATTATTTAGTAAATCATTTTATATTTGACTTTTTCATTTGCTAAATTGTGAAATGGGTGGAGTGCATTTATTTATTTATTTTATACTTTTGGTTATGACTGAATAATACTCTCAAAATCAGTGACGTAAGTATTCTAAAGGCGGATCGATTGAACATCGTTTTTTATATAAAAAATGTAATATATATATATATATATATATATATATATATATATATATATATATATAAATTATATGGAATATATAAATTACAAAAAAAATTTATTTAATGTATGTTAAATCTTAGATATCTTAACTTTGCTTCTTCGTAATCTTCAAAAAATAAAAAATAAACTTCTCTTTGTTCTAACTATAAAAAAGAATCTATAGCCAAATTATATGTAGTACTTTTATATTAATTTTTTTCTCATTAAGAAAATAAAACAAATATGATATTTTTTTCGAAATAAACAACCAACCAAATATATCAAATAAACTAATAACACTAATTTTTATGTGGAAAAAGATGAGAGAATCGATGTTGAAATGATCTGAACTAATGAAGAAGAGGAACGAAGATCAGTCAATGAGAAGATACGAGAAATTAATTATAATAAGAATTAGAAGAGGTAAAGGTAGATCAAAAAAGAACTTAAGCGTAAGATGAAGGCGATTAACAAAATATGATACAATTTGTCATATGTGATTGAGAATTAGAATAGAAGATCGATGGACAATCGTATGTTGTCGTATACATTGCTAATTTGTTATCTTTTTCGTTTTTATTTTTTTATCGATTTTTTTTACGACAAGGAAAACCGCAATTGCTATCCTTTTGAGTGCGCACAACATAAAACTCTGCTCATATGCAATAGTTCGCAAACCACATAGTAATAGAAAATTTATCAAAAATAACTTTTTTTTTATAATAATAAAGGTAAAATCCACGTGCATCGTATTCACTCGAGACTTAGCTAGCGTTTGACCATAGATATTCAAATATTTTTGGCAAATATTATTTGGATGAAAATTTGGGTGAAATTTTACCATGTGTTTGGCCATAGAATTTGAGAAACATATTTCATTTTTTTAAGAAATATGATTTATACCTATAAGTTTTTTAAAACTATCAAACTAACCATAAATTTGTATAACATAGCACAATAGAAATCTCACGTAACAAGATTTATAACTTCCGCAACAAATCAACAAGAATCATCACGGTAAATATTCGTATAGTGAAAAAATCTTGGTACAAATCATGATAATGAAAATACAACTAATATATATTCGGAGAAAAAAAGAGAAGAAAACAAAAGGAAATAAATATTGCAATCACTAAAGAACATATGCTTTCTCATCTGAAAGAGTTCAACCTATTCTTTAATATAATCTTTCCACATTTTATGAACAATCTCTTCTCGATGAGCTTACATTTTTGAATCAGACGATCGAGAAGATGAAACAATGTTATTACCCTGAGCCAGTAGTTCGTCACTTTCATCAACAAGCATATCATCATTTTCATTTTCATTGAATATTCCATCACTACTTTGGTGTTCACGTAAAAAATTATGCAATACAGCGCAAGCAATTACTATTTTCACTTACATGTCACATTCATAGTTGTTCATGCCTTGTCTTAGTATTCTTAATCTACTTTTCCATGCATCAAAAGTTCTTTCAATTACATTGCGCAAAGAAGTATGTTTATCGTTAAATAACTCTTTTCCATTCTTAGGCTCTCTTTCACTTCCTCGGTAGTCCTGCAAATGATAGCGCATTCCAATGAATGGAGCTAAAAATCCTCTTGTGTTCCGTAGACCAGCATCAACAACGTAATATTTATCTACCAAAATAAAATAAATGCAATTCATGTTTTATTTAGTAGCTAGTTCATTAAGACTAACTGTAATAAAGGAATGTATGAAATCAAAAGAATGCATGTAAAAGGGAGTTAATTGAATTGGTTGGTGTCAATAAATATATTATTTTTGTAAAATAAAAAGTTAAGGATAAAAATTGAATTTCTAAAACTTTTCAAATAATGAAATTTGACCCAAATACTAGTTTTTTTCTAGTATTTGGGAATTTGGAAAGTTTGCCAAAAAAATTTGTCAAATAATAAAAAAATATATGGACAAATAGAATTTGCCAAGTTTTTTCCCAAGTTTTACTTGCAAAATTTATGGCCAAACGGGCCCTTATAATATTATATTCACTCGAGACTTATAATATTATAATAAAAGACTGTTTTCACGATTTAAACTCGTATATCAAAAATCTATGGGCCATTATTAGTGGTATATCCCTTAGCATCTCTTCTTCCCAACATAGCTGATCCGATTGAACTCTCTCTGTTTTTCTAAACAAAAATCTCTTGAAAAAGCACCCAAATCTGTGAAATCCATGCCAATTCCGATTCAAAATCAAGAAACTAAGCCGAAAAAATTGATTTCCCTATTCATAAAATGTGTAATCATGGCTTTAATCCTCTCCCTTTTCTTGATTTTCCTTCTTTTCCTTGGTTTCGCCGCGCTTGTACTCCTCCACTTCTTAATCACATCAACCGCCTTCCACCGACGTCATCGACGTCGCCACCACCATCGATTTCCGGCGACCCCAACGTCATCGTTTGATTTGCCTTGTGTTAGTTATTGTGGGTCACAGCAATCTGCTAGGGATTGTGCGATTTGCTTGGAGGGATTTAAGGATGGAGAAATTTGTAGGAAATTACCTGATTGTGGACACCTTTTTCATGTGAAATGTGTGGATTCTTGGCTTATTAGGGTTCTGAACTGCCCGATTTGTCGGAACCGGGTTCGGGTTGATTTGGGAAATTCGGGTTCTGTTATCAGTGATGAAGATTGGAAGAGATGGTGGGCTGTTGGTGTTTCAGGGTAGCTGCTTTTTTTGCTGAAATTTCTGCATTTTGTGGTTGTAAGTTCTTGAAAAAAAATCCCTTTTTTTGATGCTTTATGTTGAGCATTGTAATGTGTGGTCATTTTAGTTGATTAGCAGTAGCTAAGGATATGATGAAATTGTTTGAATTTATTCAATTAGGTTAGAGAATGGTGTCAATGAACCTTGTTTGATAACCGCTGACTGATTGGAATCGGTAATTCTGTCTACCAAGGCTTGGATGGATGGGAAGAAATCCTATAGTGTTTTTGATTCATTGGGCTGGCAAAAAGAATCATCTCACTTAAGCAATCGATGTACTATCGTAGTTGTACATAGTATAGTGTGCGCTTGCTCCGATAGGGTACTTCATCCATATTCGATAGGATTGGATTGAAAGATTTGAGTACCATGTGTGCATTAGTTAGCAATGTTGCTTGGATTCTTGAAATATGTAACTTAGTTCGTAGGATTTGCATATAAATTGCATTGAGTTTGGATGGAAAGATTTGAGTACCATGAATGCAGTAGCTAACAATGTTGCTCAGACTCTTAAAAAATGCCCACTTAGAGGAACCGACATGAGGGCAAAAGCATTTTTAGATAGACTGAGCAACATATGATTTTTCATTGATGGAGGTAAATTTTGTTGTTATCATTTATCACTGAGGTAGTACCTTTGTCGCGAATGGTTTATTGTTTTTACCTCTCAGAGTGTCACGATAGAGTTACGAATGAGAAATATGTAAACATACTATGCGGAGTTACCCAGTATCTTTGTCTGTAGCTGTGGGGAGTTACCACAATTCAAGTGGGAATAGTCGAGGTGTAAGCAAGCTACCTGAACATCATCTTATTAAGAGGAAGAATTTTACACGTATCTCTGCGAGTATTTGTGTTTCGAGATCATGTAAAGATGAGATGCATGGATCTCCTGCTTAGGAGACGTGAGATGTTGGTCGTTGTGGGCCACTGGGCGTGAGGCAGAGTAGAGGTAGGTCTAAGAAGTATCGGCGTGAGGTGATTACTTATTAGGCTGGATACGATGCAGTTTCAGCTCGCCGAGACATGACCCTTGATAGGAGGGTGTGGAGGTCGAAGATTAGGGTAGAAGGTTAATAGGACAGGGAGTGTATTTCTTTCAATTCTCAGAGTATTAATGTTCTTCTTCTTGTTGTTTTTCTTTATCTTTACATTTATATTACTACCTGTTATTCTTTAGCTTTGATATCTTATTTGCTTGTTGTTTCTGCTGCCACCTTTTTATCGACCGTTCAAATGTAGGACTTAGGCTTTCATACACTCTACCCTACCTGTGGAACTGCACTGGATTTTTCGTTTTCATTTGTGTCTTGTTTTCTTATCTAAGTGGAATGTCTAGTTGATCGAAACATTTTGATTTACTCTAGGAATTGAACCGAGAAATCACAAAATAGCGCACACAAACTAGTACAAGTTGGAGGAGCTAACGATTTGCTGATATCAAGAGGAGAAAGATGGAGTGGAAGTGCAAAGATTTTCTTAACGTGGACTTACGGAGGCTTACAACATGAACGGTGGTTTTCTTTTAGTGTAGTTTCTTCCCAAATTACTGATTTGGAGATATGATCATATGTATAAATATAAATGCGTACCCATTCTAGCGGTTTGCATAACATAAAATTTTTGCCTTAAAACTGTGTCTTGTACATGAATGAGTTTCGCGCTTTTCCTTGAATGTGTTACTCTGTAATGCATAGTGTCTCTTAATTGAGTAATGCATCTCTGTTGTACAAATGTTTTGTGGGAGAAATGAACATTCAACTGTTCAATCTAATGAACATTCATATCGTTTATATCAGCTTAGTTTTTTTACGTGCAATCGAGCTCTATTCCTGCAAGTTTGCTTCTTATTGTTATCTGATTTTTCTAAGTTCTGGCATTTGGTAGTGTATGAACATCTTCTTTGGGCAATAGCTGTGAGTATAATAGCAATATGCCCTATGTTGCTCGGACTTTTCAACAATATCATCGGTTGTGTTGGATCTTTCAAAATCTATGCATTTTTAGATAATTACTCTTGCTACTTTCAATTGTTCAGCGGACATGTGGAGTTGAATTTCTTTCTATAATGTACGCAAATATAGACTGATTATTACGGGTGACTGTGTCTAGTGGTTTAGAAAGTATCGAGCTTTTGAATAATATTTTTAGATGATTCGAGCAACATGGATCATGGTTGGTTTATCAAGCAATAGTTTTTTATGTTAATAAGTGGCTATACCTAGAAGTAGACAATTTCAGGGTATTTTTGGAATTTCAGTACTTCCTCTGTTTTAATTTAATTGGCTCTCCAAATATTATTATTAACATAAATTGAGATCGATAAAATAATATATATTGGACCTGTGCTGGTACGAAATGTAGCCCTTTACATTTCAATTATTACATGATACACAACATTTTGAGACTCGGGGAGTTGTGGAATTGTTTGGTGGTTAAGGGACAACTTGGAAGGCCCAAGTAAATTTTGGATACAAAAAAAATAATGGCAAGATTTTGTATGTAAACATTTTCTTGTAAAAAAAAAAAAAAAAAGTGGAAGAAGATTATTGTTGAACACATTGTTGTTTTTCATATGTTAATCCATGCATTTATGAAATATTTTTTTTTTAATTTTTTGTATGGAGTGAGTAGGCTAATGATCTAATGCCTTGGAGTATTCAAATTTTTTAAAATAAAATTTTATGAGGATTTTTGTTATGAGTTAGGAAATATTTATCAACTATTTTTAAGACATATTTTCTCATTTACTGACCAATTTTTAGAAATCGACAAACTTTCTTGATTTTCGTGTGTATCAACCCATGTTTCTGGCACCTTAGAGCATTCAAATTTTTTCTGAAAAGTTTTATAAGATCTTCGTAATGAGTTTGGGAAGCATTGCATATAATCTCACCATTTTGAGGTATATTTTTGCATTTACGAGCCATTTTTTGAAATTAGTAGACTTCCATGTTATTCATGTGTATTAGCTCATGGATCTGGCGCTATAGAACATCGGAAAATGTTTTTTGGATTTTTTTTATGACGACCTCCGTAATGAGTTGGAGCACCATTGCATATAGTCCTATCATTTTTAAAAACATATTTTCGCATTTACGAATCAACTTTTAGGATTAGCCGACTTTCTTGATTTTTCATGTGTATTAGCAATAGGTCTGGCGCCTTCAAAACCCAATTTTTTTTTTTAAAAAAAATACTTTATGAGGACCTCCGTAAGGGGGAGCATTGCGTATAGTTTCAATATTTCTTTAAGGCATATTTTCGAATTTATAAGCCAACTTTCAATAATTAGCCGATTTTTTTTCATGTGTATTAGCCCATGGATCTGTAGCCTTGGAGCACCCAAAAACTTTATGAGGACATCCGTAATGAGTTGGAGCACCATTGCATATAGTCCCACCATTTTTAAAAACATATTTTTGCATTTACGAGCCAACTTTTAGGAATTAGCCGATTTTCTCGATTTTTCATGCGTACTAACAATAGCTCCGACGCCTTGGAAAACCTTTTTTTATTTCAAAAAATATTTTATGAGAACTTCCGTAATGATTTGGGGGAGCATTGTGTATAGTCGCAAGTTTTTTAGGCATATTTTCACATTTATGAGCCAACTTTTAAGAATTAGCCGACTTTTCAAATTCCTCGTGTGTATTAGGCTATGAATCTGTCGCCTTAGAACACCCAAAACTTTTTTTTGAAAAAATTATATGAGGACATCTGTAATGAGTTGGGGAAGAATTGCGGGTAGTCCCATCATTTTAAAGCATATTTACGCATTACGGGCCAACTTATTGGAATTAGCCGACTTTCTTAATTTTTCGTGTGGATTAACCCATGGATCAGACACCTTGAAATACCAAAACTTTTTCTCTGAAAAACTGTATGAGGATCTCAGTAATGAATTGGAGAAATGTTGTGTATAGTCTCACCATTTTCTAAGACATATGTTTGAACTTACGAGCCATCTTTTAGAAATTAATCGACTTTATTGGGTTTTCGTGTGTATTAGCTCATGGATCTAGCTCCTTGGAACATTCAAATTTTTTTCCTCAAACATTTTATGAGGACCTTTGTAATGAGTTAGGGAAACATTGCGTATAGTCTCAATATTTTTAACGAATTCTTTTGAATGTATGAACCAAGTTTAGGCATTAATTGTTTTTCTTGATTTTTTCGTGTGTATAAGCTTATATATCTGGCGCCTTGGAACATCCAAAAATATTTCCTGAACAAACTTTATAAGGACTTCTGTAATGAGTTGTGGAAGCATTGTGTTATAACTCCACCATTTTTAAGGCATATTTTTGAATTTATATATGAGCCATCTTTTAGGCATTAGCTGACTTTCTTGATTTTTTCATGTGTATAAGCCCATGGATCTAGCGCCTCAGAACACCGATTTTTTTTAAAAGTTCTTTGATGAGGACCTCCATAATGAGTCAAAGAACTATTGTGTATAGTCCACCATTTTTAAGACGAGTCAACTTTTAGAATTTAGCCGACTCTTTAGAATTTTCATATGTATTTGTCGATAGATCTGATGTCTTGGAGCATCCAAAATATTTTCTAAAAAGAAATTAATCATTTTTTAGATTGATTAAAATGAATAGTGAGTCACATTGATTAGGACGACAAGAATAACATTTAGCGGTCACTAAGTATGAATTTAGGATGTTAATCTTTTGCTGTTAGTTAATGGAATTTTAAATATATCACGTCACTGTTTAAGGCCAAATGTTTTTTTAGCCTCTACATTATATATGCTATTTTTATAGCATTTAGAGGTCAATATAATGGGGAATTAGAAATTTATTTTTATAGCATTTAGAGGTCAATATAATTGGGAATTATAAATTTCTTAGCGTTATATGTTGTATTAGTTTATTAATTTTTTAAAATATTATTTAACAACTCTTTTTTGTTCAATTTCTTAGCATCATTAGCAATGTTCTGATAAATCATATTCTTAGCTTTTACGTGATTTATATTGCTTTTTACTAGAATTTAGAGGCTGCACAACATGATTTTAAGTTATTACGGATGATTTTACAAAATTTGGAGTATTTACAAAATATTTATAGGTAAATAAATAATTACGAAAAATTGAGAAAATATTAAATTTCTATTTCTTGACCTATAAACGTTAAAAAAAAAATAGTATGAATTCTTTATGATCTATAAATATCATTCACTACTTAATTACGAAATGATCCTACAAAATTTGGAGTCAATTTTTTTTGAAATGTATATCTACAAAATATTTATTGGCTAATTTTCATGAAAAACTTATTAAAAAAATCATAGACTAATACACAAGAAAAAAACAAGATGATTCTATAGACTTATTTCGTGACTCATAAACTCCAAAAAAACTGAAACACTACGAATTTATGAATATTTTTTTATTAGATTCTTACGAATAAATTCATAAAATTTAAGTTCAAATTGAGTCGATCTAACATATTTCAAAAATTTCATAGACTAATTAACAAATAAAATATTGAAATAATTCTAAATTTTTATTTCATGATATATATAAAAAAATAATTCGTAACCCATAAAACTATGACAATCATTCACATATAACAAATATTTTTTTGTTAAAAATACACAAATTTCAAACCCAAAAATTCTTATTAATATTATTTACTATGCTCCAAAGTTAAAGTCACTATAGATCTCAAACCCAAAAGTTCTCATTAACATTATTTACTATTCTCCAAAGTTAAAGTCACTATATATATATATATATATATATATATATATATATATATATATAAAAATAAATATATATATATATATATATAGCTACCCACAACACTATTATTAAAGCAAAAGAGACAAACGTGGTCCTATGATATTAACATGTTATTTATTTCAAAAGCTTACAAGGTCCTCCTTTTAATTTGGAAATATCTAAATGGATGGTTCACTTCTTCCCTCTTGTCCACAATATATATTGTATTTTTATTTTTTTTTAATAAAAACATTTTGCAATTTGAATATAAGAATATTTGATATTTATAATTTATCTCTTTTAAAATATAATAAAAAATTAGGTATCATTTTTTTACATTTTCTATCTGAATTATCAAGTGTTTACGTTTTTTAAACTATCACATCAACTATTTTGAAATATACCCCAAAATTAAACTAATCTAGTTAACATTTTCCTGCATACTAAATATTACTCCACTTTTTTTAGTCAGTTTCAAAAAGATAAATAATACATTTCTATATTTAGCGACAGTTAACTTTAGAATAATTGTTTTTATCCCTAATAAGATGATAATAGCGACCACAAATATGTATAATTTATTTTAGATCACAAGTTTCAGAAATTTGTTTTAAACTTTTTGTCATATAAATTAAAACAATAGAAGTATTATAATTTAAAAGGGGGAAAAGAGTCGGAATAATATTTCTACTTTGATCGAAATTGTTGTTACGATATCAAACTTTGAAAAGGACCTTTTATACTCCCTGTACTATTTAATAGTGTATTTTAAAGGTATATATATGTCTATGTGGACATTCTAAATATTGCATCATTTTAAATAGTAATATATCCACGTGAGTACATATACACTTTTAAAATAAACTATTAAATAGTACAGTAATAACATATCATCTAAAAAATTTAATATCGTAACAACGATTTCAGGTAAAGTTAAAATATTTTTGAGACGTTTTTACCTTTTAAAAAATGAATAAATAAACCTAAGACCATAATAGTCAAAACACTATCAACTCATGTCAATTTTAGGTAATTATATTTTGTAAACTCAACAAAAAGAAAAAGAAAAAGAAAAAAAAGAAGATATCCATACTATATTTCCACAATTCCAAAAAGCAAATAGTCATATTATTACACTATATAATAGGTCCACAATCCACTTCCATCCTTCTTTTCAAATCTTATATTATAACCTCCAACCAAAAAACCTACAAAAATAAATTTTAAAAAATACAAAAAAAAAAAATTATTATAAAAATGTCTACCGGAGAAAATTCCGACCATATTTCTCAAGAACCAAATAATATATTTCTTCTTGCTAAAATTATCATCAATTCCTTCAAAATTTTTCTATTTTCCACCAAAAAAATTTCATTTTTAATTTTCTTTTTCCTTTCATTTCCACTTTCTTTTTTTCTCTTCTTATTATCCTTCCTAACTTTCCCTTTTAAAAATAGAATTCAACATCTTGAAGAAATATCATTATTTTCATCTATACATGTTGAGTCCAAACATCTATTAGAAGAAGCAAATGAAGAAGCTAAGTCTTTACTATTTTTTAAAATTTTGTTTCTCTTTCCTACTTTTTTACTCTCCCTTTTTACCGCGGTTACCGCGGTAAATGTCACGTTTTCCGTATGTTCCAACGGAAAACCGGCTATCCAAACGGTTTTTACCATAGTAAAAGCTGTTTGGATACGGGTCGGGGCTACTACGATGTGTATTTACGTGATTATGCTCGCGTGTACCGTCGTGCCCGGGATGCTCGTGGCGATTCTCGAGACCCGCCCGTTTGTTCGGGTGGTTGTTGAGGTTATCGGGTCGGGTTTGGAGCTCCATATGATGGCGGTTACTAGCTTGGCGCTCGTGGTATCGGTCAACGAAGGAATGTACGGGTTGGATGCTATTCGGGTCGGGTCGGATTTGATGGAGGGTAAACGGGTATGCGGGTGGGTTTTATCCGGGTTATTTGTTTTGTTTTCGGGTTTGGTTCGTGGCACGATGGAAATATCGATGGCGATGGCGATGGACGGTTCGGATTTCAAGAGGATTGAATCAACGGTTGTGATTAACTTGTTGTGGGATAATGTGGTTTGGATTTTTTTGTATGGTTTAATGGTTCAATGGAGCTTTATTGTTACAACTGTTTTTTACTTTGATCTAAAAAAAAGAGATTCAACAAAAAGTGATAGAGATAGTGAAATTAGTTTAGTCTAAAAAAAATATATATTTGTATGTAGTATTGTTATAATTAGTATAAGATGTAGATTCGTATTTACGACGTAAATAAGTCGAATACTGAATATGAATTTTATAAATTTAAAAGTTTAAAATTCTATCATAGTTCATTTAGTTTATCGAGTTCGAGATATGCAACAATAACTGTTTTGTAGACAAGGATCAGAACAAGTGAATTCCAGATTAAACTCTGGATCTACTCATTTCAGCTTTAGAAGATCGATTGGGAGATGAATTTCAATGTTGAAGGCAAAAGCCAAGTTTTCTTTTCGTTTGAAAGATAAATGTATGTATACTCGTCTATTAAATATTTTCGTATTGTACCAAGTTCAATGAAGGCATAAATTCAAATAAATATATAAATTTATATAATGATCGAAATTTCTTCGTTCTTAATTTACGAGTTCAAAGTTAGTCCTTTATTATTGTGCCTTTGTCATTCATGTGTTGTCTTTCTCATGTTGTGTCTTTAGAACATATCCTACGTTGTTTCAAAATAAAAGTAAGAATTTTAAAATGATTTTAAACAAAAAAAGTAAAAAAAAAAAAAAAACTTTTAACCATTTTTATTGGATTTTGTTCCAAATATTTTTGGTTCCAAAATTCTTTTAAGAGAATCATATTCTCTCATGATAAAAAGTTAGTCATGTATACTTTAAATATGCATGGGAATAATATTATGACTCAGTAATAAAGAGTTCTCATTCACTTTTCATAGCTCGAAATTCAAGAATATCATTAAAAAAATTTAAATTTTAATTATTTTTCTTAATTATGAACTTCTCAAATTGTGTGAGTGTTTTTTTTTTTTTAAAGTGTGTATCTGTATAAAATTCTATGCAAATTTAATTTAGTGATTTCAATGGATGATAACTTGGGAAAACAATCTTCAATTGTGTCATGTATCAAATTTATTCACATCCATGCATACACTTCATATAGTAAATTTTAAATTGAACGAAAATGACACTCAACTATTATACTTATTCGTTAAATACATAAAATATATTCTTAGATTGACGATATATTTTGTATAAATATATGACGATAAATACATATATGTACATTACATGCCAACAACAAAAGAAAAAAAATGCAAAAAGTGAAAAGATGTGGAGTCAAGGTGATGGTGGACAAATCAAATAATAAAAGAATTCAAGTAAATAAATAAAAAAAATATTAAAAATAAAATCACATAAATTAAAATAAAGAATATCAATAACCAAAAAAAAACTGGCTGAGAATATAAAAAACTGTATCAGTGCATTGAATTAAAACTCAAATTAGGTCATATAAAGCAATGTGACCATAAATTAATTATCCTCAACTAGTTAGTTACGCTTGATTTGTTATAATTAGGACATGTTAATTTTCACTTCTTAATTATATTTTGTGCAAAAATAGAATAATTTTTTAATTACAAATAATAAAAGAAATTTAAGTTGCAAATCATACACTTTTAGTTAATTTCTCAATATTTTTGAAAAAAAAAATATATAATAAAGTAAAAAAAAAAATTCACGCTAAATAAACTATATTATAAGAGTAAATCATACTAAGCAAAATTTATATAACGAATTTGATCAAAAAAGTATATAAAAATTTCAAACTTATAACTCTTCGTTTGGAAAATTACCTACTCAATTAACTTAATCAATGGTGCTTGGGGTAAAATAACTATCATTCAAGTCATGAAATATTTACCATTATTTTAGCCACTAAATTTATAAATAGTATTATTTTTGTGAACCTTTTTTTGGGCAAGTGGAGAACTTTTGTAAAGTCAAAAAAAGGACAACACTAAAAGAATTTTCTTAAGAAGTAATATATTTTTTTTTTTGCAATGAAATCCTTGTAGTTATGAACTTCCATTGTATATACATGAACTCTACAAGTAAAACTCCAATTTAGTTTTTTTAAATTATTAAGCTTTTAAAAATAGACAATTATGTGATTAAGTTTACCCTAGAGTTGTGGCACATAAATAACTTTCAAATGATACTGTGGTAAATAAATAACTTTCAAATGATACTGTGTTGTAGCGAGTCTCGAAATAGGTCATATATGTGTAGATATTAATTTTTAAATATCTTTTTCAAGAAATTATTATTTATTTTAGCTTCATTTGTCGTTGTTGTACCTTCACTTTCATTTGATTTATATTTATTAGTTGTTTATTATTATTGTATCATCTTTCACTTTAATCGCGGATACTTAGCTATTTATTTTCTTGTCATTATAATTGTTTTCTTGTTTATCATTAGTGTAATCTATTACCATTAACATCTTTCATTATTATTTCTACCCTTATCATCATAATACTAATTAATATTGTTTTGCTCCCAATTTTAAAAAAGTTGAAAAGCTAAAAAGGAATAATAAGAGAAATCAAGGGGCCTTAAGAGAAATGCGGATATAGCTCACGGAACGTGTTCGAGAGGGAAGGGATGTATTCAAGTGAAGTTGATAGGGTTGTATTCGAGATAAGAGAAATGAACTTCAATCTAACTATTCGAAGCCCACATCGAAACTTTGACTAAATCTGAATCGCGCACTACTGAATCCATTCACAGATGGCGCTCCCAATAGGACATGAACAATTTCTTATTGTATGAAAGATTCAAGAATTCTTAAAATAATTGATGTTCTATAGGCTATTAATTAAGTATTTCACCATTTATTTAAGGGAAAATGCACAAGTACTCTCTAGACTATGTTCGAATTTTCAGAGATAAATCTTAACTAAACTAAGGTCCTATTATCCCCTAAACTTATTCTTTTTTTGATTTTGTACACCTTTTGTCTTACATGGCACACTCCGTGACTCCACGCAATTGATGCACGTGAGAAATACTTGGATGCAATGTAAGCCAAAAAGGTGCACAAAATTAAAAAAAATAAATAAAATTCATAGGATAATAAAACCTTAGATTAATTAAGATATGTCTCTGAAATTTCGATCATAATCTAAAAGGATACTCGTGCATTTTCCCTTATTTAAACACGAACCAAAGCACACGATCGCAAGACTAAGAGATATTGACAAACTTAATTATATTTCTGAAATCAAATTTGAACATGGTTAGAGTAATCTAATCTGAAATTCAAAGCTTTTTTTTTTCCCCATAAATATTGACCTATTACAAATTACATAATCAACTTGAGCTAGACTCATTTTTCTTTACTTTTTTTTTTTTTTACAAATAATTGAGATCTAATCAACTCGAGCTGACAATTCTCATTGAAAAGTACATAGTCAATATCGACACAAATTGATGACTCGTTCATATTATAGGACTTAGCTTTCTTGCAAAAATTAACAATTACAACGATCGATTTCGATTAATTTGTACCATCAATAATTAATGGTAAATTATATATCTTGCTATATTCAATACTTTCTTGTAATTCAATTACCTCTTCTTCCCCTTTTTCTTTCTTGCAGTGAAAATATAAAACCGTATAATTCACTAACTCAAACACCTTCAATAAACAAGAACCATTAACCAAAATCAACATTGAATTTTTCTTGTTAACAATCCATTTCTTAATAATAATTTGAGTACCCCAAAAAATAACTAAAGCCAATAAATTGAACACAACATTTAAAATAAACCCTTTCATCTCATTTCCCTTAATTATTTTTCTAGCTTTTCCAAGAGCCATAACTCCATAATTACCTTCTTCAACAATTGAAACTACTAAGGCCATTACCCAAACTATCGATAAATAGAGATAAATAATGTACGCGATTATCGCGAAAATAATAACCATTGAAAAATCATATAAGTTAGAGGTAGCTAAAAAAGGAGTTGCCATGGAAAAACAAAAGAAAAAATATCCAATAACAATAATTGTGGTGTAAAACATTGTGAAAATAAGCCTTTTGCATGATTTTAAAATCTTGATACCTAAATCTTTGAAATTTAAAGTTTTATTGTAGTATGATATTGAAGAAATTAAAATTATTGTGTTGGTGGAGAAAATTGAGATGAATAAATAGGAAAAAATTAATGAAAAATCAATGGCTAAAACAAGTTTTAAATTTTTGTTAATACTAGAAAGTAGATTACTTAGTGAAGAACCATTTATACTAGAAATAGGAATGAAAGATTCTTTGATAAATATATCTCTTAACAAAGAATCAAAGGTGAATTTGAAAAATAAAAAAAATATTGAGGTGAAAAGAAGATAAAAAATGGTAATAAATCCCATGATTTTTCCATTTTTTGGAATAAGTTGAATGGATTCTTTTAAAATTCTAACAAAACCAAAAAACTTACAAAAAAAATCCATTTTTCTTGATTTTTTTTTGGATAGTATGATTTGAGGAGATCTAGATAGTGAGTTTGGATTTTTTGTACTTTTAATTCAAAATCCATACATATACATAATATAAGCATATTTGAATTTTGAAACTATAAAGTTTTTTGAAGTTGTCAATGGAAGTAGAATTATGTTGTTTTTATTTTATTTATATGAGGTCTTTGTTTGAAGTAGTCCTACTCTAGGCTGATATATGTAAATATCTTTATATAAAGTTATTATATGAAATTTATCTTTATTTTTAAAAAGTTGTAGGAATATAACATTAAAAAGAATAATTTCTCTAAGCTAATTTGTTCTTAATCATTTGTTTTAGAAAAATGCACAAATATCCTCCTAGTCTATAATCAAAATTTTCGAGACACATCTGAACTATTTTAAGTAACTATTACCTCCTGAACTTGTTTTTTTTTTTGGTCATTTTGTGCATCTTTTTGGTTTGCGTAGCATCCAAATATCTCTCACGCGCCTCAATAGCGTGGAGTCACAGAGCGTGCCACATAAAACAAAAGGTGTATAAAATTATAAAAAAAATTAGATTCATTGAGGATAATAGGACCTTGTTTAGTTAAGGTGTGTCTCTAAGATTTTTATCTTAGCCTAGAAGTACCTGTGCATTTTTATTTTATTTTATCGAACTCTCAAAATTTATTTATTTTGAAGAGTGCACTTTGTGAGTAATATTTAAAAAAAAAATAAAAATAAAATGAATATTTTTCTTAAGCCAAATTTTATAACATCAGAAAAATTGTTTCTACTGTTATTTATGGTTTTAATAGACTTTTTTTTAAAAAAATTTAATAGACTTAAATCTCTTGAAAATTAAATTAATTGTGATTAAGACAAAACCAACTACGAAAAGGTCAAAAGATTATAGTCCTTCGTCAATTATAGTAATTTCTAGGAAATAAACATTCATTTATCTATTAAATATATCAATCTTGTTTGACAAGTTCCTTGAGGAACTTATTATATACGGACTAAATTTGACATTTTCATACAAATTTTGTGGTGGGAATTGATTGAAAATAATATATTTTTCTATATTAAATTAGTTACATATATATTATTATTTTCAAATTTCAATAGTAGAATTACATTGAGTTTTCAAATTAAAGTTTAATTTTTAACATCATTGAATGATTTCTTTGAATTTAAGGGTGGTGGTGCTACTTCTACATAAATAGTGTATTTGATCAGAAATTTAAAAAGTCTATAATAAATTGATATTTTTTTTTATTTTTAATTAAAAAATATTAAAAGTAAAAAATAAAATTATTTAAAAATATAAATAATATAATTTGAATATATTATTTTACCATTTCAATCAAATTTTGCCCAAATTTTTGTTTCCATTATCTTTTTTCTTTCGACCAATATTATGGGAAGACTTAAAAAAGAAAATTCAAAAGCGCCTTAAAGGGGAACAGATTAAATGGATTTATATTTTTATATTACATAATTTTATATTTTATAAAAGAAAATATTTTCAGAAAGAAAAATGACTTCTCTAATTTATAAGCGAAAATATTTTTCTTATAACCATTTTTTCATATTACCTGTTTCACATAATATATATACATTATTAGTATTAATATCTAGTACTCAAAATATTAATCAAAGCACTTCCCAATTTTCTGATAATATTAATTAATTAACTATATTCTTTCACGAAAAATTACATTATATATATAGATGAGTAAAAAAAAAACTTTTAAAAAATATAATATATGTTATATTTATTTTTATACTTTAATTTGACTTAATAAAAATTAAATTCCGTTATTACATTAAATTTTTTATTTTTGTAAGAATATATTTTCCGTTTAAAAAAAAATTAACTTCTCTTAAGTGGAATCATTTTTCTTGGGTCTTTTAACTTTTTATTTCTCGTATAACTTGCTTCAACTAATTATATAATATTATTAATCATATGAAAGAAATACATTATATATATACACAAGTAAAACTAAGTAAATTATGTAACATATTTTATATTATAACCCATTAATTTCTTCACATGCATATTTTTTATACTTGACTTTCACTAATTAAAATTATACCTCCTTTATTATATAATATTAAATATACAAAGATGGAGTTAATTCATAGAATAGTGAAAGTTCCATCGAGAAAGTACGAGGGATAAGACACAAATATCTCATAAATTAGGATAGTTAAAATTTTAGATACGTATTTTAATTAAATTAAGATTTTATTATTTTATCGTTTTAAATTATTTTGAAATATTTTTTAACTTATTTAACACATTCTGATAACTCTATCGTATTGAAACGCGTAAAAAAATATTAAGATATCGGAAGATTAAAAAAATGTACAAAATTTTAAAAAATAATGAAAGATTTTGACTAACTTATAAAATAGGAATTGTAGCCCAACTTCTTGTGGTCTACACTTCAATTCATAGAATATTAAAATGTGTTGACTCAGTACACATTTTAATATTTTTATTAATTTAATAAACTTGAATGGAGTTTTATGATACCAATAAATTAATAATATCTCACCAATCAAACATATAAAAAAGCAATATAAATAGCAAGCTCATCATTCTATAGTTGAATCCAAACAAAAAAGAATTAGACTCATAAAATTATCAATGGAGTTTAATCATATTTTTGGATTTCTCTCAATTCTCAAAGAATCCCTTCAATTAATTCCAAAAAATGGAAAACTATTTGCATTAACATGTTTTCTTAATATTCTATTTTCTTCCACCCTTTTATCAATTTTGAATTTTGAACTTAAATTCTTGTTCCATGATATTATTTTAAAGGCATCAATTTTATCTACTTCAATTGATGATACCTTTAAAGTCATGAAAATTTTTGCTGATATTAAGGAGGATTTTAGAATTATTCTAATTATATATGTTGCAATTCTCATTAGTCTATCTTTAATCTCTTTTCTATACACAATTGCAACAATTATATTATCATATAATATCAATATTTCTCTCAAACAACTTGTTTTAAAAATCTCAAAGGCATTTAAATATGCATTTATAACTAGATTATACACAAACATGTTAGGTATTGGTTACTTTTTTATTGTTTTGTTTTTATTAAGTCCTATTTTTGTTTCATCTAGCAATATTTTCCTTATCTCTATAAGAATTTTTGTTGGAATAATATCTTTCCTATTTTTTCTATATTTATCAATTGTTTGGATATTGGCTTTAGTTATTTCAGTAATTGAAGAAGATTGTTATGGAATTAAAGCCATAGCTAAAGGTGGAAGACTCATTAAGGGGAATAGATTAAATGGATTTATGTTAAATATTTCATTTTCTATAATTTCATCATCCTTGTTCCTATGTTTTATGAAGATTAATAAACCAAATAAAGGGGTAATTAACCAGATAATTATGTCTATATTTCTGGTTATTATTTCTTCTTTGTTTAATTTATTGTTATTAGTGGCATATACTGTGTTATACTCTCATTGCAAGAAGAACCATGGAGAAGAGGAAGTTGAATTGGATGGGAGTTTTGAGTATAGCAAAGTATAAAAGAGGAAAATTTGTAATTATATTTCGGTTCGAGTTCTAGGAATGAAGACATCTTTGTTCGGGATCGTATCGAGCAATTTCCTCTCATACTGCACCAATAAGCATTAGTCAATGGAGTGGATTTCCGATATCAGATGATTATATATAATTTGTATATCATTTTCTTAGTAGTGCTTGATGCATATGAATTTTGCTCTCTTTTGTCTTTTTCTTTTTATGTATTGTGTTGGATAAATGTTGTTACAATAATTACTCTCTTGTTCAAATTATTTGTCGTCTTTTTTTTATAGAGTCAAATTATATAAACTTTAATACATATTATTACAATTTGATCGTACTTTATGTGTAGCTTTCAAACACCTCAATTCTAAATTAGTTAAACTGATATTCGAAAAATGAAGTATTCAAGAACGGGAAATTATATCAATAATAAATGGTGTAGGGACTCTTTGTCTTGACTTGGTCATATAATCAATAATGTAGTACTTCAATCTTCTCCTTTTGAAAAGTTCAAAATGAAAATTAAGCAAGTCAAGCATAATATTTATTTATTTTTTTTAAAAAAAGAGAGATGAAATGATTAAGGTCGATAAAAACAATTCAATAAATTTAATAGATAATTTCCTTAATAATTATATAAATCGAACCTATTCAAATTTATACATGATTGTTGATATTTTTGACTGAACCAATTATTTTCTTAATGTCGATTTATATCAACAATGACAACGTCTATCAAATATTATCTTTTAGAGCAAATAATTAAATTTATTTTTTCATTTTCGCTAGAGCAAAATTACGTGAACCATTTATATAACAGTGGAGGTATATCAGCTCTATCAAATCTTTTTCTCTATTTAAAATATTATATCTTAGAGGTATAATTGATGTGTGTTTGTAGTCCAACGGTTAGGATAAATGACTTTCAAGCAATAGACTTGGGTTTGATTCTCGGTAGACGCATTTTTATAAGATTTCTTTTTTCCATAAACAATCTTTTCTACATTTGTTTAGCACTCAAAAATGAGGGGTTTAGATTTCTTTTTTCCATAAACAATCTTTTCTACATTTGTTATAGCATACAAAAATCGATAAAAATGGATGTTAAACTGCTTCAATCGATAAAAATGGATGTTAAACTGCTTCGGGGCTCGTTTGACCTTGAAAATGGATCGTTTTGACCGTCTAGGCCAATTGGGTCTATAGCTAAGATATTAACGGATATCCATTAAAAATTTGCGAAAAAATGACGTCGTAATTCTGGATCACCAAAAATGATAGTGAACTATAGCACACGAAAATCGATAAAATGAGAGATTTACCTACTCGGGGACTTGTTTGACCTTGAAAATGGACCGTTTAGGCCATCTGGGTTAACTTAACTGGGTCCATAGCAAAGTATTAGCGAAGGTTCATGAGAAATTTTAAAAATGACGTAGAAATTCTAGATCACAAGAAAAGGTGGTAATCTATAGCATATGAAAATCGGCAAAATGGAAGGTTTACCTGCTTCGTGACACGTTTGACCTTGGAGTGGACAATTTTAGCAGTTAGGGTCAACTAGGTAGATAGCTAAGGTCTTAATGAACGTCTATAAAATTTTTGGGCAAAAGTGACCTTAGAATTCGAAATTATCAAAAATATATGGAATATAGCATACGAAAATTGACAAAATGGGGGTATACCGTATACCTGCTCTGGGGCTCATTCGACCTTGGAATGGATCGTTTTGGCTGTCAGTGGCAACTGGGTCCACAACTAGCATCATAACGGACGTCAATAAAAAAAATTGGGCAAAAATAACATCGAAATTTAGGATCACCAAAATTCATGGACTATATTACACAAAAATTGACAAAATGGGGAATTTACCTGCTCTAGGGATTGTTTGATCTTGAAAATTGGTCATTTTGGCCGTTAGGGCGAATAATAATAATAATAATAATAATAATAATAATAATAATAATAATAATAATAATAATAATAATAATAATAATAGTAATAGTAATAGAATAATAATAATAATAATAATAATAATAATAATAATAATAATAATGGCCTTATTTAGAAATGATTTAATTGCTAGTTGTTCAAAACTACGACTCATTAGGAGAATCATATCTCTATAATAAACTTTTGGTGTTTTTTCCTTTTTTGACGTAGCATTTAATATTTTTTATAAAACTAAATCAGTATATAAATGATTATAAGTAGTGGTGAACTTATTGCAAAGTACCTTTCATACACTAATTTCTACACAAAAAATGGAAAAATTATTCCATTTTCACCTTTTCATTTCAATTTTTTTCTCAATTTTGTTTGCAGTTTGGGGCAATAAAAATTATTTTTCACCCCTAAACTCAACTTTTATTAAACAAGCTAAAGAAATATTTATGTCTCTTGATCCATCTAAGCTTTTGGATCCTCCAATGCCATCCTATGCTTTTACTATTTACCATCGCGATGTATTTGAAAAGTCAAAGTTTAAGAACTATGACTCGTTACTTAAAAATAGGCTTGCTCGATGTGAGGATAGAGCAAATTATATCGCTTCAATTCTTGATGACAACAACAATGTCGAAGAAGGTGCAAATTATAGAATCCGCGAAAAGGTTCCAAAATCAACAAGTATTTATTTTGCACATGGTGAGTATGTTGCGTCTTTTTTGCTAGGCAGTAACGAAATCAAGACTTTATTGCAAATAGACACAGGTAGTGATTTAGTCTGGTGGCAATGTGGACCATGTGAGGCAAATAAGTGTTACAAGCAAGTTGATCCTTTATATTTCCCTACAAATTCGAAAACATATCGAAAAATCGATTGTAAGTTACATAGTTCAAGGTGTTTAGATAATGTGGACAAAACTTATAAATGTAATTCTTATAATAATGAGTGTAACTACAATATTAGATTTATAAGTGGACAAAGATCAAAGGGTTTTATGAGTGATGATGTGATTACTTTTGCTTTAGACCATCTGCCCATTAGGGTTACATTTGGATGTGGTAAAGATCAAATGGGTCGAGCCAATTTTAGTGGTTACTATTCTGGGATAGTTGGTCTTGGACGAAGAGTAAATGTTGGTTCATATTCATTACCATCACAATTCCAGTCGGATTTAATGTCCATATGTCTACCCGGATTTTATTCGGGTAAGTCATCTACTCTTAGTTTCCACACCGCCACGTGGCCAAGGACAACATCAGCAGAGTTATTACAAAATAAAAAATTCCCTTTATTTTATTATGTCAATCTTTATAAAGTTTTTATTAACGATAAAGAAATTCCGGTCCACCCATCATGGTGGACTTTTACAAAAGGTGGTGGTGGTGGAGTCCTTGTGGATACAGGAACAACTATTACTCGATTTCCTAAGGATTTGTATACCGTATTTCGTTATACATTCTTAAGTGAAATAAAAGATATACCTCTGGTTAAAGGTCCGTCGAAGATTCTAGACACATGTTTTAAAGAGGATCCAAGTGGACGAGAGTTGTACTTTCCCGTTGTGAAGTTGTACTTTGGCGGCGTAAACCCTAATAACATGTTGTTATTGGCAAAAGATAGAGTTATGGTACACTTACAAGGACATTATTGTTTGGGTTTCATGGGGTGGAATAGATCTCATTCAATAATAGGAAGTAATCAACTTCAAGGTATAGGATTAACTTTTGATACATCAGAAAATACTTTGTCATTTGATTTAGATGCATGTAGTTGAGATTTGTGAATTTAATCAAAATGTTACAATTTAAAGTTTGTATCTTTTATTTATTAGTGAAATATTTAAAAGATATGGACATTTATAGATGTTGTTGTTTAACTTTGGTTCGAATCTTGTATACGTTACTAGAAATATGGTTGCATTGGTAATCGCGTGACAACTTATTGTTATTTTTCTTTTGTTCGAATCGTGTATATGTTATCATCTCATTATAGATTCATATGGTTATATTCCTAAAATTAGGGATAAACATTTGATTTTTTCGGCTGAACTTTGTATTATTCGATTTCGATTGAGAAAAATGTTATTTTTTTCTGAACTAAAATAAATTTGGTTTGGTTGTTCACTTTTAATTTCAATTATGTTATATAAGATAATATGGATTTGAATCTAATATATTTGAATAACTATTATAGTGAATGAGAGGCAACAATTAATCTCAAATCAAATAAATATTTGTTTCTCAATGAATGCTTAATATACAATGTGAATGGTGAAACTACATAAATAAAGTTCCTAAATAGCATATATTTCCATGATATTTGCAATACTATATTTAGGAATTTTTTTATTGCAAAATTAATTGTGTTTCATTTTTTGATAATATTAAAATCAAAAGGTTTCAAATTCTGATCTTCTTAGTGATTTTAGAGATGTTAAAAAGGAAAATAAATAAATATTGACTTCTAAAAGAGAATTAAATCTCTATAACCGACCATATTATTATTATTTTTCCTGTTTTGGCATAATTACAAGAAATTTAAACAAGTATATAAATAATTGTAACCAAACTAGTTGGTCACAATTATTTAGGTAGGTGAATATTCTTTGCAATTTTCAATTGTTACCAAAAGCAATATCATCAAAATTGTTACCAAATTATAGGTACCCTACATTTTATTTTGTTAACCTTTATAAAGTTTTTATTATTGATATAAGGGAGTTCAGGTGAACCCCCTTAGGTGAAAGTTCAAAAAAGATATGCGTGTTATATGATTAAAGATACAATTGGACCTTTTGACACTTACTATAAAGCGAATCCAAATGGTAATAATGATTTACCGTTTCTTGTTGTAAAGTTTTACTTTGGCTATGTAAGCCAAAGTACGATGTTTCTTCTAGAACATGAATACGTTATGGTGAAATATCGCGGGTTGTATTGCTTGGCTTTTATTGGATGAAAGAATAACTTCTCGATTTTATGCGTAAATCAACTACAATGTGTAGCGTTAATTTTTGATAATTCAAAAAATATATTGTCCTTGGCCATATATCAGTAAGAGAGAATATCACCCCGAAACTTGGCTATGAAAAAAATCAGGTCGGTACGCGAGGGGCATGTTGAAAATATAATTAACTAATAAAAATATGTATTTTCTCACAATTTAAGTTTTTAGATGAGATGATCAATGGTATCAAAACATAGAAAAGAACATGAACAATAATTCAAGATTACATTATGAAATATAGAAGAGATACCTAAAGTTGATGACAAACAAATAATGAAAGCAAGTTTGATTTAATTCGAAGACCACCAAAGATGGAATATATATGATTTTTCTTGTTTTTTTTCTTCTTCTGTTTTTTCTTTCTAAAATCTCTCTCACATTCTTCGTCCTCCAAATCTATTTTTTTGTTTGAAAATCCGTCCCCCAAAAATGAAAGAAGAGAAGAGTTTAAAGAGATTAAGAAAATAATGTTTTTTTCTCGAAAATTAAATACCCAATGCATGTTTGAATATTTTTCTTGTCGATGAAACTTTCTTTTCTCCCCAATGTCCACCCAAAAGAGCCAATGATTTTTTTTTCTTTTTCTTTTCTAAGAGAAGACTATTGAAAATGACTTCATTGCCCTTTTAACAGAGGGTGGAGAGGAGGGGGGGGGGGGGGGGGGAGGCTCTTTCTTTAATTCATTAATTTAATAAAAGATAATAGATCATTTGAAATTTTTAAAGAAAACAGGCCCATTTAGTAGAATGCATCAGATTTTAATCATTCAAATCCAAAAGAAAATCAGCTCATTGAAACAAAATTTAAACATTTTGAGGTAAAAAAATTACTAAATAAAAATAAAACAAAATAAATAAAATGCATTAATAAGAAAAATGATCTTACTATATATATATATATATTTTGTAGGACTTATTAAAGACGTCAAAAATTAGGCGTTCACACCTACTCTTGACTACAACACCTAACCTGATACTCAACCTCGATTCGAGATTCAACTTTGACTCCTAACCCAAGTCTTTGATTCTAAATTAATTTATTATATCTTAATAAGGAATATAAAAATATAATACATTTGGAGTTGGTCAAAGAGAATCGAATATACATAATATAGACATAAACTTGTTTATATACAAGTGCAAGGAGTGGTAGAAATATCTCAAACCAAATCAAGCAATTCGAAAAATAATGGAGAATTTCCTCCGTACACACCTTTTATTTCAATTATTTTCTCAAACTTTGATAGTAGTTTTGGATTAACTTTTGATACTGCAACAGATACTTTGTCTTTTGAATATCAATGAAAAATTTGTGAATTTTGCAATCTAAAGTTGTATCCAAATCTACTATTGCTACTCCCTCCGTTCAATTTTAATTGTTATGTTGTGTTTTTCCAAAGTCAGTTTGACTAATTCTCTAAGCTAAATTAAAACATATTAATTCTATGCTTTAAAATAAAATTTTATATTTTTAAAAACTATACCGAAAGTACTACAAGTTGTTACCTTTTTTCATGTCATATGATGAAAAGGTACATCTTCATCTGTTAGTCGAAATTCATATCGTTTTACTTAGAAAAATGAAAGTATGACAACTTAAAAGGAACAGAGGAACTACCTTTTGATGAATCAGTTTCATACCCCACTTCCAATCTAACAAAGCTGGAATAAAAAATTTAAGGCGTGTATGTGAGATCTCGGTCATATTAAATATTTAAAGTTCCAAAATAGGATAAAATCCATTAGATGTTCTTTTTTTAGGAATTTCTTTTATTAAATTAAATATTTTCCTTAAGTTTGACCAAAATATAAAGAGAATCATATCTCTATATTTAACTTTGTGTTTCTTGTTACTTACATGAGCAAATTCAAGCAATTAGCAAAATAAAAATGGAAAAATTTCTCCATTTTCACCTTTTGATATCAATACTTGTTGTGTTGGGAAATGCAAATTCTCTATCACCCCTCAACTCAACTTACATTATGCAAACCAGAAAAAGATTTATGTCTATCGATCCGACTAAGCTTCCCGATCCTCCGATGCCATCCTATACTTTTACTGTCTACCATCGCGATGTATTTGAAAAATCAAAATTCAAGGACTACGACTAATTGCTTGAAAATAGATTTGCTCGATGTTATGCTAGAGCAAGTTATTTAGCTTCGGTTCTTGAATCTCAAGATGGTGAGACGACGCCCCAACTGGTCCCAAAATCAACAGATATTTTCTATGGGAGTGGCGAGTATGTCGCGTCTTTTTTGATTGGTAGTCAAATGACAAAAAATTACTTGCTATTAGACACTGGAAGTGATTTAATTTGGTGGCAATGTGGACCATGTGAGGCTAATAAGTGTTACAAACAAGATCAACCTCTCTATGATTCTACTGTATCCAAAACATTTCGAATAATCGGTTGCAATCATCATGGTAACAAGTGCAGGATTGTAAATCCAGCCTATTATTGCAATCTAGAAAATTTTCAGTGTAGATATGATATGCATTACGGTGATAATTCACAAACAAAAGGTTTTATAGCAGACGACGTGATTACTTTTCTCGTAGGACATTGGTCATCTAGGGTTACATTTGGATGTAGCAAAGATCAAACCGGTGAACTAAATTTCACTTCTTTCGCGTCTGGGATTGTTGGACTTGGACGCGATCTCCCAGATGGATATTCGTTGCCATCGCAGTTTGGGGGGAACGTAATGTCTATGTGTCTACCATCTTTTGATTCAGGAAAAGGATCGGTCCTGAGTTTCCAAACTAGCAAGTGGCCAAGAGCAAAATCAGCAGAGTTGTTGTTTAATTATAGGTACCCTTCGTTTTACTTTGTAAACATTTATAAAGTTTTTATTAACGATAGGGAGGTTCCGGTGAGCCCCTCGTGGTGGAATTTCAATGGACCTATGATGAACGGTGGAATGTTCGTGGATACAGGGACAAGTTATACAGCTTTTCCTCATGATTTCTATACTGTATTCCGTTACATATTCAGAGAAGAAGTGAATGATATTCCCATGGCTGAAATTCCTGTCCAACCTTTCGACACTTGCTACAAGGAAGATCCAAATGGTCGCGATCTATACTTTCCTGTAGTGAAGTTGTACTTTGGGAGCGTTAACTCGAGTACAATGTTGTTTCTGGCACAACAACAAGTTGTTGTGCACTATCGCGGGCTTTACTGCTTGGCTTTCGTTGGATGGAATAGTGAGAGATCAGTATTAGGCATGGCTCAACTCCAAGGTGTAGGATTAACTTTTGATACTGTAGCAAGTACTTTGTCATTTGACATAGATGCATGTGATTGAGTATAAATATAAAGCCAAACTCTTTTTATCTCTTGAGAATCTTCGTCTTTTTTATTTCCTGCCAAACTGTAACATAGTAAGTTGGAGTATTCAGCTGACACAGTGGAGATAACTTGAGGTGTCATAATCCTAAAATTGGAGTGTTTAGTTGTCTGCTATGACAAAGTTAAAGTGTCACAGCAATGATTGAATTATACATATACAATGATTTTTTTTTTTTTAAAAAAAAACACAAACAGGATTTAGAAGCAAAGTATATCATTAAATTAGCATGTCCTCGTTTAACATTCGACATTATAATCTTTATGTAACGTGTTCACCAATCAAACTATCCTTTCGTGGGGACAATACTCTGATTCTTTTCCCCTGAAGTGGACGAATATTGTTGGACAGAAGGAGTATAATTGATGAGATGTAAATAGGAATTTTAATTAATAAAGTTCCTAAATAGCAGATCCCTTGAGATTTATAAATGCTCTTTTTAGGAATGTCTTTCTTACAAAATAGAACATTTTCCTTAATTGGACAAAGATATAATTAAAGAGAATATTTAAATATGTGTTTCTTCCTATTTGCTTAAACAAATTGAAGCAATTAGCAAAATGCCAATGGAAAAGATCCTCCATTTTCATCTTTTCACTTCTATTATTTTCTCAATTCTATTAGTTGTGTTGGGAAATACAAATAAAAATTCTCTATCACCCCTCAACTCAACTTACATAATGCAAGCTAGAAAAAGATTTATGTCTCTCGATCCGACTAAGCTTCCCGATCCTCCAATGCCATCCTATACGTTTACTGTCTACCATCGCGATGTATTTGAAAAATCAAAATTCAAGGACTACGACTCGTTGCTTGATCATAGACTTGCTCGATCTCATGCTAGAGCAAGTTATTTGGCTTCGGTTCTTAAATCTCAAAATGGTGCACAACGAGGTGAGGTGCTCGAGCTTGTCCCAAAATCAACGGATACTATATACAGAAATGGTGAGTATGTCGCGACTTTTTTGATTGGCACTCAAATGATCAAAAATTACTTGTTAATAGACACTGGAAGTGATTTAGTTTGGTGGCAATGTGGACCATGTGAGGCGTGTTACGAACAAGATCAACCTCTATATGATTCTACTGCATCCAAAACATTTCGAATACTTGGTTGTAATAAATATGGTTTGAGATGCAGGACTGTGGATCCAGCCTTTCAGTGTAATCAAGAAAATTTTGAGTGTAGATATGATTTGGTATACGGGGATCACGTGCAAACAAAAGGTTTCATAGCAGATGATTTGATTACTTTTAATTTAGACGATCATCGAACCATTAGGATCACATTTGGATGTAGCAAAGATCAAACTGGTGAAAAGAATTTCAGTGCTTTCTCTGCTGGGATTCTTGGCCTTGGTCGCGGCGATGGTCAATATTCTTTACCATCGCAATTTGGGGGTCACATAATGTCCATGTGTCTACCAACTTTTAGTTCAGGAAAAGGATCAGTTCTAAGTTTCCATACAAGCAAGTGGCCAAGAGCAACATCAGCAAAATTGATATTTAACTATAAGTTCCCTTCATTATATTATGTCAACATTTATAAAATATTTGTTAACGATCGAGAAGTTCCAGTGAATCCTTCATGGTGGAAATTTAAATCAGATATGGGTGGTGGAATGTTGGTAGATACAGGGACAACTTTTACCTTTCTACCTCATGATTTTTATATCTTACTCCGTTACATATTCAGAGATGAAGTACGAGATATTCCTACAGCCGAAGATCCAAGCAATACTTTCGACACTTGCTATAAGGAAGATCCGAGTGGTGTTAACTTATACTTTCCTGTAGTGAAGTTGTACTTTGGCAGCGTAAACTCGAGTACAATGTTGCTTCTGACACAAGAACGAGTTATTGTGAACCATCGTGGAGTCTACTGCTTGGCTTTTGTTGGATGGGATAACGATTTTTCAATACTAGGCATGACTCAACTCCAAGGAGTAGGATTAACTTTTGATAGTTCAACAAGTTCTTTGTCATTCGACATAGATGCATGTGATTGAGTATAAAAATTGGTACTAAATGTTATTCTGTTTTGTTAGTCGCATTGATAGATGCCTTGGAACAAATTCTACAGTCATTTTACCCACCAACTAGTCTTTCTGATTCTGTTTCTGTTTATTGGTTAACCTTATAAATACAGGTTACTATAAGAATAACAAAAGGTACTTGCTAGTAGACACTGGCATTGATTTAGTTTGGTGGCAATGTGGACCATGTCGAGTAAATAAGTGTTACGAACAAAAATATGAACCTTTATATGATTTAACTAAGTCAAAAACATATCGAGAACTTGATTTCATTGCACAAAGTACAATATGTTTATTAAAGCCCAAGGTTTTCGAATATCGTGAGTATGATAATACATTTGTCAAGAACAAGAGGTTGGATTGCAGAATACGTGATTACTTTTGTTTTTAGACCAAAATCCGGTAAGGATTCTTTTTGGATGTGGCAGAAATCAAACGAGTGGAACAGAGTCTAGTGGTGAATATTCTGGAATTGCTGGCCTCGTACATATACCACGTCGCACTTATATGAAGTTATCAACTTCAAGGTATAAGATTAACTTTTGATACTGCGACTAATACTTTGTCTTTTGACTTAGATGCATGTAATTGATTGAGTATCTATGAAAAAAAATTTACAAGTTGTACCCAAATCTACTTTTACTAGTTTGTTTTCATTCTAAAGATATGACATATGAGCCCAACTCGACCCAAAAAGCTAAACTCGACTCCAAAAGCTAGCTCATGAGGGATGATCGTCCAATTTCATATAAGCAGGCCGCTGGTCCATTCACCAACCAATGAGGGACTTTGACTTATTTTAACACCCCTCACACTTCACGCCCAAGTCCAACTGGAGTGTGGACCGGGAACCCAAATGGTGATGATCCTTACTCTGATTTCATGTAAAGTTATGACACACACCTTAACTTAACTACAAAAGTTAACTCATCAGTGGAGAATTGTTTATGTTCATATAAGCAAAACCACCGGTCAATTCCCCATGTGGGATTTTGACCCATTCTAACACTCCATTGACACCCAAGCCTAACTGGAGCTTAGATCGGGAGCCCAAGTCAATTCCCCAATAGATGTGGGATTTTGACCCATTCAGGTGTGAATTGGACCTTCTAGATTATTCTTGTTTAATTTTAGTAAATTAAGAAACAAGCAAGTTTCAATGTCACCTGGAAATTTGTTGATCGCGGGATCAAAAGTTACTCTAAATCCGATTAATTTATTTTGATATATCTCAACGAATGGTTACCATATAGCTTCTTGTTTGAAAAAACAACAATCTTGAACGTCTCATGGAAACTCACCCCATAACTTGTATGTCTTCTTTGTTTATGAAAATCTCGCATTTTTTCTGATCCCAACAACATCTTACCTAGAAAACTAGTAAGCTCAAATTTATTGGTAGTTTCTCAAACTCACTGCAAGAATTTCAACGAAATGTATTTGTATGTATATTGTGTGATTTGCATGTATATGAAATACCAATTACATGAGAGATTGGCGAGCGAGATGGAACAGATCGGCAAGGGTGGTGAGCGTCCACTCGAATACAATATATCTAAAATAAACTACACCTAATTTTGACCTCATGAATCTTAGATTTATGTGACTAAATGTATCTAGAGGCACCAAAATTGGGTAAAATCTCCAAATTTGCATCATAAAACAATACAGCAAGGCCAGCCCAATCCTATCAAATCACAATGTGCAAGGCCAACCCATCATTTCAAGACCTTTGCCAACAAATTTTTTCTCTCAATTTAAAAATTAATCCTTTAAAAAAAAAAAATTTATTTATTAGAAAAAATAATAAATAAGGAGTCAAATTTTGATCCTTTTACAGTTGTACTAAGAAAATCTACTATTTGTCTTTATGAATTAAATATATAATTCATTTTATTGTTGGTCAAAAGATAATCAATTGAATATGCAATTCATAGATTTCATGAGATATATTAACTCTCTTTTTAGAAATTTCTTTGTTCCTATTTGCTTTAACAAATTAAATCAATTGACAGAATACCAATGGAGAAGATCCTCCATTTTCATCTTTTCACTTTTATTATTTTCTCAATCCTACTTTTTGAATTGGGAAATACAAATAAAAACTCTCTATCACCCCTCAACTCAACTTACATAATGCAATCTAGAAAAAGATTTATGTCTCTAGATGTCACTAAGCTTCCCGATCCTCCGATGCCATCTTATACTTTTACTGTTTACCATCGCGATGTGTTTGAAAAATCAAAATTCAAGGACTACGACTCGTTGCTTGAAAATAGACTTGCTCGATGTCATGCTAGAGCAAGTTATTTAGCATCAATTCTTGAATCTCAAAATGGTGCAATACGAGGTGAGGTGCTCGAGCTTGTCCCAAAATCAACGGATACTATATACAGAAATGGTGAGTATGTCGCGACTTTTTTGATTGGCACTCAAATGATCAAAAATTACTTGTTAATAGACACTGGAAGTGATTTAGTTTGGTGGCAATGTGGACCATGTGTTGCGTGTTACAAACAAGATCAACCTCTATATGATTCTACTGCATCCAAAACATTTCGAATAATCGGTTGTGATAAATATTCTTTGAGATGCAGGACTGTGGATCCAGCCTTTCAGTGTAATCAAGAAAATTTTGAGTGTAGATATGATTTGGTATACGGGGATCACGTGCAAACAAAAGGTTTCATAGCAGATGATTTGATTACTTTTAATTTAGACGATCATCGAACCATTAGGATCACATTTGGATGTAGCAAAGATCAAACTGGTGAAAAGAATTTCAGTGCTTTCTCTGCTGGGATTCTTGGCCTTGGTCGCGGCGATGGTCAATATTCTTTACCATCGCAATTTGGGGGTCACATAATGTCCATGTGTCTACCAACTTTTAATTCAGGAAAAGGATCAGTTCTAAGTTTCCATACAAGCAAATGGCCAAGAGCAACATCAGCAAAACTGTTATTTAACTATAGGTACCCAATATTTTATTATGTCAACATTTATAAAGTTTTTGTTAACGATCGAGAAGTTCCAGTGAGCCCTTCATGGTGGAAATTTACATCAGATATGAATGGTGGAATGATAGTAGATACAGGGACAACTTTTACCCGTTTACCTCATGATTTTTATGTCGTATTCCGTTATATATTCAGAGCAGAAGTAGAAGATATTCCTATGGTTGAAGATCCAGGGAATATTTTCGACACTTGCTATAAGGAAGATCCAAGTGGTCGTAATTTATACTTTCCTGTTGTGAAGTTGTACTTTGGCAGCGTAAACTCGAGTATGATGTTGCTTCTGACACAAGAACGAGTTATTGTGAACTATCGTGGAGTCTACTGCTTGGCATTTGTTGGATGGGATAGTGATCTTTCAATATTAGGCATGACTCAACTCCAAGGAGTAGGATTAACTTTTGATAGTTCAACTAGTACTTTGTCATTTGACATAGATGCATGTGATTGAGTATAAAAATTTGTTATTAAATGTTATTCTGTTTTGTTAGTCGCATTAATAGATGCCTCGGAACAAATTCTCTCAGTCGTCTTTTTTTCCAACCTTCTTTTTTTGTTATTGCATTCTTGCCTAAGAGAAATATTTGCAATTCTGAATTGGCAATTTAGTGTTAAAACGAGACACGGAGTGGGAAATATAGATTTTTACATTTTTGTGTGCTATAGTCCATGAATTTTGGTTAATATGTGACCTCGGTCATTTTTTTGATACTTTTGATACTTTAGCAAATACTTTGTCATTCGACATTGATGCATGTGATTGAGTATAAAAATTGGTTGTGATGATAATAATAATGCTCTATTTATTTGCAATCATGGTTCTACATTACTGCTTCTAATCAGAGACGGAGCCAGAATTTTTTAGATTATTTATACGTATTAAATGATTTTTCTTTTTAAAACAAAAAACAAAAAACAGGATTTAGAACCAAAGCTGCTGAATTGCCATATTTGTCTCAGCCCATGCTTCTAGTCCTTGGGCAACTGCATTTCAGGGTCCCCTGTTTGGTCGTGGACTCGAGCAATCGCAGCAACAAGTTCGGTTAATTTTGATATATCCGAGGGGATGGTTCGACCACTACAACAAAAATAATTATTAGCGGCAAGTAATTCTTAATTGCCGCTAAATATGTTTTGTTAGCGGCAATTGACACTCTTTGTATATGTCCCTAAAGCCTTTGGCGATATTGGTTCTAATGGCTCTTAAATAATGTCGGTAAAACCTTAAGTCTAATAATTTTCGAAATTCGGCCAAGAAGCCGATATATTGAAAGGTCGATCAACAAAAAGTATAAATATGCACCATTTGTTAGAGAACGGGGTAAATATGTACCACTTTTTTAACGAGGGTTACACACACTCCAAATCGCAAAGTTAAAAGACATATTTTACCCCATTTCCCTATCTTGTATGACATGAATGGTTCTTTACGAAATTTTTGTTTTTCCTAAAACATGGTCTGCTAAGTGCGAGAATGATAGCCTTGGAGCAAGTCAAAGTTATTTCCATGTGATTTATAGGTCAATGGTTCAAGTCATGCAAGTGAAAATTTTTAGCTCAATCCTATCAAATCACGTTGGGCTACGCTCAGCTATACAAGCCCATATTTTGCCAACAAATTCATGCTTGCATTAATGAATGATTCCTGAAAAAGAAATACTTTAATTTTATTTGACAAAATAATAAACTATGATCCTTTTGCAGTTATGGTGATATTATTCATTTCGTAGTTGGTCAAGAGAGAATTAAATTTACATATTAATTTGTGTATATATATATATATGAGTGCAAGGAGAGGTAGACATATCTCAAACCAAATCAAATTAGAAATATAATGGAGAAGTTCCTCCATATTCACCTTTTGATTTCAATTATTTTCTCAATTTTGATTGTAGTTTTGGGCTATGAAAAATCTTTTTCATTCCTTAACTCAAGTTATATCAAGGATGCTAGAGAAAGATTTATGTCTTTTGATACAACTAATTTTCTCGATCCTCCGAGGCCATCCTATACTTTTTCCATTTACAATCGTGCTTTGTTTGAAAAGTCAAAGTTCAAGGACTACGACTCGTTACTTGAGAGTAAGCTAGCTCGTTCTCAAGCTAGAGCAAATCATTTTGCATCGATTCTTGAGAATGGTAACTCGATTGGTGCAAATGGAACTCAAACAAGGCCACATGAGAGTAAAAGGGAGGTTCCGAAAACAACAAGTGTACATTTGGTAGAAGGTGAGTATGTTGCAACTTTTACTATTGGCAGTGAAGAAACAAAATCTTACTTGCTAATAGACACAGGAAGTGATTTAGTTTGGTGGCAATGTAAGCCATGTAGACCAAATAAGTGTTACAGTCAAAATAATCCTATATATGATTCAACTAAGTCTAGAACATACCGACAACTCGATTGCATTGTGGAAGCTTCTAGTTGTCATGTCGAGTCCGGGGGATATCAATGTAGTGTGTTTGGTAATGAGTGTCTCTATGATTACAAATACGTGGATGGATCGATGACAAAAGGTTGGATTGCAGAAGACGTGATTACTTTTTATTTAGACCTAAGTCGGGTAAGGATTCTTTTCGGATGTGGAATAGATCAAATGAGTGGAAGGCAATTTAATGGTGAATTTTCAGGAATTGCAGGGCTGGGGCGTAGAGTGTTGACTGGTGGATACTCTTTACCGTCACAGCTTGAGGCAGACATAATGGCGATGTGTCTACCGGGAACTTACTCCATGAAAGCATCAACAATTAGCTTCCACACAACGCCGTTTAACAAGACAACATCAGCAAGACTAGTACCAACTTCCGAATTTCCCAATTTTTATTTTGTCAACCTTTATAAAATTTTCATCGATGATAAGGAACTTCCATCTTTTCCATCATTGTCGAGGAATCATGACATGAACGGTGATTGCATCGTGGATACAGGAACAATTATGTCCCGTTTCCCAAGAGATTATTATATTCTATTTCGCGACACATTCAGAAAGGAAGTAGAAGGTATTCCTATGGTGGAGGCTCCACTTGGAGATTTCGACACTTGCTATATAGAGGATCCAGGTGTGGTACCAACATTCCCCGTTGTGAAGATGTACTTCGCCCACCAAAGCCCGGATAATTTGCTATTACTGCAACAACTACGAGTCGTGGTGCACATTAGGGGGCTATTCTGTCTGGCATTTTTGCCATGGGACTTAAACGTCGCAATGCTAGGAAATCATCAACTCCAAGGTATAGGATTAACTTTTGATACTGGAACAAACACTTTGTCTTTCGACTTAGATGCATGCTAATGAGTGTATCTATAAAATTTCTCTGTGTCGAAATTTAATCCAATCATAATATAAAGTCATATCCACATGGGGTATTGTTTTACAAAACGGCTTGTGATTGTGGCGTAGTTATTGCATTTTAGCAATACATATACATATGGTTCTTCAACATAAATACATGGTCTGAGTCAAAGCTACATGTACCTTTGGTAGCTCCGCCCCTGCTTCTAGTCCATTTCAGGGTCCCCTGTTTAGTTATGGACTTGAGCAATCGCAACAATAGTCTGATACGCTTGTTGCATCGTCGACCTTTGATCAGGAATAAATTTTCATGCAGTTACTTGCAAGTTCAAGTAGTTGCATTACCACATCAAGAGGACTGGCAAAGGGGCTGCTCGACAAATTTAGACGCGAGCAGCTCAATATGTAAGATTCTTATCTCAGTAAAAGCTCGAGAACACAACACCAAATCGATAGACATCTCTTTTTGTATGTTGTGAAGTCTATAATTTTATTTTTACAAGTATTTTATTATAAAATATATTTTTCTTATTATTTTAACATTTTTTTTCTTTTTGTTTTTTCTCATTCTTTCTTCTTTCTTTTCAAAAATCCATTGTCAGCTCCATCCATTGAAACTTCTTACTTTCAATGTCACCATTTTTACCATAATTTTACCTTTTTTTTTAATTATTATTAGTTTCTCTCTTTAAATTTAAAACTTTATCCAAATATTTTCTTACATTTCGAACAATTTAATAAATTCATTAGTTTTCAAGATGATTAGGAAGTATCATGTAGCTTTTTTTATTTGATTTCAATTAAATTCTTTCAGTTTTTGGAAAATTAATTGATTCTTTTAATTATTATTTCTTATTTTGAATTTATATGAAAATGAGGTAGTTGATGATACCTTCAAAATTTTAACTTTTCTTAGAAAAATAATTAATTTTGTTATCAATAATTCAATAAAGTCTAAATAACAGTATAAATTCTATAAAAAAAATTGACCGGAGAAGAAGAATTTGAAAAGAAAAAAAATGAAGTGGGGTTCAATTTGAAATGGGAGGTGGGAGGTGAAGAAAAAAATGAAGGATGAATCACTTGAAAGTGGGATGTGGAAGATGAAATGAAATTTAAGATACATTAAAATTAAAATTCAAAAAGTAAGAGAGAGAAAAATAAAGAAAGAAAATATATAACGGAAAAACTTAAAATGAAAAAAAAAATTACATTTTAAAGTAAATTAACGTGTGTCATGTAATGATTGGTGTGTGAATTCACTTGCTTATTAAAACTTTGAATTGTATAATAATATATGGTCAAAATTATTTAGTGGAATAATATGACAATCTCAAGAAGATAATTTTTAAAACATGTAGTCTTAACCGAGTCATAACCCTTGTTCGGCTTTAAAAGCTTGTCACTAAGAGTAAAATGAGAAGTTTAAGTATTTCCATGTTATTTATAAGTCACAGGTTCAAGTCGTACAAGTGAAAACTCTTAAGAGCAAAGCATTACATAGACTTCTTAATTCTTTTTTAAAATATGGAAGGAAGTTAGGAAGTACACCTTCTTCTAAATGAGCTCTAATAATTTTAGCCCAATCCTATCAAATCACGCTGGGCTCACCAGCCCAGTAATACATGCTTCCATTTAAGAATGATTCCTTAAAAATAAATACTTTAATTTTATTGGACAAAATAATAAATTTTGATCCTTTTTGCATTTATGGTAAGAAAATCTATTATTTGTCTTAATAAGGAATATCATTCATTTTTGTAGTTTGTCAAAAAGGAATTAAATCTACATATTAACTAGTATATATATGGGTGCAAGGAGTGGTAGACATATTCAAACCAAATCAAGCAATTGGAAAAACAATGGAGAAGTTCATCCATGTTCACCTTTTGATTTCAATTATTTTCTCAATTTTGATTGTAGTTTTGGGCTATGAAAAATCTTTTTTATTCCTTAACTCAAGTTATATCATGGATGCTAGAGAAAGATTTATGTCTTTTGATACAACTAATCTTCTCGATCCTCCGAGGCCATCCTATACTTTTTCCATTTACAATCGTGCTTTATTTGAAAAGTCAAAGTTCAAGGACTACGACTCGTTACTTGAGAGTAAGCTAGCTCGTTCTCAAGCTAGAGCAAATCATTTTGCATCGATTCTTGAAAATGGTAACTCGATTGGTGCAAATGGAACTCAAACAAGGCCACATGAGAGTAAAAGGGAGAAAGGAGAGGTTCCGAAAACAACAAGGGTACATTTGGTAGAAGGTGAGTATGTTGCAACTTTTACTATTGGTAGTGAAGAAACAAAATCTTACTTGCTAATAGACACTGGAAGTGATTTAGTTTGGTGGCAATGTAAGCCATGTAGACCAAATAAGTGTTACAGTCAAAATAATCCTATATATGATTCAACTAAGTCTAGAACATACCGACAGCTCGATTGCATTGTGGAAACTTCTAGTTGTCATGTCGAGTCCGGGGGGTATCAATGTAGTGTGTTTGGTAATCAGTGTCTCTATGATTACAAATACGTGGAGGGATCGATGACAAAAGGTTGGATTGCAGAAGACGTGATTACTTTTTATTTAGACCTAAGTCGGGTAAGGATTCTTTTCGGATGTGGCATAGATCAAACGAGTGGATCACACTTCAATGGCGAATATTCAGGGATTGCAGGGATCGGGCGTAGAGTGTTGAAAGGTGGATATTCTTTACCATCGCAATTGGAGGCAGACATAATGGCAATGTGTCTACCGGGAACTTACTCCACGAAAGCATCAACAATTACCTTCCATAGATCGCCATTTAACAAGACAACATCAGCAGCTCTGTTACCAAATTCAGGATTCCCTAACTTTTATTTTGTCAACCTTTATAAAATCTTCATCAATGATAAGGAAATCCCATTTTTCCCATCATTGTCGCGGAATTTTGGAAATTATGACATGACCGGTGGTTGCATCGTGGATACAGGAACAGTTATGTCCCGTTTCCCAACAGATGTTCATACTGTATTCCGTGACACATTCAGAAATGAAGTACGAGGTATTCCTATGATGGAAGTTCCACTTGGAGCTTTCGACACTTGCTATATAGAGCAACCAGGTGTGGTACCAACATTCCCCGTTGTGAAGATGTACTTCGGCTATGAAAGCCCGGATAATTTGTTGTTGCTGCAACAACTGCGAGTCGTGGTGCACATTAGGGGGCTATTCTGTCTGGCATTTCTGCCATGGGAACAAAACATCGCAATCATAGGAAATCATCAGCTCCAAGGTATAGGATTAACTTTTGATACTGGAACAGACACTTTGTCTTTTGACTTAGATGCATGTTAGTTGGTGTATCTATAAAATTTCTCTATGTCGAAATGTAATTTGTGTCTTTTGATCTTTAATTCAATCATTAAATAAAGTTGAAAGATTATTTATACATATGAAATGGTTCGCCAACATAAATACATGACTTGAGCCAAAGCTACACGTCCCTTTGGTGGCTCCGCCCCTGCTTCTAGTCCGAGTGCAATTGTATTTCAGAGTCCCCTGTTTGGTCACAGACTCGAGCAATCGCAGCAACAGTCTGATATACTTGTTGCATAGTTGGCCTTTGATCCGGAATAAATTTCATGCAGTTACTTGCAAGTTCAAGTAGTTGCATTACCATATTATCAAATCCTTGGCCTAGCAGTAGTTTATCCACATCAAGAGGACAGGCAAAAGAGCTGCTCGACAAATTTAAACTCGAGCAGCTCAGTATGTAAGATTCTTTCCTCGTTAAAAGCTCGAGAAGCACAACCCCAAATCGATAAACATCTTTTTTGTATGTTGTGAAGTCTATAGACTCGACTATCGGAAACAGACTCAAGTTGGAATCTATGTCATTTGTTTTTGCAAGTGTTGCCTCCCAAAAATTGGATAACTTAGGATCGAAATTTTCATCGAGCAAGATACATTGTGTGCTTATGTTACCATGCACGACATGGAAATTTCCACCATCGTGAAGCCAAGTCAGGGCTTTCGCGATACCTAAAACAATTTTAACCCTCAAAGGGAAGTCCAAGAGTCTTGCCTTATCATCGGTTGAATGCAGCCACTCATGTAGGTTTCCATTAGGCATGTATTTGTAAACCAGAATTCGCTCGTCCCTCTCATAACAAAAACCGATTAAAGGCACCAAATTCGGATGCCTCAAACTACCTAGAGTAGTGATCTCAGAAACAAACTCTTCCTCCAAATCCTCTGAAACATGAAACCTCTTTATGGCAACAGTCCATCCATTTGGAACCAGTGCTTTGTACACTTTCCCTAGCATCCCGTGTCCGATTTCATTGTCTTGGCTGAAATTCATAGTCGCCGTTGATAGTTCCATAAAACTCATTCTTGTAACAATCTTCTCCATCTTTGAAACCTGAGGAAAAGAACATAGCTACCATATTTAGCAATAGTTCGACTAAGTAGTCCCCTTTCGTTTGACTGGACACAAATTTTAAGACAAAAGAAGACAAGTTCCTTAACTTGTAATCTTAAACGTGCCATAACCCTTGTATGGCTTGCGACTAAGTTTAATAAGAAGACGTTTGAAAGCAAGTGTAATGTTTACCTTTGGATCGTTGTTTACTTCTTCTCCTCGAGGCCATTCATTTTCATCAATCACCATTACCTTTGTTCTCTTTTTGATGAATAGAAACATCTTGTTTACGCGAGGTAAACCAAAGAAGAAAAGATATATACCAAGTACAGTAAAAAGTGACCAACCAGTTACAAAACCACAAGCAAACTGTACACGACGGTTCATTAAAGTACTCAACATATTATGATGGAACCCGACGCGTTTTGTTGCACATGCTTTCAGAGGACCACCACAAAGTCCTGGATTATTTGCATAACTTTCAGTTTGAAAAGTTGCATTGATAAACCTTGGCACTGGCCCTGTTAACATGTTGTTAGTCACATTAAAGTACTTGAGTCGACCTAACGAGCCAATTTCAGGTGGGATTGGACCTTCTAGTTTATTGTCGTCTAATCTGAGGGAATTAAGATAAGAGCAATTTGCAATGTTACTTGGGATCGCGCCTGAGAAATTGTTGCTCGAGAGGTCAAGCATTACAGTTAATCCGATTAATTTTGATATATCCCAAGGAATGGTACCATATAGCTCGTTGGACGAAAGATCTAGAGAAATTATAGAAGTGCAATTTTGTATGCCTCGCGGAAACTCACCTTTTAGTCTCATGCCTGGAAGACTAATGGATAAAACTCTGGTCTCATCAGGATGCCAGCATTGTATTCCTGCAAATTTACATATAAAACCTTCTCTCTGATCATCGAACTTCCACGTTGTATTCAAGAAATTTAAAGGGTCTTCTAATGAGTTTTTTATCGACATCAAGCAATCAATGTCACTCTGTACCGCGTTACATATTAGAGAAAAAATGCAAAGTAGTATGAAAAATGGTAGTACTAAGTAAAGTATGTTGTGTTTGCACATTGTGGAGATGGAATTTTTTTTTAAAAAAGTTATATTTGCTTTGGCAATTGTGGTGTAATATATTGATTGATTTTTGCAAAAATGGACAAGAGTACTTACTTGGGTCAATTGCATGGTAGCATATTTCCAACACATTTTCCACAACACGTTTGACACCACACAACTTTGGGTGTGGTCCTTTTCTAGATCCATGTCTATATATATAGAGATATATTGTATAAATATGTCATTTTTTAACTTAATTGATATCAATTAATATCTATGTTTTCTAATTTTGAGTGTGCAGAAACAGATATTTTCATTTATATAAAATTATACGAATAAACATATATGTCATAATACACGTAAAATTCCACGTTAGAGCGTTCGTATTATCACTCATCCGACATGCAAATATTCTTTGTTCATGTTTTGACTAGTCAAAGTTGGCAATTGTGGTGTAATTTACTGATTGCTTTTTGCAAAAATGGACAGCAGTTGACTTGAGTCAATTGCACATTACACATTCTTTACTCAGTCTATATTATCTCGGTCCTTCCTCGAACCCTATGCAAAAATTATTATGTAAAAAAAAAATATTTATTTTGATTTATAATTATTTTTTTAAAAGTAAATTTATACGACTAGACATGGAGGCTAAAAGAAATAAGTACAAAGAGGCTAGCTCCTTGCCTTACCAATCCTAATGAGATACCTATCCTTCTACTAGTTAACCATCATAAAGAAAATACGAGCTAGAGAAAACTAGATATTCTATGATTATCACAAAGCTTATAATAACATTCAATTGGGCCCTTCTTCTTTTTATTCGATTGTTTGTATTTATTCTAACTTTTGTATTAACTTAATTAAATTCTCCGATCCATTTTATGTTATATTTATTCATTTTTTACACTTATCAATAATTAGTGGTGACTTTTTAGTCCTTTATTTTTCTGATATTTTTTCTTTCAATTAATTATGTGATTATATCTACACAAAAATTCAAAATGAAGGGTTGGATGGTCACATTTACACACTTTTATTTACATATTAAATCTTACGATGAATTTAAGTTATAAATATTGATATAATGTAATTTTTTCATAATATCAATATAATTTAACATCTTATTGCATGTTATATAAATATTTATTCGATATGACTAACCAAGATTTTAATTAAATAAAATATTTACCTAATCAGGTGGAAAAAAAAAACTTATCTTTTTTCCTAAGATGATCAAAAGTTATTTTTAACTATCAAATTTTCTTGGAATAATGATGTCGAGAGGGGAACTTTCGAAATTAATTCAAAATTTCGAAAGAGAAATAATTTAAATCATTCCTTAGAAAAGGTCACCTTACACTTTAGATATCTGTTCGCGGATGACCTAACTTGTGCTGTGAATCAGTTTTACTCTCCTCCATTAATTATCTTTTAAACGACTTGATTTGAGTAAACATTTATATCACACCATTAGTGCACAATTATTATTTTTTATTTTTGCATAAAACTCTGTGAAAAAAGAACCTGAAACAAGGGAAGAGAATAATACAAATTAATTAGTTTCTCAATTAAGTAATATATGTTCTTAATTATGAAAGATATATTTGGCCTTTTTGTATATTCAATTCAATATGCAAATCTCACATTGGCACATTTAGTGGATTTTGATTTTTTTTTTATGCATTTTTGATAATATCTTCCATTAATCCCTTGATGTTTTTTTTTTATTAATCATGATAGAAAATATGCTTGAATATTTCCTTTCTATTTGTACATTTTTCAACGTCTCATATTTCCATAAATTTGTAGTTCAAATCTAACAACTTCCTTTTAAAGTTATCAAATGTATTCAACATTTAAATATTTCTTTCTTTTCATAAAATATATTCTTCTAAAAAAAACAAATAATTTATTCATTTATTATTTTGAACTTCTTTTTTAACTTGTACAAATATAATTGATCTTCTACTCTATTGTGCATCTACATACAAAAAAAAATAAAATGATTAGAAAAATAGTATTAACTTTGTAACAATCGGCTAAATCTTCAGTTGGGTATTATTTGAATGGAAAAATTACATGAATAGATACATTTTTAAAAATAATTACTGATTTTAGCGATATTTTTGTTTATTACCATTTACAGCAATATTGTGATAAATCTGTAATATGTATTAAAAGTGAATTATGTATGCAATATATTTGAATTACAATTGTTTTTAAAATATATTATGTTTGTTTGTTAAAAAATTGTCACCTTGTATTATAAGTGTATTAAAACGTGTGATAAATGTATTATCCATCATTAGAAATTGTATTATATTTGAATAATAAATTTATCTTTGTAATATGTATTAAACTTGCATTATAAATGCATTAAAAATAGTCAAGTGAAAAAAAAATGTTATTACTATAAATGATAAATATTTTTTTTATTATAGTATATTTATGTAAGTTTCCCTTATTGAATATCATATTATTAAATCGAAAATTAATTTACCGAATATCGAATAACTAATTCAAAATTTAAAATTTTAATATTTATTTTTTACTACTAATTACAGAGTTATCGAAATCAAAATTTAATAATCTCAAACCGAATACCAAACGACCACCCCAACCTAAACTTCCATTTTGGACCTTTCTTTTCTTAAAGTAATAGAAGGATATTAATTATTTATCGTTTAATTTGTAGAATATTTTCTATTCATAGGATCGTCATAAATATTATTTTAATGATGACTATTGTATTTTGATTTAGACATGTTTTTTTCTTCCATGTATTCTCATAATATATATCTTCTTTTCAATATTTGTTTTGATCTTCACAATATCTTTCTTCATTAAATAAATTTGTATACCAAAAAAACAAAATTAGCACAACCAGATAATCTTTAATTATACGAGGGTCTCTCAGATCACTATGTCGGTGTATATAAATGATGCACAAACTTCAAACAAATTGATCAATTCTAAAACTAAATTCCAATATGGAATACCTACTCCTTATTACTCTTATTCTTATGTCAATGTTTCATTTGAATTCATTTGCTTCTAATTTGATCAATGAAAAATCATACTTCAAGGTTAATTCTACTGCCCTTAAACAAGCTAGAAAAGCCTTCATGGCTTTTGATACATCTAACCTTCAAGATCCTCCAATGCCCCCTAAATCTTTTAGTGTTTACCATCTCGACCTTTTTGAAAAGTCAAAATTCAAAGACTACGACTCTGTATTCAATAATCGTCTTTCTCAAGACAATGCCAGCGCAACATACCTATCCTCAATGCTAAAATCCCACAATAGTGCTAAAAATGTCCTTGATGACCAAATCCTAAAGGTAACACCTACTATGTACTTGAGAGGTCATTATGTTGCAACATTTTTACTTGGAAGTGAAAAAATGCACAACTTGTTACTAATAGATACTGGAAATTACTTCACTTGGTGGCAATGTGCACCATGCATTGAAGACAAATGTTACAAACCACAATTTTATACAATATACAACTATACCACATCAAACACATATAGAAGTTTGGATTGTGTTACAAATAGTTCAACTTGCATAACAACCACCTCTGATTTTCATTGTTCATTAGAAACTAAATCATGTTTCTATGTACATGTCTATGACAATGGTGAAACAACAAAAGGATTCGTCGCGTCGGATATCATAACATTTCCATCAGACAATACACAAGCAAGGATTAATTTTGGATGTAGTGTTGATCAAAAAAGTGGTAGTGATTTTAGTGGTACATTTTCTGGGATTGTTGGTCTAAGTAAAAAATTAAGTGCAAAAACAACAGGAGGATATTCATTACCATCACAATTAGGTTCATCATTATTTGCATTATGTCTACCAAGCTCAAAATCAACACAACCATCTATACTAACGTTTAATAAAGCTCCTTGGATATATGGAACAGAGGCAAAGTTTGTGAAAAATCGATTAAACCCTCATTTATACTATGTTAATCTTTATAAAATTTTCATCAACGATAAGGAAGTCCCCGTGGATCCATCGTGGTGGAGTGGTAAGAAAGATGATCATGGTGCAATGGTTGATACAGGGTCGTTGATAACGCGATTTCCTCATGACTTATACATAGTTTTTAGATACATATTTAGAGAAGAAATGAAATATCCAATGTTACAATATCCTATTGGTGTATTTGATACTTGTTATAAAGAAGAAGAGGATGAAGATATGTATTTTCCAATTATAAGGTTTTATTTTGGGAGTGTGTCACATAAACAAGAGTTGATGTTAGTACAAGAGAGAGTTGTAGCTGATTTACAAGGGTTTTATTGTTTGGCTTTTTTGCCATGGGATGATAAAACAACACTTATAGGGTCACATCAACTTCAAGGCACAGGATTAACTTTTGATTTCAAAAATAATGCTTTGACTTTTAGTGTTGATGCTTGTGATTAATGAGCTATGTATAAGAATTATTCAATCAATAAATTATATGCTTTTTTTTTTTTATTTTAGTTATGCCAAATACTTTGTTATTTATGATTGATTTATGGGTCATTGTGTACGTTGGATTCTTATGGATATTGTAGATTTTGTTGACTACTTTAATGAAATGGATGGAGTATAAATCTCATTCTTTCTTGCATCTCAATCGCGTATCTGATATGTGTGGCACAAATGCATTTCGTGATGTGACGTACACAAAATAATATACAAATATAATACGCGGTACAATCATAAATATAAAGATGTATATGTATATAACCAGCTATTAATATTTGTGCATATATTGGGCCCGTGCGTACACAGGCAACTGTCATTGGGTGTGTGAAAGATAAGGAATTGGGTATTGGGAGAGGATTAATGGGTATTTGGGCCGGGTTTGGAGGAAAATTGGATTGGGTTTGCAATTGATTTGGGCTAAGAAAAAGATTTATCACTTGAAAAAAATCGTTTCATGATTCGTTCAATCCATTTATGTTTATGCGAGTTAATAAACATAGTCATTTCCCTTTAATTACTTGAGCTTATTTCGATCCACCATTTAATAGTTTTACACCGAATTTCAAATCTAATACATTTATATACATGTATTTTTGTTACCAGAATACAAATACATAATGTTAGTTGGATATATGAATATTGTATATCTTGAATAAATTACACCTATTTTAACTCAATACAAATGAGACATATATCTCTAACGGCTGAAATGTGACACGAATAGTAATTATAAAAAACTCATGATCTGATATTAAACCCTAAACGAATAAAATTTATATTGTTTGTCCTTTTGAACCTGAGTTTATATGTTTACCAAACGAGTAGATACCAAACCATGCACACCCCATATGTGTTTACCAAACAAGTAGATAAGTTATACATCAATTTGCCAGTTTATAAGTTTAGTCAAACATCCTCGTAAATCATAGTATCTTGTTACAATTAAAAGTTAAAGGAGTCAATATGTAATTACTATAATCTTTGGGGGCTCAAGTGAAATTATCTTGTACAAATGCTGACCAAATATACTAAAAATAGAAAGAGGAAAACAAAAACATAGTGATAAAGAACTCATCACCACAGAGAGAGAGAGGAGAAAAGGAAAAAAAAATGGTGCTTAGTGCTACAGTACCCATCATCAATGGAGGTATCAACATAAGGGCAAAATCGGAATTTCATCATTCACCTGTTAGAAAGTGAGTTTGCCCTTGTTTTTTGCTTTTTTACAAGTTTTATTTGCCTGTATTTTGTTGGGTGTGTTGTGTTTTTATGCTTACTATTAGAGAAATTTTAGGGCTTTAGAATTTTCAAGAAAAGTTTTTGGTGTGTTAAAAGTTATAAAAAGATTGAATCTTGGTTAGAAATTTGTGATTTCATTGTCATATGTTTGAGGAGTTTTGAGTTTTTAAAAATTGTTCAAGAAGAGTGTTTAGAGGTTGGAAAAGAGAGATTGAGAAGAAGATTTCAGTTTTAGAAATTGTTTTAATGTGTAAAAGACTTAGTCTTGGTTAGCTATTCAAAGTGAATCTTGTTTATAATGTATGAGAATTGAGAAGTATTATTAGTCTGAATGTTTGTGGATGGTTTATGTTTTTGCTTATTATTTCTTTATCGACGTGTTCTCATTGTTATCTTTTTGTCTATTTGAGCATTTTCAGCCTTTAAATTTTTCAAGGAAAGTTTGGCTTTAGGCCCTCAATCTTGTTGAGTCGGGCTTGTGTATTTAGCTGATCAAATGAAAGTAGACATTAACTCAAACTAATTGCATTTATCAACCTTAAACTGGATGGACAGCCCTGATCCCACCCTCCCGAGTCCCCAGTTCTGGGATTATACTCGGTATGTTGTTGGTTAACCACAGAGTAAATTTAGCCTCATGCACACACATGAAACACTTCCATTCCGCTCTTGCATTGTTTCCAATCAACTGTAGGTATATGTGTCTGATTAAGCTCTATTGTCCTCTATCTGTTATTTGCACGTGCTGCGTTGTTTTTCTTGCGCGAATGATCTTCCTCATTTGCCAGCTAGCTTGCTGTGGTATACTCGTACTTTCAATCTGCTGCCTCTTTATATAAGATGTTTATATCCATTTTGTCTTGGTTATGTTTATTCCATCAACATAAGTTAAACGAGTCCTAGGCCCTCAAATGATTTTGGCAGACAAACTTTATCCCAGGATACTAATGCCTTCTTGGTTATCAGTTATCACATTGGTTCTAGACCAAACATAGCTTCTACTCGGATATTCTATAAAGATTGGCAAATAGGATAGGTGCCATGGGATCAAGCTGCCTTAGACTTCTAGCTGGAAGGTTCTCTTGGCGGCTCACCATTCATCACTATTGAGTAATTTACAGTTTTCATACATTCCCTAACCCAAGTGATAAAGTTAGTAGGAATTTGAGCTCTTCCGTTACTTGTTGTAGAGAAATGCATTCAACAGAATCTTTTACTTCCCTTAGATCTATCTTGATCATTCATCTTGGAGACACATATTTTGGAGTGTAGGCTTTCACTAGCTCATGTGCTAATATGGTGACGTTGTCTGCAATTCCTCCTATTAGTTAGCATTCCACTCAAAATCTACATTGTTGGGACTCTTCAAACATGTTGGTTGTGTGTTGGATCCACCAGATGAAATGCATTGTCTAAGGATCCGACACCGGTGCAACAACAGTTTTTGAGAATCCGAGCAACAAAATTGTTCCAATAGAATGACGAATGTTAAACTGACATGACAATTCCTCCCTGTTAATAAGCAAGCTTTTCTGTGTCAGGTTCGAATATGGGAGTACACAGAACACTGAATTGGCGTCATGGAAAACCAGGAGTCCAGCAATCCGCGTCCTGGCAAATCCCAATGTATGCATTATGAAGGCTTCCATGTATGTAATACTAGTAAAATTGATCTGATTATGCCCAAAAGCATATACTTGTAAACAAAGATGGTTTTTTTATAACGTGGAAGGTGGTAAAATTATGTGAAGGGTGATTTGGTAAAACTTGTTTCTACTTTCTTGTTTATATGGCTATCATATCTTTGAATGTGTGTGCAAGCCAGCCTAAACACCATGGTCGTATAAAAAAGTAGAAAATACTCCATGCATATGTACAAAAACCCAACCCCATTGATGTTATTTGTTTGGTATGAGAGATATCTTCATAGTGACTTGAGGTCGTTATCTATCAACTTGAGTTTCTAAATGAAACCTTCTTTGTCCGCAGGCATCTCCAGGGAGAGAGAGAACAAAGAAGGAAGTGATCATGGTGGATCCTTTAGAAGCCAAGCGATTAGCTGCGAAGCAAATGGTGGAAATCAAAGCTAAAGAGAGATATCAAGTGAGTAAGCAAGCCTCAATTATATTTTCATGAGTACTGAATGTAACTTGGCACTTCTCGACTCCTAGGTGCCTCTTAGCAGACTTAGTTATTTCGGCGATTGAATTCATATTATTAGCTCAAGTAATTATTCCCTCTCTCGTGTCTGGCACGTTAGTATGTGGACATCGAACATGATGCTTACCTCTAAGCAAATTGAGTTTAGGATGTCGAGTTCACATTATTTGCTAAAGGTAATCAGTGTTCTGGTTCTCATCTCCCGAATGGTAGTAAAATCAGCCCTGAATGTCAAGTTATTAGTTTATTTCCACTTTATATGAGATAAATCTTCCAGTGACGTTAAACATTTAAGTCGGTCATTCCCTATAAGCTAGGTTGCTTAACTTTCCATAAAATGTTGTGACTCATATTAGATCCTCCATAAATACACTATTTTTGGAGGATCTAACACACACCTATCGATATTTTTTAAGAGTCTGAGCGACATTGCCTACTAATGCATACTTCTACCAAGAGTAACATAATCCCCTCTCCGTCCTACCTTGCAAATTTCTGCGTACTTAAGTCTTGAATGATGTGACCTGGATAAAATACCATGTGCTTTCCACCTTTGAAGATTCTTGTGCTTGTACAAATGTTCTTGAAACTTGTTACCGTTACATCGATTTTACATTTTCTGCTCTGAATTTTCTTACAGAGACGGCGACAAATAGAAGCCATTAACGGTGCGTGGGCTATGATCGGTCTCACGGTCGGATTAATCATCGAAGGACACACAGGACTCAGCATTCCATCTCAGGTAAGAATACTACAAAAGGTGCATCTGTTCTCATTCACAGTTACCTATGTTGCTTAATCTCTTCAAAAATGTCGACAAGTGCGGTATCAAATCCTCCTGCATTTTAGAGGATCCGACATGGTCAAGCAACTTTTTTGGAGAGTCGAGCAACATAGACAGTAACACATAAATGAAGTTCTAACCTAACACACCGCTTGTCGGAAAAAAAAACATTTTTCAGTTGGCAAGCTACGTATCTGCAGTCGTTGGGATCTTTACGAAATAGATACAGGCCAAGATGAGGAACCAAAGACACTATCATCGAAGTATTCGTTAACTCAAAAAACGTGAGATCACACGAACTGTTAATTCTTGTGCAGGATTTTGGTTTTCAATCCTCTGCATTCTTGATGTTACCATAGTGCATATCTTTCTATTCAGGCTAAATGTCAATAAAATGTATGATCATACTGTTTTGTATTATTTTTGGAAGTTTGAGTTCATTTAGTAAAAAACTCAGTTCTTGTCACCATGAGCAGAAAATTAGTTTCATAAATTGTTTTAATGAATATAATGTTTAGATAAATTGTTGTTTTTCGCGTGCCATAGTGTCATACACCAAGAATAAATTTTTTTTTTTTGTTTTCGGTGCTTGGAGCTTCGGTTATATTTGGGCTACGCAGTGCAGGGTTCATATGGGGTGGTGTTTTTAACATGATTTTTCGTACTCAGAGCTCGAACTCGAGACATCTGGTTAAGGGTGGAGTAGTCCTACCACAGCACCACCGCCAATGTTGATGATGATTTAACTTATAATGTATTAAAATGACAATGTAGGGTATGAGAAAAGAATACCAATGGATCACGTCAAATCGATCGTTATTCGTTATATAAAATAGGAGTTTATCGGTATCGATTTAAATAACAAAAAAGAACATTGCAAATAAAGTAACAATTGGATACAATACTAACGAAAATTAAGTAAACTAGTTCAGCCCCTTCCGATAGGTGGCTACATGGTGTGAGTCTCGATTAATCGGGTCAGTAGATATCGCTACTATATGGTAAGACTAAAAAGGGATAATTGTACAGAATAATAAACTAATAATCTAAAATAAATAGAGTAACTACTGTTTGATTTAATGGTGTCTCATAGCAAACGTTTGTCAGTCGTCTCTCTCCCTAAACTCTCGCTCGCCACTCTCCTATTCTCGCTCGCCACTCTCCCTCTGCTCGCCTCTCTCGCTTTATAGAACAGAAGTGTATAAAATGTGTTTCTGTTTTGTATAAAGTGAGAGAAAATTGTATATACGCATGCAAAAACATATATCTTCGTTCTACACACTTAATTATGCAATATACAAACATTTTACTTTGATTCAATTGTATATAAATGTAGATTTTTTACAGATATTGCAGCGAAATAGGCCAGTGAATTATACAATTACAGTGAAATTCAATTTTCTCTCGCTTTATACAACATAAGTGTATAAATTGTGTTTCTATTTTGTATAAAGCGAGAGAAATTGTATATACATATGCAAAAACATATATCTTCTTCCTATACACTTATAATTATACAATATACAAACATTTTACTTCGATTCAATTGTATACAAATGCAAATATTATACAGATGTTGCAGCGAAATAGGCCAGCGAATCATACAATTGCATATCTATAGCGAATTATACATTTATATGTTTGCTATGGAGTGCAATTATACAAATTTTGTTATAGCATACATATATAATTTTTTTATTTGCTATATGTGAAAGTTGCTCAACTAAAAATTATCACTTTTAGTTTAATGCTTTAGAGGAAAAGCCCAATGGGCTTTTTAGTCCTTAAGAAACCACTTCTTCACTTACTATTTTCTTGGCCCAAAACAAAGCCCATCATTGAACAAAAAAAAATATTTTTTTGGGAGCATAAATGTTCTCTTCCTTGACCGAACGTTTATACCAAATCAATGAATACAATTTTATATATATATATCATCATATCATGATCAGGTGATCTGTATTTTTATTTTTATTTTAATTCGTAACTGTTACGATTAATTTTATTGATTTGACATAAATATTTGTGACAGATAGGTATATCATAATGTCATAAATGTTTGGATGACTCGTGATTAAATGTTTGTAGATAAGATTATTGACCAAAGTAGGAGCTTTTGGATTATTATTATTATTATAGTTACAACTTAGATAAACATGTTTCTTCAAAACTTTGAATTAAGAGAAAAACATGGTGGAAGTTGGATGACTTTGAAAAGACTATTTAATTGGAATATGTTTGTTAGTAGTCCAATTTTGACAAGTTAAAACACAATACCCAACAAAATAAATAAATTTTTTTCTAAGACTTCAAAGTCAACGTACGTTATGTATGAATGCAAAATATTATAGTTTATTAAACCAAAACATAGTTGTGTGACTCAATTTTGATAATATATGCAAAATAATTATATTTTATTATCAACATATAAAAGTTAAATTTATCGTGAATAACGGTCGTTGAATGATCAAATTTTTATTTCATTAACTAAGTAAAAAACGATAGCTTCAATTAATTTAAGTTTGTGTCGCGTATGATCATTCAGGAGTATTTTTTTCTTGATAAAAAATAACTGATCGTCAGAGATTAAATTTGAGATTTTATTAAAGATGAAAGAATTAAATTCATCGCATCTTTACCCTCCGAGATAAATAATGAAATGATCACATTTAACCAATTATGCTATAAGAGAAATTAACTATTGGAATTTTCCTAATTATTTATTTATGATCTTTTGTTCATTGTTGATAAACCTTATCACAAAATTTTGCTTCTTCAAAATAATGGGACTTTTACTTGACAAGTCAATATATAGACTATAGTTAGCTTTTTTTTTTTTTTTTTAAATCTTCTTCCACGTTTCTTCTTTATTTTATTTTTTTTTAAAAAAAATCTATGTTAAGTTGCATCATTATCTTTTTTTTCCCCAATAGTTAGGCTAAATGAGTCAAATATAATGGGTAAGAATTTGAAAATAAAAAAAAAAAGTCAACGTGGATAAACATAACGTGTCTTTGATATTTTCCAACAAATAAAAATGAGACCCTTTTATTGTCTTTATCCTAGAAAAGAAAATATTAAATATTGAATTAAAGTTTGATTTAGTAATGAACCAAATATTGTGTTGATCCGCTATTAATATTATTTTAATTATATTATCTTTTTAAAAGATAATTGAAATCATTTTTTATAATATTTTTTTAGTATTTTATTTTAAAGTAAATTTATTTAAAAAAAATACAGTGAGATTCTTTTATAATGATATCGTTTATCGATTTTTTTAATGTTGGTACAATGAAATATTATTATATTACTTCAAAGTAATCTTTACGACAATTATGTGTATGAGATAAGGACTTTCAATTCCTTTAACAAGGTTATAATAATTAGAATTTTCCTTTGAAATATGACTAAACGGAAGTTGAAAGTTTGAAACTATATAATATAATAAAAAGTTATCCACTTATAACTTTTCTAATTTTACATATTATTATTAGTATTATTATTTTATTTAGTAGATAGATAAGAGAAGACATTTGATGACAAAGATCAATTCTTATTTTATAAAAAATAGGAAACAAGTTTCCTAGGATTGAACAAGTAAAAGAATTGCACAACAAATACATAGCACTAATGATTTAAATATAGAAAAAAAAATTGTAGATAAGTGCAAAATAGTATTATCTCAAGCTTAAATTTTTATATTAAAAATATATATTATCTAATTAACTCGATATCTGAATTTGATAATATTGATTGGTAACCTAAGGTAAGTCGTGACTTATAATAATATGTTAAATTATATTGATACTGTAAATAAGAAATTAATCATTTTTAGTTCTCTTTCGATGTTTTATATTCATTTTGAAATTTTGAGCATACTGTAAATAAGAAATTAATCATTTTTATTTCTCTTTTGACGTTTTATATTCATTTTGATATTTCGATCAATGAAAATTTTCTCATTCTTATTATTTCATCTCAAAATAAGAAATTTCAATACTATTATTTCATCCTCTGTAAAAAAAAAATTATCCTTGTATTATAAATTAACATTAATCGGTATAACTTACTCGAGCATAAATAATCAAACGAAAAAAATGATAATAGTGCCAAATTTTTTATCCTCACGATTATCTATATTTGTCGAACATACCAAACGTCTCTCCCGCGCCTTCCCTAACTATATTTTAAAGAATATATGTACTAGGTATATTTTAATATTTTTTTTTCTTCTCTTACCAAATAATTGAATAAATTCTTACAGGTCACAGTTGTCCAAGACATGAGTTATCTTAAAACTAAATTTGAAAGGACCATTCCAAAGACTGACATGTGGATCAATTACAAGACAACAATCAACATCCTTGTAAAGTGTACTTTTTATAGGATAAAGAAATTAAATATTGTTTTTTTAGTTAATTAAAAATATTGCTCTCTCCGTCTCATTTTATATGACATCATTTAACCCGCACGGAGTTTACGAAATAAATGAAGATTTTGAATTTTTTATCAAATTGTCCTTCAAAAGTAGACTCGTTTTTCTCTGTCCTCATAAATATATTAGAGTATTATTTAAAATTAAATGGGATCAACAAGGGTAAAAGATGAATTGTACATCTAAATACTTACCGTATAAGGAAATGTGACATTCATTTTCGGACTGACCAAAAAGGAAATAATGTCACATAAAAGGGGCGGAGGGAGTATTTAAATTGTAAGATTCTTTTCATAACGATGACAACGACGCGTAATAATATAGGCAATGTAATTTTATACGGTAGTTTAGAGAGAAGAACATGTATTTAAAATAATATTACTCTCTCTATTTTAATTTATACGATACATTTTATGTTTTGAGAGTCAAACAATTTAAATTTGACCGAAAATTTGCGCATAGAATCTTCAGCTTTTTTGAAATGAAATATATATATTTGTAAACTATGTAAAAAATACTATGAGTCACAATTATTGATAATTCAAAATATTCAAAATATCTATGAAAAAATTACTGTTAAAGATAAATTTGTTTGACTTTTGAAATTCGAAATGTGATATATAGAGGAGGAACGGATTACACGTTATGTTAGTGGAATTATTTTCCTTTAATTCAAATTGTAAATACGTATATGAGATTATTTAGGTCATGAAAATTGATTAAAATGAAGATCATCAACGTACACTTACTAATCAAGTAGATGTTTTTTTGTTTGTTATAATTTGTTTCTTTTTCTATTATATAAGGACACTTACTTAAAGAAAACATGATTTTTATATTAAGACAAACTATAATAAAAATAAATCATAAAGATAATTAAAAATAAAAACGATTCTATAAAAAAAACAGTTCATTAATTTAGCCATCATATATGAAAGGAAGTAGAACTTTTATCCATAAAAGCAAACGATAGACAATTATCTAAAAGATTTTTATCGATATATTACTCAGAGAAAGTTCATAAATTAAATTTTATAAGTAATATATGAACCAAACGTGTGTAAGTTTGTGATGGAAACAATTCATTCAATTAGTCTAAAGTCTATTTAATTAGTAAGAATTTTAATTTCAATTGTGAAGTGTAAAGAAGGAAAATGTATCAAGTTGGTGGTGGGGTGATTACAACTTGTTTAGATAGTCGTTACGTATTCAAACACATGTCATATATTTATAAATTTAATGTACGTATGAAATAAAAAAATATTTTATTCATAACACTTAACTTATTGATTGACACCTGTATATATCAGATTCCGATTGAACATGATAATCTTAATTGTCATTTCTAGAAGCTTATACATTTCTTAAATAAAAGATTATACTAAAAAAACTCTCAATTTATATATATATCAATTTCAATTTCTAGATTGATAAGAACTACTTATATGATTGCACAACTTAATAAAACAAAGATAATTAATGTTTATTTCCTCCAACTTTCCTACCCACACAAAAAGATAAAATAAAAATACAACAATTGTACTTTTTTTCTATTCATTTTATATTAGATAATACAATTAATGATAATTTTCTATTTTGGGGGGATTTTTTATATTTAAATTTTTCTATTTCTTTCTTAATGTCATGATCTAATACATATATTAAATTTTTGTGTTTTATTAAATATACAAGATAATATTGGAAATTTGAAGTTGATATGAAATGACATTTTCATAAGGGATAACTAACAAGAGGTGATACATAAATGGAAGCAAGTTTCCTATGAGTGAGTATTAATTACTCAACCACAATATCCACAAAACAAAAATATCATTTTAAAATGTAATATTCAAAAATCTTAGTGTAATTGATAGCATAAAATTGACCTCAAAATTATCCACAACCTCTTCTTCATTTTATCAAATAACACTATTCTCTCAAACGTGGAAAATTAATATACATATATATGGTCCATTTTGTCAATATTATCAACATTAATTTTCAAATTCTTAGTCTTACAATAATGGTAAAATTATTTTTATATAGTTCATAGGTCAGAAGTAGTAGAATCAATTACTGATGTTTGTTTATGCTTATATTAGGATAGAACGTGGAAATTTATATGCATATCATTAATTTACAAATTCTTAAGATGAGTATTAGAATAATGATAAAAATATTTTTGTATAGTTTATAGGTAACGAAGTACTACAATCAGTTACCGATGTTTATTGATGTGTATTAGAGGATAGAACGTGGAAAATTTATATACATATATATAGTCCTTTTTGTCATTATTATCAACATTAATTTCCAAATTCTTAATGTGAGTCTTATAATAGCGATAAAATTATTTTGTGTATAGTTTATAGGTTACGAAGTAATAGAATCAGTTACTTACTGATGTTTATTGATTCTTATATTAGAGTAGAAAATTTACTATCACATGACCTTTTGGTGTACCATTTTTTCGAACCCTGTTAACATGAAATGCTTTGTTTATCGAAGTGATTTTATTAATTTCCTTATCCTCTAGTAGAAGTTATTCACAACTCACTATTGCAATATCTAAAATCAATTTTGAGGGACCAATTGATAACAAACAAGCAAATTTTGGCTTCTCAAGTGACCAATTACATGACAACATGTCAATGTCCATGTAAAGTATGCTTTGATGGGATGGAGCATTGAAAAATAACTATACTTTTCAAAACTAGATATTATCTTAGACCACTTCATTTCTTTTCTTTTCTTTATTTTTTTTAAAAAAAAATCCTTTAGGAAATTCTAATATTTTATTAGCAAAAGGGACAAATTTGAGGTTTGTTTGAACAAAAATGGACAACATATCATAGATATGACTTACATGTCTTTTTTCTTTTATTTTTTGCTATAGATATCGATATATGTATAATTTACTCAAAATAATTATATACAATTCTTCTTGAGAAATTTACGAGTCTAAATTCATAAGAATTAATGTTTGACTAAGGGTATTGGTGAATTTTTATCTAATTTCCTTCCATCTTAAAGGGAGTAGAGACAATATTATTGACCTAATAATTGAAAGAACTAAAATTTAAGCTTTAGGAATAGAAAAAATTTTAGAAAAAATTATTTTTTCTGTTTTGTCAATTTTATTTAATGCGAATCTTGATTAATCAAAATCCTGAAACAAATATCAAAACTAAAAATTACTCCTATAACCTATATACAAAAGTTAAAAAAATCTTAGCATTCTAATCAATTTTACCATTTAACTAAGGTCACATTAGCTACAAGAATTGAAATATGATTTGGTGGTTGAGATTAATTCTACTAAAATATGATATATCAAATTAAACATATAGTATATTTTGAAGATATATATTTGAAAAAATTGAGATGAGATAATTATAGAATTTAAATATATTCTTCACGTGATTTGAGAAAAATTCAAGAAAATGTTGGCGTATGGAGTTGACCCCTCAAAAAAATACAACTAATTCTCCTATTATTTTTTTAATATAAAAAAAAATCCTTATATGAATAAATGATTATTATATTTTTATATTATTATTATATTTATAACATGACAATAGTGTCAAACATCCCAAAAAAGTACTGTTCGTTGGGATAGATAGAATGACAATTTTCTAACGTTGAAACTTAAAATATTATTTTATGTGGTCTTCATATTATAAATACCCTAGTTTTAAATTTTAATATAAAGAATAAAATGAAAAATTCAAAACTGATTTTTTTTAAGGTGTTATTGTTTTCTAAACAAACTTATAAGAAGAAAAGGTCACATAGATAAAATGGACAAAGGAATTTTAACTTAGATGCACACATTTGTTATTAGTGTATTACTAATTTGTTTTAATTTATTTCTTCCACTTTTTTTTTTTAGATTGTTAATAAAAAATTATTTTTTTTCTTTTTTTATGATTCTTTAACTCCATCTATCCAAATATATTTAATATCATAAGATTAAATGATATTTTACATATTTTTGTTAAAGATAATTATAAAATTCATCTTTTTTATTTTTTTAACTTCGGTATCAAGTCCAAACGAGACAATCAAACCGAGACGGAGGAGGGAGCATTTTTCTTTCTTTTCTTCCGTTTTGTGGTTTTATTTTTCTAAAGTTTTATGTGATTTATTACAAGATATCACGAGGGATTGTTTTTGAACCAAGAGACAAATTTGGCTAGTGTGTTTCTCAAATTGTTACAAATTATTCCAACAAAAATTAATAAGAAGATTTAATCTAGACACATGCATGTTGTTTAATTGACAAAGATTGACTTTGAAATCCAACTATTTGTATAAGTTGTAGGGTAAGAGTTATCATGGGGTGTGTCAAGATTTTAGGGTTCTCAATAAATGTTCATGTGTTCTATAGTATATCATAATTTTAGGTCATGATTGTATTGAGAGAGACGGATTTGAAATTTAAATATGGATAAAAAACTCAGTTAAATTTTTTTAATATATAATAATCTATTCATGTGATTTCATAAATAGAGTTTAAAAAATATAAAATATATACACATATATTATCTCTTTTAAAGCTATTTGAATATACTCAATTTAAAATCTTTAATTTGTATCGATCTATTAAGTAAATTTTTTATTACAAGTGTAACCCAAAAATAAATTATGGTTTATTTAATAAATTCACATGTATATGGTGATCTAAGATTTTAGGTCATAAATATATATGATATCAAAATTTAAATATTATAGGTTCTAGTTAGGTATTTTGTCACAACGTATTTAATTCAAAAAGAAAATAATATTTATTTAATATAATTCTTAAAAATATATACTAAGAGCAAAAAGCCATTGAGTTCAAATAATTTCATAGTTATTCTTTAAATTTATCGACGAATATCAAGAATTTTATCTGGTCATTCTTATCCCTAAATATATTGACTATTTGAGCATTATTGGATCGAGTTTGAAATTCAATCATAATAGTTTTGAATTTTTATAAAAATTATTTATAATTATTTAATATTTATTTTATACATGATGCAAGGTCCACATAAAAAAATTATTAACTTTGGATAAACCTATAGTTTTATTTACTAGATACGGCCCTAGGCCCTATGACTATCCCTAAATTAATGGCCAAATTGAGCTATATATGTAGACTTTTGAGTTTTCATATATATATATATACATGGTATTTAGACAAAAATTTGACTTTTTTGTTTGTTTAGGATAAGAAAATATTGATATTTCTTGTCAAGGTAGTAATATAAGGAAATGATAAGATGTTATCTCGGGGGATGAATTTAAAATTTAAATTATGTAAATTTAATTTTTTAACATTTTTAATATTAAATTTACTATATAGTAAAGTCATAGATTTATGGTTATTATTTTTTTTTACAATTTTGATAATTTTTTATAACTAAATTTGTGCTTCACCTAAAAAGTTGTAGGTTCAATTAAATTAGCAGTCCGCTTTTATTTATTCTGATTAAAGAAAAGAATAAGTTATTATTTGGTTCAAACTCAAGATTTTCTATAATTTATACCCATTGAATAGCATTATAACGGCTAGTTAAGTCTCTTTTCACTTTTAACTTAGCTAACTCGATAGGATGTCAACTACAGAACTGAACCTAATTTATATATTATAACGGCTAATTAAATCTCTTTTCACTTTTAACTTAGCTAACTCGATAGGATGTCAACTACAAAACTGAACCTGGTTAATGTAGTCAAGTCGTATTATTAAATACTTTTTTTTCTTTTAAATATAGGCTTTTCTAATAACCATAATAAAGAATGAGTCTTACCCCATAAAATTTTCTTGAGATCAATCTCTTTTTTTCTTGTGATACATGTCAAACATTTATACTTATATGCACATATACATATTTTAATCTTTAATATTTTTAACAAAATTTCTAATCACTAATTAAAAATAAAAGAATTTCACTATTCCATTAAAAAAAACCAAGAACAAGTGAGTTGCACTTGGAAAAAAAAGAGAATAAATAAATAAAGTAATGTATCTTTTAATCTTGTCCATTATTAGGCACTAGGAATATCGTGTAAGTTAGTCCTAAGTTAGTTCCAATTGTATTTTACTTATCCAAAACACTAAAATTGTTTTGTGGATATTAGATATAAATATTATTTTTTAGTTCGATAGATAAAATATTTCACATTTTATAAAAGTTTGGAGTAAAAAACATATTTCATAAAGAAAGATATAATATAGATATAATGATATAGACAGACTATTCTAATACATATCGAAGTTTTTTATTATTACCCCAAAACTTCCAATAAACTTGAAGTTATCAAAAGAAAAAAACTTCAAAGCAAGAAAGAGACAAATATTGGATAATATTCTTTGGTATGAAACCATTACTAAAAAATGCTTTTAGATAAAGAGAATGAATGGGTATTAGTTAATCTTAGCTTTTTTTTTTTTTTTTTTTGGTCAATGGTGATTTCACTCTTTTTGGAAATTCCAATTATTATAGTTAGATATCTTTGGACACTATCTTCTAAATATATGGACTATGGAGTATATATTTTTCGATTCTATTTATGCGTCCTTTTAATTAGAAAATTTAATTCATTATTTGTTATTTCAAAAAATCAAAAAAATGTTATCTCATTTCGATTTCTACCTTACTATTTCAAGAAGGCATTTGGTCAAAACCATAATAAACAACATATTACAAAATACCAAAGAAAATTAGTACTTTCATTTCTAGATTTTTAAAATCTATCCGACAATTTATGTAAAGATTTTTAAAATTTTTTAATGTGACGAACATAAAATTACCTGCGAATGTAATCATTAATTTCGAATTTAAACTCCTGGTATGAAAACTATCTTGCTAAGAAACTATCTTGCTAAGGAATAGTTCCTCTTTTACTGTATCTTGTGTAGTGTGAATCCTAATTAGTTAATTGTTAGACTGAATTTTTTTTTTTTAAAAAAAGAGCACTTGATGTTAAAAACCATATTATTGAAAAGCATATTATAAATTTGGTCCAATTTAAGGTTATTATAAAAAGGAAAAGGTTCCAATATTAATCCTACGTCCTCCGTCCGGAATTGTTTGTGATGATTTCTATTTTTAGAGTAAAATTATAAAAACTTTTGACTAACATTCTAAGATATATTTTTTTATGATATTAATATGTAAAAATTGTAATTTATAGTACTTATCATATAGTTTTAGAATATTTAATTTTTTTTATTTAAAATATTAAATTAATGTGATCTAATTTACCTTTGAAAATTAGTCAAATTGACTTTCGATAAGCGCAACATGACAAACAATTTCGGACAGAGGGAGTATAAAACTTTTAATATTTGAGTGATTTTGTTTGACTATTATAGCAAAGGTGTACTTACACCAACTTGTTTTTTTGCTTTTTGCACATATGAGAATCATTTTATAGGTTTTGAAATTTGGGACATTGATTACATAAATTCAGCCGTTGATATTTCAAAAAACAAACTATACACTAAAATTAAATCCCACCTCAAGATCATGTTTGCTTTATAAAAATATATTATAAATTTTCACACTATAATAAATTATCAGATCGTATGAATATAGAATTTATTCTACGTAGTCTTATCTTATGTTTTCATAATAAATTGTTTTCATATTATAGCAATAAGGCTCCCCTTTAACCTATATTCAAATATTTTTTTTGTTGCTCCATTGAATATTGTCTTTGTAATTTTGTCTAATTTAAATCTCACTCAAGGGAAAATGTATCTTTCCATTAGGATTTGTTTCATTGCCCAAATTTAAATCTATAATTATCACTGAAATACAAACTGTTTTTATCTTTATAAATATCGAACGCAAAATAAAAAATCACGAAAACATAATCACAATGTTTTCAATTAGGTTTTATAAAGGAATTTCGGCTATAGCATGAGCACCAAGGAAAAAAAAGGCATAATAAATTAAAAAAGTGCAATTATTCTATAGTATGAAAAGTATAAAGGATAAGCTTTTAATAGATATTTACGTTACGTTACTTTAATTATAATGTTTTTGACAATATTTTTTTGGTGAACAATTCTTTGTATATGGATATTACTCTACTATAGATAAATTGATAAAAAGAAAGTTCAAAGATTTTATGCATGAAACGTATTATAGTGCTAAAACAAAATTCATCAAATTCATTATTAAAAAATTATTAACTCTCACAATTTCTCGTAAATATCTATCTCGTCAGAATTTGATTTATGATCAGTAATATTTTAATTATTTTTGATCATCAAAAACTCTATCAATAAGCTAAATTTTAACGATACGTTATATCATGTCTAGTCAATATATAATAATTGTCCCAACTCAATTGGTAAACCCAAATTAAGTGGAAAAAGAATGAAACACCTTGACGTACGAAAATAATTAAAAGCATACATTTATGCGTGGTCCTTTGTCTAATCCATGAGATTAAATACAAATACATGCATTTTCTCCATGCAATTAAAAATAAATTAAAGATTTTAATTAATTAGGATTAGTCGGTTGACTTCTATATATCTCAAAAGTTTTTTATTTAATTTGCCGCATTTATAAATATACCTAATTCAATGAACATAATTAAAAGCGTGTACAACGATAATTTTTAAAATTTATTGGTGAATTTTACTTAAATATTAAAATTATGTCATAATTAACATCTGAATATATGTAATAATATATTTCTTGACTTAAATTTCGAAAAAGGTTAATATTACATGTTCTAAGCGCTCATTACATAGATAAAATTGATCACTTAAATTATGTGATCATCTCCTTTAACTATATACATTAATCTCGTAAGACTTGGGTAAGTATGTTTAATTAAAGGAGTGTTATTTCACTTCAAAACAAAAGAAAATAATAGTGGAAATTCACTTTTTTGGTAGAAATGAATAGATACATTTTCACAGAGTGTTCGAAGTCTCCAGTAGAGTTCCGCTAAATTTGAATTGCATACTGTAGGATTTATTAGGAGTGACGCTCATAACAAAATTTTTTCATATCAGAACTCGAACTTGAGACTTTTGATTTAGAATGAAGCAATTACACTGCATCACTAACTCATAGTGATGAATATATAAGTTTTTTATTATATAGCAATGAGTACACATTATTCATTTTTTATGACCTTGGTAGTGATATTCTTTATATCCCATAAATTGTTTCAACTATATGATTATTTGGCGTCTCATTTTAATGCTATGTCTGCAAATTGCAATCTTAGACATTTAATTTACAGAATCAACATTTCATCAAATTGATATAAAGTCTATAGTTTTTAGCCACTTTTTTTCCTCCATAAAGTTGATCTACATATCCCAACTCTACTTTGCCTATTTATGTTTTTTCCTATTAATGAAAATAATTAAAGAATCTTTTTTTTTTAAAAAAAATAAAATAAAATGATTAATGATGTAGAACATAAATTTAAACAACTAAAGTAAGAAAAACACATATAATACTAAAAAAAAAAACTAAGTAAGTAATAATAATAATAATAATAATAATACCAGAAAAAAAACAATCATTTAATCATCTATTAACCTTCGACCTTAATTCTTTCTTTTATTTAGAACCATATTCTCAATAAACTCACATATCTAATTACCTTTTTTGATGATTTCTTTTAACGATCTTCACTTTTTTAATAATATAATATAAAATAACATAATTTAATGTAAATATCGAAATATCGATATAAACCACAATGTGAACACTAAAATAAATAAAGTGGAGGATCTTCAACTTTTGAAAATGAAATGAAGCAAAATCTATTTATGATAATTACTACTAGCACATAATTTTATTGAATGAGCCAAACCTAGCCGACCTTCTACTTTCTAGTACCTAATTATTTTTGTAATAATCATTACAACTTTCAAATAATATAAAATCATATTCTAAAACTATAATATTTTTTTAATTTTTTTTAAAAAATTTATCATCAATTTCTGAATTCAAAATGGATAAAGTGGGACCTCTAGTTGGGCAAATAGCTACCTGACTATTTATTGTAGGTCCTACAAGTTGGCCTAGTAGTAAGTGGATAACTACCTAATCCAACCAACATAAGTAACAGAAAATATCGTGGTGCAGTAATAGAATTATTTTATTCGTAATTAAAATTTTAAGTTTAAGCTTTAAATATTAAAAGATTCTTGTTAGAAGCGATATTTGTTAATGAATGTTATAGTGTCTGATTTGAAGTTAATGAAAACTTTAATACAAATTTAAGATATCGAATAAAAAAAGAATAACTTAATAGTTGAAACAGAAAAATATTTTTTTAAAAAAAAGTTAAGTTCCATATTACATCTAATATCATTTTTTTTTTAATTTTTTATCTGTACAATCATATATTTATATGTTTTGATCTGCTTGGGTTATATCAGTAATTATTAATTAAAATACACTTTAACGTTGACTAATTAAATTAAATACTATTTTCTTTTGATACATAATTACTGCTTAGTCATGATTTTTAAGTGATACTGTTTTTTGTTTCAATATATCTCATGCCTTACGTTTTTTTAATTGTTTCAAAAATTGCGCTAGTCATGAAATTTAACCCAGCATTTCACGAGTTAACGATAGTCATGCACCACTTGTGTTCGTATTCTTAAATGTACTTTTCAAAAGAATTTACAAATTAAGTGTGTTTCTTTTATCTACATCTAGCTATTAACTTTCTAACTACATTTTTTCATACAATATTTCTAATCAACACATATTTTTAATTTAATATTATATAATATATAGATAAAAGAAAAATTGAACTCTATGCTACATCAATTTAAGAAACATAAACGAACAGCCTATAATATTACTTGTATATACATAAAATTAATTTTTTTTAATATTAAATCAATTCAAAAATTATAATTTCGAAATAAATTATTCCACGAACGATACTATAATTACGTGACGTGTTTGGGAAGGAAAATGATGGGTCAATAGAAAAGTGCAGTGAGCTGTTACGTGATAATATTTCAATTTTATCCGACCAAACTGGACACTGCCACGTGGCTATTCTATAAATGACATCCATATAAATATTTTTTTGAGAAATCATGTCCCAAAAATAATCATATATTATATATATGTAATTTAAGAATATGTATGTTAAGTTAATTAACTGATTAAATTACATGAAAAAAAAAGTTTTTTTTTTGGTCTTATTTCAATTTAAATGGCACAGTTAAAATTTAGAAATTCAAATTTTCAAATTTTCAAACTTTGATTTTAATTTTGAGTAAGTTTATTTAAAATCAAATTTTGTCTATATGAAAACTACATTTTAACAAAATACTATATGAACACAATAATTAATAATTTAGGCATATAAAATATGTTAGACTAAAAATAAAATGAATTGACTCTTAAAAATATATAGTATATTTCATTTTTTACAGATTTAAATTATGAATATTATTTAAAATTGATATATATTATAATTTATAGTACAAGGGGGGAAATTATTTTTGGTCCAAGAGTTGTTCAACTAGATAGCTGTTTACTTTAACTTTTTTTTCCCTAAACAAATTAGAAGGCAGAGTAATTAAATTAACCAATTTTAGATATGGATAAGTTTGAATTATATTTATTTTAAATGAATGAAATGACCTAGTCTATATTGGAGTCATTATTTTGGTTTTAATTTTTCTAGATGTATTACAATTTTTATTTTTATTTTGCCTTTCTTTCTAGGTTGAAAATGATTATTCTTTTATAAGTGATAGATTTTTTTTTTTTATGATTATTAAAACTCAAGTTATATGAATTATATAAATATCTAAATTATAATATTATTATTTTGATTTTAATATTTATTAAGAATAACATTAAAAAATCTTTTTGATTATATATATATATATATATTCTAATTTGATATCAAATCTAATATTCTACAATTACAGCACATTAAAGTCAAAATTTACTGCCAAAGTTGGAACAAATCTTTATAATTGTCAAAAAGTTAACAAAATTGACCTTATCCAACTTTGCATCACCTATATTAGGTGCCTAATTGCTTAAATTGATAATAAATTTGCTGAGAAAAAAAAGCTTCAAATGGTACAAAATTGGAATAATGTTTGAAAAAAATATCTAAATCTTTTTAACACACAATAAACACTTTAAAATACTATAGAAATTCTATCGAAATTTAACGATGAATAATTGTCTAAAAAAATTATCTGGTTCATATGTTAACATTATTAATGCGTTATTGAGAAGTAATAAATATTCTACGTAAAATTATTTGATATTTATATTAGTGAAAAATAACAAGCTATACTGTAATATTAATCGAAATGAATATAAATTACTCCGATTACTTTAAAAATATATATATATTGTCCCCCACCCCCACCCACACATGGCTAATTCACAACTTATATATTTCTTTGTTTGGTAAACCACACAATTTTAATTATAACATTTACACAATCAACTACTATAATCTAATAATACCTTTTGCCAACTCATTTTTATATATGAAGGAAAAATATATAAACTTATATGGACATAATGTTAATATTAAAATAATTAATGCGTTATATTTCTTTTTTAGAAAAAGTTTAACGGATTAAATTTTTCACTTGCTGAGTTTTATTCACTGTAACGGCAAAATTATTAACTTTATCCATTCTACATTAATAAAGTCAATATACGTTAGAATAATTTAAATTTTATCTATTTATAAAAGTGAAATTGTTAAAACTCTATTTTACTCCTAAGTCCTAATATAGAACAAATCCAATGGATAAACTTGAGTTATTTTTATACATATTAATTTTCTCAATTTTTTTAAAAATTCTCTATAAAAATAATAAGGTATATAATATATACACACCTTTTCCAAGAAAAGCAAAAAACAAATAAGTGAAAAAAATTAGTCAAGATTTCACTAATTAGTAGTCAAAACTTCTAGATAATCACGATTTTTTCGATTCACTTCTACTTATTTAGTGTATTAATTTTTATTTTTATTTTTTATTTTTATCAAATAAAAATAAATTTATTTATTCTTTAATTTATCCTCAATGTTAATAATTAATCATTCACCAAATTATTTTTTGCAATATAAAATTATGAATAAATTAATATAAGTATGATATTTCACACTTATCATCATTTTGCATGTAAAATCTAAACTGAAAAAATAAAAATAAAAATAAATAATTATTATCCTAATTTAAACTTTCACTTTTCTTAAAATAGAGAGTGGAAATAATATTTTATATTATTATAAATGAACTTTAAATATTGTATTCTAATTTGTAGAAGTAGTAACTCTTCCATGAGAAACATCAATCCTATTTTCACCATCGATTATGATAGAATTTAGTTTTTTTTTTAAAAAAATTATTTTTAATAATAGATTTTGAGTTCGAGGTATTTTAAAGTTAATTTTAGAAGAGAGCGATCTATTTCCAAAAGGAGACTTCATAATATAAAATATAATTTAATTAAAATTTACGATAAATATCAAACACTAAATAAAAAATTAAAAGTTAAATATAAACAATTTTATTTAAATATAAGGGTAGGTTTTTGGCTATTAAACACGTGAGCTATAATATTTTCTTCATCTCATAATCGGTATTATATCAACCAAATTAATTTGATCTAAAATAAATGTCGATTTAATGTATAGCTAAATGAAAGTCTAATCTATATTGTAGGTTTTTTGCTATTGAAACATGTGATAAATAATATTTCCTCATGCTCAAAATAGGTGTTATTTTAATTAAATTAATTTGATCCAAAATTAAATATATTATCTTAAAAATCAGGTTCAAAATAAGTATTGTTAAAACTAATTTAATTTGATAAAAAAAAGACATTGTTTTAAAAATTAATAACGTAATAATATTTTTTTAAAAATAATTATAGTAAAAAAAAAAAAAAACTCTTGGAATTAACGAACTTAAATGATCCTTCTAAAAGATTGTCTCAAAATCTTAAAAAATAATTATTTTGAATTTAAAGTAGTAAATTTTCCCAACGGATATGTACTATAGTGTACTCTTGACAAATAGTACACAAAATAATTCTATTTATCGACTATGCATTTATATAAATAATAAACATGTTGAAGAATAATTCACACAATTTTTATCTTAGATAACGTATAGAAATAGAAAAATTATTTTCGAAAGAATTAAGTGTTCCAAACTTTACATTTAACCGTAGAGACAAGAATATTATTTTGATTTTTCTTTTTTTGGGCATTCCACTAGGTATTCGGAGCCAACATTAGAGCCCCGACTAAATTCGAATCGCATACTACAGAGCCTATTTGAGGGCGGTATTCTCAATGGGATTTTCGTCATACCTAAAACTCTAACCCGAGACTTTTAATTAAGGATGAATCATTCTTACCAGTGCACCATACCCTGTATTAATGGTCTATTTCGAAAAGTTAAAATATAGGCAAATCTTATAGTATCATTCTAAGTTATGTAGTAATTTTTGACAATTTAAAATACTTTTTAAGAAAATATAATTAAAAAAGATTTGAATAAATCTCGAAATTAAAGACGGAGAAATAATTTTGTCGACATTACACGCCTAACCAGCTGTTCTATTTATTTAATAAATTCACAGTGTCGATTTGTCACAGCTGTTAAAAACCCAAAAGGTCCCCTTCAAAACGTGTTGCTATTATTTATTTATATTTCCCTTATTAAAATATTATTTATTATACTTTAATAACTTTTTCTTAAACCGAAGTCTTAACATATTTAAAATTAGACGTTATAAAGTTTATTTCTTTAACTTTTTGTATCGTTTAGATTACTAATCACCCTTTAAATTAACTTGTGGAATTAAGTTAAGCGTAGCGTTTATTTAACAATAAATATTGAATCATATTTGACTAAATTCAAATTTGTATCGAAAATTTCCATGACATGAATAAAACGTTGTCTAACAAAAACTATTTAATATTTATACATATGTACACGCATTTCATCAAAAAATAATATTATATATATGATCAAAAACATTTTACTTTTCCGATTATTTTTCAAATTATGTCGACCTTTAGTGAGTTTTCTATTTTAATTCTCCAGCTTATTAAAGGCTTAATGCTTTAAAAGATAAAAGTGAAGTTGTTGATACCAATTAATTATACAAGAAAAATTCAACAAAGCTTTTAAAATAGTATTTTACCTATTATTGTGTATAAGTTAATATGAATAAAAATTTATTTCTACTCGATATTTATACTAATTATACATGTTAGATTTAAGTGATGTATTTGAGGTCAGAATATGAATCAATAAAATGTGCTCTAGTGATAATATTGCTTGTAAAGTTGTGCAATATGTATTATCAGTGGATTGTCAAAAGTGTAATATATTTTATCCTTATTGATTTTTTTATAAAAAAAAAAAGTGAAAAAAGTTTGGATTTACACGTGCTCTAGTGTTAACAATGTTTGTGAAGTCACACAGTATTGCATTTATTTAATTGGTGTAAATAACAAAGAATAAATAATTGTATTTCATATCAAATGCGGTAATTACTGTCAGATCAATAAGTGAAATGTATTTAAATATTTATTTATTGAGTGAAAAGAAACGTGAAATATCTTTAAACTACAATTCTTTTAAATAAGTTTATGTTATACTTTAATTTGGATCAATTCACACTTTTATTTATTATTGATATTGATTCTTGAACACGTGCATTGCACGTGTATCTCATAGTATGAATGTTCTAAAATAATATAAATATTTACATGTGAATGTGATGAAAACTGTAGGAGCAAAAATACAAATGTAAATTGATGAATTATTTGCTACAATTTGTTTATTTAACTTTTTCTTGTGTGGTACCTCATATTTCATTGAACTTCGGACTTATTAATTAAGTGGTATAAAAATAAAATTGTTATAAGCCTATAAAACATGAAAATGTTTTGATTACTAATGTATAATAACTAGAATTATCCCAAAAATAATAATTACAATTTTAACTTAATTATATCTATTTTTTTTTTTAAAAAAAAAGGTAATAATAAGAATGAATCACGATTAATTTTTTTAAGACTTTCATCTATGTTATAGATTAATATTCACATGTATATCATTTTATTTATTATGCACAATTAAATAGATTAACGACGATGTTTATATTTAAGTTCAAATAGCATGTTAAGAAAGGGGGAAAAAAAATCATTTTTGGTGAAATATTTGTTTTTAAGAACAAAGTTTTGATTAATGTTTAATGCCAAACAAATAAGAGAAAAGTCATATTCAAGTTACAAATTTGTGTATTTCTTTTCCTTCTAATATAATAAAAACAAACAAATAAGATAAATATCATAAGCCAATACGTAACTTCTTTGCAATTATATTTTTATGCGTGAGATCAAAAATAATAATTAAAATATATATTATCAACAATAAGTTGGGAGAATTTTGAAACTATTAATCAAAATTTGATTATTATTTTTTTTACTAAATTGATCCAATAAAGTAAATCAATTTCTAAACTTTTTCTTTATCATTGTAAGTTTTAGATATTCGTAATATATTATTTTTTTAATAATCTCTAAAAACTTACCCTGACACTATGATTGCACGTAAATATGTTTTTTATTCAATATTTGAAATTTATTTTTAAAAAAAATTATAAAAATATAAATAAATTAGGCGGAGTGAATTCGACAAATTAAACAATCAATTGTTATTTAGTAGCAAAGCTACCAACCTTGTTTTCTTTTAATCATTTATCAAGTAAAATTGTAACATGATTATTTTCTCCAATTAAATTTTTAATCACATTAAAATATGATAATAGTACGTTAACATTATCTTTTTCCAAATTTAAAATTCTAAGACATGTGATATTACATAAAGCAATAAGCTGTATTTTATTACCTGTAATTATTATTATTTTGACGCTATATAACTCCATAAAACAAGAATGGCAAGAGTAACGTCACGATATTTTTACTTTCTTGGAATATTTTCTGACAATTGACTCAGATAAATTAGGCGGATTAAATTCGACAAATTAAACGACCAATCATTATTTAGTAGCAAAGCTACCAACCTTGTTTTCTTTTGATAATCTATTAAGTAAAATTTTAATATGATTGTTTTCTCCAAAATATTTTTAACCACACTAAAATATGGTGATAAGTGCGTTGACATTATCTTTATTTAAATTTGAAATTCTAAACTTATTTTTTAAAAGTATTAAAGACAATACAATCAAAATAGACAGGTGACCACAAAGCGATCAGTTGTATTTTATTGCTTGTAATTATTATTGTTTGTCGCTATATAATCCAATAAAACGAGAATTGTAAAGAGTTATAACTTCACAATATTTTCTCTTTTTAAATATTATCTGACAACTGATTAAAACACGTGTTGCACGCCAATTTTAGAATTCTTTTTTTTGGTAAAATATTAAAGACAATACAACAAAAATAGACAGGTGAGATTCCACATAGCAACTAGTTGTATTTTATTACCTGTAAATATTATTATTTTGTCGCTATATAACAACATAAAACGAGAATTACAAGAGTAACATCACGATCTTTTTACTATTTTAAAATATTTTTCACACCTGACTCAAATAAACTAGGCGGATTGAATTGGACAAATTAAACAACCAATTGTTATTTAGTAACAAAGCAATCAACCTTGTTTTATTTTGATCATTTACAAGTAAAATTGTAATATGATTATTTTCTCCAAATAATTTTTAATCACACTAAAATATAATTATAGTGCTTTAACACTATCTTTATTCAAATTTGAAATTCTAAATTTATTTTTTTAAAATATCAAAGACAATATAATCAAAATAGACAAGTGAGATTTTACAAAGCAACCAATTGTATTTTATTACCTTATCTTTATTCAAATTTGAAATTCTAAATTTATTTTTTTAAAATATCAAAGACAATATAATCAAAATAGACAAGTGAGATTTTACAAAGCAACCAATTGTATTTTATTACCTGTCATTATTATTATTATTTGTCGCTATATGATCCCACAAAACGAGAATTGCAAGGAGTTATAACATCACAATATTTTACTCTTTTCGAATATTCTCTAACAACTGACTCAAACATATGTCGCACGCCAATTTCCAATTACTATTTTTTTTGTAAAATATTAAATACAATACAGCCAAAATAGACAGGTGAGATTCGACAAAGCAACTAGTTATATTTTATTACCTGTAATTATTATTATTTGTCGCTATATAATCCCATAAAACGAAAGCTGCAAGGAGTTATAACATCACGATATGTTTATTCTTTTCGAATATTCTCTGACAACAGACTCAAACACGTGTCGTACGTCAATTTTCAAAATTTATTTTTTAAAATTGTAAACAAAAACATAGCCACAACAGACGTATCAGACTCGACAAAGCCTCGATTGTCCTTTACTAGCTAAATAAATGATTACTTTCTCCAAACAATTTTTAACTACACTTAAGTATGATGATAGTGCGTTAACCTATAAAACGAGAATCGCAAGGAGCTATAACATCACAAGATTTTTACTTTTTTCGAATATTCTCTGATAACTAACTCAAACACGTGTCACACGTTAAATTTTAAAATTGTAAACAACAATACAACCACAACACACATATCAGACTCGACAAAGCCACTGATTGTCCTTTATTAGCTAAATAAATGATTATTTTCTGCAAACAAATTTTAACCATACAAAAAAATGATGATAGTTCGTTAACATTATCTTTATTCAAATTTGAAATTCTAAACTTATTTTTTTAAAATATTAAAGGCAATACAATCAAAATGGACAGGTGAGATTCCACAAAGCAACCAATTGTATTTTATTACGTGTAATTATTATTATTTGTCGCTATATGATCCCGAAAAAATAATAATTGCAAGGAGTTATAACATCACCATATTTTTACTCTTTTTGATTATTCTCTGACAACTGACTCAAACACGTGGCGCGCGTCAATTTTTAAAATTTATTTTTGAAAAATATTAAAGACAATACAACCAAAATAGACGCGTTAAATTCTACAAAGCAATTATTTGTATTTTATTACGTGTAATTATTATTATTTATCGCTATATAATCTCATAAAACGAGAGTTGCAAAGAGTTATAACATCACGATATTTTTATTCTTTTGGAATATTCTCTTACAACTAACTCAACAAGTGTGAACACCAATTTTTAAAATTTATTTTTTAAAATTGTAAACGACAATATAGCCACAGCAAACATATCAAACTTGACAAAGCCACCGATTATCCTTTACTTGCTAAATAAGTAATTTTCTCCGAATAATTTTTAACCACACTATAATATGATGATAGTGCGTTAACCCATAAAACGAGAGTTGCAAGGAGTTATAACAACACTAGATTTTTACTCTTTTCGAATTTTCTCTGACAACTGACTCAAACACGTGTCGCACGTCAATTTTTAAAATTTATTTTTTAAAATTGTAAATCACAATATAGTCCGAATAGACATATCAGACTAAACAAAGTCACCGATTGCCTTTACTATCTAAATAAATGATTATTTTTTTCAAACAAATTTTAACCACACTAAAAATGATGATAGTGTGCTAATATTATTATCTTTATTCAAATTTGAAATTCAAAACTTATTTTCTAAACATATTATAAATAGTACGACCAAAATAGACAAGTGAGATTCCACAAAGCAGTTTTATTCCTACAATTATTATTATTTGTCGCTATATAACCCCATAAAACGAGAATTGCAAAGAGTTATAACATCACAATATTTTTACCCTTTTCGAATATTCTCTGACAACTGACAGAAACAACGTGTCGCACGCCAACTGATACAGACAACGTGTCGCACACCAACTTTCAAATTTTATTTTTTTAAATTATAAACGACAATATAGGCACAACAGACAAATCAAACTCGACAGAGCCACCGATTGTCCATTAGCTACATTGTAACTACTTTATCCTTTTTTTTTTATTATTATTAACACGGATCACACGTAATTTGTTTTTAATTTTTTTTTGAATTAGATCGCAATATATATAGTTTCCCAAAATAACCTCAAACTTCCTCAAACATTAAAACGTGAATTTTTGATGAACTTTATTCCTCAAAATTTATTTTTTAAAGTTGTAAACGACAATATAGCCATAACAGACATATCAAACTCGACAAAGCCACCGATTGTCCTTTACTAGCTAAATAAATAATTAATTCCTCCAAATAATTTTTAACCACACTAAAATACGATGATAGTGCATTAACATTATCTTTATTCAAATTTGAAATACTAAATTTATTTTTTAAAATATTAAAGACAATACAATTAAAATGGACATTTGAGATTCCACAAAGCAACCAATTGTATTTTATTATCTGTAATTATTAATTTTCGTTATATGATCGCAGAAAATGAGAATTGCAATGAGTTATAACATCACGATATTTTTACTCATTTTGAATATTCTTTGACAACTGACTCACACACGTGTCGCACGTTAATTTTCAAAATTTAATTTTGTAAACTATTAAAGATAATATAATCAAAATAGACAGGTGAGATTCAACAAAGCAACTAGTTGTATTTTATTACGTGTAATCACTTTTATTTGTCTCAATATAATCCCACAAAATGAGAGTTACAAGGAGTTATAACATCACGAAATTTTTATTCTTTTCAAATATTCTCTAACAACTGACTCAAACATGTATCACCAATTTCAAAATTTATATTTTAAAATTGTATATGACAATATAGCCACAATAGATATATCCGACTCGACAAAGCCACCATTTATCCTTTACTAGCTTAATAAATAATATTTTCTCCAAATAATTTTAACCACACTAAAATATGCTAATAGTGTGTCAACCCATAAAATGAGAGTTGCAAAGAGTTATAACATCACTTGATTTTTACTCTTTTTGAATATTCTCTGACAACTGACTCACACGTGTTGCACGTCAATTTTCAAACTTTATTTTTAAAATTTAAACGACAATATAGCCACAAAAGATATATCAGGCTCGACAATACCACTGATTGTCCTTTACTAGCTCAATAAATGATTATTTTCTTCAAACAATTTTTAACCACACTAAAATATGATAATAGTGCGCTAACATTATTATCTTTATTCAAATTTGATATTCAAAACTTATAACCCCTGTAATTATTATTATTTGTGGCTATATAACCCCATAAAACAAGAATTGCAAAGAGTTATAACATTACGCTATTTTTACCCTTTTCGAATATTCTCTGACAACTGACACTAATAACGTGTCCCACGCCTATTGACACAAACAACGTGTCGCATGCCACACTTTCAAATTTATTTTTTAAAATTATAAATGACAAAATACATATAACAGACAGATCAAACTCGACAAAACCATAGATTGTCCTTTACTAGTTACGTTATAACTACTTTATCCTTTTCTCCTTTTTATTCATTATTAACACGGATCGCAAACGCAAATTTTTAAACTTTACTTTTTGAAATTTTATGAATTATATTGCAATATATTAAGTTTCTCAAAATAACCTCAAACTTCCTCAAACATTAAAACATGAACTTTTGATGAACTTTATTCCTCAAAATCTATTTTTTAAAATTGTGAATGACAATATAGCCACAACAGACATATCAAACTCGACAAAGCCACATTGTCCTTTACTAGCTAAATAAATGATTATTTCTTCAAATAATTTTTAACCGCACTAAAATATGATGATAGTGCGTTAACATTATCTTTATTCAAATTTGAAATTCTAAACTTATTTTTTATTAAATATTAAAGACAATACAATCAAAATGGATAGGTGAGATTCCACAAAGCAACCAATTGTATTTTATTACATGTCATTATTATTATTTGTCGCTATATGATCCCGTAAAACAATAATTGCAAGGAGTTATAACATCACCATATTTTTACTCTTTTTTATTATTCTCTGACAACTGACTCAAACCCGCGTTGCACGCCAATTTTCAAAATTTAATTTTGTAAATATTAAAAACAATATAACCAAAATAAACACGTGAAATTTCACAACGCAATTATTTGTATTTTATTATGTGTAATTATTATTATTCGTCGCTATATAATCTCATAAAACGAGAGTTGCAAGGAGTTATAACATCATGATATTTTTATTCTTTTGGAATATTCTCTTACAACTGACTCAAACACGTGTGCACACCAATTCTCAAAATTGTAAATGACAATATAGCCACAACAGACCTATCAAACTCGACAAAATCACCGATTATCCTTTACTAGCTAAATAAATGATTATTTTCTCAAAATAATTTTCAACCACACTAAAATATGATGGTAGTGCGTTAACCCATAAAACGAGAGTTGTAAGGAGTTATAACATCACTAGATTTTTACTCTTTTCGAATTTTCTCTGACAACTGACTTAAACACGTGTCGCACGTCAATTTCCAAAATTTATTTTTTAAAATTGTATATACCATAATATAGTCAGAACAGACATATCAGACTCAACAAAGCCACCGATTATCCTTTGTTAGCTAAATAAATTATTATTTTCTCCAAATAATTTTTAACCACACTAAAATATGATGATAGTGCGCTAATATTATTATCTTTATTCAAATATGAAATACAAAACTTATTTTCTAAAAATATTAAAAATAGTACAGCCAAAATAGACAGGTGAGATTCCACAAAGCAACTTTATTACCAGTTATTATTATTATTTGTCGCTATATAACCCCATAAAACGAGAACTGCAAGGAGTTATAACATTACGATATTTTTACCTTTTTTTTAATATTCTCTGACAACTGACACAAACAAGGTGTCGCACGCCAACTGACACAAACAACGTGTCGCACGTCAACTTTCAAATTTATTTTTTAAAATTATAAACGACAAAATAACTATAACAGACAAATCAGACTCGACTAAGCCACTGATTATCCTTTACTTGCTAAATAAGTAATTTTCTCCAAATAATTTTTAACCACATTAAAATATGATGATAGTAAGTTAACCTAAAAAACGAGATTTCCAAGGAGTTATAACATCACTAGATATTTACTCTTTTCGAATATTCTCTGACAACTGACTCAAACACGTGTCGCACGTCAATTTTTAAAATTTATTTTTTAAAATTGTAAACCACAATATAGTCAGAATAGACATATCAGACTAAAAAAAGTCACCGATTGTCCTTTACTAGCTAAATAAATGATTATTTTTCTTCAAACAATTTTTAACCACACTAAAAATGATCATATTAAGCTAATATTATTATCTTTATTCAAATTTGAAATTCAAAACTTATTTTCTAAAAATATTATAAATAGTACGACAAAAATAGACAAGTGAGATTCCACAAAGCAATTTTATTACCTACAATTATTATTATTTGTCGCTATATAACCCTATAAAACGAGAATTGCAAAGAGTTGTAACATCACAATATTTTTACCCTTTTCGAATATTCTCTGACAACTGCACAAACAACGTGTCGCACGCCAACTGATACAGACAACGTGTACCGACTTTCAAATTTTATTTTTTAAAATTATAAACGACAATACAACCACAACAGAAAATCAAACTCGAAAGAGCCTCCTATTGTCCATTAGCTACATTGTAACTACTTTATCCTTTTTATTAGTATTATTATTATTAACACGGATCGCACGCCAATATTCAAAATTTATTTTTAGTTTTTTTTTTGAATTAGATCGCAATATATATAGTTTCCCAAAATAACCTCAAACTTCCTCAAACATTAAAACATGAATTTTTGATGAATTTTATTCCTCAAAATTTATTTTTTAAAGTTGTAAACGATAATATAGCCACAACAGACATATCAAACTCGACAAAGCCACCAATTGTCCTTTACTAGCTAAATAAATAATTACTTTCTCCAAATAATTTTTAACCACACTAAAATACGATGATAGTGCATCAACATTATCTTTATTCAAATTTTAAATACTAATTATTTTTTAAAAATACTAAAGACAATACAATTAAAATGGACATTTCATATTCCACAAAGCAACCAATTGTATTTTATTATCTGTAATTATTAATTTGTCGTTATATGATCGCAGAAAATGAGAATTGCAATGAGTTATAATATCACGATATTTTTACTCTTTTCGAATATTCTTTGACAACTGACTCACACACGTGTCGCACGGTAATTTTCAAAATTTAATTTTGTAAATTATTAAAGATAATACAATCAAAATAGACAGGCGAGATTCAACAAAGCAACTAGTTGTATTTTATTACCTGTAATTACTTTTATTTGTCTCTATATAATCCCACAAAACGAGAGTTACAAGGAGTTATAACATCACGAAATTTTTATTCTTTTCAAATATTCTCTAACAACTGACTCAAACACATATCGCACGCCAATTTCAAAATTTATATTTTAAAATTGTAAATGACAATATAGCCACAATAGACATATCCGACTCGACAAAGCCACCGATTATCCTTTACTAGCTTAATAAATAATTATTTTCTCCAAATAATTTTAACCACACTAAATTATGCTAATAGTGGTCAACCTATAAAATGAGAGTTGCAAAGAGTTATAACATCACTTGATTTTTACTCTTTTCGAATATTCTCTGACAACTGACTCAAACACGTGTCACACGTCAATTTTCAAACTTTATTTTTAAAATTTAAACGACAATATAGCCACAACAGACATATCAGGCTCGACAAAATCACTGATTGTCCTTTACTAGCTCAATAAATGATTATTTTCTCCAAACAATTTTTAACCACACTAAAATATGATGATAGTGCGCTAAAATTGTTATCTTTATTCAAATTTGATATTCAAAACTTATAGCCCTTGTAATTATTATTATTTGTGGCTATATAACCCCATAAAACAAGAATTGCAAAGAGTTATAACATTACGCTATTTTTACCCTTTTCGAATATTCTCTGACAACTGACACTAATAACGTGTCGCACGCCTACTGACAAAAACAACGTGTCGCATGCCAACTTTCAAATTTATTTTTTAAAATTATAAATGACAAAATACCTATAATAGATAGATCAAACTCGACAAAGCCATAGATTGTCCTTTACTAGTTACGTTATAAGTACTTTACCCTTTTTTCCTTTTTATTTCATTATTAACACGGATCGCGCACACTAATTTTAAACTTTACTTTTTGAAATTTTTTGAATTAAATCGCAACATATTTAGTTTCTCAAAATAACCTCAAACTTCCTCAAACATTAAAACATGAATTTTTGATGAACTTTATTCCTCAAAATCTATTTTTTAAATTTGTGAACGATAATATAGCCACAACAGACACATCAAACTCGACAAAGCAGCCAATTGTCCTTTACTAGCTAAATTAATGATTATTTTCTCCAAACAATTTTTAACCACACTAAAATATGATGAAAGTGCGTTAACATTATCTTTATTCAAATTTGAAATTCTAAACTTATTTTTTATTAAATATTAAAGACAATACAATCAAAATGGACCGATGAGATTCCACAAAGCAACCAATTGTATTTTATTACATATAATTATTATTATTTGTCGCTATATGATCCCGTAAAATAATAATTGCAAGGAGTTATAACATCACCATATTTTTACTCTTTTTGATTATTCTCTGACAACTAATTCAAACACGTGTTGCACTTCAATTTTCAAAATTTAATTCCGTAAATATTAAAGACAATGCAATCAAAATAGACACGTTAAATTCCACAAAGCAACTAAATTTATTTTATTACGTGTAATTATTATTATTTATCGCTATATAATCTCATAAAACAAGAGTTGCAAGGAGTTATAACATCACAATATTTTTACTCTTTTGGAATATTTTCTTACAACTGACTCAAACACGCGTGCACACCAATTTTCAAAATTGTAAACGACAATATAGCCACAACAGACCTATCAAACTCGACAAAACCACCGATAATCCTTTACTAGCTAAATAAATGATTATTTTCTCAAAACAATTCTTAACCACACTAATATATGATGGTAGTGCTTTAACCCATAAAACGAGAGTTGCAAGGAGTTATAACATCACTAGATTTTTACTCTTTTCGTATTTTCTCTGACAACTGACTCAAACACGTGTCGCACGTCAATTTTCAAAATTTATTTTTTAAAATTGTAAACCACAATATAGTCAGAACAGACATATCAGACTCAACAAAGCCACCGATTGTCCTTTACTAACTTAATAAATGATTATTTTCTCCAAACAATTTTTAACCGCACTAAAATATGATGATAGTGCGCTAATATTATTATCTTTATTCAAATTTGAAATTCAAAACTTATTTTCTAAAAATATTAAAAATAGTACAACCAAAATAGACAGGTGAAATTCCACAAAGCAACTTTATTACCTGTAATTATTATTATTTGTCGCTATATAACCCCATAAAATGAGAATTGCAAGGAGTTATAACATCATGATATTTTTACTGTTTTCAAATATTCTCTGGCAACTGACACAAACAACGTGTCGCACACCAACTGACACAAACAAAGTGTAACACGCCAACTTTCAAATTTATTTTTTAAAATAAATGACAAAATAACTATAATAGACAAATCAAACTCGACAAAGCCACCGATTCTCCTTTAGTAGCTACATTGTATCTATTTTATCCTTTTCTTCCTTTTTTTTCATTATTAACACGGATCGCACATCAATTTTCAAAATTTTTAAATTAGATCACAATATATTTAATTTCTCAAAATAACCTCAAACTTCCTCAAATATTAAAGTTATAAATCATAATCCTCAATTTTTTTCAAACAAATAATTTTCTCCATATTTTTCCTTTTCCTTCCTTTTTTTCTTTCTTCCAAATATTGAAAATTTATTAAACTACATATTATTTTATTCCCAAGATAGAAAAAGAATCATAATATTAAAATTTTAGACCAATTAGCACCACAAGTAAACTTCGTGTATAAAAAGACCACGTTATCTAACATGTGACCTAATATATAATCTTATAATAAAAACCACCCCGACCCCCCTAACCCCCCTACCCCACATTAAATTTTTACATACATATTGACCTCTTAAACATATAATTATACACTATAGATATAGTGAGAGAAAATAAAGATTTTCTAGAGAGATAAAGGCGTTACAACTCACCAAATAGGATTATAAGGAAATAAATTTATTATTTTTTTAAAAAAAAGATCATTTTTTTTTGTTTTAATTAAGAAAAATATATATATATGATCTTGTCAAATCTTGACCATCAAAAAGTACTAAAAATCAAATCTTGGCCTTTCATTAGTACTCTTTATCCCCACCCACCCCCCCTTTTACCCCCACCCCCCCTTTTACCCCCTCTACCCCCACCACCCACAAAATCTCAAACCTTCCAAAAACCCATTTACGTAGTAACCCATATTGGTGTAAAGTCGGTCTTGTTCCCCTTCGTTCTTATCCTCAATCACCACCACCTTCCTTGTGTAGAAAATATATACATAATATATATTTATTATATATAATATATACATTATATATATAAGGGGGTTAATTAAGTTTTGATTAACTTTCCATATTTGGTTTCTCCATGAAACTTTTATATAGTAGTTTTTGGTTTTTAATCAAGTATAAACTCTTCATTTGTAACACCCATCGATAAAAAAAAAAAAAGAAGCAAAAAAAAAAAAAACACCCATTTGAATTTCCAAGAATCCATTGGAGTTTGCTGTGTTTATTTGGTCTAAAAATGGTATAAAGCTCTAAACTTTATCTTTAAAAAGTCATTTTTTTTTTGCATACCCAAGTTCTTGATTTTGTGTTTTTTTTTATGTGTGTTGTGTGTTTTTTACTTGTTTTTGGAAGTACCCTTTTGGTTTCATCATTTGAAAATTCAAGAATCTTTGGTGTTTGCTCTGTTTATGGTGTAAAGTTTTGAACTTTGTGATTAAAAAGTGTTGATTTTTGATATTCAAGTTAATTTTTTTTTTGTGTGTTGTGATTATGTTGTCAAGATCTTGTTTCAATCTGCTTAATCTTGATGACTGTTCTGTTACTGATCGGGCTCGAATCCCAAAGTTGATGAATGTTCCAGGGATTATAACAGATTTTGGTGGAGGAGGAGGAGAAGAAGAGAAGGGGGAAGTTTCACCTGGTGTGAAAAATGGGAGTAGAAGGATCATTGTAGCAAATCAGTTACCAGTGAAAGCTTTTTGTAAAGATGAAAAAGAGGGGAAAAAATGGTGTTTTGAATGGGACAGATATGCTTTAGATACATTGATTTTGCAGCTGAAAGATGGTTTGTCACCAGATTTGGAGATTGTTTATGTTGGTTGTTTAAAAGCTGATGTTGAATTGAATGATCAAGAAGAAGTTGCTAATTTCTTATGGGAGAAATTTAGGTGTGTACCAACTTTCTTGTCATTAGATTTGATAAACAAGTATTACCATGGCTTTTGTAAGCATTATTTATGGCCTTTGTTTCATTACATGTTGCCTTTAACATCTAGTCATGGTGTAAGATTTGATAGGTCTAATTGGTTGGCTTATGTATCAGCAAACAAGATTTTTGCTGATAAAGTTTATGAGGTGATTAATCCTGATGATGATTATGTTTGGATTCAAGATTATCATCTTATGATTTTGCCTACTATGTTGAGGAAAAAGTATAGTAGGATAAAAGTTGGGTTTTTCCTTCATAGTCCTTTCCCGTCGTCTGAAATTTATCGAACATTGCCTGTTAGGGATGAGATTTTAAGGGCTTTGTTGAATTGCGATCTTGTTGGTTTTCAGACATTTGATTATGCTAGACATTTCTTGTCATGTTGTAGTAGGATGTTAGGTTTGGATTATCAGTCAAAAAGGGGCTACATTGGTATCGACTATTTTGGTAGAACCGTGACTATTAAAATCCTTCCTGTTGGTATTCACATGGGGCAGATCCAAAATGTTATGTCTTTGCCTGATACAGCGAAAAAGGCGAAGGAATTGAAAGAGAAGTATGAGGGGAAAATTGTGTTGTTAGGTATCGATGATATGGATGTGTTTAAAGGGATTGGTCTGAAGTTTTTAGCGATGGGACATCTTCTTGAGCAATCACCGTCGTTGAGGGGAAGGGTAGTGTTGGTTCAGATTACGAACCCTCCGAGAAGTAGAGGAAATGATATCAGAGAGGTTGAAGAAGAGGTCAAGAAGATTGCCAGTGAGATCAATACGAAATATGGTAAACCGGGGTATGAACCGATTGTCTGTATTAACGGTCCAGTTTCTACGCAGGACAAGATAGCTCACTATGCGATTTCTGAATGTGTTGTTGTTAATGCTGTTAGAGATGGAATGAATTTGGTGCCTTATGAGTATACAGTCTCTAGGGAGAGCAACAGTAATTTGGATAAGGCCTTGGGTCCAGGTTTTAATGGAGGACGACGAAAGAGTATGATTGTTGTTTCTGAGTTCATCGGCTGCTCGCCGTCTCTCAGCGGTGCCATCAGGGTCAATCCATGGGACATTGAGAGTGTAGCCACTGGTATGACTTCAGGAGCCATGATGAATGATAGGGAGAAAGAATTGCGTCATGAGAAGCACTATAGATATGTTTCTTCTCATGACGTTGCATATTGGGCGAGGAGTTTTGATCAAGATCTCAAGAGAGCTTGTGAAGATCATTATCACAAGAGATGTTGGGGTATTGGCCTTGGTCTTGGCTTCAGGGTTGTTGCGCTTGGGCCGAATTTCAAGAAGCTTTCGGTAGCCCATATCGTCTCTTCTTATAAATTGACAAACAGCAGGCTCATCCTACTCGACTATGATGGTACTATGTTACCAGAGGATAAAGTGGACAAAGCCCCAAGTCAAGAAGTCATCTCAGTTCTGAATGGTTTATGCAGTGATCCAAAGAACATCGTGTTTATCGTGAGCGGCAGGGGAAGGGATACGCTCAGCAAGTGGTTTTCTCCGTGTGCAGAACTTGGCTTATCAGCAGAGCATGGTTACTTCACTAGGTAAGACATGAATCTATATAATTCAATATTATATTTTTATCTTTGTGCTGTTATTCGTTTTCTCATTTGCTTTGTATTTTGTTAAGGTGGAGTAAGGATTCCGATTGGGAATCTCGTCTGGTACCTGCAGACACTGAGTGGAAAAAAGTGGTCTTGCCTATTATGAAGAAATACACCGAGGCAACAGATGGTTCTTCGATAGAGCAGAAGGAAAGTGCACTAGTGTGGCATCATCTTGAAGCTGATCCTGACTTTGGCATTTGGCAGGCTAAAGAGCTTCTTGATCATCTCGAGAGTGTGCTCGCTAATGAGCCTGTGGTTGTTAAACGAGGCCAGCACATTGTTGAGGTGAAACCACAGGTATGGAAAATCAACATCAAATGCAATGATCTTTCAAATTGAATGCAAACTCATCATGTATATATGTATGTTAATCTGTTGCAGGATGTAAGCAAAGGTCTGGTGTTTCAAAGTCTCTTGTCATCGATGAAAAGCAAAGGGAAGTCACCCGATTTCGTGTTGTGCATAGGCGATGACAGATCAGATGAAGACATGTTTGAGAGCATTGCAAGTTCTTTAGACAACAGTTCTCTGCCTGATAATGCAGAAGTCTTTGCCTGCACCGTCGGGCAGAAACCGAGTATGGCTAAGTACTATCTTGATGATCCAGCTGAAGTTATAAAAATGCTTCAAGGCCTTTCAGCAGCTTCTACAGCAATGCAGCTACCACCTAAGTCACCGGTCCATCAACTCGCCTCTGTCGAAGATCTCTCCCTAGTTAAGAATCATGCATCCTTTGTATAGACAGAAGTTCATAGATAACAGAGGCCATCCAAAAGAAACAGTTGAAAGAAACATTAGTTTTTAGTTTTAAGCATATTTCCATTTTCTTAGCCCTCTAGGGAGTTTATAAAATTTAGCAAAATTTCTTGGTTCATAGTTGCTCTTATATGACTTGTCTAGGCAAGTTATACATAGTGTAGTTACTGGATTATCAAGGTGATAGTGCTACATTTTTTGGGGTAAAAATTTATAAATGGCTCATTTGAACCTTGTTGTTATTCCTAGTTATGTCATGTTCCAAATGCTATTGTAGTTTTTCTTCTTTTCCTCACTCCAGTATCAATAACGTTCTCACTTACCCTCCTCGTGTGGCTCAAAAGTTGTAGGCAAGTTGATGGTGAAAGTGCTTAAGTTTGATGGTGAAAATGCTTAACCATTGGACTAGTTGTACACCAAAAAGTCAGTTCTTTATGTTGCCTTAGAGACTTAGAGGCCTAAGTTGTGCTTAGGTTTTTTCTTTTTGATGAGATCGATATTGAGAGTGATAATGACAATTTTAATAATGCTGAATAAAAACGTCTTTGTTCGATGGATAAATTTTCACTAAATAAGTACATATTCATATAGAATTTAAATATGATATCTAAGAGGAACTCTACACCTACAAATTTTGGGACATAAACAATTGGATGAGGTCCTCAAATGCTTATCCATTTCTTGGAAATGACTCAAAATGGGGCATACTAAAAGCATATCCTAATAGATAATAATGTACTATATATACTAAGAATGTTCCAAAACTTTGCTTCTTCTTGTGAACCTCTTTTGGATGTATGTCTCAAATTTCAAACACTTGCATTTTTGTACCATTCAAATATTATAATTGCCTTCATTTTTTAACCATTAAGCCGTCAAAGCGATTACAAATGCTTGTTTTTTTGTATTATATCTCTTAGAGTATGAATTTTCACAGATTACGATAACGTGAAATGCTTTGTATATCAAATTGAGTTTGGTTATCTAAGTATGGACAAAACAGAAGCTGTTGGTTCATTTTTGTACCAATTCAATGAAAACATCAAGTCAAAAATAGTTTGGTCTTGGCATGCTTAGTTTCTAGTCATTTTCTTATCTCTTATGTTGGTATATATATATATTTTATTTTATACATAATATGCCAAAAGACTTGATACAATGAAGAAATATTCATATATATCACTTTTGTTTTTCAAGATTAAAATTATATGAATTTCAGGGTACATATTACTTTCTTGATTTCTTTTTATGTGATATATGTACTCCCCATTTTTATTTTTAGAGTCAAACTATATAAATTTTAATTAACATTTTAAGATGTATTTTTTCATTATATTAATATGCAAAAAATTGTAATGTGTAGTACTTTTCATATAGTTTATGAATATCTAATTTTTTTGTTTAAAATATCGAATAATTGTGATCTAATTTACCTTTGAAAATTAGTCAATTTGACTTTCGATAAGCGCGACATGACAAATATTTCTAGATGCGGGGAGTATATTTTTTAAAAGTTTGTTCCACAAATAAACACTTTTCTATATTTAACATCAGTTCATCTTTAAACTTTTTATTTTACTCTTTATAAAGTATCGATAGTCACAAAACGTCTATAGTTTATATTAAACAATCAATTTGTACATTTTTGTATTTTTTTTTTTTTGTAAAATTATATACATGATCAAACAAAAACACATAAAATGAAAAAGAGAAATTTATTATGATAGGACAATACTCCTTGATAAGATAAGCATCTAATTAATTGAATATAAATCGATAGTACGAAAGGATAAATTTTGATTTCTATTTTCTTGTCAATGAAAAGATTGGTTTACATTTATGAATTTGTGATGGGAAGTTAGGATCATACAAATAAAAAGAAGAAAAAGAGAGGATAAAAATATAATTTTTCCGATAATTGTATAAGCTCATTAAATTAATTTACGAATATTTCTAAAAATTTATTTATGTGTTTTGACGAAATTAAAGGTGTTTATAAGTTAAAATATATCAAAAGATTTAAGTTACATTGGTCATCTCAAGCTTATATTAAAATTTCCCGAGTAATTTTATTTTATTGAGTTTTTTACTATTTTATCCTTAAAATCTTTTTATAATTCTAAATTTCCTTTTAAAAAAAAGAGAAAAAAAATCCTAACTCATTCTTTATGTTATTTTAGTCATTTTAAACATAAAAAATATGTTTGTCGATATATTTAATCGAATATATCAATTAATTATTATCAATTTCAACATATCTATTTCATTATGTTGTAATCTACAATATGTAAATGTCGTGGAAATTCTAACACAATGAGATTATGCTTATATTATATTTATTTGGTTTGGAAGATAAGTTACTCAATATTTTTTTATTATATCTTTATATTGGTGCTTGTTTGTTAAATTTTATAATATTTTAGTAGGAAAGTTCTTTCTCTAATAAAAAACTTTAAATGTTATTAATGATTTAATAAAAAAAATATTATAAGTACAAAGTACAAAACTTATTATATGTCAATTTGCTAAGATGATATGATTAAAAAAAATTATTCTAATAAGTTGGTAGTACTATTAAGGATTAGAATTATGTTACTAACTTTCTTATCAATGAAAAAGTTGATTTTTAATAAAACCACTTAAAAACATGAATTTTTGATGCACTTTACTCCTCAAAAAAATATAATATAATATATATATATAATTTTTTTATGAGTATATATAATCGATGATGATAGATACTTGAAAGAAAATCTCAGCCACTAATGGGTAGTGACGAAAATTATTGTTAAATGATTTTTCGTTTTGTGATACTATATATATTTTTACTTTAAAAATAGTTGCACAATCAATGAAAAGAGACAATAAGATTTGATCGTTCTAGTAACGCAAATTGTTATACAATAACTGAGAAATTCTATCATATAGTATCCCCTCAATTTTGAATAAACTAATTATTGATCTCCTTTTGTAGTTCTATATATGACGAATTCAAATTTATAAAATTTTAATTTAATTTTCGATTCGATTTTTTTTTGTCCAATAACAACACCAACATACATAATAGCAACTTGGATTTGGATTTTGGGTTGGACTGCTGCTGAAAAAAAGGAATAAATTAGGGGTATGGGCTTGGATTGTGAAAAGTTTTGAGCCCAAATATGAGTATATGTAACTTTAATATTTTCTAAAAAGTTTGAGCTCAAACAAAGTCTATGACACTTATTCCAAAATCAAAGGTAAACTTATATAAAATTTACTAATTTAGAAGCTAATTATTTAGATATATTCTAGTTCGTAATATTATTTATCTTATTAGCTTTTGATACCTCTAGATAGATGTATCTCAGATACATGCGGTGAAAATTAAAGTAATTTGTTATGGATAAGTTGTAACCAAATAGAGTCACATGTACATTTGATAGATAGACAATCTCGCTCGCCTATCTCCCATCTCACTCGTCACCTTTTCATATTTGATATCTAAATACATGCAAATCACTCAAGATACATACATATACATGTATCTAGAGTGTATCTAGTGTGATAATATCTAAGTGTATTTTCTTTCTATTTTTTTGCAGCAAAAATACATGTATATCTAAGTGTATTTTCTTCAATATATGATAAGAAACTCTTAATTAGTGGTAAGATATGTAATATTACGAAAGTATGAATAATAATAGTATATATGATAATGAAAATATGTCTTATAGTGTAGCTTTTACAAAAATGAAATGAACTAATACATATAAAAATCGAGATGATGCTGAATTCTTTTTTAATGATGCATAAATTTTAAAATCACAAAATTTAAGCTCAAACAAAAGGTCACATATATTTCCAAAAAATTATAGACTAATTGAAATAATCCTTAATTCTTATTTGATGACACATAAGCTCCAAAAAATGACTCCACCTTTCAAAAATAACGATTATCATTTAATAGATCGTCACGAACAAATCATTTCTTTTTTCATTATGGGGAAAATTAAGAATAAACAAAGAAAAGATTAGTAGGTCCACTAGTAACCATGCCTCACAATAAGATAATCAATTTTTTTTTTTTTGAAAAAACAAAAAATTCTTCATGGACCCACAAATGAATATGACTTCACATGATTTTTTTATTTTTTTAAAAAATGCAATTTATTAATTATATAATTATATATATACATATAGTCCTGTTCTGGTCAACATTTTTTGACTAATTGCATCTGTACCTTAATTAACACCATAATTTAATACTAACAACTAACACTAATTTATTAAAATAAATTAATTACTTTGAAATTTTCCAAATCTAACTCACTCTTCCTGTTCACACTAAAATTATTTATTTTATCAGAATTTTACAGAACTCTGCAAATCTTAACTACAAAACATACTTTCAAGAATGTTTTTTGTTTTTTATAATTTTTTTTATCTATTTTCTTGATTAAAGGGCTTTTTGGGTATTTTTGGTTTAGTTCACTGTTCCCTTCTGACCACTTTTTTTTTTTTCCTTTTCTGAAGACTTGTTTTGTGTTCACATTTAGAAGAGATGAAAGGGTAAAGGGGGTTAAAAAAAGCATATTCTTGATTATTTTTTTGGTTACCCTTCTTGGAATGGAGCTGAAGAAGGAGAGGTTTGTAAGGTATGTGGTATTTTTAAAAAAAATTTGTTTTGTTTTTGGTTTAGTTTATGTGATTTGATGAATTCTTGTGTGGTTATTTGGAAAAAAGATGAGATCTTTTTTGTTTTTTTGGGTGATGTATTGTAGAAAGTAGAACTTTGGGTGTTTAAAGATTGGATTTTTTTTTGGTTCTTGATTGTTCTGGATGCTAGATGTTGAGATATTTTGTGTTCATTTCTGCTTTTCCAAAATATGAATTGGAACATAAGCTGGATTGTGCAATTTTGTGTTTTGATTTCTTTGCTGGAAGATCATTTTGTTAGTTCAATGAGGTTTTGTCGACTGGGCAAAGCGCGGGCAAGTTTTCCTAGTTTTATCATGATCAAGGACCTACTTTGATTTGATGTATTTGAGCTGAGGGTCCTCTGGAAACAGGTAGAGGTAAGGTATGCGTGCACTATACCCTTCCTGGACCTCATTTGTGGGATTTCACTAGGTATGTTGTTGTTGTTGTTGTTGTGTCGTAATCAAGGACTTCCTTGTTTAGCTCATGTAGTTGATTTGTGCATTTTTTTTGTTCTTTATTGTTCTGGACTCTAGATATTGGTTTCTGCTTAATATGACCTGGAACATAAGCTCGATTGTACAATTTTGTATTTTGATTTCTTTACTGAATATTGAAGCTCATTTTGTTGTTCAATGAGGGCAAATTATCCTAGTTTTATCATAGTCAAGGACCTACTTTGATTTGATGTACTCGAGCCGAGGGTCACTGTACCCTCCTTAGACTCCACTTGTGGATATTACTGTGTATGTTGTTGTTGTTGTTGTTGCTGTTGTTGTTGTATTGTAATCAAGGACTTTCTTGTTTAGCTCATAGTTGATTTATGCATTTTTTAGGTTCTACTCTGGTGAAAAGCAACAAGGTAGTTTTTTGGGAGGAATAGCAGACAGTTCGAACGTAGAGAAAAAATTCTCACCTCCATTATTGAACTCTGATGGAAAATATAAAGTCGCTGATACTCTTAAGTTTGGGAGGCCGAAGAAGGTGTATCCCGAGGACCATGAGTCCTGGAGGAAGCGAATACTTGATCCGGGGAGTGACCTTGTAATCCAGTGGAATAGAATTTTTATTATATCATGCTTGCTGGCACTGTTTGTTGATCCATTGTATTTCTTTTTGCCCATCATACAAGGAACGAAAGAGTCGAGTTGTGTGAAAACAGATTTGAATTTGCGAATTGTTGTCACCATTTTCCGAACTATAGCGGATTTTTTCTATCTATTGCATGTGTTCATTAAGTTCCGGACTGCTTATGTTGCCCCAAATACAAGGGTATTTGGGAAGGGTGAGCTTGTAATGGATCCTGGAGAAATTGCTCGAAGATATTTAAAATCCGACTTTTTCATAGATCTGATTGCCACTCTTCCTCTACCTCAGGTATGTTGTTCTACTAGAAGAATTTTACCTTATAAACATTCACAAGCTTCTGTACTTAATTGGATTGCGACAATTTGAATGATTCAAACATAAGCTGATCATTTAGTATTCTATAGGCATTAATCTCATGACAAACATATCGTTTTAACTGTTTATTTGATGACATTGTTATCACAAGTAACTGTCATGAAGGTATTGCATAACTTAAGCAACATATATCAAGTCAATTTCATATTAAGGATTTGGGGAAGCCGAAATACTTTCGAGGCATTGAGGTGATACAGTCTGATAATAGCATTGTCATCTCATAAAGAAAATATGCCTTAGATATTTTGGAAGACACAAGTATGTTGAACTACACACTTGTGGACACTCCATGGATCCAAGTACTAAGCTTGTTGAATGATAGGGGGAGCCTCTAACGGATCAAGGTAGATATTGTGGACTTGTTAAAAAACTCAACTATCTTACGATCACCCAACCAGTTCTCCAATCACCTTGTGATAGTCATGGGAATGCAGTATCTCACGTCCTAATATATATGAAAGGCCTCTAGGACAAGGTCAATTGGGGCAATGGAGATGCACTCTTTGGGTATTCTGATGCAAATTAGGCAGATTGTCCCTTTGATAGACGGTCTACTTCAGGTTATTATATTTTATGTGGCAATATTTGACCAAGCATAAGTTTAAAAAAGAATGGAGTACTTTTGAAATTTGTGGTCTAAAACAAACCTTAAACATTTATGGAACAGGGAATTTAAGTGTTTCTGTGAAATTAGATCTTAGGTCTAACTCATACCGCAAGCTAGCTCAAAGGGAGGAGGATTGCCCAAGCCTTATAAGGCGTCCACCCATCTCATTAATCACCGATGTGGGACTTTTGTCATTCTTTAACAGTTTCTAATTATAAAAAGGTAACATTCTTTTTGGTGTAAACAAAAAAAAGTGCCACATAAATTGGGACGAAGGATTAATTTATGATAATCAACCCATACTAGATATCGTTTCAAATCTAGTCTTTTATGAAAGAACGAAACACATTGAATTGGATTGTCATTTCATACGACAAAAAGATTGAGTTTGGGTGCATTGTTATGAGTTTGTCAACTCAAAAGGCCAACTAACTGATGTTCTCATAACACTGTGAGGATCCAAAATTGACCACATTTCTGGCAAGCTAGGGTCATACTTATATACACCCATTTTGAGGGGAGTATGAGATATGGTAAAATATATACCCTTGTAAATATTGGATGATTCTCATATATTATAATTAGGAGGTTTTGTAGGAATGATGGCCTGATTTTGGACTAGTCACTAGTGATTTTGCCGCACTGTTCCAGTTTCTTGATTCTAGTTGGCAACAGGGTATTTGAATCATATGCTGTTTAAAGGTGGTAGCTTTACATGTGAAGAAATTGATAACACGTTCTTCTAGTTTATATCTCATCTGTCCTTAAAATTTCTCTATTTTTACTGTAGTAGAGCAGTGCATGATGAAACAGTAATCTTTCTTGCAGATAGTCATCTGGTTCATTATACCAGCGACGAGAAGCCAGCATGCTAATCATAACAATAATGCTCTTGCACTGATTGTCCTAATCCAATACATCCCCAGATTGTATCTTATATTTCCACTAAGTTCACAAATAATCAAAGCTACTGGAGTTGTCACAAAAACTGCTTGGGCAGGGGCTGCATATAATCTACTTCTCTACATGTTGGCAAGTCATGTATGTAGCTCCAACAACTTTATTTCCAAAATTAATGCATTAAAAGTCTGGTTAGTTGTAGTATTAACTTGTGACCGTTACAAAGTATTGGTCGAAAACCTCTGCATTTATGCAGGAGTTTTGCTTCTTTTTGTTTTCTTTTCTTAGAGTTGATGTAACGACGGAGTATTTGTTTTTCTTTCTTTTTCTTCAGGTTATAGGTGCAGCATGGTATTTACTGTCAGTTGATCGATATACTTCTTGCTGGAAATCAATATGCCGAAAGGAAGACAGCTCTACGCAGTGTGTGCTTCGCTACTTGGATTGTGATACTTTTGACCTAAATCCTCGTAAGAGTTGGGCAAATATCACCAAGGTATTTGAAAGTTGTGATCCAGATGGGGATAGTACTTTTAAATATGGAATATTTGCAAGTGCAGTTAAAAAGGATGTTGTCTCCTCAAGTTTTATAGCAAAGTACTTCTATTGCTTGTGGTGGGGCTTACAACAGCTGAGGTAATTTTCCTGTGGGGTTGGACCAAATAATGATGTCATTTACATGTATAATGTTCTTATCTAGTGTTTTTGCTGTAATTTATTGAAATGATAAACCAATTAGGCATTTCCAATCTTGGAAGTGCATCCCGCCTAGCGGTCAATGAAGTGGGTTGTACACCATAAGGTCTCACGTTCAAATCTCATTAGATACAAAATAGGTGATCTTCCATCTGATCTAACCTTGGTGGATAGAGTTACCTAGTACCTGTTATTGGTGGGATGTGGCAGGTAGCCCGTGTAATTAATCGAGGTGCACGCGAGCTGACTCGGACACCATGGTTATTTAAAAATAACCTTGTGTATGAGTTCCAACTATCTAATTCACGACATCTTTCTCAGGGAGTTTCTGGGGGTGATGTGATTATTATTGTCTTTCCAAGAACAGTCGTAGATGATCACTGTTTATTGTGGGTATCCATACATCTTTTGTTTCATTAAACAAGCTAGCACCTAGAAATGTTGATATAGCGGGATCTGTCGTCTATAAATCATGGTTTTGTCTGCTTTGTCTTACATGATGGAGTCGTTGAAAAAGGTTCTTAAGGATTTTATTACATTTAGAGAGTAAATGTGCCAGTTGTCCTTCTAATCCACTTATTAACTATCCATTTGTAGGAAGATCTGAACTTCAAATCTTTCCATTTCTTGTGTTACAGCTCTTATGGGCAGAATTTGTCAACGAGTACATTTATCGGGGAGACTTCCTTTGCTATACTTATTGCAATTTTGGGTCTGGTTTTGTTCGCACACCTTATTGGGAATATGCAGGTAAATCAAAGGTTCTGCTGCTATTCATTCTCCCTCGATATGAGCTTGTTTTATTAGACCTTGTACTTCTTTCTCTTGACTGTCTATTAATAGCATGATCTTGACCAACAGGTGGACAGTTATAATTGTTGCTCTTGATTTGACATATCCTAGATTATGCTTGATTGGTGAATTTTTTGCATATATTATTACTCTTTATAGATTTATTTGTCTGTAGAAAATGTAGAGAGCTTCTAGAGTTAAAGAAACTACTATCGTTGTATAAATGTAATGTTTGATTCACATGGGCTTACTACATGGACCTTGAAGGTTCAACATAGCCGATCCAACTGGAATCAACGTGGTAGTAATTTTATAATTCCTCTTTACGTGCATAAATTTTGCATGAATGTCATGGGATGCTTAAGTTTTTGAGTGCAACTTAATATCAAGGTTTACATAATAACAGTTGCAGGAGTATCAAACTGCTAGTTCATGAAACTTATTGTTAGTATGAGATGGTTTTTCATGTTCTGTGTTGCCCTCTAGGTGCACCAGTCGATAGGCATGAAACCATGATGAATATAGGTTTTAAAAGGGATAGTCAGAGTTAAAATCACATGGAAGGGGAAGATGTTTGAAAGACGAATTTCTTGGAATCGATGCAGACTTAGCGAAAGATAAGACTACAGAAGAAAAAGATGTATATAGGCATGGGTGGTAGTAATTAATCAGGGATATATTTTGTATTTAGGCGGTACTAATTAATTAGGAATATATTTTGTTCATGTTAGTACATTTTTATTAAGTGCTATGATTTCTAGGAGTTTTTGAACCTCATTCGAGACTTCTATGCCAATAGAAAAGAACTTCTAGTATTTTTATCTTTTAAATTTTTTGTATAACGTTGGCCTGAGATAGTATTTAAATGGAGAACATGATCACTAAGGATTCATACAGTCAACCTTAACTTGTTTGGGACTGAATCATCGTTTGTTTATAGCATCATCATGAATAAAATTAGTAGTATCTAGTCATATGGTTTTACAATTTATAGTTAGTGGGTAAGACTTATAAATATAAACCTTTGATATGATTTTTTATGCTCTTCTTTTTAGTTTTTTAAAAATAGTCGATCAAAATTAATACATGCTGCTCTTAAGATCATGTAATCACGCACTTGATCCGACCAAGTAAAACAAATGACGCATAAGCTCTGTCAAGGATTTAAAAACAAGCTTTTAACAAATTCAGGTGCTTTAATGAAAACCCAGGGAATAGGAGGGGCGGAATGTCAACACGGAATAGTATATCATAAATGTGCCAATTAGGCTATCTGGCCTTTCAAGAATGATCTTTTCTGCAAACTTCAGTTATAAGGTGGTGGATAGAGGAGCCATGCTCAAGTCTAACAAGTTTGGTTGGCCTTGTTTGATAAAAATAATGATATTAGTTTAATAAATGATAAATAGTGTTATACTCTAGCGGAAACAGCCTCTTTACCTCACAAGGTAGGGATAAGGTTTGTGTACACACTACCCTCTCCAAACCCCACTTGTTGTTGTCATGTTAATACTCTCATTGGGTGCAAACTGCAAGTTGTACATAACTTTAGGACTTTGCAATCAACTTCTTCTCATATCATTTTTGGATATTAACTCCTAATTTTTTCTTGCATGTAGACATACTTGCAGTCTTTGACGTTGAGGCTCGAGGAATGGAGACTCAAGAGAAGAGATACTGAAGAGTGGATGGAGCATCGTCAACTTCCAGAAGATTTGAGAAAGCGTGTTAGACGTTTTGATCAGTATAAATGGGTTGCTACTAGAGGAGTAGATGAAGAGACAATTTTGCATGGCCTGCCTACTGATCTTCGTCGTGACATCCAACGCCATCTTTGCCTGGATCTTGTCCGAAGGGTATGATTTTCCTTCATCTTGACTGATTCTTTTGGAAGTGTTTGGTATATTTATCAAAAAGCACGTGTTCGAAGGGTGGCCTCTAAAAAGATGCACCCTTATATTGTTGGTCTTTTTTCCGTTTCTTCAGTATGTTCTCAATATGCATCTCTATTACTCCACCCTTTTTGGCCCTGGTATCTTGCATATGTCTACTGCTGTCAGATAAACACATTTTTATATCGAGTTAATGGTAACAACATAGCTGAAGTTTCACGTTTTGCGAGTCTTCTACCTGAACTATCAAGTAATCACTTTTCCTACCTAAACCATCACCAACTATTTATCTAAACACACCTCAACTATCAGTTGTTCCCTTTTCCTACCTGAAATATCACCATCGTTCAGATTGGAAAAGGGAACAACTGGTCGTTGAAGTGTGTTTTGATAAATAGTTAGTGGTATAGTTCAGGTAGGAAAAGTGAACACCTTTCAATAGGAAACTCGCTAATATGTGATACTTCAGGCGTGTTCTTGACCATCATCTCTTTTATATTTTCTCACTTTTCGATCCGTATAGGACAGATGTTTGTTGATTCAGTTGGAGACGGAAACCTAAATAAGCCATAAAAATATAAAAATGACCAAAATAAGGCACTATTTTAGTTACTAACTAAAATAAGCTTAGTGGAAGAAAAAATTCCACTTTATCTAATTTTCTAAACATTTTCCGTTAGTGTCATAACGTGTATTTTTAACGCATAACAGAACTTTTTCTTACACTTTATAAAGTAGAATTTTTTCTTCCATTTTATAAAATGGAATTTTTTCTTCCACTTTATAAAGTGGAAAATTACTTTATAGAAAATTACTTTCCTTCTCTCTTTCACTTTCATGTCTTCTAAGTTTTTTTACTTTTTGAAGATTAACATTGATGGTTCAGTTGTCGGATTGGGACAATCAATGTTAATCTTCAAAGTGTAAAAAAGCTTAGAAGCCATGAAAGTGAAAGAGAGAAGGAGAATGTGAAAAGGTAAAGTAATTTTCTATAAAGTGAAAAATTTATAAAATGGAAGAAAAACTTCCACTTTATAAAGTGTTAAGAAAAAGTTCCGTTATACATTAAAAATACATGTTATGACACTAACGGAAAACGTTTAAAGTGAAACTTTTTCTTCCACTAAGCTTATTTTAGTTAGTAACTAAAGTAGTGCCTTATTTTGATCATTTTTATATTTTTGTGGCTTATTTAGGTTTACGACTCATTCAGTTGCAATTATATAAATAGTGTTACAGATGCAGTCTCTGTCATGTTAAGCTCATCTTGACTTATTCTGTTTTAACTATTTAGGTTCCATTTTTCTCCCAAATGGATGATCAATTACTTGATGCAATATGCGAACGTCTAGTCTCGTCCTTAAGCACAGAAGGCACTTATATTGTCCGTGAAGGAGATCCAGTCACGGAAATGTTGTTTATCATCAGAGGTAGGCTCGAGAGTTCTACAACGAATGGTGGTCGGACTGGTTTCTTCAATTGCATTACATTGAGGCCTGGAGATTTTTGCGGAGAGGAGCTACTCGCTTGGGCTTTGCTTCCGAAATCAACAACGAACTTGCCTTCTTCGACCAGAACAGTCAAGGCGCTTGTTGAAGTAGAAGCATTTGCATTGAGAGCTGAAGATCTCAAGTTTGTAGCCAACCAATTTAGACGCCTTCATAGCAAGAAGCTCCAGCATACATTCCGGTTCTACTCTCACCATTGGCGCACATGGGCAGCCTGTTTCATCCAGGCTGCATGGAGACGACACAAGCGGAGAACAATGGCAAAAGATCTTGCAGCACTGGAATCATTTTCTCTGGATGAGAGTACGGTCGATGAAACAGAGCAAAATGAGGAGCACGATCAAGGTAACGCTAACTCAAATCCGTCCCCAAGAATATCACACCTCGGAGTCACAATATTGGCTTCAAGATTTGCTGCTAACACAAGAAGAGGAGCTCAAAAACTTAAAGAAGTAAGATTACCTAAGTTACAGAAACCTGAAGAGCCTGACTTTTCAGCTGAGCCTGATGACTAGATTACGATTGATAGTTTCATTGAGATATCGATACGATGACCAACTCTGAGATTGAAGTTTTCCGCGATACATTCTTACACTCAGGATCATCGCTGTACATGTAGAACGCGCGTTTCTTAAAGATAATAGTGTTGCAAGAGAGGGAGCTTTTGGTAAGGGAATCTGGTTTTTCATTTTCCCTTTTGGTTAATGTAATTGTATTTAAGATTAGTTGTTTCAGTATCAGGATGCTAAATATGTACTTGTATAAACTCAATAACATCTCAAGTCATTTGTAAAAACTTAGAGTTGCTAGTTCCATAGTACAAGTAAATGAGTATTTTATCAAAATTTTACAATGTTTCATGTCCTTCCCCCCCCAAATATCTTGCTTCAAGGTACTTGGAATCTGATTTTGGTTATGCTTATAAATTTGTATCCACGGTGGGTCTTTCGGAATTAGCCTCTTTACCTTTAAGGTATGGATAACCGGATAAGGTCTGTATATACTCTATCCTTCCCTAATAATACATGGAACGCAATGTAGGCCCTTAACTACTTTAAGGGTAAAATAGAAAAATACTATAGATTTTCGCATAACTTATACCCTCGGAAACGCCTTGGAAACTCGAGGGATGATGAGTTCACACATCAAGAATTGGTTCACACAGATCTGTGACTTAAGACACAAGTCCCTCAACCTTTGGTCTAAGGCTATAAGTTTCAACATTTTCCCTCAACTAACTACTTAACAGAAGTCCAGATATATTGAGACACTCCAGAAAATTGAATAAAAGCAAATAACACAAAAAAAGATGGCAGTTGTGTGTTACAAAGATCTAAGAAACATGTACATCTAAGTTAGTATTACAGAGAAACTAGGATAAATTGATTATGAAAAGTAGGGGGGCCGGGGGAGTCGACAGTAGAGTCTCTCACGTCCAGATCAAGTTTTTGTCGTGGCGTTTATGTTCTCTTTTATGTAATACAATCTCATTTCTCCAGCTTTAACCAGAAGTCTTGTTTCAATATTTATTATCAATGTCGTAAAACTCAATATTCTTGTACTTTTGGGATATGATCTCCGCTTGTACTTTCCTTGCAGTGTCTGTAGCACAACCAACAAGAATAAGCACTGACGTGCCTGCAAAGCCTCGGAAAGCAGTGAGGTGTGTGGCTTGTTCAATCACAGCAGGGCCAGCAGCGAGAAGTGCCAAAAATGCTGAACCAAGAACTGATATCCGGCTGAGTACCTGTAAATCCCCCATTTATGGCATGCATCAAGACAAAACACTTTCATCTTTGAACCTTAATAAGATTACCGCGTGCAGCTATTTATACAGTATATATGCGGTACATCAATTACTGATTCTAGAGAGTCAAGTATAAAGAAGTGGGACACTATCCTTACTAGAAAAGAAACAATGAAGTGAAATAGCACTACCAAAGGTTGTGGTGGGATAAATAGTGTCCTTCAACCCTTAACCAGAGATCTCTTATTCGAGCCTTGAGAATGGTGAAACTCCTAGTAGGGAGCTTCACCCTTTAATAGGCCTTATGCGACACAAATTCAGATTAATCGGGTCATCGATTTCAAACACAAGATCCACCTTGCTTAAAACAGATGAGGATCCAAATATGGTGGCTAATCTAACTATTAAAGGTAATACATATAACTATGGGGATATGACACTATAACCATGGGGTCAATCATTTTTCTTTGATGAGAATTTTTCCATCTTATTATCTTGAATTATTCTTATTTTAAGTCGAAGATCTATCCGAAACAACCTTTTGTCAACCCCCAAACCCACTTCTGGGATTACATTGGGTATTTGTTATTGTATTATCTTGAATTGTTAACCTTGTGACTTCTATTACTTTTATGTAGTTTCAAATATACGTCTATTTTCTTCAAAAAGTTTGATAAATCTGTCTAAATTCCAACCAAAAATTAGGTGCTTTGACCCTCACTCTCCGAACTTATCACATAGAATGAGACAGAGAGAGAGTGTGTCTTTTATATAAATATCTAAACATATTTACAGCTTTCTGATATCTCCATCAAAAGATCCAAATACTGAAAATGCCTATTCTCACTTAAGAATGAGCATCGGTCCTGCTAGATTAATACTAGAACGATTTATAGTTTCTTAGTGCAGTAACAACTGAGCTTACCAAAGCTGTGGGACAATTTCCCGTTAGATGTGTCAGATAATTTCGATGTTATGAAAATGATGGGTGAAGAACTATTTTGAGAATCAAGATAGGCATTAAGCAGAAAGAGAACGCGACTATCAAAGAAACCGGAGAAGGGAAAAATACCGTTTTGATGAATGCCGCTGTGCTTTTACCCGGTCGAACAAGTGGGATTGAGGCACCTTGTCGTTTCAACTGATCACTGACATCGTCAGGGTCCAATTGCAGGAATGTATAATAGTAATTGAAGAAGGCAATCAACAAAATGTTTGTCGGCAGATAGAAAGAACCTGCAAATGAACAGCTGTTTAGTTGTAGCCCTCAAAATGTTACAAAATGAAAAAAATTAAGTCCACACATGCATGTGCTGAAAGAAATGTACTATCAATAATAATACGCTAATTCTCATTGTTTTGCTATTTCTTTTGTTGAAAATACAAAAAAACAGTTTTTATCTTTTCCCTTTTATTTCCAAAATGACAGTCACCAACTCACCGATAATCTCCCCTTGGGGAGAAGATTTGGACCACAACCCCATGTAATTCCTCCGTAGTGCAAGGCTTTAATATGAATACCACCTAGTCCACCTTAGACAAGTCACTTTCCCATTTCTGCCTCTAGTTGCTCTATCTTTTGCGTATTACCACTAACTCAAAAGTATTGCACAACAGGTTTTACAAGACTAAACCTCTTCGCTTAGAGATAGTCGGCAATTTTGTTTCAAATTTTTTGTACATCAGGAAAGGAGATGCATATGCATCATAACTTCAGACAGAGTCGAGTTTAATGCACAAAATTTTTTCAGTGAAAGGTGAACGTGAAGTAAGGTAACTGCACTGTCTTTTACTTACCTCCAGGGTTTAAACCTGCTGCAGCGTTTCTCAGAAAACCTACACCGGTGAAACGTGCCAAAGTGCCAGGAAGGGCTAGTGATGATGTAGAGAAAATAATCGGCATTACTCCTGAACTGTTCACCTGTTCATTGTAATATATCTGTAAGTTGTAACTAAGAAGGATCATAAATTTCTAAGTGCAAAAGAACTTCACTGCACACTTCCATCACAAATATAAGGATTAGCAGGACCGATGTGTCTCCTTGTCTTATTCACTTGAGCTACCAAACAATCTACAAAAAGTACTGGAGATTACAATATAATGACTCTGATAAAAGCATGCGCATGAAACAAAACATGACTATGGTCTAAGTTGCTCAGACTCGGGTGCAGGTGTCCGATACGGGTACGGATCTAGAATTTTAAGATTCGGGGTATAGATCCAAAAGCCGAGACGGGTGAGGGGATTTGGCTAAATTTAATTCAAATATCTAAGAATAGAGTTATACGTCTAAATTTTGACATAATATGTGGAAAAGTAACAAGGTATTCCGAGGAGAAAAGATTGATCAAGAGGAAAATCCTAGAAGTAGATATAAAGAAAAGGATTGACAGAGAAATTTCTATATACAAAGTATTCCATTTTCTTCAATTTCACCTTAACTTTTGTTTTAACATCAAAAAATCATTGCATCTGCACCAATTTCTCTGTCGATTTTGGTCAAAGTATCCAAAATTGGTTGCCAGATCCAGTAAGGATCCCATTCCCACACCTGCTCCCAGACCAACATCGTGTTGATACGGGTGCAGCACTGAAAGTGAGAAGTTTGAGCAACTTAGATTACGGATGTAGAGTTGGGGTTTCTAGGGTGTTCGGAAGATAAATTGTAGTTCTGAACCTATGACGCAATTGTCGCACTCACTTCTCCCGCACATGCTTGCATGTGAAATGACACATCCGATGACTAACCACAAACGAAGCAAGAGGAAATTTCAAACCAGTACTAAGTAACTTCTTCCACAGGTAAATAATTTCAACCCTCACTCCTCTCATAAAATAAGAGTCCGCACCTCGCGTTTATTTAGCATTACAATCCTTCAAAATTGACTAAATGAAAGAGGAGACAAAAGACTACTAACTTTAAATGGTAAGTATGCAGATTTTTGAAGTCCTCCTCCTGTTCTGCCAGTATACCTTGATGCATAATTTAGCGGAATTTTCCTCTCTGCTTCCTGAAAAACGTGGTTGAGAACGCTGTTAGCAATCAACGGCATGAAAATAAGTTAAATGCCAAGTAATTTAGACATAAGAACATACCTGAACATATACAATGCTAAGGACTAGCAGGAAGAACGAGACTAGGATGCCAACGAGCCCAACATAATTACCATCTTGATAGGCCTGCGCGACTGTCCTACCAAAGGACGCTGGCAAGTAGGAGATGATATTTGTAAAGATCAAAAGAGATGTACCATTTCCAAGTTTTAAATCAGTGATTCGCTCCCCAATATAAGTCGTAAATACTGAGCCGAGGGTCAAAAGTACAACGGAAGAAATTGCCCACTGGGTACTGAAGTCATTAACATAAGGGCGAAGGAACAATACTTGGCCAATTGCCTGCCACAGAAGTTAAAGAAAAGTGTAATTTTCCAATTGATTCTGCAATTATTTGACCACGACGTACAAGTGAGATCAGATTGAAAACAGACTACAGATACTGTTTTGTTCACGAAATATCTTATTCAAAAGGTAAAATACATAAACAGATAGACAAACTTGGCCTTAGCTGGAAAGTAAGCGCTCCAACGTTGAGTATGCACATCAAGACACCTCAACTCGTCACCACTGTCAGTTGAACACTCCAACTAACAAAATGATCATCTAGACAACTCCAAAACATATGTCCACGTCAGCGTCGAGTGTCCACAAGACACAGAGGGGACAAGTTGGAGTGTCAAGTTGTCAGTTGCGACCAAGTTGAGGTGTCTAGATGTGCACTCTCGGGGAGCTTACTTGCCAGTTGAGTTCAAGTTTGAGTGTTTGGTTGTGTATTATGCCTAATCAAAATGCTTCTTCATTCAAGTAATAACAGTTTTTCTAGGAAATATTACCTGTACTACGGCAAATCCAACAGAAGCATAGCGAGTATACTGGAGAACTTTCTTTCTTCCAGCTTCACCTTCTCTTTTCTGAAGTTCTTGCAACTTGGGGTAGATTTGAGCAAGAAGTTGAAACACAATTTGTGCATTAATGAAGGGAACAATACCTAGGGAGCATATTCCAAGGCGACCTATACCTCCACCGGAAAAGGAATCCAAAGTACTTAAAATACTATTCTCATCTAAATTGCCAACAAAGGCCTCCCGATTTACTCCACCGAGCGGTATATAGATCCCGAGTCGTGACAAAGCCAAAAAGCCTAATAGCTTTAGAAACTTTCCCGGTAACGGGCCTTTGAAGAAGTCTCCAAAATCAATGCTAGTATCTTCAATTGCAGCTGACAGTGACAAGAAATCCTAATCAAAGGTTAAGATTGTGGGGTGTTATCAAAAGTATAAAAGCACAGTAACACAGATTAGTTAGACTACCTGCCAACCCTCTAGCTGATGAATTTTTCTCTTTTCTAGTGTTTGAGGAGCTTTCAAATGTCTGAGAGAGCAAGCTCACTAAATTATCCCAGGATGATTTACCTGAATTGATACCCAATGGATCAAATACTGAATTATCACAGCTGGAGAAAGAGGGTAACAGTCAGAAAGAAGAAAAAAATTAAAAATTTAGGAATTTGGTGCAGAAATAGTTAAATCAATGAAATGGATCGACAGAAAATAGTAGCACAAAGAGATCAAGGAAGGAGAAAGTGTATGTAAATGGCACATAACAGTTCAAGATTTCATGCACAAATCCAACTACTTCACAACCTCAAAATCATAAAAAGAATGTGTATGATCAACATACAAAAATAGAGAAATAAAAGTTGATATCCAACCATGACAAAACTTTGATGTCCCGAATAAGCATATCCTTCTATAGTTCAACTTAAAGAGTTTTCTTTCTAGTGAGCAAGTGTCTCAACACTCTAAGTGACTAGCTTTTAAAAAAAGGCCAAAGTTCAAAAGAAGAAAAAAAAAGAACTTCTGAGCACTACTTAAATCTTCCCATATGCAATGTTGTCAAAGGTACACTTAAGCCCTGAAGCGAGGCTCAAAACGTGTTGAGCACTTCACCTCGATTAATGTACATTTTAGTGTCATCAACAAAGCTCTAAGGCACACATTCCCTTGCCAATGAGCCTCTTTTAAAGAGGCGGGACCAAACAATTGATGTTTCACTTTATCGTAAAAAAATTCCAATCTCCTTTCATATATTTGCTATTCATGCTTATAATTAGTCTTGGACTAAGCATATATCCCTTTGAGCCTTTTCTCATTGAAGCTCACACTCTATTTGCATATCGCGCTTAAAGCCCCCATGGACCGTAGAGCTTTTTTACGCTGCCGATAAATCGCACCAATCTCCAGGGCTGAACTTTCTCTAGATTCCCTTTCCATAAGTCCTTTTATCTAGTTTCAAGATAAGGGCCCTTACTCTTACATTTCCTCCATTGTTCTCAAAAAAAGAATATACTCAATAAGTCAAAGATTTATTGAACTTCCTCCGCGGGAGAAAAAGAAATTATCCATCTCATGCTTTTAACCGGAAAAAAAACCTTCAGATTATAATTTAGCAATAGGACCATAGTAAAATTCTCCAAAACAAACAAGCATTCAGATTCAGTAATTCTTTTCAGAGAAAACACTCAACATGAAAGTAAAAAACACAATTCCGAAAAAGAAAAGGCAACACAAATGTCTTAAATTCCTCAAAATTAGAAGCTCTATACAAGAATCATCACAATAAACAGCATGGAAGGTCAAGGCTTGTTTGAGGAATCAATGAATTAAAAGTTATAAGTTTTAAACATGACTCATTACAACAAATAGGTGAGAAAGTTCAAGTCTTTATCTACATAACATATTTTCATCGAATTGAGCAAAAACCAAGGCATCTAAGAACAATGAGACTAAAAGGGTATATTCCATTTTCAACAAAGTATCTGTTTGTGGAGTGAAGAAAACCAATATGAATGTTCAAGACTTCTTTGAGGAATCAATGAATTAAAATTTAGAAGTTTCAAACATGACCCATTACAACAAACAGTAAGAAAGTTCAAGTGTTATTTTTTATAACCGTGGTGTCCGGGCTAGCTTGCGCGCACCTCGACTAATTCCACGGGATCCCACCGCCAATAAGCAATAGGTACAAGGTAACTTTGTCCAACAAAGACAAGAACCAATGGAAAGAAATCATCTAGTGTTTTTGTCTGTGTTGAACCTGAGACCTTATCATGGTCAACCAACTACATCGACCACTAGGCCACACCCTCGTAGGCATAAACTTCAAGTTTTTATCTTCTTCACAGCACATTTTTATCAAATTGAGCAAAACCCAACTCAAGTGAGAGCAAAGACACATTTTTATCAAGAAAGTACCTATCTTTGAAATAAAGAAGACCAAAATGGTACATTTTATTTTCAAGGAAGTACCAAAAACCATTACAACAAGCAGAATAAGAAAGTTCAAGTCTTTTCCATTCACAGCATATATTTTAATCAAATTGAGTAAAATCTGAACAAAGAAACCAAAAGGGTTCATTTTATTTTCAAGACAGCACCTACCTTGGATCAAACATAACCAGGATTAAACAAAAAAAAAAAAATTACAACAAACAGAGCAAAAAGCTCAAGTCTTTATATTCACAGCATATAGTTTTTATCAAATTGAGCAAAAAAACTGAACAAAAGGGTACATTTTATTTTCAAGAAATTACCTGTTTGTGGATTCAAAAAGACCAAGATTCCATGATGGGGCAGTGGATTTTTTATGGAAACTGAGGCTGCTGGCTTTACAAATTGGGGTGACTCTATTAACCTTTAAAGAGTGTAGCTGCTTGGAATTGAAGCACAGAGAAGAAGAAGAAATTTCTCTGACTGTTATCAACATTATCCTCTCACACAGACACACACTCTTCAATTTTTATCTTGAAATTTTATTTATGAATTACATTATTCTTGAACTAGAAAGAATATATACTTTAGCTCTTTCTATATATAAGTTCATTGATGATCACTTGGGTCCTTATAGTTTATAATTATTAGCTTTTAGGTTTCCTTAGTTTGAGAAAGTTATATTTTCCTCTTATTGATAATCAAATAGAAAATTTTTGAAGGTTTAAAACGTATCATTTGAAACTCAATGGATAATGAATTCGTCTTTTTATCCTTTTCATTTAAATAAATATCTTTATTTGATTTGAATTCATAATCTATACTTAATTCAAACATCATTTTATTTATTTGAATCATAATAAGTTTGGTGATTTATAGCCATTGTGATGTCATTTGAAAATTCATATTTTTTTCTTAGAATCTATTTTCTAATTGGTGAACTTTTATTGATTTTTATTTTATTATAACATCAAACACCAATAAATATTTCATGTTTCATTTGTCACGCCTTTTTTATTTGATATGAAATTTTTTAAAATTTATAAAAATATGTAAAATATATAAAAAATTATTTAATTTTGACCTTGAGCAGGTTCTTAAACCAAATTTCCCTTCCACAAATAAATAATAAAAGAAAAAAAAACAAGTTTATTATAACAGTAAAAAAGAACACTTCACCAAAAAACTAAAACCCTACTTCTCTTGTAGTCCTACCAAGTTCAGCTCAAAAAAAAAATGGAACTTGGAACTTCTTTCAGTGCTTCAGGTGTCAACAAGACAATGTATTTATCGAACCCCATTACCCAAAAATCCAACTTTCTTCAAAATTCTTGGCTAAATCAATTGAATTTTTCGTTTCCAGTAAGAAAAATCTGTTCTTGCAGAGGAATAGCTAAAGGGTCTACTATCAGCTCTTTGAAAACTCAAGAAAAGGTTAGATTTTTCTTAATGGGGTTCTTTTATATGAGATGAAGTTTCAATTTGTGGTGTTTTCTTTGGACAATTCTTCCTTTTTATTTGTTTGGTTTTTATGCTGAAGACTGTTTTTTTATGTGTTTGTGAATTAATTTTATCAGTTCCTATGTATTTAATGATGTGAGCTAACACCAATAGTATACTCTGTGTTGGAATGTTATGGCACAAGTGGGGTCGGAAGAGGATAGGATGTATGCACACCTTACCTCTACCTTTACTGGAAGAGGGAATGCTGTTTGAATCTTAAAGAATCCATATAACAGCAGAGTTGTTAGCAGTTTAGGAGTTCATAGGGGAATTATGTTTTAGATGCTTGCTTACTAGCTCTGTGGCTACTTAGTACTAATAGAAGAAAAATAGTTTTTTGGGAGCATTCTTGTATGCATATTTCCAGATGACAGGGTGCTGATTAACCTTCCATGTGTTGTTTGTGTCTTTTTTAACTATCTTTTGATAGAAAAAATCTTCCCATTGTGTGAGAGATTGGTAAGTTGCACATGGAAAATGGCTTTTTAGCTCTCGCATTTGCTCGTTTTCCCTAATTTTAAAAGCACTAGTTTGATTGGCGAGTTTTAAGCATGAGATATGTGCATCTAAGGGTGTAGTTTATTGGTCAATGAAGTAGGTGTAAACATTGGAGGTCAGGACTCAAATCCTAAAGAGATAAAGATATCCCTTTTAGTTGTATGTTTTCGTCCGGACTTACTTTAGTGGACTGTCTAACTTTAGTTCCTTGCAAACACATCTGCTAATTAGAACTGATCTTTATAACATCAGCAATTGCGCATCAATACCAATCAAGTTGCAGGCTGCTATATGGATCTTCATTGTACACAGTGTTCCATTTAAGCTTATCTATCTATTTTGAGGACTCAACATAACTTGACTAGTTTTATCCTGAATGTCAAGTTACCACAACTTTTCTCCTTTATCACGGCTACCATCTAGGTCAATTTGCTATATGGTATATGCATATTACATAAAGGTGCAATCTTGATGATAAACAGTTGGGTTTTCATTCTCCTTCTTTTAGGATTCTCTCCTCCTTTGCCACTGCTGGCACGATTCTTGTCAGCTTGTTGGGATGAGACAATTATTCAATAGAATTCATGAAAACCACCTTTCACAACAGCCATCACAGTTCTAAGCAGTAAAACAACAGGGAAAGAAGTACACAACTTCAACCCAAAATCACCAGAGTCCTCCTTCAACAGCAATGCAAGATATTTATCGTTTAAGAGAAAAAGTATACACCATAAAATAACGTATTGAGAGATCATTTCCACTAAATTTCACTCTCTTCTTTGTTGTCACTAGATCTACAATTCCATGGTTTAGAATATGGTCGTGTATATTTACATCTACTTCTATCCGAACCTAGGCGTTGCAGAATCTCTGCAATTTATTGAACAGGCTGTCCAGTAAAGTGTCTATTCTTGTTACCCGCCAAAACAACGAAAAAAAGAGATGTTAGTTCCCTGTTTTGTATTCCTAAGTTGACTAGGGGGAATTGCATAGTTCCAGATGCTTTTGTGGGACAACATCTGATTTACCATCTTGCAGCAAATGCTCTATGGGAATTGATAATGTACGAGATGTATCATTTGATGGGGTAAGATGCAATTATGGGAAGACTCATTATGTTATGTAATTTTTCCTACAATTTCATATCTCTGTGTGGAGTTCATTGGTACTCAGCTCATCTTATTATTATTATCTTGTGGAATGATGTCTCTTTCTTTTTTTCTTTTTTTGGAGGAATTAACGCTTGAATAATGTATTGATATGGTATCTTCTTAAACTTCCCAGGTCACAGAGATGTCTTCTAATCATTCTCAAGATCTAGAACTCTCAAGTTTAACAGCTTTATGCCCATTGGATGGTCGTTATTGGGGTAAAGTCAAAGAATTGGCTCCGTTTATGAGCGAGTATGGATTAATTCGGTTCCGCATTTTGGTTGAGGTGGTTACTTTTTCCTCCTTGACTATCTAGTAGTAAAGTTTAATTTTGAAATATTCCTTTGAGAATTTTTGAAAAAAAATTAGATTGCTGTGTGGATAAACACTTAGCAATAGTGAAATTTTTGTGATGTCTCTTCTTGTCAGATTAAGTGGTTGATAAAAATGTCTCAAATACCTCAAATTATTGAAGTTCCAACCTTCTCTGAAGAAGCTCAGACATTTTTGCATGACTTGATTGATGGATTTAGTATGAATGATGCCTTGGAAGTTAAGAAGATCGAGAGAGTCACAAACCATGATGTGAAAGCAGTGGAATACTTCTTGAAACAAAAATGCCAATCACATCCAGAGATATCTAAGGTATGAATAGATTCTTGTCATACTATTGTTCGGGGTGGCTCAGAAGGTTTGGCTTGGGACTTCTATTATGGAGGTCTCAAGTTCGAAACACTTTGACTCCGACAGCAGGGAGTTGGCCTTCTGGGTTGAGCTCGTCGCATGGGGCTTGACTAGTGTGGTTTACCTCTCTTGTCTGATTTGTGAGCTATTGTGTACGGGGTTTGCCTTGTGCGCACCCAAAGGGTAGTGGCGTTCCTTGTCCAAAAAATAATAATTCCTGTCATACTTTCCACGTGCATCTTCTTTCAAGCTAAAAGTATTTCTATGAGACCTGGCAACCCCCGAAAGCTTTATTTTGCACATGCATCTTTTTTTATAGTTGTCCCTCTTTTTGTGGTAGGTAATCGAGTTTTTTCACTTTGCATGTACATCTGAGGACATCAACAATCTCGCCCATGCATTGATGCTGAAAGGAGCTTTGAACACGGTCATCTTGCCAGTCATGGATGAATTGATTAAAGCAATTTGTGACATGGCCACAACACATTCTTCTGTTCCTATGCTTTCTCGCACCCATGGGCAGGTATACGTCTTTTCCCGACAGTCCTCTAGTTAGGTGTACTTTGAATAGGTTTTGATACAAGAAGCTTAACGTCCGTGGAAAACAGTGGTCTTATATATATCCTCAGTGACTGCATAATGTAGTTCACTCATTCTTTTTTCACCTTATAGCCAGCTTCACCGACAACCCTTGGAAAGGAAATGGCAATTTTTGCTTATCGATTGAGTAGGGAAAGAAAGGAGATTTCTCAAATTGAGATGCTTGGGAAATTTGCTGGTGCTGTAGGAAACTACAATGCACATGTAGCTGCGTATCCTGAAATAAACTGGCCAGAAATTGCAGAGGAGTTTGTCTTGTCACTTGGATTAGAATTCAATCCATATGTTCCTCAGGTTTGTTTTATAGGCTGATTCCTTTTGTTCTTTTCAATCAGCTTCGGTGTAGCTTTACTTTCCTTTCTTCTTTTCTAATTTATTGTATTGGATGTAGCATAATTCATTTTGAAACAGAGCTTTATGCATTAGTTAGAGGGAGGTTTATAGCTGGTGTATAACTTATGTATTGAGTTTAAGAAATAAAGACTTTTAGTGCATAGGCCAAATATATGTAACACACTAAATTAACCCTTAGAATCTTGCGGTCTTCAACATGTCATGTCATCAGGGCAAAATGTGAAATGTTAAAGTCGAAGGAATTCCAAATATAGACATAAGTTGATCTTTTTGGAACAGTCCAGAAAGGAACGTGTGATATAAAATGGAAAGGAGGGTGTATTACCACATTAGCAAACGTTTTTTAACTTCTAACTCAATATCATTGTAATGCAGATTGAAACTCATGACTATATGGCCAAACTTTTTCACTCGGTCGTCCAGTTTAACAACATTTTGGTTGATTTTGATAGAGATGTTTGGGGATACATTTCTCTCGGTTACTTTAAACAGGTGACTATCCTGTATTTTAGATATATCTTCTATTATATTCTTTTGGCAGAAAATGGAGTTCATAATTCTTTTATGTTACGTAGACAACTAAAGCTGGTGAAATTGGGTCCTCGACAATGCCTCACAAAGTAAATCCAATTGACTTTGAAAATAGTGAAGGCAATCTTGGAGTAGCTAATGGAGATTTATCTCATTTGAGCACTAAACTACCTATTTCACGCTGGCAGGTATGTCAAATCTGGTCATGGTATCTTTATCTTGTTTGTAAATGTTATACCAAATAATTTAAGCTTCATTTTTCGTTGATTAAACACATATTTGGGTGCTACAGTAAGACCTCTCTTATAACAACATTTCACTATAACGGCCAAATTCTTTTCAGAGCTGATTTTACATGTTCTGGTAATGTAACATTTGGCTATGGCAGACAAAAAATATTGAAACGAACGATGCAACTATAGAAGCGTTTGACAGGAGTAGTTTTCTACTCGTGAATCGTGATGGCATATTATAAAGTTTGAAGCCCTTAGGACTTGTATAAAAACATATCTTAGAGCATGTCGATTTGTGGGCTGTGCTCTTATATGATGCCTTTAGTTGCTTGTCTTGTTCATAAATTTTTCTTGATCCAAATTGTCTTTTGCAGCGGGATTTGACAGATTCAACTGTTCTGAGAAACATGGGAGTAGGACTAGGGCATTCTCTTCTTGCTTATAGAAGTGCATTACAGGGAATTCAGAAGCTTCAGGTAAGCATTACGTTGAAATTGTACGATTAAACTACATGTTGCAGACATTTTATTTTATTTTGAGAATGTAATGAAATACGACCCATGCTGAAGCATGAACTCATCAAATTGTTCCGACTTTGCTGACTTATTGGTTTTTTGAATATAGGTGAATGAAGCTGCTCTGATGGAAGATTTAGACAAAACATGGGAGGTTCTTGCTGAACCAATACAAACGGTATGCAGCTTTTGCTTTATCTGGACTTCTTATCGGTATTAGTCAAGCCTGAAAGGCATATGCATTTACTTTTTATCCGTACGTCCTTATATGAAATATATTAGGTATAAAGCTGGTAGTGCTTGCAAAGATATGTTTCAAGGTCTGGTCTTCAAACCTATCTATTGATATACAACAAAGCCTCCAATCCCAAACAAGTTAGGGTCGGCTATATGAATCATCACTGACAATGTTGTTCTAATTAAAACTCGTCTCAGACTGATATTGCACTAAATAAATACGAATTGAAAAGTACTAGGATTTCGCTATTTTCAACTGGCATAAAAATGTCTGCAATGACTAGTAGACTCGTAAATGACATAGGACCTAAAGTAAACATAACATAATAACATAACCCAACACATTTTTTTCCTTCTTTCTCCATTTTTCGTTAGATTTGCATGGATTCCAAGGAATTGTAGGTCGTCCAAAACAACTTTCTTAGGTGTGTATGAAATGATCTAAATATACGTACTATGTTTCTTGATAAACTTTATGATAAGATTTCAGTTTTTGTTTGGTATTTAGGTGATGCGAAGGTACGGTGTGCCAGAACCTTATGAGAAGCTGAAGGAGTTAACCCGAGGAAGAGCGGTGAACAAAGAAAGCATTAGAGAATTCATACAAAAGTTGGACATACCAGCTGATGCAAAGACATCTCTCTTGAACTTAACGCCTCATACTTACGTTGGAGCAGCTGCAGAATTGGCTAACAACGTTAACGAGGCCATATTTCTGTTGAGTAGTCCATATCTTTTGAAATGAGAGCTGAAGAACCTTGCAGCCCTCTGCATCGATGGCGTATGGAGCATACAGTCAACGGGTTCAAACTGAATCCAAGTACAGATTATATGTGAAAAGTCACTAAAATTTCAAAAAGTTCTTGAATTTTGATCACCTAATTTCAGAAGAGATGCATTCGGCTGCAAGAACCTAAATGTTCACTTCGTCAAATTTAAATTTTGGATTCGCTTCTGCTATCCATTATTTGCAGATGCAGCAGAGTCGTTCGAGATGTTGCATTCTGAAGATAGGGAAAGCAGAACAACAATATTTCCAGTTTTCCATTCATGGGAAGGTAAACAGTACGATACGTTATCTCATTTTTCGAAAAACTTCCATGTTATTTATCTCTGCGCGATTGGAAGAGACTCTAGATGCTATCGATAACGATTATATGCTAGGGTGATGCTATGCACTTGAGAAAATGGAAAATTATGTTGTGATAAGTCATGTTTGGGATATGTTTTTTGAAGTACAATTTTTATTCTACCTATCTTTAGATCATTTACATGAATTCAATGCTAAACACATTGTGTTAAAGAGCAGTTCGATGCACGAAACATCTCTCTCGTGTTAGCAGAATCTGAGGAAGGGATGCACTTTGAGGCTGGTGACTGTTTCCACAACTCTAACCTACGATCAAACATTAGTTTCAGCCATGAAAAAACATGGACTTGTACCAAAGCAACAAAAATGGTTTTATTAATCACAACTTGAACTATGACTGGATAAGTACAAAAATTGGGCCACATTGTATGATTATATTCAAAAGATATAACAGAAATACAAAAGGGTCATAATCTAATAATAGTAAAGGAACATGAATGTAGGCCAAAATGAGTCACTTCAATGTATCTATTTCTATACTAGTTCAATGTAATAAACACTTCCATCATAAATTCTCTCAACTCCTTTTGAAGTAGTCAATGTTTCATCAACCATAATCATAATTATAATGTGATGGTTCCGCGTCTTGTTTGAAATCTTAAATTTAATTGAACTCTGATTTAAAAAGATACCTTCTTAGAGAGCGTTTTTGCCCTTTTCATTATCAGTTAACAATGTCTGATATTTTACAATGAGTATTCAAGATTTGATATACATGTATAAAAGTAGTTTTTAACTTACACGCATATACTTGCCCTCTCGTCATGCATGTCGACTACCTACTTTATATAATTAAAAAAGAGTATCTGACTGATTATCTTATACGATATAAAGCTATTATACTAATAAATAGGCTTATTTATGAGTATGATATGAATTAGTCGTATAAGTGAATTTTGAATATCGAAAAAAGAAAGACAAAAAATAATAAAGTAGTTAATGTTTTTTGTCAAGTTGTCTTCAATACAAAAGACAAACAAAGACAAGTTGGCAAGTTTCAAGCCATGCCTTAGCCAACTCTTCCATGGCTCCCCACATATTAAATCATGTGGTTGATCCTTTTATACTTTAAAAACTTAGATTCTTTCTTTTATTATTCGATATTCAGTATTTATATTAAGATTTCTTACCTCAAAAAAAATTACTCACGATTCGAATTTGTGATCTTTACTTTAGATCTTTATTTTTTTAAAAATTTCCATATTCTGTATTGGAATTTCATCTCATCCGAATCCACTCACGTGGTTATAAAGTCTATTAAAAAATCGCTTGATATCATAATATTTTTCATGTTCAAAATTTGAATTCGAGACATCTGATTAAGATCGTTGATTCCATAGCTTTCTACAACCTGGATAAAAGAAGAAAAGTAAAGATTGTATTTTTGTGTGTTGGGGATTTGTGCCTTTACTTGCTCTTTAATGTCTCCTCTATTTAATGCCTTTACCCAACACATGCATGGGCTCTTTACCCTTTTTTTATATAGAAGACCCAATCAACTCTTTATTAATCTGATCGATTTAAAATAAGTGTTATTTTAATTCATTTTATGTTTATTAAATGAAATAGTAAATACAAAATTATAATTTATTAAGTTTTTCTAATTTTACAAAGGAATGCCAATATTATATTTTGGGGTACAAAAAAATGTGATAATTAAATGGAGATACAGAGGTTGTTACCTAAAAGTTCCTTTATAAATCTTGTTTTCTTGTGAGAGGTAAAATTACAATAATGGCCATAGGATTAAGAGATCGTATCAAAATCAAGAATTTCACTAAGAGTGTTTAAATTTTTGAAAAATAAATAATTTTTTTTTAAATTTCACAAAAAAAACATTTTCAAATATTATTATAATGATCGATAAAAGCAAAGCAAGTTTCACTAAACGGATATATTTTAATAATTACCTAAAAAGTACCTTTACAAATCTTGTTTTCTTATATAGATAATAAAAATTACTAGAATATCCCCCAATCAAGATAGGGGGTGGGGTACAAATTGCTAATAATGTATTGACAAAAAAAATATAATAAGTGAGTGAAAAAAAAAAGTGATATTATAAAATATATTTTTAGAGTTTTGGTTAGAGGGAACATGTAAGCATGGTACTAAAAAAGCCTGCATATCTACAAAAAGATGAGAAAAATATAAATTAAAATAAAAAGCATGTTCTGATTTGTCCTTTTTATAACTTGTTCAAATAGGCACTCACATAAAGGTATTAACATTCCATTTTATTATTGTTTAATCAAAATTTAATCTTAGTTTATTTGATTGATTAAAAAGTAAGATCTATAAAGTTGATGCATCTTAATTATTTTATTAGTAAACTTAAAATAATTAATTAGCTAGTTGCTTCATTAGGTGGTTAATAGAACTTTTTGTTGTTGTTTGTATCCTGTCCATAAAAAAGATATTATTCTTTATGTTGTCATATACACGTATACGAGAGTTGTGTGAATTAATTTTCACAATAACTTCATATTTGAGTCCACATTAGAACTTCAACTAAATTTGGATCGCGCTTTGCAGGGCCTATTTCGGAGTGACGCTTCCAGCGAGATTTTCTCTATATCAGAGCTTGAATTCGATACTCTCACCAATGCACCAGAACCCATGTTGATGACGTTGAAAAGGTGTTAGCTACAATTAAAATGGTGACTTTTTTACACATTTCTAAAAGTGTAAAGGTGGTGCATTATTAATCTTTTTTCTTGAGAAGCAACTCTTTTTACTTTTTAAATGTTTACGTAACTAATTAAATGGTCCTTTACTTTTTATTTTTTATTTGGTGAAAATATGATTGATTGATTCTCTTGTGGGGGGGGGGGGGGGGCTGTATTAGGTTAAAAGAACACTTTAGTCTTAATTATTAATTAAAGAATGCTTTGATGCTGACTAATAATGAGTATTATTTAAATCATCCCATTATTAAAAATGAAACAATTATTTTAACAACATGAGTATTGGGTAATATTAACACCAACAAAAAATTACAGTTCATTTTTTAAAAATCATGTTTCATGTAATCAAAATTTTAAAGTATATAATATACTAATCTCCTTTTGAGTAAAATTTAATTATAATTTTTCTTTTAATTTCTTGATAATTGAAATGCTATGTCGATTATTTCGACTTGATTTTTTATAATAAAACGTTAGATATTTGTTTTTAATTCAACACACATATGTTGAGTATGGTGTATGCGATTAATATTATTACTTTCTATCGAGCTATATGTATTATTAAAATTACTTGATCATATTGCAAAAAAAAATATTTTTTTTTCAATTTTCAATTTTCAGTGATATTTTTTTTTCCCTAAAGGTTATAGTAATGGATAGTATTCCTTCATTTCAAATTAAAATATTTGAATTTAAAATATTATTTAATATTTCTTTTTTCGATATGAATTTATATTAATCAGTTTCTTCGATTTGATTTTATTTGTTGGCTCACAAGGGCTTATCACCTTTTTTTTTTCTTTCTTCTTCTAGAAATTATTAGTATTTGGCTTTTTAATTCAAACTTTCCATTTAATTTGACTTTATAAATTTTTTTTCTTTTTCTAAAACGCGTTTTTATTTATACTTTTACCAAAAAAAGTCATGTTTTGTTATCAATCATTATTATGATGTGCATGAATGAGATAAGATAAGAATGCATGCGTATTAATGTTTGGGCTTTTAAAAAAAAAACTCTTTAATTAAAGAACAATTAGGTATATTAAAATTTCGTTATTTATATTACAGTAATAATATATTTGGTGTAATTATATACATAGAGTTTTGAGATGTAAGCGATCAAGATGTAAAGATTATTTTCGATAAATCGTCGATCAAAAGCATACCAAAGAATTATATTACTATGATCGATATTTTATTTGTATTGAGTATTCTGATCACTTTATTTGTATTTCTTTTAAGTATATTAATAAATTTATTCATCCATATGTCTTATTTTTATTTCCTAAAATTATCACTAAAACAAATTAAAATATATACATAATACTATTGAGATCGATATTCAAATATAGTTTTATATACATTAAAAATAATTAAACTTATTTATATAGCATAATTTTTTAACGAAGTAGAGTCAATTTACAAATCCCCTTGGCGAAGAATAGTTTCATCTTTGATATCGATATTATTTTGATATAACATGTTAAATTACGCTTTTAACATAAATTTATTTTACATAACTAATATATATTCTTTAAACGATTTAAATTGAGAAGAATATAATCCACAAAATTGCTTGGGAGCAATGAAACAACTAAGAAAATACAAAAGTGATATTAAAATTGTCATTAATATTTATATTATAATAAACTGTCTGCCTCATGTGATCTAACGCAATATGAAAATTTCAAACTCTGCTAATACGAAAAGCTTTGTTTATCAAAATTAATTTATAAAAATGTCATAGCAAATAAAAACAGATGGAAGTAGTGGGGTTTGGTAATTAGGTAAAAGAGTGAAAAAATATGTACTATATTATATTATATAATATAATATAATGTGTATATTATATATTATAAATTAGAAAAAAATAGAGTGGTTGAGATAGTAGTTTGTCTTTATATTAAAAAGGTTGATTTGACACAAGCAATAGGACAAATAATATTGTAATAGCTTTAGCTTTTTACAAGTAGTTGCAGCATATAATAAAGTTGTAAAGGCAATATTTTGAACTACTTTTTTTTTTCTGATCCAAAATAAAATATTCTTTTTTCAGACAGACATGTGGTAGCTTTTTTGCAAAAGAATATTATCAACATATATACATATTTGTTCATAAATTATATTTTTACATTAATTAACAATAAGCCCCATAAATTATATTCAAATTTCAATTTCCACCTCTTTAGTTTGAAATAATGTTATAATCACCCTTTTATGATTCTTGAACTTAGTGATGCTTTTACCTCGACGTGGTGAGAAAGTCATCGATTCGAATCTGATCTAATTAAATTTTTTTAAAAAAAATTAATTTATTGTACTCTTTTTGGATTAAATTAAAAGTGTTGTTTAGAATCTTGAGGCATTCTTTAAGAAAATCATTAGGCATTAATGATGAGAGTTGTTTGGGTAATAAATGTTTTCTTAGTTTTTTTATTTATTCTGGTCTAAATTAATTTGGAGAACACTTATTATAGACCAGATAAAGAATTAACTATTATTATTATTATTTGTCTCTTTTATTTTATTTTTTTCTTTGTGGCTATAATATAGGCTACTTGCATGGAGTGGTTGGAGAAAGGCAATATTGGAGTTTTATGATAAAGTTATTTTATTATATGATACAACCCATTTAAAAAAATAGTGGATCCAACAAGTCCATTTGGCTCTATCTATTAGGAGTTGTTTGGTTTAAAGACGAGTTATGTATATATTAGTAATTTAGAGATTATTATTTTATGGATGTTTAGTATGTTAGTGTATTAGAAATTAAAATATAATGTGATGTAAATATAGGTTTACTTTTAAAAATGAAATAGAAGTTTGTTTACTAGTATTTCTTTTGTTCTTAATTACTTGTTAACTTTTAAATTGACATACATATTAAGGAAATAATAATTGACACAGTGAGTTTATCATTTTATCCCTATTAATTATGAGATGAATGAATTAAAAATTTAAGATTTTTTAGAATTTCTATATTTTTTAAAGTAATTAATTGAGGGTATAATAGGTATAAAAAATTTGTCACTTCTTGATTTAGCAAAATGAACGAGTAATTAGAGACAATTAAGAGAAAGAAATGTATTAACAGGGCTAATTGTGTCATTTTACTTCTTTTGTTCATATGATATAAATAGTGATACTCTTATTTTATATTTTGTTCATAATAACTCATGTCATGTTATGTTTAGTTTGTACTAATATTTTCTATTTGAGGGTGATATATTTTTAAAAATATTACAAATATGACATATTCACACACAAAGGATCTAAAAAAATATTTTAGCTAATTGAAGGTTAAAATGTATTAATTCTTATATTATAAGGCTCAAAATACAATTTTTCAATAATGTAAGGACCAAAAGTGTTATTCTCTTCTTCTTTTAAGTATCATCATCGTAATAATAACATTTTCAGTATAATTCCATAAATGAGCTTTGAGAATGGTGCATACGCAACTTTACTTCCTCGTAAAGGTACGTAAAATGGTTGTTTTCAATAAACTCCAAGTTTAAGTAAAGTATGATAAAATCAAATATGAACGAAAAACGATGAAATAAAGAAAGCATACCGAACATAACAGAGAAGAGAACAGTAGCAACAACATATAATTTTACATCATAGTAACAAATATTAAAATTCATTTTTCTCTAGAGGTATTCTCAATCTTTTTTTAATCTTCTAGTTTCCCCTCAATCACTTTCAAAAGTTGCTTTCAAGAGCCAAATGTGTATATATATTCAATATTTGAGGCTACCCTATTGAATTAAAGAAAAACAACATATAGGTATACTAGCAATTAATTGTTAGAAGACTAAAATTTCCCTTTGACATTCAAAAAAATGTATGCTTTTTTGCCTTTTGCATAGTGGGATTTTTCTTACAAAACACCAAAACTACAAGTAGCTATCTTTTTGACTTCTTTGGAACATCCCATTAATATGTATTGTGTGCATAATTTAAATCACAATTATGTATATCCACAAAACTATATGGCATACATGCATCATAATCATTATTTCAAAGTAATTATATTAAAGAAAGACCTAACATATTGTCATATTTGTAGATTCATAATAAACTTCGAATAAAATAGATAGTTCATATATAACTAAAAAATATGATGAAATAAATACAATCCAAAATTTATAATACATTCAAAATATTATCTTCACCGATTTCATAAATTATAACATTTATCGCGATATTTATAACTTAGGTTTTGCGCTCTTTCCACGCGATTTTTTAAAGAGAGAAAGTAAGGCATTCTCTCCATGTGATCGGCCTTCTTACTAATCTTTTGTGATCTTCGTCATGAAGGGTGAGTTAAAATCTAGACTTAGATCAAATCGAAAAATGATAAATAACATGTCTACATACAATATATTATTTTTAATCAGAAACTTCAATTTGAACCTCTAGTTTGAAATGGAAAAAAGCTTATGAAATACTAATTTAAATTAATCAGACTAGTAAGTGCCGCATAGTTAATTATTTTGTCCTTTTTCTCTTATTTTCCAATAATCACTTTATAGAGGAGTATTTGAATACCAACTTACATTACAACAAAAATAACTTTTAGCGATATTATATATTGACATTAACAAAGAGTGCTAACCTCTTTACCAGCATTAGTTAACTGTCTTTAGAACCAATGTCGTTAAAGGCTTTAGGGACATATACAAAGAGTGACAATTGCCGCTAAAAGTACATGTTTAGCGACAATTAAAAATTAAATTTCGCTAATGATCGTTTTTATGGCAGTGTTATTTAGCATTTGGGAAGATTCTTTCTTTCTTTTAGATGATGATAGACTTATTGGCAAGTGGAGCCTTTTGATAGGCAAATATATGCATGGTTTTAATGTTATTGGCCAATATTGCATTGATTGTGTTGTGGTTGGGACAAATGTGAAGCCAATTAGTTTAATTTGAAGAAAAAAAAAACAATCAATAAATGTGAACACATGCATGGTCTTATAGTCAATCCTCAATAGGTTGACTAATAAAGAAGATATTATTAGTATGTCAAAGTCTATCACCACATTATACACAAATAAACCACTCACGTATTACCCTAAAATAGGAAAATCATGAGTGAAATTTGACTATGATTTATGGTTAAATAATATAATAATATTATTAATAATAACAATAATAATTTTAATAATAATAATATATTCGATATATTTTCATAAATAATATTAGAAATTGGAGTGATGTATATACCATCGTATGCTTACTTCATAAAAAAATTTGATAAATTTTTAACTAAAATAAAGAATAAAGAATTTTTTTTAAAAAAACAATAAAATAAATATAGTACTAAATATTTCGACATAAATATTGTCATATTTGAAAATGACTAAGAAAGAAGATATTGTCAGTATATCAAGTCTATCATCATATTATTCGCAAATGTCTTTATAGATTGTTCAATCAATGTAGATCACACAGAGTTACCTGACCCTAAAGAAAGGGAGCAATTAGTTATTGATAAAAGAAATTTGTCTTTGATCTATCATTAAATAATACGTCTATAAGACATTTTGATATAAATGTATGATATTTGAAAATGACGAAGAAAGAAGATATATTCACTATATCAAGTCTATCACCATATTATTCGTGGATGTCTTTCTAGATTGTCCTATCACGTAGATCACACAGAATTGTCTGACCCTAAAGAAAGGGAACAATTAGTTATTGATAAAGGAAATTCATCTTCAATTTATCACTAAATAGTACATATATAAGGCATTTCGATATAAATGTATGATATTTGAAAATGACTAAGAAAGAAGATATTTTCAGTATATCAAATCTATCACCACATTATTAGCGAATATCTTTCTAGATTGTTCTATCGATGTAAATCACACAGAATTGCCTTACCCTAAAGAAAGGTAGCAATTAGTTAATGATAAAGGACATTCATCTTTGATTTATCACTAACTAGTATGTACATACGGCATTTCGATATAAATATTACGATCATTATTACTTTTTCAAATCTATCACCATGTTATTCACGAATGTGCAATTAGATTATTTTATAGATGTTAGTATATAATTACAAAATATTCCTTATCTATTAATCTCGTCCTTAAAATAAGTACTGGCTATTCACCAAAACTCATTGATTATACTTCGCAATCCATTTACGACAAAGATACTAAAAAGACACATATCATCACTCTTTTATCTCGATACACATTTTTAAACGCGTGTTTTTTTTAATTATATACAAACAACACAAAAATGGAGGGAAGCAAGATAACAACACTTTTGTCATATTACTTATTTGCTTCTTTACCCCCCCCCCCCCCAACACAACCCCACCCCCACCCCACCCTACACACACTTTGTCATTGGTGTTTGTTAAAGTTGTGTGGATACAATTTTGCAATTAATTTGGCGGAGGAAGTGGGGTTAAGGATATGGGGGAGATTTATCACACATTACATTAATTGTTTATATAGTGATAGTTTTGTTTTGTTTTGTTTTTGTTTGTTTTTTAAAACCAAATAATATTAAGTGGTCTCCACATTCAAGCACCTTCTAATGTGCATTAAAGAGGCCGGTTGTCTGTTTCTTTCGTATTTTATTTTTGCGTTCGATATCTATATTAAAATTCGATTAAATTTAATTTATATATGATAAAATTTAATTCACATCTGGTGTGTGTAGGGGAGGTGATCATATTTTCAACATAATCTTTTTCATTTCGAGACTCAAAACAAAGGTAAATTTGATTCAAGGACGGAAGGATTTCAACTTTCGTCTGTTTTACTACTGATTTAATTGCTTCTTATCTTTAAGCTAGGTTAATCTTGGTCCTATCTATGTATCATCTGATTCAACCACTATTATCGTAATATTTAAAAGATTTTAAAATTATATCTATTTTATCATACTTTTTTATGTTCTTTGTAATTTCCTCTAAATAAAATGTCAACAATAAATCATTTCTAGTTTCTATCAATTCCTATCACTTTCTTCATGAATTTAAGACTCTGCCGTCCTAAGTAGGTTAATTTTTTTTATAAAAAAAATGGTCCATATATAACAGGGCTGACTAAGAAAAGTCCTTACAATATTAATTATAATTTATAACAAAACCTACCTTATTAAATTTTGCATTTGTCTTATCTCATCTATATGTAACTCTCCAAGAAAAAATATCTTAATGGATAAAGTTATTGTAATTGACTTGGAGATCACGTGTTCGAGTTCTGAAAATATTTTTTTATAGAAAGTAAAATCAAGTATTAATACATATTTATAGTTAAACCTGATATCGAATCCTACGTAAAACGTAAGTTCATAATACAAATTTAATTCAGTACGATATTAAAAATTCTGGTTCAATAATTTTAATTTTTGACTTTTAAAATCACTATATTATTACCATACAAAATTACTCTCGTATTTTTAAGTTTGACTTTGTTATTTTGCGGTATAGTAAGTCGATAATCACAATTTGTTAGACGTCGACCTATATAATATAGAAAATTATAACTTGAGATTTTCAAGAAGCGTCTCAATTAAATCATATTGATATCTTACATATTTTAAATATTCGCAAGAAGTATTTTCTTAATTAATCAATTACGTAAAAATAATATTTCAATCAAAAGAGTAACTAAAATTCAAATAACGCGCAAATAATTAATTTCTAATGTATATATTTGCTAATTATAATATATATGAATTGTATATATAGTTATATATTTTGATATAATATTCAATATTTGATAATTTTCTTGTAAATACCAAACGATATACCAACATTTTCAAAATATATACTAAAATATTATATTACCTTATAATATCAAAAAAAAATTGACATGATATCAATATTTATCCTACAGACAATTTATTTTTAGCTCTTTTTGGCTGACGACCTATTGTTTTTTTTTATTAAATAAAAATATTAATGTATATTTCTAGGTTTTATTATTTAATTAGAAAATAATAACTGAAAACTTAAATATACACATCATCAATGACGATATTGTCCAAAAATTTTGCCATTTTTGTATCCCAAGGGACAATTGGTCTTAAAAAGAGTATCATTTTGAATGTTGCAAAAGACACTTTCATTATAAATTTAATTTTAAGTTTGTGAATAATTTTTTTCTATTTATAGAACTAAAAAATATATAGAAGAAAATGTTTCATACCTCTTCAGTTTTAACAAAAATATCATGTTTAAGTTTTGAATATAGATAAAATTTTACTAAAAATATTGTCCGTAGAAACGGATAGAGCATTTTCTATAAAGATTATTTTTTATCTTCAAAATCCAAATTCGGATCGCATATAAGAGAAGACTGAATTTTAGATTAAATTGAATATATATTCTCATAAAAAAAAAGTATATATGGTGATTGTGACAATGAGTAGAATCTTTTGGGTAAGCAATTGTGTTCACACGTATAATAGATATTTTGGTAAAATCAAAAAATATTTTTTAAGAAATTAAATAAGTTAATTTATATTTTATTTATCTCAATTTATGCGGTAAAATTTAGTTTAATAGTATAGAAATTTTATTGCACTATCAAGTTATTTTTAAATAGGTACTAATTATTATTTTTAAAAGATAATTAATTGCACAAACTTAAAAGAAATAACAAACATTTTTGTTATTATAAGAAATTGATAAATATATAAATAATATATAAAATTAAATTATAACTTTTTTTTAAAAAAATGAAATTATAATAATTACATAAACACGTAGTAACCATGTCACTTTTTGATAATATATATTTGCATGGTCCACATTTATACACTTACAATTACAGCTTTTTAGAGGGGTGGCGACACGTAATACATGCATGAACGTAGTATCCATTATTTTTTATTCGTATTTGCATTGAAATTCGATTAAATTTGAATCTGATCAATTTTTGAAATCCGAGCATATTTTCTAGAGTGATGCTTGTTTTCATTGTTTAAAAACTTGAACTCGAAATACATGCTTATGAGAAAAGAAATAGCAATCATCGATCTCTCCATGACTCGCGATTGGTGCTTTGACGTGTCCTTTTCTTCATATTGAGACTCGATTAAATTAACATTTACTTAAATTTGAAAGTCTAGTGCTATTGGGCATATTCTTGAGAGTGATGACTTCTTTTATTTTTTTTAGAATACAAACTCAAAATATCTCATTAAGAATGAAGGAATCTTAATCATTACTCCGCAACTTGTGTTTGATGCATTAACCTGTCTTTTTTCTTTTCTCTGTACTGAATATTCATATTGAGATTTAATAAAATTTGAATAATCAAAACTTTGTCGAGCATATTCTTGAGAGCGGCGACTTCTTTCATTTTAAAAAAAAAAACTTAAATTCAATCGAGATATCTATTAATTAAGAGTGAAGAAATCTCGATCATCAACTTCTCGTGTACAAATATGAGGCCATTTGTTTTTTCTGATTTGCCCCTAACTTTTGGTTTTATTTTCACCCACAGACCATTTAAACCAAAAAGTTCAATTTTGACCATTTGATCTCTGCCACACATGTATCTTTGACCTGCCACCAGAATTCTTTAAAACAAAAAAAAGTAAAATATTTTTTGTGACTCTAGATAATTAAGTATTTATAAATTATAAATTATTATTAAGTAAAATAGTAGGGTATTTGTGTGTTGCGTGATTATATTAATAAATATAATTGCAAAAACTTTATGAATTATAAATTATTATTAAGTTAAATTTTATTTAATTAATGAGATATAAATTTAATTCTGAAACATCTCATCTTATCCCGTTTACCAAACCTATTTTTGATTGATTCCTTCTTTAATGGTTGACTTTGTCCAAAAATCTTTAAGAAGTCTTCAAACTATGATTTAATGTGTAAAAAAAAAGACAACAAAAATGTATTATACTAAAGTTATGATTACATTGGAAAATGGAGAATTTCTTAAGGAGGAATTCCTCCATTTTATTAATCATGGCTTATAATTATAATAATATATATAAGTATCTAGTACAATATTACATTACTATAACAACCAAACTAATAAAAAAAATTATGTGGAAAAAAAAAATAAAGGTTCTCTAATCTATCAACATCTCACTCTTTTGGTAATAACTCTTTTTTTTTTTTGCTTCTTTACCCCCTCTAATCTTGTTTTGTTTGTCCCAAAGCCACACAATTTTCCCTATATACAAAATGTACCCAAGTGGAATGAGGAAAATATCACTTTCAGTCTTTCACTACTGTCCATCTTCCAATATTGTGACTTTGCTAGGAAGACATTCTCCATTGTTATGGCTATTGGAGTCTGTATGCAGAAGTTCAAGCTGAAGTCGAACGATAGTGTTTTCGTCGGAAGAGGGTAGCCGGGGCTGGATTTGATCGAAACTCGGACCTAGAACTTTCTCCACCCATTGTTCTAGGCTTGTTCGACCACGCCATAAGCCACCTAGGATCCGGTCTACTATCTCGTCTTCAACTTCGATGGAGACCTTGTCATCGACGATGACCATGGAGAATTTCTTGCTGATTGTTTTCTTGATCTCACGTCGAGCGAACAGGAATTCAATTGGCTTGAATGGGATAGTGTCATCCGCGGAGCTGACGAGCTCGTGAGGAACTGATGTAACTGAGAATCGCCTGTTTTCAAGATGAGGATCTTCTTCGCGCTCAACAGTTAGATCACTTGAATTGTGTGATCCATCAGTTCTATAATCCTCGAACTCTGCTGCTTCGTTTAGATCGAAAGAGAGACCTAGATTTAATTCTTTTCTAGGTCTGTCTTGATCATGCAACCAACTCGCTCTGCGCTTAGCGCTCTTTTCACCAACTGTTAACCTTAACTGCCAATCGGAACTGGCTAGCGAGACCAGTTTCTTTTCTTCCATCAGATACTCATTCCTGTAGCTCTCGGGGCTCATTGTAGACCAATTTCCAGTAAGAATGAATATAACATTGCCGAGACTAATCTCACGGCCATGTGAATCTGTAAGCCTACCTCTGTCCATGGCTCGTTTTATGCTCCCACGAACTAGCACATTTGCTTCGTCTATATCCTCGAGCATAATAACTGAAAGTGGATGCCTCCGAACAGCCTCTGCAATACGATCTACAGCTGTTTTACCACGGAATCCTACGTCTGACTCTTCATCATCTCGCTGTGAGCCAAGGGAGATCATTATAGGACTATTTCCGCACATTTGCTCTGCTAGAACCGATGCCATCTTTCTCTTGGCATATCTGTCAGGACCCGTGAATAACAGCCATATGTCACCCTTCGGTGCACCACCCCGCTGTTTCCCATTGCCCAATCTGCACCTCGACACAGCAGAAGCAACAGAAGAGGCTGCATCTTGCTGCCACCAAGCTTTCTCCATTAGACCCTTGAGAAGCCTTTTAAACGTATCAGCATCTAGTGCACTAGCAAATTTGTCGAGTAACTTGTTCTGAGGCACCGAAGAAATGCAGCTGAGGAAGTCCTTTGCTTGATCTTCCAGAGTTTTCTCCGGGCCAGTTCCACTTGGTTTTGGCCCGAGAACCAAGTCGGTCCTAACAGGGCTTCCAGGAGGGGTAGCTACCTTCTCCGGAGATCGGCTAGCCGTTTGGGTGGTGTTCAGTTGCAGGCTCACTCCCAGGCTTCTACTTGGAACAAGCTTGGGCTGTAAAGGTTGACGCAAAAGCAGGTTCGGATTATATAAGCCTGGCATAGAGAGAACAGGTGGTACTGTTCTGTGAAGCCCGACACTGTGCTGGAAATTAGGATGAAGTTGCAAACATGTATCGTTCCACTTCTTTTGAAGTTCTTGAGTCTTTTGCAGCAAAAGACCTTGATCCTTAATCTGCAAAGACATCAAAAGACGAAATGATTCATCCGTTTGTACGTACGCAATTTAAGTCATTCTAAGTTTCCATTAATCAAGTAAAAAATATACCTGTGACAGAGCAGTTGCTTTACTATCATTCTTTAGCTTGGCACTTTGCAACCATTGAGGCAACTGAGGTCGAGGAGGAGATTCTGATTTGGCTTCGGATGATGAATTCTCAAACTCTGATGCAAGTTTCGCCAACTCATGCTCAAACTTCTCCTTGCACTGTGGGCAACACGACGTCCTCAATCTCGGATTTAAATTCTCCGGTACACGCCTCGGTAGCGAAGGCACCGGACCAGCAAAGCTCTTCAGCGGATTCAAATGATCCAAAGAACTTCCAAGAACTCTTTCATTTCCAAGCCTAAAAAGTCATAAGATTACCACATCAACAGATAGTACTAAAACGTTTAGCATAAGTCACAGAATTACACAATCTACTAAATTGTGGAATGAACCCGCAACCTCAGAGCCGGGACGGTGCTTACCATCTGAACAACCCCATCTTCTCAATCATCAAATGAAGAAAACAAATTTTCCTAACATTCTTGAAAAGTGCTGTGTTTTCTTTCAAAAAAAAATTGACTAGTGTATGAACAAGCATAACGATCCCAGAAATAAGGAAATGCAAGAACATTTAATCCAAGCAATACTAGAGCAAAAAAACAAGTAGTTTCTACACAGAGAAAACCATAACTCCAAGAATAATTCCAGACAAAAGCATCTTTATACTAGATTATACACAAACAAAATATTCAAAGATTCAATTTTTATCCAAAATTGTTCATATTCCCAACACAGATCAATTCCAAAAACAGGATTACAGCAATTCAAATACCTTGGAAATATTCCTGGATGAGGAGATCTTGAAGCTATAGGAACAGCTTGAAGATCCCAATCGTTTTCCATAGTAGAATGATAAACTTGACATCTCAAATACGTCTCACATGTTGCTGTACCAATCAACCATAACCTATTGTTATTATTACTACTATTACTATTATCCTCTCGAAATCGCGCTAATAACTTCCCCATTTCAGCCACTGCTGCCTTCCCAATCTCCGAAATCATCGGTTGTTGTTGCTGCTCAACAAGCCATTTCAAATCACCTAAATCAAGAATCACACCTCCACTACCATTACTCATCTTACTCTCAATTACCCCTTCTAATTCTTTAATCTTATTAAGCATCTGGATTTTATCACATGAAAATGAAAACTCCTTATCCATTTGAACAATTTGTAAGTTTTTCAAATGCCCTTCACTCAATTCCCCTTTCTCAATCTTGTTAAAAAGCTCTTTCACTACACTTTCTGGTTCACCTTCACCAACCAAAACTGGGTTCTTTTTCTTACTTCTCAACAATATCTCTAACACCTTTTTCACTTCTTCACCTCTTTGTAGACTGCCCAATTGTCCTCCTACCCCCACCCCACCCCCACCTCCACCTCCCTGCAATTTTGGATTCAAATACATATTTCGAGTTACCTGTACTGGTGTCACCGGATTTGCACCGATAATCCTAGACCCACCACCCATAGCGGTGAAAGGTGATAAATTGATATTTGTTTGATGATGTTGTGAAGACGAAGAGGTTTGTGTTAACGATTGTTCAATCGTGTTCTTCACAGCTGGGCTAGAAAAACTAGCTTCCCTCATCACCCTGCTCACACTTGGGTCATCGAGAATCGAAATTATCAACTGTTCTAATTCAACTTTCACAGCTAAAAGCGGTTGTTGTTGTTGTTCCGGACACCCTCTTCGTTGATGAGCTTGTGCCCTTTTCAAAGCAGCCATTAACGCATTTGAAATTGGGGGTTCTGTACCTTGAAGCATATTTTGAGCAGTGGGTAATCTTTCTAAAGCAACGCTAAAACACAGCTCAAGTGCACGACACTGAAGTGGGTGTGATGAATTCGGGTGAGAACGGATACAAGCTTGCCGGAGATACCCTGACGGCGACGACAATAAAGTCGCCGCCACATGTAACGGCGTCGTTTGTCCATGATTCCGGCGACTTGCTTCAGCTATTGAATGGTTTAATACTGTTGCTGCTTCTGGGGTTAACGTTTGTTGGATTGTACTCAATCCTGCCCTCATAATTGGAAAATTTTCTTCAAAGAATTTGAAATCAACAGAGCAATTGTTGATTTTTCTTCACAAAATTTATGAAATTTTTTTCTGTGATTTTCTCTCTCTACAGCTAAGTCTTCTTCTTATTCTCTCTCTAAAAGATGATGATGAAGATGATAAAAGCAATGAACACATGCACACCGTCTTCTTCTAAACTTTCTTTCTTTTTTTTTTCTTTCATACTACTATTAAATACCCAACTCCTTTTCTTCTCTCCTCTAAGAAAAAGAAAAAACAAAAGTACCGTTCAGATCAGAGTCAAAATTTGAAATTTATAAGTTAACGATAGAATTAGGATTTCGATATTCAAGCCGATTGAAAATTTGAAATTTATGAGTAAATGATGAAATCAAGATTTTGATTTTATGTATTTAGAATGTGTTAGATAAGAAGGGAAATGTTTTCTTTTTATGTATTTAAGGTGATTCAGAATTTGAATTTTATATATTCAGGATGTGTTTGATACGAAGGAATTATGTTTGAGAATTTGAATTTTGTGTTTCACGATATTTAAAATTTAAATTTTATGTGTTTAGAGTTTGTTTGATACGAAGGATAATGTTTCTTTTTTATTTTTTTATGTTTCAGAATTTGGATATTTTTTGTGTTTAGAATATGTTTGAAACAAAAAGAAATATTTTTAAAAAAAATTCATGTTCGATTGATTAAATATTTTTTACAAAATAAATTTTCTCTAAAATAATAAGTATATTTAAAATAATTTTTTCTCCATCATCCAACATTTCTACCTCTTTAGGTTAATGATTTTACTTTTTTATTGAACGTAAGAAAATACATTGTAAAAAAAACATTTATTTTCTTCAAAAATGTTTTAGAATTTTCAAAATTATACATACTTATAGTGTGTGTTATTTTTTATGGTAAGTTAATAATTATATTTATCGGACTATTTATAATAATTATTGAAAAGTTACTTGTAATTACCTTTTGAGTAACTTGATGCATAGAAATTAATATTTTTTCCCAAAATATTTATATCATCACATGTTTCATCTTAAATCCTTAATGACACTTTCTCTTTTGGTTGTTTCAAACAATGACATGTTTTTACATTTTAGATTTTAGTTTATATTTTAAATTTTTTTAGTTAAATGACATATTTTTTGTAATGATAATTGACAAGAATATCAAAAATTTATTTAAAATTAAAATTTAAAAACTATGTTACTAAATTTAAGAGTCTTTTTTCTCTCTTAAATTTTGTATTAGATTTTAAAGAAAAACTATTGTAATATTTAACTATTAATGTAAAACAAATTATTTATTATTAAAACTTTATAATATTAAATTTTTGTATGTGACAAATAATTGTTGATTGCAAGAAAACACAAGAAAACAAAGAAGGCAAATTCTTGGTTAATGAGGCAAAGAAAATAAAGGTATGGCATTGTTTGTTTTTATTGTAATGTTCCTTTCTTGAGTTAGGGTAGGGTTTTTAAGGGGTAGGTAGATTTAAAGGTTTGGGATCGTAATGGCGAAGTTAAAATTTTTACTAAATATACTTAAAAGAGTTAATATAAATTGCAGTTCGATAGTGTAATTGTTTCATTCTTAATCAGAAGTTTCGAGTTCAATCTCCTGAACATGAAGAAAATCTTGTTGGGACTGTCACTCTACAATGCGCGACTCAAATTTAATCAAAGCTCTAATATAAACAACACTCACGAAATAAAAAATTATATCGTTCGATTAAAACCTCTATCCCCAAACCCCTAATTGTTTGGGGGGGGGGGGGGGGGGGGGTGTTTGAAGGGAATTTATGGAAGAAAGGGAGATAAGTGAAAGTACTTTTAGTTGCAAAGATTTCTGGAAAATGCTCTATGGACAGAGGAAAAAACCAAAATTACTCTACTTTTTGTGTCATCTTTTTTCTTTATTAGTATTAGTACAAAGTATATATATATATATATATATATATATTTTCTAAATTCTTTAATTGAATTAAAATAATAAAAATGGTTTCACCTTTTCATTGTATTGTTTATTGTTTTCTTCACTAATAAACAAAACAATATTATGTCATTGTTATATTATTTTCAAAAGATAATAGGAAAGAGTGAGAGAGAGAGAGAAGCAAGAAATAAAAATAATACTAACTAAAAGTTGAACCTTTTTGAAGAGTAGGTTGAAAAAAGTGACATTTAGGTTTAAATTTCAGTTGGAGACAAAAATATTAATTTAGCTATCTTACTTTTTATATTTTTATATTTTTTAAAAAAATTAATTTGGTATTTTTGAAATATAACTTGTATTGTAATAATTTCTTGTACAAATTCTAAATTTAGTTTAATTTATAAAATTAATTATTGAGAAGTGAAAAGTGCTTTGGATGGAAGGCATGTTTTGTATTATCAATTTTAATGGATAGAGTTATTTGATACTTATTTAAGATACTAATAATATATTTAGTATAATTTTATAGACGGAATTCGAAAAAGACGTAGTGTATATATTTATCTTGTGAAAATAAAAGATCTTCAATTCAAATAACTCACGTCAAAATAGTTTATTTAATACTTATGTCAAATACAGTAGTAAAGTTGGAATTTCAATTAAAAAATATTTAAAAAATTATGTAAAAGTAAAAAAATGTGTACATTTTTTAACCAAAAGTTTTTTTAATATTTAAATTCTCGATGTGAATAAATTTTTTTTAATTAATAATAAAATATTTATACAAAATAATTGAGTTACACGTAAATTGATCCGAAGGAGAGTGAAGCAAGGAATAAATTAATCAAAAACTTAAAAAGTTGAACCTTTTTAAAGAGTGAGATGAGGAGATTCATGAGTAGCTAAGATTACTTTATTTATATTTTTTTTATTATTATCTCTAAAAAGTTTTTTTTTTCTCTTTTTAATTCACTATGACTATAGATTGACTGCCTTTTTAGTTCCTTCATTTGTTTTGCTATTAGTTGTTTCTCTACTTTTTATTTATTGATATATAAAAACTTCCCCAAATTACTTTTCTAGCGCGTGTATTATACTTTAAAAGTAACATGTTTTTTTCGTTTTAATTTATTTGACTTATTTTAATTTAATTAAATTTGTATTTTTAAATTAAAGATATGTTAAGTATATTAATTAAATAGTTGCTAAAAACGTAAGACTCAATATTTTGCAACCTATTAAAAAAAATAAGTCAAACTAATCGAACTAGAAGATTTCTATATCATATTCTGATCAGCGATCATCTCCATGTACATGATATTTTTTATGTTAAAGGTTAATAAAAAATTATCTCTATATTTATAAAAGATTAAGTATAAGATCTGTGTACATTAACTTTATTTAGCACGGTATTAATGTTGTGGTAATGATAATAAGTACAACAATTAATTCAACTTTGAACTTTATCATTTTATCTTAGTGAAATAATATGCAATGACATAAATATCAAGAATTTTTTTTCTGGATCACATGAATAATGTTCGAGATAGCAGTTCACGTAACGTACGCTCAAACTGATTTATATATCACATAATATATATATATTCTTAGTATTAAACTTTGTGCAAGTTCAGTTACTTGTTCATATTTTCTTTTATATTTGTCTCTATTTACTTGTTCATTTTAACAAAATAAAGAAAGGACAATAATTTTTTTTCCTAATATGCTCTTATTTAATTCTACAAAATTTCTAGTACTACTAAGTTGTAATGCATGCTTTTTGGAACCAGAAAATACATTTATTATACTTAGCAAAGTTACATAATCTTTTAAGTCAAGGGTAAATTGTAACTAACCTATGATAATCATTGGTGTTTTAATATGTGTATTACTTTTAAAAAAAATAACTAAAAAGAAACAGAAAAATATATACATAAAAATTATATTTATATATTACGTCTTTTATATTAGAATAACTCGCTTAATACCTCCGATCAAACGATATAGTAAAAAAAAATAACAATATTTAGAGAGTGAGTGAGACGATTTTGTATAGAAGCGTGAAGTTAAGTGTAAGCCGTGTTTGCCTTTAAACCAATTTTCTGCTTTTCACACGCAATTGCTGCTAAAAGGTGTCGCACGGGTTATTCATACTTATTATAACCCCCCCCACCCCCACCCCCCACCCCCCACCCCCATGGGGTCCACCTATCTTTTTCTGAAAAAAGAATCAATAAACACCTTTATGGTAAAAGTTAAAAAAAATATTTAAAATTTGTTTTGTTATTATTTGAAACTTAACAATTTTATCGTTCGTTAAACTTTTGATCTAATATTAAACGTGTTGTTAACATTAACGTAGAGTGAGTATATCGAAAAAAAGGGTTCATCTTGCATCGTCTTATTTGTGTGTTTATTGTCGAGTAAATATTTAATCAGTATTAAAAATATTGTAAAGAATTAAGGGTTTATTAAAAAAAAATCGTTGAAAAGATATTTTGATGTATATATAATAAATATTCAGTTGTTTTGATAATAGTGAGTTTACCTTCTTATATTTTAAATATTCTTGATAAAAATCTTTGGATTCATAAATGCTTAATGTATATTTATTGTCGTTTTACATAAAATTTGATGTATCTCATGTTATTCGAGTCAATATTTAAAAGTAGGTGAAATTTTTGACTATTGGACTTTTGTTATTCCGTGTGCACCATTGATAGATAAAAGATTTATTTATTATATGTTCAAATCATTATTTAGAGGGCTGAATTTAAAGTTACTTACAATTTTTTTTAATATATAGCATATACTTATTTTATGTTGGAATTCTGCTAATATCGAATAAAACATAAAGACGATTCGATAATAATATAGTTATCTTCATGAGTTCGTTTCTTCTTTTTCTTTTTTACTATTTTGTGAATGATCATTCAAAAATACTTTACCTTACAAAATGGTCCTTGTTGATTAACGCGATTATTCACGTGTATACGCTACTCAGCTTAAATTATTTACATCGCATGATATTTTTAACCTATTGAATTACTTGACAGAAAACTTAAATTATAGACTTAAACAGAGGATTTGTGCAAATATCATAAATAAAACAATCTCTATTAAAATTTTAATTTTTTATTTATTTTCATAATTGACACTGAGACTTCTTATTAAGAATCGAAAAATTATAACTATTTCAACCTAATACATAAATGGTCCCCTGAGTTATTCTTTTCCCATTCAGGTTCTTCCTGAACTTAAAAGATTTTATTGACATTAAAACAGTAAAGTGCCTTGTCCCCCCCTATAATAGTAAGTAAAAAAAATAGAAAAAATATAAATAATAAAAAGAGAAAGAAAATTGATATAGTACAATAAATTCCAATTCATGTTATAATATATATGGCAAATAATTATTGTGCCAAGTTCTCTAATGGAATAACTTGTAAGTAGTTAAAAATAATTTCAACAGGTAAAATAAATATACAAATATAAGAGTTCCAATCATTCTAATAACAATATATATCACATATAATTTTATAAGTAGGATTTAAAGATAATAAAATCTACGTATTTTTATTTTGTGAAGATAGATAAATTGTTTTTGATAGACCATCGACTCAAATAAAATTAGAAAGTATGGTGATGCAGAAATAAATGTTATAAGAATGTTTGAGCTTCATATCCTCGTAATTAAAATCATAACCTCGATCAGTAAGCTTCGAATATATCACGTTATGTTTAGTATAATCATTTCTTATCATTGTTATTTTTAATCTATTCTAATTTTACTTAAATCTATTATAATCAATCTCTCGTACCTTCTCATTCAGATTTATATATCATTTTTTTATCTGTTCGAATTATAGTGAAAAAAAAAAGTTATTTGAAAATGACTAGCGTTAGGCAATTAATAAATACCTAACCATATTTTCTCATCTACTATAGACTACCATTTTTGGTAAACAAAATTAATTAAATACTTAATAAGCTCGTTAAGCTTGCCTAATTTATTTTATCTTTTTTGGCACTATGGGCAATATTTTTTAATTATTATTTTTTTTGTAAAGAGCTTTCAATTACCTTAAATGTTCCTAACTAACATTCGTTTATTTAAATTTCAAAAATAAAAGTTCGTGATTATCACTAATAATATTTGACTTTTTAGTACTCTTTAACTTTAAAGTAGGTATTTGAACTAATCTCATACTAGGAACAATAACATTTTAATCCCTCAATTATTAACAAAATATAATTTTAGTCCTTAAAATATCATAATCATATTTAATTTTTAATTAATTGAGACATGTGTTTTAGTCTTTAAATAGTAAATATGTTATATTTGAACAATTTTTTAAAATAACATTATTACCACAAGCTTATCATAAGAATTATTTGGAGATTAACACAAAACAAAAAGTATTTAATTAATCAAGTTTATTAGAATAGACCAAATTAAATTAATGATTTTTTATTTTTTAAATAAGCTACACCCTACATCTACTTTTTATTTATTTGTATATCCTAACATTACTTATATTATTTTATATTAATTATTATTATTATTATTATTACTCCCATAGAAACAAAGGGGAATTTTATTGAAATTTGAGAATGAATTAATTAATGAGATAAAATCAAAAGAGGATCATGCATAATCCAATATCATTGGGAAAAGTTGTAAACTTAAGCATGAGAACAAAGGAATTTTTATTAAAAGTTGAAACCATATGGTTGATTCTCATGTACCCTTTTAATAAAACTTTTTTTAAACTTTTTACTTTTTTTTTTTAAACCTTTTTTCAGATAACTTTTTCTTTGTGTAAATTAAAAGCAACAATTTAAAAAGTAGTAACTATCAAGGGACGCGACCGGATAAAGATGAATAAGATTTTTTTATCCTTAATCAGAAGTTTTTTATTTTAAAAATAATTTATTTTATCTTTTTACGATTCAAAAATAATTATCATCATGAAGTTTTGATTTTTATAGGTGAAATTCAAATTTGAAATTAAAATTTCATAAAAATGACTTTCTTCAAAAAAATAAAAAAATTTCGCCTAAAATGACAATATTATTATAAATGAAATTTCATTTCACTTTAAATTTAAGTAATTCATTTTGTCCTTTTACGATTAAAAACAATTATCATCATGAAGTTTTATTTTTTATAGGTGAAATTCAAGTTTGAAATTAAAATTTCATAAAAATGACTTTTTTTTAATAAAAAAAAAACTACAGCCTAAAATGACAATATTATTATTGAGTTTCACTTGTGAAATTTGAAATTTCACGACAATTACCTAAAAAGTAATAAATTAAGTGTTAGTATTTCTTAGAAATTCTTGATAAAAATGTCTCCGCTTTTATTCACGTCCAAAGTAAAAATAATATTATTATGATATATTACATGTAAAATTTGAAACTATACAATAATTATTACTTTTCATAAGACAACACAAAAAAATAATCAAGTTTGGTGTTATTTTTTAGAAATTTTTGATAGATAGTACTTTCTCTTTAGTAAATCCTATAAAAAAAATTAAAATGATTTCATTATAGAAAAAATTAAATTTAAACTTAATAACACAGATTATATTCCAATAACATGGCTAAAAGTATCAATTTAATGCTAGTTCTTGATGGTAAATAATCTCAATTTGATAAGATATATATAGAGCGAATTTGAATTAATCAAATTTTTATTTAAAAAGATATCTCAAAAGGAAGGCTATAGAAACAAAATATATCTAATGTGGACCATATGCTAAAGTTCTAGTTGAAAAATATTGTACTCTTAAATGATACAAATTGTAAGCTTTTTTTGGATTCTTAACTTTCTAGACAAACTTTTTTTGTAAAAAAATAAATAAATATACTTTTTAATTTTTATATATATATATATAAATTATTAATTAATTTAGAAGATTACTACTTTTTGTGGAAGAAGTCTTCACGAACAAAAATCATCATCATATTCCCTTTTTATAACGCACGCTTTCACTTGCCTTTTACGCGTTTTTCGAAACTTCACATTACTTTTTTATAACTTTTTTAAAAAACTTTTCTACCGTCCCAAAAAAATAAAAAATAAAAAAACTTTACTTTTTCTTGATGTTGATAATAATTTGTGTTCACTTTATTATCCATGCAATTCAAGTTTTAGATATTGTTGTTAAAGTCGTAAGTGTAAGTCTAGGTTTAAAACAGATAATACGATTATTAATTGGATTATTACATGTCATGTTATTTATTAAGTACTTTTTTATAAGTATAATATTATTTTTTATTGTATTTTTTATTCTTTTTTATATTTAGTCGCGCATCACTTTCTTTGTTAATTATTGTGTTTGTACGTTGTTTTTTTTGTTTTTTATTTGAATCGAGTATTTTTCGAAAGCAGCTCTCTAGCTTTAGGAGGTAGTAGTAAGGGTGTACACTTTATCGTTTCTATTTTTTTTATTTTTTTTGTGAAATTTCAGTGAATATGTTATTACTAATTGTTTGTTGAATTACATATTCACTTCATGTGCGATTACATATAATATAGAAATAAGTCTTAATGGTTCAACTAAGTGATAGCTAGACGAATTCCACATCTATGGACTTCAATAAGCATGTTGAGAAACAAGTCTTAATGGTTTAACTAAGTGATAGCTAGACGAATTCCACATCTACGGACTTCAATAAGCATGTTGAGAAACAAGTCTTAATGGTTTAACTAAGTGATAGCTAGACGAATTCCACATCTACGGACTTCAATAAGCATGTTGAGAAACAAGTCTTAATGGTTTAACTAAGTGATAGCTAGACGAATTCCATATCTACGGACTTCAATAAGCACGTTGATACGATATTTTTAGATAAATCAATAAAAATGTAAGAGAAATAAAATGAGTATACGACAAAACAAGTCTTAAATTCTATTGACGTGTTACAAGGTAATATGAAACGTAAGTCTAAATCAAAGCGAAGAATATTAGTCCCATAGTATCATCAAAAGTTTACTTTTGGTCCACTTTAAAAGTACATTAATTTATCTTTAAATATAAGAAATTATAAACTTAAAAAAAACATAAATATAATTATTAAGTGTTAATAATTGTCTATCTTAGATTTGTTCATGTTAATCAAACCCTAAACTATAATTGTGTAATTTATTTTATCTTTATACACTTTGAATTTTATATTCTTTAATGAGCATCTTTTCATTTTAGATACTTAAAAGAAAAAGATAAAAAAGAATATGCTTAGAATTAAGATATGGAATCAACATATTAATTATTATTATTTTCCAATATTTATACATATTTTAGTGAGTTGGTCAATGTTGACCTTATAAAGATCAAAATCAACTTTTATTTTATTTAGAATGAAGGAGAAAATATTAAATTAGTTTGGTAATTTATTATTATAATAAATGAAATAGAGATAGTGATTCTTGTTAATGGTCCAAATGTAGTCCAATTGGGGAAATTAGTATTAAGTATTAACAATAATTTATTTTCTAGTTGATACGTAGTTTTCAATTCAATATGACAGCAGTTCAAGATTTTTATTTATGTGTTCTTTACATAATATTATATTACAATATTTTCAAGCAAAAGTTTGTAATATATATTACAGAATTTAAGGATTAATTTAATTTTGTATACATATTAATTCTAAGTGTAAAATTGGATTATCTTACGTATATAGTAATGATAAAACTCCAATTTATTAACAGAAGCAAATTTAAACTATTTCATAAATTTCAAACGCTAATTTTCCATTTTTTTACATAGTAAAAATGTTACAGGTGTTAAAAGCTTATGTTATTACGAAATATTAGCACATAAATTCAAATCTTTGGTCTCGTGATAAGAATATATTATATTCAATTATTAATAGGGGCAAATTTAAACTAATTGACAAAATTCAAGGATAAATTTAAATCTTTTTCGTAAATAAATCAAGTTGTAGATAATGTTTTATTTGTAACACGTGTCAAATACATAGATAGGACACATGTACTCTCAACAAATTTTAAAGTGACCATATACATTCTAATGATATAATAGTCTTAATTTTCGTATGATGGAGTGTGAAATTGCTCATCATGAAAATAGAAAATCAGAATTTTTAAATCACACACATTTTAATGACATATTAGTCTTAGTTTTAGCATGATGAGATATGAAATTGTTCATCCTAAAAAAGGAAAAGTAAAATTTTTGACGTAGATCAATCAATTATGTTCTGTTAATTTTAAATCATCCGGATAAGTTAAAAGAGAGTAAAAGTATATATTAAGCTTTTAAAATATTTTTTCAAAGAATATGATGATATTTATATGCCTATCAAAGCTGAGTTGGCATTTGAAAATTAAAAAAATGTTGCTTTCAAAGAATTCTAAATAATTGTCCAAACACAATATATTTCATTTACCATTTTCATTTGGATTTGAAATAGTCAAAAAGTTCACTATTATCTTTTCTAGCTGTATTTGGAAATTTGGCATCTTTCTTTTAAAAAAAAAGATTGACTTTATATAAATTAGATGAATGAAAATTGAAATAATCCACAAAATCTTACTTTTTCAACTAAATAATTGCAATTTATTTAAAATAAATCTTAAAATTAGTTTTAGTTTTATTATTGATATTTGGAATTAAAAAATTGATATTTTAATTGTCCATTTCTAAAATTTTTTTTACTATATTTGGCAAAATATTTCAACTTTTCCACCCTTTGGGTACTAATTTTATTGAAAATTGAATTAATTTTCTTTTATATATTCACACCTAAATCATGATACCATAATATTTCTTTTACACATCAAACCCTAACTTAAAGACTTTTTAAACCATCTATTAGTTCTTTTTCTAATCATTCATGGTCCAATGAAAAGGAAAAAAAAATAAAAATTAATCAAATTACACCATACTAATATAATAAATAATTTTAATTCCATTGTTAGGCCCTATCATCAATAATGGAAGGTACATGATTGTCAAAAAGTCCCTTTTTTCTTCCTCATAAAAAGTTTACTTTATATAAAATTTTATATATATAACCAAATTGGACCCCATTTTGCCAAAAAAAAAAAAGGATTTTGATTTCTTTCTAGTCATTTGCTAAGGTGTCATTGGTTTTGTCCTATAAAAAAATAACAAAAACATGAGGTCCCTTTTTCTTCCTTCAAGTTCAAAATTGCCATTGATAGGATTATGATCAAGAAGAAAAGCTATTCTCAAAGGCTAATTGATGGAGTATTATGAGACAATAGGGCCCATAATTCAATTTTATATATATTATTTTTTTCACTAGTGAAAGTTAAGCCCCACTTTTTTCAACTTTATGCACAATATTGAAGAAGAATAACATATGGTTAATCATGTCATCAAAGGTCAAACTTTAAGCAAACATATAACAACTAACTTACTCACTCACACCTTAGAGGTAATTGATACCTTCTAACCCCACCCCTAACCCCCTTACCCCCCCACCCCACCCCACCCCAAAAAAGTTCTTGGTAGCTTCTTGTGTTCAAAGCAAGAAGACTTTGAAGCTTCCACTCCCTCCTTTTTACCCTTTTACTTAAAAGGATTAAGTGTCTGTTTGGATTAATTTATTTTTAGATATTTTTTTACTATTAAGTTCTCATTTTGTTTCTAATTATTTGTTCTTTTTTGAATCGATAAATGTACTAAGAAAATAATTAATGACGTAGTGAGTTTATTATTTTGCTTAAATAAATTATGAAGTGGATGAAATTTTTTAGGGATAATGCCCAAGTACCCTCTCAACATGTGCCCGAAATCTCAGAGACACACTTATACTATACTAAGGTCCTATTACCCCCCTGAACTTATTTTATTAATAATTTTTTACCCCTTTTTAGCTTATGTGGCACTATCTTGTGGGCCCAACGATGGTTGACTTTTTTTTTCGAACTAGTGCCACGTAGGCTAAAAAGGGGTAGAAAATTACATATAAAATAAGTTCAGGGGGATAATAGGACCTTAGTATAGTATAAGTGTGTCTCTAGGATTTCGGGCATAGGTTGAGGGGGTACTTGGGTATTTTCCCAATTTTTTAAAAGTAATTAGTTATTTAATTGAGGGCATAATAGGTAAAAAAATCATGTTTTCTTGATTAGTCAAAATGGACAAGTAATTAGGGATAACTATAAAAGAAAAAATAGATAAGTAATTAGAGACGAACAGAGTAGTTTTTTAATCGTGGAGTTGTTTGAAAAGGTTATAAAATGCTTTGAAGCATTTGTTTTTGCGCCAATTTTTTTTAAAAAAAATAAGTCAAGAGTAGGATGTCATCTACTTGTGTTTTTTTAACTTTTGTTAATAAGTTAATTTTTATGAGCTCATTTAAATATGAATTTTATATTATCAGTATAATTTATCGACTTATCATCTTTTTCAGATAACTAATCTTATTAATTATGTATAATTTATTTGTAGTTTTTTTTAGGTGGCATAATAATGTTAAACTTGGCTGATTTATGCAAATGTTCCTTTTAAGGACATTATTTAAATTTTATCCCTATTTCTAAATTATTTAAATTTTATCCCTATTTCTAAAAGTTGTGCAAATTTGTTCTTTCAAAAATTAAAAATTATCCTTATGGATAATGTTTAAAGTCGGTTTAATATTTGTTTATATATTGCTTAATAATATAAAAAAAACTATCAAATTGTGGTCTAAATTTGCAAAACTTACAAAAGTTTAGATTGAGACCTAAAGTTCTTTTCATAATATTTTTAGTTTGATTTCATAAATTATAAGAGAAATGACAAAAATATTTTAATAAATAATTATCTCAAAAAAGAATAACCCCCCAAAATTCCATGTTAAACTATTTTATTAATTTGAAAAAAAAAAAAAGAGGTAAGTGGACTTACTTTTTTGATGAGAAAAATAAGGAAAAAGATGCACCAATCAAGCTAAAGACTATTGCTTTTCACAACTAGAAGAATTGTGTCATCATTGTTGAAAAGAAAGAATCTAATAGAGAAAAAGTTGGATTTTTGTGATGTGAGTTTTGAAATGAAATGTTTTTTTTTTTTTTTAATCTTATGAATAATTATAGGCAAGAAAGTTATTGATTATCCATTTCCTTAATGTTTCTCTTGAGGCATTAAGTGTACTCAATTTTCATTTTGCCCCTCATATTTTCTTTCTTTTTGTTACTTTCATCTTATAAATTATTTATAATTCACTTTCATTTTTTTCTTATATCTGTTGCTTGAGTCGAAGATCCATCAAAAATAATCTTTTCATCTTTAGAATGTAGGAGAGAGACTGTATACATCACCAACTTTATCGGATTACACTAGGTATGTTTGTTGTTGTTGTACGCTTGTACTTTTATTTTTTGTTAATGTTAATATTTTATATACTTTGATACTTGAGTTCTGCATCCATCGGGAACAGTCTATTTATCTTTGCAAAGTAGGAGTAAGATCATGTATACACCACCTTATTCAGATTTTATTTGTCGAATTATACTAGAGATGTTTGTTGTTGTTGTATTTTCACTTTTGTTAATGTTAATATCTTTTGTACTTTGATGCTTGAGTTTAGGATCCTTCGGAGATAATCTCTCTATCTTCTACAAAGTAGGAATAAGATTATGTATACACCACTCTGTTTTGATTTTATTTATCGAATTACACTAGATGTATTTGTTGTTATTGTACTTTCACTGTTTGTTAATGTTAATATTTTTTGTAGTTTGATGCTTGCGTTGAGGATCCATCAATAATAATTTCTCTATCTTCACAAAGTAAAAGTTTAGATTATGTATACACCATGCATCCTTCTCAGATTTTATTTATCGAATTACACTAGGTATATTTGTTGTTGTACTTTCACTTTTTTTGTTAATGTTCCAAAAAATAATAATTGACCAACTTTATTAATTTGCATTCTTCAAGTAGTTTATTTTGATTTTATTATGATTATGATTCTTCCAAAAAGTAGATTATTTAGTCCTTCTAGCAATTATGCCGTTTCTTGAATGATGGAATTTTACAACATTTAATCATTTTCTTCAACATTTTATAATTTACACTATGAATTATAATTATGAAGAATCATCAATTGAGAAAAGAGAAGCATATAAAATCAAATGTGTAGAATATTACAAGATTTGTTTTTTTCTTCTTCTAGTTTTCCATCTAATTTTTCGACATTGGACATCGACTAATCAAGATGCGCGTCACATAAAACTTATAATAGAGGGGAATTTTTCATATTCAGATTTTATTTTCAAGTTCAAATTCAAGACTACTAAATCCGCTTGTTTTCGTCAAAAGTAAAGATTATATTGTCTAAATTATGATAATACAAGGACCAAAATAGACATTAGCCTAATTTCAAGGACCAATAGAATGCAAATATAAAATAGTAATATAGTTTTAAAAAATAAAATACTTGGATTTAGTAAAACTAAAACTAGAAAGAAAAAAAAAACTTTACTTTCGAAAGTGGAAAAGCAAAATACATGTTAGTTTGGTAATTTTTCACCAAACTTCATCATGCATATTCCTTCACCCAAAGAAACATTAAAAAAACGTCAAAAACAATTTTCTTTCTTTTTGAGGATTAAAAGCTTCTAATTACGGTGTGGTGTCGTGGATTAAACAGTTCCTCTATTAATTAAAAGTTTGAATTTGAAACCTCGGTATAAAAAGATTCTTGGTAGGAGTACTCCCCCCTCCCCCCCCCCCCCCCCTCACAAATGCGATCCTACGTAGCGTAAAATTTTAAATAATCAGGCTCTAATGCAAATACTGAATATCAAATGAAAAATAAAAAAACAAAGAAAAAAGATTTCTTATTAGTTCTACTATGAAAGGTTATTACTAAAGTACTTATTACTATCGATATATATGGTGCAATGCATGAGGCAGTTCCTCCATTAGTTAGAGGTTTGAGTTCGAGACCTCAGTATAAAAAGATTCTTGGTTTGGAGTACTCCTCCCCCCCTAAATGCAATCTACACGGCGCAAATCTAAAACAATCAGGCTCTAATGCAGATACTGAAAAGAAAAATAATTTCTTATTGATTTTACTATAAAAGTTACTATGAAAGTAATAAATACATTTTTATTCTTAATTAAAGATTTGAGTTAAAATATATTTTTAATTAAAAACACTTTAGTCCTAAATCATGATAAAAATTTTAATTAATCATATTTCAAAAAAAACTATCGATCATAAAAGGGGAAAGCAAAAAAAGGACTTGCAGATTCAACACAACCCTATAAAATAAAGTTTATTTTGACTCATCTAATTATTTAATATATCTTTCCTTTCGTCTATTTGTTAGGAGGATCGTTAAACTTTAGATATAAATAATTATTTTTTGAAATTCAACTAAGTGACTTAATATGATTGGAATACGTAACTTATAAATGAAAAAAATATGTTTTTTTTCTTAATGGTTGAGCACTTTTAAGCAATATTTAACTTCACACGATTTATTTTCCAATTCTAATATTTATAGTCAAAGGTCAAATTAGAAACACCTTTCTAATATTTACGTAGAACAAATTCTACATTATTATTCTTTTATAATATTCTACTTTAAGTTTGGAGAATAAAATTGTTATTATTAATAAAAAGCATTTTAGCTTCCAAAGTCGAGATCTTTTTTAAAAAAATAATCTCAAATATTAAATCAGTAATAGCCCAAGCAAACATAGCCCAAGCGAATATCAGATGTCAAATGAGAAAGAAAAAAAAATAAGAAATTTGAGTATTAAGATAAGGGTTTTGGCAGTGTCATTTCATTTATATAATGTATATTAATATAGAGCTTCAGATATTTTATTTCGATTCAAAAAAGATATTGAATATTAAATAAAAACAACAAAAATAAAACTAATTCAAATGAGCATTAAGATATCATTGCTGTCATGATTTTATGTATCTTAATATGAGGTTAGAAAAATTTGTCTTGAATTTTTTTTTATGTGGATTATAAAATTAATTTGTTAACCTTGCTTACATCATCATTATTCTCAAATTTAAATAAATTAAATAAGAGGGTAATAGTAAGCCAACACCCTATGCATAAAATTAAACTATTTGATATTTAAGGTGGCATAGTTGTTGTTATTTGGTGTTGATTCTTGAAGTATCAAATCATCCTAAAGAAAGGAAAAAAAAAGATTTATTGAGTTGAAATATATAATCATATTCATAGTTGGAGTACATTATATTGATTCATAGAAAATATGAATCCTCTTTATCTAATTATTACTAATAATTGTTTTTATATTAATTTAAAATCAAAGTAGAAACTCATAAACTTTATATTCTGAATCTATATGATATTGCTAGTTTCATCTGCTAGTAAGAGAAGATATGGTAAATGAATTCTTGTTATTTATAATAAAAAGGGTCTGATATACCCCTCAACTTTGTAATTTAGAGCTGATATATACCCCTACTTGTAAACAAATGACTCACATATACCCTTTTCCTCTAACGGAAATGAAAAAAATAATAATTTTAATCTAAATCTTTATTATTATTTTTTAAAAAATATAATCCCATATGAATAATTTTTTTGACTTTTTTTTTATTTCAATGACTAATTTATAATTATTATTTTGGTAATCAAATTTATTTATGTTTCACTAATATTCTTGTAAAACTTATTGTAGATGACCAAATCTTTTCTTCGAATACGAAATTAAATTACAATACACACAAAAAAAACAGTTTATTTTTTTCTTCCTTAAACTAAAGAATGAAAGAAAAAAATAAAATAAAAATAAGAAACTCAAATAATTATAATAAAAGAAGTCAAAAAATAATTTATGTATGAAAAAAAATTAAAATATACCTTGAACTTTGATAGAAGAATCATATATACCCCTAAATAATTTTTTTAAAAAAATTAGAAGTAATAAATATAAATTTACTAATTTTTTAACTTCCATTAAATGAAGGGTATATGTGAGCCATTTTTTACGACAGGGGTATCTGTGAGCCGTTTGTATAACGGTAAGGGCATATATGAGCCACTTTTATAACGAGGGTATATCAGCTTCGAATGACAAAGTAGAGGGTTATATCAGACTCTTTTCCCTAATAACTTCTATATTTCTGCCATAAATTTTCCAAATTTTTTTGTGATGTTTATATTATGTCAACATCTCATACTACTCATTTAATGGCCATACAATCCCATGAAATATGGGTTCTTTCTTTAGCTTGACAATTTAAATTATTCACCAATTGGAAAAACCATAGTGAAGCTTTTCTTGATGATGATTAAGCCACCACCCCATCAATATCTATATGTATATATAGCCTATAAATATATTATATTTGTCCCCATTACTTTTCATCCTCTTAACAACCCCCCCCCCCCCACCCCCACCCCCCATCACCCCATAAAAAAAAGTTAATTCATGTACTAAGTGACAATGAAGAGATGCCAAAACCCCTTTTGTTTGAAACAACATGGGCATCTTTTTTTTTTCAACTTTTGAAGTTCAACAAGGAATCCTCATAGAAGAATTATACTAACAATAGAAAATCTCACATGAAATAGGCAAAGGAAAAAAAAAGCTACTTTAATTTTTCTCCACTAATGTTGTGGAAATAATTATGGATTTGTTTAAGGATTAATCAACTAAACTTTACACACAAGCATGCAATTCAACTTTATACATATATATATAAGGAAAAAAAAATATTTAAGAAAAAGTAAAGTTTATTCCAAGAATCACACTTATCCTTTTGGATAGATATGTAAAAGATGTAAGACACTTAGAACTTACATTAGTGAATAATAATATAAGTGATTATTGGTGTTCAATATAATTAAACCATAAAGTCTATCTATCAAAATGTGCTTTTTAAAAGGTTATATGTATGGTGACACAAAGGTTATTAGGTACTAGGATATGACTAGATTAATGTTCTATTCAATTTTCTCAATTTAGTTTACGTAGTTGTGTTTGACTGAATATAAAGCTTAATTTTTTTCTTACCACTAGTTATTTTAAATACTCCATCAATTCTTTTTGTGGTCATAAAAGCCTACCAATTGAAGTAATATGAGTAGTTTTAAATGTAATTATCTCTAAATATAAAAAGTTATAAGATATGACTAGATCAATATAACATTTATAATTTATATGATGATGTTCAATTAAGTATTGCATTTTTTTTAAAAAAATGACTTTGTAGTGTTAAACATGTAATGAGATTTATATGATTATAAAACGTGAAAAAATATGAGTAGAGAAATTTATATTAAATTACTTTTAGATGTAAAAACTATTCTTTTTAAAAATAGATCAATAAATAAAACTGTCACATAAATGAAATCGAGAGAGCACTAAACTATTGCTTCTTTCTCATAATTGTTTTATTAATGTACAAATTAGATGACTATTTAAATGGTGACAAAATTTCTTAAAAGGCCATATAGTGCAAACAGTTGGGCAAATTGTGGCTAAAATGTTAAAAGTCCCCAAATTTTATTGTAAAAGAACTTTTAGACATGGGCCAAAATTGGGCTAACATATTGGGCTTCTTACAATGGGCTTGAATAATAAGGAGTTTTTATATAAATAAGCGATCGAGTTTATTTGTTTTATTTTTCTAATCGGCATATATAAATTATATATTGATTATAAATAATTATACACATATTGACTTCTATCTAGGTTAATTTTTTTTAAAAATGATTTGTGTTGATGTAATTCCGTTATTGATACTTAATGGGTCATTTGCACTTTTAGCCCTATTTAGTGCCCGTCTTTAATTTTTGCCCCTCGGGAAAAATAACTTTTTCGATGGACATAAATTTATATTCTCACAAGTTATATCATGAGTCGATAAAAAATCCATATCTCGATAGGTATATATTTAATTTCTTAAGGCGAAAATTAAAGATCAGTTCAAAGGCCCAAGCTCCTTTTAACTCCTTTGGGCCATAAAATACAATTCCCTAAAGTGAAACTCAACTTTTATCTTTAAAATAAGATGAATGGCCCAATGGGCCTAAGATGGGAATTCCAAAATTAGGAATTACTGAAATCTAAATGTTTATGTTGTTAAAAAAAAAAAAAAAAACTCCTTCTAATTTAAATTATTTATTTTAAAAATAGTTGTTTCGATTTATTTATTAGTTTAGAAGTTCAAGTTAATGTTTTCCATTTTGCCCTTAAAAGTAATTATTCTTGAATACTATAAATATCTGATCGATTAGAATAAATATTAAATGAAGATAGATTATATTTTAAGATATAAATAAAAAAAAAAATAGTAAAAAATTCTTTACTTTTGTTTTGCCGTTGTTGATATCAACTTCTTAATTAACTAAAAATGTAAACTATTTGTCTAATTAATGAGAAATTTAAATTTAAATTTTAATACTATATCTATTCTTGACATCATTTTACTTGGTACGCGATTTGAAAAAGAAAAAGAAAGCTTTTCAAACTTATATTCTAAAATGGACATCAGATATTTCTGATGATTATAAATCATTTTATTATGAATGGATTAGAAATTTAAAATTAAATTATTTAAAATTATAAAAAAAATAGCATTTTTTAAATAAATTTTTTAAAAATATGTCATATAGATTAAGACAGAGAAAATATTAAATCCTATTCTATTCAATATGAGAACTACTATGAATTATGAATTTATTATAGAAATCGAACAACTTACAATTATTTGACATATTTTTCATATGGATACACTATTCCTTCGATAAAATTCAATAATTAAATCGTATTTTTTACGTACAATTTCATGCTACTAGCATAATACTTTTGAAATAAACAACCAATTTAAAATTTTCTGCAGACGTATAATCCTTTTAGCTTTTTATGTGTTATTTTTTTTTATTTTAAATAATTGGATTAGCTTTTTATGTGTTATTTTTTTTTAATGTTAAATAATTTTGAAAGATATTTTTTTCCTTAATATTTCTTCCTTTCCAATAAAAGAGAAAATTAAAAAAAATTAATAATTTGTCAGAGAAACTTATAACATTCACCTACTAATGTGTAATAATGTGCTGTATATATTATTAATTGTCTAGCTATGTCTATCCATGCTAGCTTCATATTTAATCGTCTATAACTTGTTAAAGTATACGTCTTTTCGCTTAATTTACGTGACACGTCTCGTTTTTTATAAGTTAAACTATGTAAATTTTAATTAATAATATTTAAAAATAATTTCTATTTTAATCATATTAGCAATAGATAAGTATTTTTTATATAGTTATTTTATTTAAAAAAAATTAAATTTTAATTTTAATGTGGTGTGTTGACCAAATCAAGTGAACTTAGTTTCAAAGATTAGTCAAATCAACTCTCAGAAAATAAAAAGTATCACATAAATTCAAACTGAAGAGCAATGCTGATAACCTAAAAACTAAAACATGAACTTGAACCCGAACCATAATCCTAAATCATAAACCCTAAATTAACATGAAGAAACTTCATCGAAGATTAGTCAAATTGACTATAGAAAAATTGAAAAATATCACGTAAGTTAAAAGACGAGAGAGAGAGAGAGAGAGAGAGTGTTGATGATAACCTAACAAATATTCACATCACTTTCTATATATTGTTATCTATCTCTCACTCCATTTTCTTCAAATAACAACCACACAATATGAAGATACTTCCCTATTTTCTTCTTGTCATTTTTCTACTTAAAATAACAATTTCTGTTGAGTCCCAAACTCCAGCACTCTTAAAATATGTACTTCAATGGCCACCTACTTTTTGTTTTCAACTTAATTCCAAAGAAGCAAAATTTTGCAAAGAACCAATTCCTCAAAATAAATTCACACTCCATGGTGTTATGCAAGCAAATGAAGATGGATTTAACATAAAATGTGACTATAACAAAGATCCAAATGATTTGGATAATGTGGTATGTATACATACATATTCAGAGTTTAAGTTTTATGCACTGACAATACGTGTTACATTTTTATGGCATTGTTTGTAGTTGTAAGAAGTGGAAAGTGATCTAGTAAAGTTCTGGCCCTCGCTTAGAGAAGAGTTATGGAAGCATGAGTGGCGCGTCCATGGATCATGTGGAGGAACAACACCTCAAGAGTACTTCTACAAAGCAATAATGATGAATCACACACCTGAAAAAGGAAACTTGTATAATTACTTGGAATCAATTGAGATTATTGCAAGTGATGACTTGGCTTATACAAAACAACATATTGTTGAGGCTATACAAAAGTTGGTTTTATGAAGTTCCTTTTGTAGATCATAAACCACATAACAATGTTTACCTCTCTTGTGTTCCAATTGATTCATATAACAATACTCATGTTTACTTGAGTGAGGTTACTGGTGCACTGAACCTGAAGGTGTTCAATACATTTCATGTCCATCAAAACCTAATCCAACAAGTTGCCCTAATGAAGCCCTAATTATTCTCCCTCTTGCTTATATTGAGTAAGTTATTTGCACTCGATCTTTAATTATATTTTAATTGCCAATTAGGAGTTTGAGGTTCTAAATTTTAGGACAACATGTTGATAGTGGGGTTCGAACTCACAACACTAGTATAAGGGTTTCCCACCTGGTGTTCGGAGCCCCAACTAAATCTGGATCGCGCACTGCAGGCCCATCTGGGGGTGGGGCTCTCAACATGATAGTATAAAAGTATTTTCACTACAAGAAAAGTGTGAACTACAGGGTAATCCCTGCAAATTTTCATACTAATCCCCATTTAATTTACCCTTTTCTTGTAGTGTTTCATCACTCATCGTTACTACTTTTGTCAATGAATTCTGTTAACTGTTCACAAATTAATATAAATATATACTTATTTTATTTTCTAATACAAACACAAAATCTACGAAAAAACTAGTTTGTTGGTATGAATCCACGAACCCCTACCTAGCTCTGCATATAAGTTCAAGAAAAGAAAACTTTTGAAAATTCTGATTTGTAAGCAAGCTAGGTAGAGATAATTCTTATTAAGGAAATTATATTTGATTTTTTTGTTTTTGTTTTTAATGGATTAATAATTGAAAAAGATATATAGTGTTAAATAAAATGAAATGAAAGGGAATATATCTAATCAATGAATGCAAGAGATAATTCGTTTATCCTAATTTATGATGTGATATTATAAGAGTTTGTATGACTAATAATTTAAAGTTACACTTGGTATGTTTGTTTTTTGAAATTAAATTGAAATATTAAATTGATTCAGTATTTCAAAATTTAAATTTAGATTTTAAAAAATAATATGTAAAGTATTACGATAAATTGCAATTTTCTGATGTTAATATGTTGATCAAAATATAATAACCATCGAGTTCAAATAAATATTTACTGATTTAAATTTTAATATTAATGTTTAATTATATATTTCTTTGTAGGTTGGATCCTCCTTTTGCTATCATGTTTTTTAGTTTTTATCGACATTAGTTAGTCATTAGATTCAATAATACTATAGACTAAAAGCGACATTTAAAAAAAAGTGTTAAAATATAATTATTACTAGTAATTAAATTTAAATAAAATTATCTAGCAATAACAATTAAATCATTACTATTAAAGCTTATTTTTTGCATAATTTATATAATGAAAAAGAGAAAGAGAGAAATTTTGAGTCACAATAAATATAAATAAAATAGAAAGATGATCATTTTATTTGCTTCATTATTCAGTACATATCACAGTCACAATTAAAAACATTATTCATCTTTCTATTATTAATAATAATAATTAATATTATTATTAGTCACTAAACTTTCTAATATAATAAAGCTTCACACAATTGACCAAGAATCTCCATAAGCTATTTGGTCCAAGCTTTTCTCCTGTTGTTTGATAGGCTGCAGAAAAAAATTAAAATAAATCACCATATTAGTTTAATATGGAATTGTTTAAAATCAATAAATAATTTTATTTTTAAAAAAGCTTGAAAATTTGTCATAATTTATACTCTTTTTAAGTTATGTACTTGTAAATGTCATAGCAAATTATTTATGATCTTAATTAATAGACTATTACTCCATCTAATGAGTTAAATTTAAATTAAAGTAAAAATATTTTTTTTTCTTTTGTAATTGTTCACTTTGGAATAGAAAATAGAACTAGCGGTGACAGATCTATCAGTAAACATAAATTGCTATCGCTCACCTGATTGGATGTCTATTTAACAGTATTTAACAGAGTTCAGAGCTTAAAAGGTATAAAATATTAACAAAAATTTCAAAACGGTATTTAAAGTTTTGTATTAATCAAAACAGCAAATCGCTGGAACAACAACGATTTTACAAAATGTGATTTTTTTTTAAAAAAAAAATTCAAATCGCTACCTAGGCAGCGATTTTTAATTTTTTTTAAAAATATTTTTTTTTAGAAATTTTATTTTTAGAAAATCGCTGCCCATTTTTTGAAATTTTTTTAAAAAGAAAAAATCGATGCCTTTTCTTTTCTTTTCTTTTTTAAAATCGCTGCATAGGCAGCTATTTGAATTTTTTTTTATAAAAAAAAATCACATTTTGCAAAATCGCTGCAGTAGCAGCGATTTTGCTTTTTCCGGTGGAGGAAATCGCTGTTGTTCCAGCGATTTTTCCGTTTTGGTTAATATAAAATTTTATATACCGTTTTGAAATTTTTGTTAATATTTTATACCCTTTAGGCTCCGGACTCCTATTTGACAGATGTATAAGCATAGTAGAAATTGTCAAAAAAAACTTTAACGACTTTGAATATAACGATATAACTCAATATAATTATCCTTAAATACTTAAGCGAAAAAAAAACTATTACTACAAAATATCTCTTTTGTTACAGTGTCTAAGAAAGAACGTACCTTTGGAGGCGAAGGACGAGGAACAATAATGTTTTGAACACGACAACGTTTGTTAATGAGAGAAGTTGGACAATTCACAAAATTCTTTGCATCATTTGTGTAGCAAAATGTAACTTGATTCAAATAAGCATGAGTTGTGTTAATGTCTTTGCAAGTGAAAGACACATCTTTATCCTTTGCAACTTGTTTGAATGAGTTCAAGATCTCAACATTGTTGTATGTAGCAGAGTCACAAGGGACAATCCCATTTGAGCTTATTAAATGACTTTGTAATAAATCTCCAATTTCACTATCCAATCTTGAAGCCCTATTGAAATATTGTATTGGAGTTTTGAACCTTTCTATTGTACATGTTCCATATGTATTCCAAGCTTCCTTCCACATGTCTTTGGGATCTTGTTTAGTAAGAGAGGGCCAAAATACGTTGAGTTTATCTACCATCGCGGTATCAAACTGTGACAAACAAAAAAAAAAGAATTATCTTGTTAGCAGTGACGGAGGCAGGAATAATATTCTTGCCAAGGAGGTTAGGTGACCCCTTAAATAGACGTGAACGCTTGTTAGTATTGTTGAAGATATAGTTAAATAAAACGATGATCTTTTAGAGAAAATAAGATGATTGTGCGATTCAACATGGTATGTTAGGGATCGAGGATCTGAATCTCATAACCTCCACCTATTAGATGGAAAAAAAAAGTTTTTCTTCTTATGTGTTTGAGTTAAAAAAAATAATCAGACTCACATGTGAAGGGAACTGTATTGAAATTGTAATAAAATAAATAAGAAAACGTAATTTACCTTACAATTTAATCTTTTAGACGAAATATTCACAAATTATATATTTTACTTTCCAAAATTATTTTTTTTATGTGTTTGAGTTAAAGAAAATAATCAGACTCACATGTGAAAGGAACTGTATTGAAATTGTAATGAAATAAATAAGAAAACGTAATTTATCTAACAATTTGATCTTTTTGACGAAATATTCACAAATTATATATTTTACTTTCCAAAATTATACAACTAAGTTTAAAAAAAATAAATCATACCACTTTGTTCCAATCACGTTCTACTGGATCTTTACAACCTTGTTGAATATTTCCATTGGAATCTGTGCCCCAAAAACCTTTTAGAGTGAATTTGAGAGGAGGAATTTGCTTACATCCCACTGGGGTATCCTTATTACAATAAGTTTCTGACCATTTATAAACAAATTGTGTTTGTGCTATATTTTGTGAACAAACACAAATGAAAAATAGTGTGAGATGAGTGAGAAATAAGAGTGAAAGATTATTCATTTTCATATATTTTTTAAGATATAGTCTATGAGGAAAAAACTTGCTATGAACTACATGAGAATATATAGATGCCTTATAAGGTCCTTTGTCTATTTAAAATAACCCACCCACCCCACCCCACCCCACTAGGGTCTTTTCGATCGAAAAAACCAATAGGACGCGATCTATTTTACACTATTATTGAGTATAAATCGTCTGAATTTGGTAGATCGAAAAAAAGTTGATCGATATAAGAAATGACTGATTCGGTAGGTAAAAATTAAACTGGGTGACTTGGAAAGAAACTTGCCCTTTGATATTGTAAGGTAAGAGTTGACCGTAGGCGATGACTTAGTGAAGGAAATCTATGAGAAATCGATTTTGATAACTTTCATTTTTGATAAATTTAGTGGATTTATATTTTAGTTTGAATAGTAATATTTTGGTCAAGAATGGTGATAAATAAATATATATTGGCTAACTATTTTATATGTAAAATCATCGTTCTTCTTTTCATATTTGTTTCATTATTTTTATGAGATTTGAAATAAATCATAAAAAAGAAATCCTTTCTTTTAAATTTGAATCGTATGAGTAGTTGATTTTCATTTATCCTCATATTTGTATGAGATAGTATTTATTTATTTTTTAAAAAATAATGTTGAAACTAAAATAAAAAAAATTTACAAAATAAATTACGAAGAAGACGATGAGTGGTGCGGGGGGGGGGGGGGGGGGTAGGGGTACTTTTCTTTTTTGAAAAAAGTGTCAAAATTAAAGAAGTAGAAAATTCTTTTAAGTTAATTATAGAGTCAAGTATCATAAAAGAAGAATGTGTATATATATTTTACTCACTAAGGAAACGCAAATATAATTTTTGCCATATCAGGATTCTATGTTTAATATGTACATGTTTTGAATAATTTAGATGTTCAAAAGATACAAATTCAAATTAAATTATTTAAGTGTAGTATTATATAAACAATTTTAAGAGGTTATCGGTAACTTAATATATTACTTTATAAAAGATTCTTTTAAGACTAAACAATATTACATGTCTTGATTTAAATTTATTATTGAAAATTGTGATACAATAATATTATATTTTCATCACATATTGATGCATGTGAAGATCAACTTTCATCATGAATTGGATAAGACGAAGACTTAATTGCCCACCTTGTTATATATTATTTTATAAAAGATTCTTTAAAGACTAAACAATATTGTATATCTTATCAATTTAGATTTATAATTGAAATTGTGATATATTATTATATTTTCATGCATGTGAAGAAATTTCATCATAGATAATATAAGATGGAGTGCTAACAATTACTCCACTTTGTTTTATATTATTTTATAAAAAGATTCCTAAGACTAAACAATAATATATGTTTTAGTTTAGATTTGTTAATGATAATGTAACATAAAATTATATTAGTTCACATTATCTGCATGTGAAATATTAATATTAAATAAGATGAAGGGATAATTATTGGTCCACCTAAATATTAAATATTCAATTTATTAAAAAAATAATAAGATGGATCAAATGTATCAATTAAAGACACCATTTATGACAAGAGGGTGGGCGTATATATCCCATATTGTAAACATGGTTTTACAAGAGGTACAAATTTCAATAATTGGTTCTTTGTTTTATTGGAGTAAAAGTTTGTTTCGTATTTGAGAAAATTTGAATTTGAAATTTTTTAATTTAAGATAAAAAAGTATTTATCGCTTTATCATAATTTTTATTGGTAATTATTATTTTGAGATCAGCTAGCTCTATCGATTATTGTAGATTATCGTGATTGTCGTTCATATTTGACATTATTTAGCTTATATTGATTCAACTTATTTCAGCTGAATAAATATTTAAGCAGATAGATGGCCCATACATTTAATTTAATAAGTCAACTTATTTTAATCCGTCCAATTCAGCTCATCCACCTATTATTGACACTTTTAAAACAAATCTATCTTAATAATTGGTATCATGTATAACTTAAATTCTTACTTTAAACGAGAATTTAATACTTGATTATTTCTAAAAAAGATCAAATCTTCACCCAAGGATATGTTAAATACATAGTTAAATTTATAAACATGCTCTAAATTTGAAGCAACTAAAATCATGTCCAGGATATCTTATCAATAAGCAACTGAAATTACATTTACGAGTCTCGAAAATAAAAAAAATCTTGGAAGGTTGCACTATCTAGCTCTTCCCCTCTTATATTGAGTCCTATGTTATAGGGAATTCAAACTAATGGTTATGTACGTTATAATTTAACCTCAAACAAGTTAAATCAATTGTAGATTATCGACTTTTTAATGTACTAATATACTAATCAACTGATAAGATATGTAATTTTGTTCTTTCGACATGTTCCAATACTCAGCTTCTTTCTTTATTAACACTTGCTGCAGACACGTCAGTCAGCTGCGTTGAATCTGTTCTTTTGATATGTTCTAATCGTCAGTTTCTTTCTTCTTTAACAAGATTATCTGCTTGTGAAATATTAATATTAAATAAGATAAAGAGTTAATTATTGGTCCACCTAAATATTAACTATTCAACTTATTTTTTTTTAAAATAAGATGGATTAGATGCATCAATTAAAGACACCATTTAAGATAAGAAGGTGGTAGTCTATATCCCATATTGTAAGCGTGATTGTAAAGAGGTACAAATTTCAATAATTGGTTTTTTATTTTATTAGAGTAAAATATTTTTTAATAAAGGGGATTTTGTATTTAAGAAAATTTAAGTTTGAGATTTCATGTTTAAGAATGAAAAAGTATTTATTGTTCCATGTACAATCTTTATTGATAATTATTATTTTGAGATCAACTAGCTGTATCGATTATTGTAGATTATATTATGATTATCGTTCATACTTGACATTATTTAGCTCATTTTAATCCAAACTCATTTAAATATGTCAACTCATTTCAATCCGATAAATTCACCTCAATCCACCTATTTAACACTTTTAAAAAAACAAACCTATCTTAATAATTGATATCATGTATAACTTAAATTCTTACTTCAAACGATAATTTAATACTTGATTTAAAAAAAAAGATTCAAATCTTCACCTGTGTTAAATACATAGTTAGATTTATAAATATATTCTAAATTTCAAGCAACCAAAACCATGTCCATAATATCTTATTAATAAGCATATGAAATTACGTTCACAGTCTTGAAAATGAAAAAAATCTTGAAAGAGTGTGTTAGCTCTTCCCTGCTGTCGTGAATCCAAACTAATTGCGAAAATAATAATAATAAAAAGTACGTTATTTTACCTCAAACACATTAAATCGATTGTAGGAATCATCACTTTTTCATTTTAATCATAACTTGTATCATCATTATATATAAACAATTGAGTCTGTCATTATTATCATGAAAAAAAATGAGCTTGAAGAACAACGATTAAAAAAAAAGAAGAAGATAATCTTAGACCAACCAGCATTAATGATTTAGTATTGATTATCGACTTTTTAATGTATTAATATAATACTATTTAACTGATAAGATATTGTGATTGGTTGGTATCAAATTAGAAATTATCAAATAATTATCATCTTAGTTATATTTTCGTAGAGATTGCATTCGTGTGAAGAAATTGCATCATATATTAGATAAGATGGAGTGCTAACAATTACTCCACGTATTGTAAACGTGGTTTTAGAAGAGGTACAAATTTCAATAATTGGTTCTTTGTTTTATTGGGGGTAAAAATGTTCACCGACAAAGGGGGTTTCGTAGAGTACGAAGTTTAAAAGGTATAAAATATAAATAAAAAATTTAAAATGGTATATAAAATTTTATATTAATCAAAACGATAAAATCGCTGCATCAACAACGATTTACTCTACCGGAAAAAAAAATCGCTGCCTTTGCAGCGATTTTGCAATATGTGAATTTTTTTTTAAAAAAATGAAATCGCTATCTAAGCAGCGATTTTTTTTTTTTTTTCAAAATCGCTGCCTAGGCAGTGATTTATAATTTTTTAATTTTTTTTTGTAAAATAAGGAAAATCGCTGCCCAGGCAGCGATTTCAAAAAAAAAAAATTTAAATCGGCAACGATTTTTTTTTAAAAAAAAATTATAAAAAATTTAAATCGCTGCCTATGCAGCGATTTTATAAAGAAATTTTGTTTTTTAGATATGTAAATCGCTCAGCGATTTTATAATTTTTTTAAAAAAATATGGAAATCGCTGCTTAAGCAGCGATTTTCAAAAAAAAATTTAAAGCAGCGATTTTATATATAAAAAAAAATTATAACATTTTTTTTATAAAATCGCTGCTTTAAAAAAAATTTAATTTTTTTTTATAAAATCGCTGAGCGATTTACATATTTTTTTAAAAAAATTATAAAATCGCTGCGTAGGCAGCGATTTAAAAAATTTATAATCTTTTTCAGCGATTTAAAAAAAAAAATTAAAAAATAATTTTTTTGGAAAGCAGCGACTTCCACATTCTCAAAAAAAAAAAAATCGCTGTCTAGGCAGCGATTTTCCTTATTTAAATAAATAAATAAATTATAAATCGCTGCCTAGGCAGCAATTTTTTTTAAATCGCTGCCTAGGTAGCGATTTCATTTTTTTAAAAAAATTCACATTTTGCAAAATCCCTGCCTCTACTGCGATTTTACTTTTTCCGGTGGAGTAAATCGCTGTTGATGCAGCGATTTTGTCGTTTTGGTTAATATAAAATTTTATATAACATTTTGAAATTTTTGTTAATATTTTGTACCCTTTAGGCTCCGGACCAGGGTTTCGTATCCAAGAGAATTCAAATTTGAGATTTTTTAGTTAAGGATGAAGGAGTTTTATCGTTTTCTTACAATCTTTATTGGTAATTATTATTTTGAGATCAACAAGCTCTAGCAATTGTTGTAGATTATATCATGATTGAGTCCAAATTTGACATTTCCTATAATTTCAGCCAAACAATATTTAAGCGGATAAATATCATGATTTAATTCAACGGGCCGGCATCTACTCTAACACTAAGTAGGAGAACCATCGATTTTCAACGATTTAAAACATGCGGAAGATTAAGAAAAACTGAGATAAATGAAATTACAAGATTTTACAAGTGAGGAGTTCTAATACATTTCTTAGTTAAGAATTGTAAAGTAATTAACACCCTAGGGATCTAATCTAAACATGCACACAAGAGCTTCTAAGATTAAAAGATATGAACAAAATAGCAAAGACACAACTCCCACCATTGCGGAAGGAAAAATAAAAGTTGTTGGAGATTATCTTCATCTTCACCTAATGAAACATCATCAACCCTGCATCCATACTATGTCAAAAAGGCATAGTAGTATCAATACAGTCACACGTACTGGTAGGCATCATCAGTCAACCCGACGTCCACCGCATAATATAAGAAATCAACTAGAAAGAACATGTAATAAAACCGTGTGCTCCTCCACCTTTACCATTTTCAGACACCTGAAATCACACTAGTACCCTTAAATCTGACCCCCGTCTCCATCAACCTACTTACTAGGTTCTTAATCATAGCTTAATCATTATACTCATGAACGAGTCCACAAACACCACCACAAGCACTCCGACTAACCACTCACAACATACCCTTACTTCTTTCACATTACCACTCAACCCTAAGCCCATAGTACATTATATCAAGGCCTACTAACAGTCAAACACGAATCCCTTTCCCAAGGTAGAATCTATCTGTTTACATAACGAACACTACCCCCACTTTTCAACCCTTAGGAACACGATTAACCCTCTACCTAACCAATGGTAACTCTTGGAACCTTGGTCCTCATTCACTGTATCACATTTTGATTTGGACTTGACCCTCTCCGGTTAATTTAACCTCGAGATACATAACCAGTTTACTCAACATAGTAGAACAATCATCGAAAGGTTACCATAATCATTTATCAATCCACATATTCTCAATTGTACATATATATATCACAAGTCAATGGTCCTCTCCTGGAACCCATATCCAAAATTGTTAGTGTGTCGGATTGTGACACCCGATTCAAATGTATGCATATTAGAGTGTTGGTACGTGACATCCGATTCGACATATGTATGTATGTCGGTACGTGACACCCGATCCAATGTATATATATTAGTGTGTCGGTACGTAACACGCGATCTAATATATCTATGTGTGTCGGTATGTGACACCCGATCCAATGCATGTTAGTATGCCGATACGTGACACCTGATCCAATGCATGCTAGTGTGTCGATACGTGACACCTGATTCAATGCATGTTGGTATATCGGTACGTCACACCCGATTCAATGCATGTTGGTATATCGGTACGTCACACCCGATCCCATCAGTACAATCACATACACAACAAACATACTTATATTCACCCAATCAATCAAGTATTAGGTTGATGACATGTAATTGGACATCATTAGTCTTTTCCTTAGATTTGATTCATATGCATCAATTCTATACATGTATACGTATAACGAAGCCAATAACAGATGTATATCACACAAACATGAATCACAACCATCACTTAATCCTAATTCACGAGATAGGTTTTTTTACCTCATGGTACACGTCCTATGCAACAGCTAGGATCACAGTATAATCATTCATTATTTGGTACACGAAAGCCTACGCATGAATTATACCACCAATTAACAGTATACTACGCAACGAGCACATATTTATAATTACTCAATTAATAAAACCTAGCCTACATGGGCTCCAAGCAGCTGTAGAGAAATTATCGTTCCAATCCGAACTTTCGAACGGCGAGGCTGTAATCGGGATCTGCAATCTATCGACATCCTTAAGCTAGAAATCTCTTTCTCCTTCCTTCCCAAGCTTAGAGCAGCCTTTAGAGGGTTTCTAGGGTAACCTTAGCCTCTTTTTGATGTTTTTGGAAGAAGGAGAAAACAAGATTTCGCGTTATTTACATTTTGTCACGTCTATCCTGCTGGGGCGGCTACTTATCCCGCTGTGGTGTTGCCGCCCTAGTAGCATCTCGCCCGCTCTGGCGGGACACCTCAACATTTTCCCAATGTTTTATTTTTCCTAAATAACGATGGTTCAGTTCGCTAAAATAAATAACCCATAAATTTAATTTAATAAGTCAACTCATTAATCGGTAATCGGTACCCGCTTTAGAGCTTGACAATAATAATATTAAATACTATTAAAGAGAAAAAAAGAAGAAGAGAAAACCCCTATAAATGTTCTTATAAAGCTCCCACTCAATTGCTCAACTTATTAATCAATCCCCCCCCCCCCCCCCCCCCCCACACACACACACAACATGAAGAAACTTGTTAACTTCTTTCTTCTTGTCATTTTGCTACTTGAAATAACAATTTCTGTTGACTCTCAAAATCCATCACTCTTGAAATTTGTGCTTCAATGGCCACCAACTTTTTGTATAGGACTAAATTCAGCAGCACCACCAGGCAGATGCAAAGAACCAATTCTTCAGCATAATTTAACACTCCATGGAGTTTGGCCAGCAGATCAAAGAGGATATAGTATTACATGCCCTGTACCACCAGATCCAGATTGGAATAAACTAGTACGTATCGACTTTTCAGTCATAAGAGTTTATGTTTTATACACTGACGATATTAAATTTTACTTTTTTTTTTTATATGTATAAACCGGCCATATACATGTAAGTTTATATATTAATATTTGTAAACATGAGTTCTTCTACACAATTTTTTGTGTTTTAATGTTTCTTTAGGTCAAAGCTTTGACATCTTGACTTTTATTCATTCTGGTATAGTTGAATTTAATATTTTTTTTTAAAAAAAAGTGTAGTGTATTTTAGATATAAAGTTTTTTTTTTCATTTGGAAAAGAAAGAAATTTACAAAATGAAAAAAAAAAGTGTTTTGTTTTAATCAAGTGCACTTTTGATGAATAAACTAATGATTTTTGAGTAGGTGGGTGACATTATTATTAATTAGGTCATCGATTGTTTAATTTGTTGCTTGTTATAAAGATATTTACTTGGAATTAAGTTAACTCTAAGCCAAATAATATGATCTCGTAAATATTTTTTGACAGTTTACAACGACGTTAGAGAATCAGCTCATGGCATTCTGGCCACCGCTTAGAGAAAACGCCCAAAAAAGGGATCTATGGAAGCACGAGTGGCGCGCGCATGGAGCGTGTGGAGGAACCACACCACAAGTATACTTCAACACAGCAATAAAGATCAACAACATGCTTCAAAAGGGCAACTTGTTCAATTACTTGAAAACAAGTGGGATTATTGCTTGTGATAGCTTGTCTTTTGCTAGAAAAGATATTGTTGATGCTATACAAAAGGTGTTTGTTTCAACTCCCCTTACTGTTTACCTAACATGTATTCCAATTGATGCAACAAATAGAACTCATATTTACTTGAGTGAAGTTACATTGTGCACTAATTTGGGTGGCACTAGTTTCATTTCATGCCCTTCACAAGCTAATCCAACAAGTTGTTCTAGTGGAGCTAGGATTATGCTACCTCATCCAAAACCTCAGTAAGAGTCTAACTCTCTAAAAACTTACTCGTATTCGATATTTTTTATCAGTCAATTTTCCACTACTAAAACAATATTATGTGATAAGGTTTGTAACTATAACACGTTTGAGAGTTTTAATCTTAAACATGTTAGAAGATTTTATTAAGTATTTCTTTTGTTTAGTGTTTTAATTAATTTAAACTTATACAAAGCGTAAGAAAAGAAAGATAACTGTTAAAATTAAAACTATAATTATTATTTTTTTACGTTACATTAATTATACCTTTATTTATTTTGTGCAGATAACTATCGCCGCTACCATCACCACCACCGAGATTACAAGAAGAAATAGATCTAGATGGGATATATCCTAAGTTTGAACAATCATGGGCTATATATGTATTCAACGGCTAAGATTTATGTTTGGCTTAGAATAATTAATATAAATAAATAATGCACTCTCAGAGAGTGAAAATAACTTGTTATATCTTGAATAAAAGTTTTATTCTATTCTCTCTCTTAATTAATATTAGTTTTCAAGGTACTCAAAAGTCTCAAACAAAAATTTAGAACAATATTCATGTTTATCAATTTTTTCATAATTTAATTCATAATACTTTTCATATAATTTTTTAATATTAAAATTTTTCGTTAGTTAATTGTATAACCAATGACAACTCTTATCTTTGCATACGTCAATAAGAGTTGTCATTGGTTTAATATATTAGAAGAATAAATGTTTGATTAGTTGTAAAATAAATTTATTGAAAAACTATATGTGTGTAATATATAAATATAACATGATTTGATTTTTTTTGAATCACGCTCGTATAAAGATTGATGTGATGTAACAAGCATATATATGATGTTTCATTTTCATTTAAAAAATTTACTAGCTCGCAATAATTTTGTGCTTTCAGTTGTAAAATAAATTTATTACAAAATCGCAAGATAAAATTATATATGTGATATATAGATATAATGTGGTTCGATTCTTCTTCGAACCACACTCGTAAAAAGAGTAATGTAAAGTGACAAACATGTAAGGTAATTTCGTTCTTATTTGAAAAATTTACTAACACCATTAGATACATGTATTTAAGTATATATAATTGTCAATTGCTTGCTTCATTTTCATACATAAAATAATGTGTCTTATTATTGGAAAATCACAATTTCAATGATCATTACAAAATTATGAAATTTTTTTCTAAGTGTAAAAGAATATTATCATACCATGGCCAAGTATATATTCTTCCTTTGCCCAAAATTATTGAAATTTTCAAGTTCATTTATTTTTTTTCTTTTATAAATAATAATTATTCAAAGATTATATTACAAGTCTTTTAAATAAGTTTGGGCGCCTAAAGTCAATTTTTTTAGAGATTTTTATGTGATTGACATATATAAATTGAATAACTAAAAATATTCAATGTAATCCTATAAATAAAGTCCGGAGAGAATACGATATACATTACCTTATGAAGTAAGGATGTACACTATGTAAATTTTCAATGGAAAAATGTAATGATATCGAAATAGTATTGTGTTAAATTTGATAAGTTAATATAATGATGATCAAATGATTTTTTTTCAATATTTGAAATTTGAAGAAGATACCAAAAATAAATTTGATCTTTTTGTAAACACACAACAAAAAGTTATAAATTCTGCATAAAATAATCGTTAAGAGACTTTAAAATATTCAATAAAATGAGAAAATAAAATAATGAAAAACGAATAAACGTAAAAGTATAAAAATTATAGAAGTGTAAGCAAAATAACATTTTTTTAGAAAATTGAATGATTCTTCTGAACTATATATCATGCTCTGAATATTACATAAATTAGTATAATAATGAGTTGGATCAAAGTCCTATTTTGATTTTAAAGGAATATTAACATAGCACGGCCAAGTATATATTCTTCCTTTGCCCAAAAAATTGAAATTTTCAAGTTCATTTATTTTTTTCGATTACAAATAATAATTATTCTAACAATTTTGGGGCCTAATTAAAATCAAATTATAAAGATTTTTTTTTTAAATTGCCATATATAAATTGAATAACTAAAGCATACTCAATGTAGTCCTACAAATAAGGTTCTCTTAACCTGACTTGAATTTTTTTATAATGATATTAAAATAATATTGAGTTGATTTTGACAAGTTAATATAGTGATGTCGAATAATATTAATTTTTTTTCAATGTTTGAAATTTGAAGAAGATATCAAAAAAATAAATACAATCTTTTTATAAAACATATGACATCAAATTCTAGATTCTGCATAATGTAGAAGTTTGACTATTTAAGAGGCTTTAAAATATTCAATAACCAGAGAATAAAATAGCGAAGGACTAATAAAAGAATATAAATATAAGAATATTAATGTAGGTTCATGACAGTTATCACGATATAAATGAGACAACAAATTAAATAACTACATACAATAAATGCTATAATTAACTAAACGCTATTTATTTCTCAATTATTACAGCGATTCATCCATTAACTAAGGTAAATAATTAATATTTTCTACCCAATTACCCCCCTCAAATTTATCTATATATGAGTTTTTGTAAAACACTATACAATATATCTTAAAGAAAAAATAAGAACCATAAATGATTGCTTTAATGATTTTATGATCGAAATAATCGTGCTACACTACGTAAATACTTTTTAAATCGTCGAAACTCTTAATTGATTAAATTAAATAAAAATAAAATTTTTAATTGTGTATATATATTTATCCTAAAATTTTTATTCAAATATTAACTTTAAATATTCTTTTCTTAAAACCAAATTTAAATTCCATTTTAATGCTTTTCTTCATATTCACTTTCCCCCTACCCCACCACCCTTTTCCTCCTATACATATTTGACACATCTTTTAGCTTTTAATCAATTATTGATAATATAATTTAATTTGGAAAAAAGGGTAATTTAGTCATTTCACATGGGTTCGCCGGAGTTAACGACGACGGATTTATCAACGAGTCGGAACACGGCGGCGTCAGGGAGATCATCGGTGATAGATTCAATATGGGGATGTACGGGGTCGACGATACAGAAGGATGATTTGAGGAAGAGGATTACGATACCGGAGTATTTAAGGGTAGCGATGAGAGAAGCAATTCAGAACAAGGATGTTGATTCTGTGATGCGGCATTACGATATGGCTAATGCTGCCGGAGCTGAACCTCCTCAGCCGTCGGAATCGCCGATCGTCGTTTTTATTAATGCGAAAAGTGGTGGTAGACATGGACCTGAACTTAAAGCTAGGTTGCAGGATCTTATGGGTGAAGAACAGGTAACATTTTGCTATATGAATTATGTGTTTGTAATCTGATAAAGGATTTTTTTTTTTGTATATCTTATTTTTTGGGTATCAATTTTATGAGTTTAATAGTAAAGTTCAGTCTTCTGTTTGGTTTTCTTTTTGTTATTATGGAATTTTTTGTTTGCTGAGTTGTCTATGATAACAACTCTATGAAGCATGAGCCCGGATTTTCATTGAAGGAGTTCAAAATACGAAGAAGTTAACACACTAAAAGTTGGATATTTGTAAAAAAACAATTTTAACCATGTATGAAGTATAAACAGTGTAAGTTTCTGTCGAAGGGAGTTCAGATGAAGTCTTGAGTCTTTACTAGCCTCCCTTGACCTCACTCGTGGGATTACACTTGTTGTTGTTGTTCGTTTGTTTGTTGAGTTGGAGTTCTGTTCATTGGACTTAGTTCCTTTTTCAATTTTAAATTTCTGGGTATTTATTGCGCAGCTATTTTGGTTGGAGTTATGATCTAGGCATGTGCTACCTGAGGAAATGATGCAATTTTACTTCTTTTTTTCTGTGGCTTTCCTTTATCTACATGCGGAATATATTTATAGTGGTTACTTCGCGTTACTACACACACTTTAATTCAAGAGTACTTTTTCAAAATTAATGGAAGTGAAAGGTAGTTGAAATGGTGGGACATTGTAATTCAAGACTCAGATTCCAGCAGATGATAAAAGAAAGTTTTTTCTTTTGATTAGTTAAAAGAAGTAATTCCTTATAGAAAAAATGATAGAAGAAGTGAACTTTTCTAGTTCAATTTTGGGTTTCTTCTTAAAACTGCAGCTACTAAATACTAATGTATGTAACCAAAGTCAACAAGAAATATGGAGGTGTCATAATTAACTTTCGGCTTCAGGCTATTTTTGAGTTGCTTATGGAAACTTCTGGAATAAAATTGGTTGTAATCCATGTTATAATGTTGCTTTTGACAACATACATTTGAATTCCTGTTCTCCTCTTGACACCGTGGTCAATTTTCATACAAAATGTGTATATTACTTAATGGGAGAAACTGGACAAGGTTCATATGAGTTGTTTCTTGTTGAACGCACTCAAGAGTATTGAGGGTGCACTGTCCTCTAGTTCTCTTTTTTGGTTTGTTCAAGCTCGGTTTAGCTGTTAAAACCACGACAAGAAAAGAATAAAAATAAAAACATTCCAGGTAGTGAAGAGAGACACATACATGAGTAGATGGTAAACCTATTCAACAGAGCTGTGTAAAGTTAGAAGATTTAACTTTCGTTATCTCTTTCATGAAGTTTCCTTTACTAAGTAGCTCAAGTGCTCAACTTGCTTTGCATATGTGATGCCTAAAGCATTTATCTGTTAGCAAAAATTGTTCAAAACAAATTTCCATGGATGGAAAAGTTGTGTTAATGGAAAATACTTGTTCTGTTGGCTGAAACGAGTCACAGATGGAGCGCATGATTCTGACTTAATAATTCAAGCAGATTCAAGGGATACTTCAAGCACAGCCCCTACGGCTTAGTGGTTGTAGAGCATCTGTCTTGTAAACTGAAGGTCTGTACTGTTTGATCTTGTATGGGGGCGAGCATTTATTTTGGTTATAGAAAGAGGGGATACTCCAAGATCAGTTTTGGCATGTACCGAACCACCTTAGGTTTTAATTAAATAATATATGTTCTTCTGCCCAACCCAAGAAAATTAAGAACCAATTTTTAAAGTATCTACACCCAGGTCATACCCTGTGAGATGTTGATGCAACACAGCAACTACACGTCGTACTTAAAGAAGTTGAGGTATGCTATTTGAATCCTCACTAACCATGTTTTCCCGTTATATTCATTTGTTGCCAACATTATACAAAATAAAAGTACATATAAAAGTACTAGAAGTTCTCCATATTTTATGCTAACATAAAAACATCTAGTAGGACTAAAAGACTCTCAGAAGGCATAGAACCTAAAACAAATGTACATTATAACTCCAAAGGTTTAGTTCAACTGGCAAAGGTTTAGGGACTTGTGATTTAAGTCACAGGTTTTGAGCCCTACGCCATGCGAACTAAACCCGATATTTAAGTGAAGAAGGACACCAGAACTATTACCTTTGAGTTCAAGCCTGCGATTGATCCTAATGGTTGGCCCCAGCTGGACTTTTCTGGTCATAAGAAAAAAGCATGACTAGAGCATATTCAGAACTATCTTTCTCTCTTCGGTTGTGCCATATCTTTCACTAAGATTGCATAGCTTCCAAGGAATCTTACGTCTTTTGAGACAACTTCCTTCCATTGATTTTTTGTCTATATCATCCGCTTTTTACACCTCCACTCATCATTGTTTCACATATACTGACCGGTGCATCTGGATGTCATGCAGGACATGACTGAAACCATCTCAAGCGATATTCTCTGATTTTATTCTCAATGTCTGCTACTTGTACCTTTTGGTGAATATGGTCAACTTTGATCTTATCTAGTCTTGTATGGTTATATATCCGCATTTCTATGAAACTCATCCTGGGGATGTTTAAGACTTTAACGACTCAATCTTCACTCCCATGTGGTATTTCTGGTCTCATAACTGTTCTATATAACTTACCGTTCATTTGGGTAGGCGTACTTCTGTCACATAACACCTCAATAGCACTTCTCCATTTCAATCATCTGATTATGATTTGATGTGTAACATCTTCATCTGTCACTCTATTCTCCTGGAACGACCAAGATATCTCCATGTAATTCATCTATCATTCAAGTCTCCTGGTATGAGCCTAGAAATCTCCAATTGAATGATGCACCTGGGAAAAATAAAAATCTATTTAATACTGTGGAAAGGACTAAAATGATACCAAAAAGAGAACTAGGAAGGATAGTTTTCTCTATCTATCTGTATTCTACTTACTGAATACATAATAAGTGATTGAATTATGTGCTGCCTGAAGTGAGAGAAACTGCTCATATTTGCGATAGCAGAAATAATTCATTTCTTTTTCCTGAAAATTGTTCATTTACTCTTTGGTTTCTTATTGTCTAAATTTTGAGCTTTGTGGGTTTCTCTGATGCAGCAATTATATTCCTTGGGAGGGGGGAAGTTGCTGGTTGTGTTGTTAATAGGTTCTTTATATGAAAAAATCTATTTAAATTATTACACAATGTAATATCTATATTAAATACTCGTCAAAAGACAAAATCTCTATTATATAGTCATATCTTTTAGAAATCACATTGATTTTCTTTTGATCTTATTTGTGTCTGCGTTAAACTGTGCCAGGTTTTTGACCTTTCAACTGTGAAGCCTGATGAGTTCGTTCAATATGGACTGAGTTGCCTGGAGAAGTTTGCTGCTCTTGGTGACACCTGTGCGAAAGAGACTCGTGAAAAGATAAGGATCGTGGTATGCATAAGATGCAACATAATTGCCCCTTTTTTCTTCTTAAACAGTACATATTCTCCCAGTGCATTCTTATCAAGGAGTTACATGTTCAATTTTCTGGTTTTGCAGGCAGCAGGAGGTGATGGTACTGTTGGCTGGGTTCTTGGCTGCCTTGGTAAGCTTAAGAGACAGGGTCGGGATCCAGTTCCACCGACTGGCATAATTCCACTTGGTACAGGAAATGACTTGTCCAGGAGTTTTGGTTGGGTAAGTTCATATTGGTATATTTTTTCAGACTTGCTTAATCATCAGTACTTACTGTCTTCTTGTGACTAGTTTTTATAAATTTTTGGAGCTTCACTTTTCAGGGTGGTTCATTTCCTTTTAACTGGAAGACAGCCACAAAAAGAATTCTTGACAGGGTTGCCAATGGTCCTATCTGCCATCTAGATAGGTGAATATTTTATTTTATAGGTAGTTCTTGATAAAACATTTTTTATTTCCATGGTGTTAATCTCCTAAAACCATAAACACAATGTGCTATTTGCTTTTTGAAGTTTATGTAACAACTATGCCTCGATCCTGTTCAACTATATCAATCTTCACTGACCAATATTGACCATTACTCCATTTAAACTCATCTCAAATCAATATTATATAAATAAAAATAAACATGAAAAGTACTAGAAGTTCTTAATATTTTCTAGAGACATAAAAATCTCTGAAGGGAACAACTCCTAGAAAAGCATAGAGCGTAAAGTAAAAATGCTAGCATGACCAAAAACGTGATCCCAACTATTAGGTATTTGCTATATAGATCTATCTTTCACCTGTGTCCTGTCTTTTGCTACACTTGCATGAATCCTTAGAAATTGTAGATCCTCAAGACATCTTTTTTTCGAGTGATTTTAGATCTACCTAGTCTTTTTCACCTTTACTCATAATGGTTTCATATCTACGGAGGGTTTATATGGTGGTCGATGCAGGACATGACCATACCACCTCAAGCGGTATTTTCTCATTTTATCCTCTGTGTGCTACTTGAAGCTCTTAAAAATATGGCCATTTATAATCTTTTCTAGTATTTTATGCACATGTATCTTAGTATTCGCATCTCTTCCCATCTTGTATGTGTTGGATTTTAGTGACCTAATTTTTACTCTCATGTAACATTGCTGATTTTATAACTTCCACTTGAACTTACCAATCTATTTGTAGGCGTTCTTCTGTACATAACATCCAGTAGCACTTCTCCATTTCACCATCTGATTTTGATTCTATATGTAGCATCTTCATTATTTCATTCTCTTGGAACAACGTTCCTAGATATTTAATTGTTTACATTTAGGAACCGCAATCCCGTCTAGTCTCACCTCAATTTCACTTCTCTTATGTTGACTAAACTTGCGGTGCATTTTTTCAATCTTTTTTCTACTTGTCTAAAACATTACTCTCTAGAAGGCTCAACTGGCAGTGCATATATTCAATTTTGTTTCTACTTATCCTAAACACTTATGGGTCGTTTGGTAGAGTATATTAACAAAAATAATGCTTGCATTAGTTGTGTATTAGTAAATAAACATTTTTTACAATACGTACTCTTTTTGATGCATCAACCAAACAATGCATAAAAAATATCTATGTATAACTAATGCAAGCATAACTACCACAAATATTACTGTATTACTAATGCAAGTATTACAAATACACTCTATTGTGAATTATTTTTATACACTCTATCAAACGACCCCTTAATTTTGTAGAAGGCTTCTCCATAATTCAAGCTTTAGGTTGACACCTTCGCTAGTTTTGTCAATTAGCATAATGTTGTCAACAAATAGCATACACCATGAAACCTCATCATGTATTTTGTTAATTAACTCTTCCATCACAAGGAGGCAAACAAGTAGCTCAATGTCGATCCCTGGTGTAAACCCATGGTTATAAAAATACCCTTTGTATCTTTTACTATTTCCCGCACGTTATTGATGCCTTCACACGCCCTATATATTTCACTATATGTGAAATACAAATTCCTTTTTTCTCAATAACTCACCAAAGGACCTTTCTTGTTGTTCTTATCATATGTTTTTTCTAGGTCAATGAATATCTGGAATCAGTAGCAGAATTTGCTTTCAGAAGTTCATTTTCTTTTTTTTGATAAAGGTAATTTGTATTATCAACAGAGGGATACTCCAGGAGTAGTTCATTTTCTTTGGTTCTACCTCTCCTTAAACCCATTATAACCAACCTCTCCAACTATCATATTGGGGCATCTGCACATCTTCTCTTCGCCTGTTTGAACTATCTTAAGCGTTGCTTTCCGTATCTTTTCCACAACAGAGGCCCACCCCACCTTGCTCTGAATATCTTCATTTCTAATTTATCTTTCCTAGTGTGTCCACGCATCCACCTCAACATCCCCATTTCACAACTTTCTTCTTCTGAATATGAGAGTTCGTAATTGTCTAGCACTTTGCCCTATACAAATTAATTGGCCTAACCACCACTTTGTAGTAAGATTTAGTGGTACATTTTTATCACACAAGACTCCGGAGGCGAGCCTCCATTTCGTCCACTCGGCATCGATATGATGTGTGCTGTCATCGTTGATCTTCCATTTCCTTGAGTTAAATACCCAAGATACTTGAAACTTCGTCTCTTGGGGATGATTTTGTATCTTGCCTCGTGTCCATGCAAACCTTACGAGTTACATTACTGGAATTGCACTACAAGTATTCAGTTTGGTCCTGCTCAACCTTTAGACTCCATGTCTGTCTCCAAACTTCCAGCCTAGCGTTAATTTTAATTGTGAGTCTTGTCAATCAGTATTATTTTCATCTACAAATAACATACACCACGACACCTCATTTTAGATATGATGCATCACTGAGGCAAATAGAAACAGACTAAAAGTTGTTTCCCGGTGCAATATTTCAAACCTAGTTTCTTAGCTGGAAACATTAGTAAGGCTCGTATTTCTTTGTAATAATGTTGCAAAGTGTTTATTTATTGTTTTTGTCTATCAATTGTAAAATCAATGTGTCATTTGATAAATTGGTAAAACAGACATGATTTAGCATTGATTTTATGCGGTTACAAAAGTGTTTACTTTAGAATGAAAATGAGACTTAGTTGCCATTTTTTCCTTGTCTTTCCCTGAATTATTTGAGCCTCATTCATGCTCTTAGCAACCTTTTCAATTAGCAGCTTTTCTTTGCAGTTGGAATCTTGTAATATCAATGCCAGCTGGGGAAGCTCTGGAGACGCCTTATTCTCTAAAAACTTCAGACTCTGCATCTCTTGATCAGGTAATTGATGTACCTATTGTGTTGAAACTCGTACTGGTATCGCGAATGGACATGTATTGGTCCTAATCTGTCATTATCGCCCTTAATATAGTAATCTGAAATCAAACTTTTTCCATTAGTCTCTGGTCATTTCTCCACTTCTTGTTTTCTTCATAAAGGTTATCACGTTCTGTCAGCAGTATATTTGAACTTGTCTTTTTGATTTTTTTATTATACTTGGATGGATGACTTATTTGGATTTGTAACTTTTTTTAAAAAAAAAACAAAATCTCCTCTGTCCACGTGTAAACTAGTACATCCAGTTAGTGATTACTTAATCCCAGTGCTTCCACCAACTACATGGTGTCCAAAAGCCTCGACCCAGACTTTCCTGGCTCCTAGAAGTACTTGTAGCTCGTTACCCTTTGTTGTTGATCTCTAGTTTGAGCAGCACATTTGTTTTAGTACTTTGCTTAAGTTTTATTCCATTCAACTAATCTCAAACTTATAATCGGCCAACTAGCATGCAGCTGCTGCCTATTAAATCCAATGACCTTCTCACCAGCTAGAAAGGTGATACTGAAAGACCTACAATCTGAAGCATGTGTTTATTGAGCCATAGAGATCACTCTCTGCTATTTTCCAGTATGCTAGATCACTTTCTAGAAGCTAGGTGTTTTCATGGTCCGGTATTAAAAATATCGGTTCGGTTACTTTGGTTTTTCAAAATACTACTACCATTACAATAACAAATTAATTCAGTTGGTTCGGTATTTTTCAGTTCGATTTTGGTAAAGTGCGGTACAGTATGGTAAGTCGCTAATCATAGTTTGTTCAACTTCAACTTACGTATAATGAGAATTATGACTTTGATTTTTCATGAAATATCTCAATTATATCATGTTAGTACCTTACACATACAGAAATATTCAAGGAAAGCTAAAGCAGTTCCCTTATTAATTAATTATCACAAACAAGACATTTCAATCAATACAAACAATTGTCTTAAAATTTACATAATGTAATAAGAATAAAATGTATAGTTGTATACAACTCTTACAAAAAAGAAATGAGAAATATAAAGATAGTAAATGCAGCCAAGAGTGTGGCATAGTGGTCAATGAAGTGGTTGAGAATCATGAGGTCTCAGGTTCAAAACTCAATGGAGACAAAAAAACACTAGGTGATTCTTCCCACTTGTCTTAGCCTTGGTGGATAGAGTTACCTGTTACCTGGTGTTGGTAGGAGGTGATAGGTATCCCATGGAATTAGTCGAGGTGTGCGAAAGCTGGCCCATACATCATGGTCATAAAAAAAAAGGATAAAAAATAGAAAAACCATTATTAAGTTGTATGTCTGTAACAAATACTGCGACAATATCAAGATGAAATAAAATGAGATTTGATTTGCACTTGTACTATTTTATGATTATTTTTTATTAAGTATTTGTTCTTTCTAATCAAATAATAATTATATTATAAGTCTGTAATATTCTCTAATCAATTAAATTTTAGTTTATATGAGATTTTGAAAGGTGGGATGTTTTACTTAGTACGGGGGGGATGTAAGTATTGAGACATGCCCCATGGATCTTTGATCTTTTAATTTACACATCTACAAAATAGCATATTAACAAAAATTTTTACAGGTTGTACCTTAAAAGTTAAAGAAAATTAAACAATTCATTCAAAACAAAATATCTAGAATATTTTACAAGTATAACAACACAATAATGTAAAGTTATCAATAGATACAAATTAATATACTTCTTAACTTATAAACATTGAAATATCATAATTTCTTAACAAGAAAACATACCCAGTGAAATTTGGTACTCGTTCATGAATAAATACAAAATTTCTTTCAAATAGCAAAAAAATAGAAATATGATAATTTTGAGACAGAGAAATTAGATATGAAAATCAATAAAAATGAGGGATATGAAATTTAAATTATGTAGCTATTTCCGAAAGGATGTTCAAATGATATTCATCCTCAACATGTTCTCAATTAGTAAATATGCAATACTATGACTCGTTATTTGAGTTATTCTGAATCTTCATAATTCTATAAATGAATTTAACATTATTATTCATTTGTTAAAGAATTTGTGGGTTAACAATGTTAATTAGGGAATCGGACACATGATTTTGGTATGAACTTTTGAGCAAGCACCGAGTGATGAGTGTTAGAAAATTAAGCCACACAGATGAGTTTCCAGGGTTCTACAAGTCCCAAAAACCTTTTAAAACAGAAGCTTATATTTAGATTAATTTTTTTTCTATATCAATATATTATATATTAATTGTATAACAACATATATAGTGTAACTCAACAAGTGGGGTCTAGGGAGGGTGTTGTGTACTAACCCTTACCCCTTACCTTGTGAAGATAGAAAATTTGTTTTTGATAGACATTAGAAAAAGTATCAAAAAAATGTAAACAAATACAAAATCGAAGAAACCGTGCTGAAACCAATTAAGAAGAGAACAAGTGCCAGCAACAAATAATATGATAACTGAAGCAAATAAGACATGTAATACTAAATAGAAAAAGTAAGATAGTAGCAAAGTATAACAATATTGATAAGGGAACTAGACTATGCTTCAACCACCTACTAACCCTCTACCCTAATCCTTGAACTCCATGTCTTCTTTATATAGGGTCATGTCCATGCCCCCCCCCCCCCCCCCCCCAGAAGACTTCTTCAACCTACATCTACCTCTTTTATACCCACTAAAAGCAACCTCTCACTAGGACATCAATGCATATTCTCTTTAAATGCTCAAACCATCTCAACCTTTCTTATCTTGTCCACCACATGGGCCGCTCACACCTTGTCCCTAGTAACTTTGTTCTTGATCTTATCTATCTTAGTATGCCACACATTCATCTGCAATTTGTCCTAGGCAATTTGGAGTTCAAGGAAATCTCACTGTTATAAATTTGTTAATATATAGTAATGCTTCTCCATGTAGAAGTCATTTATTGATACTTTATAGGGTCCAAGGAAATCAATATGCTGTAGATGTGTTAATAGATACTTATGTTCTCTTGATGAAATCATTCATCGTTCATTCAGTGGTACTTTGTAGGTCCTAATAAATTAGCTAAGCTTCGAAAGGTGCTTTACTACAGATACTTATTTTGGGAATTTAGCGTCTAGTATCACTTGCAAGGTGTTCATTCCAAATGTAATATTACAGCAATTCCTATGTACTCTTGCTTATGTGAGTATTGTTTTGCTTATGTGAGTATTGTCTTGTCAGCTTATGTAGGGAGTGTTTGCAAGTTGCAAGCTATGGTATGTTTGTTAATTTCATTCCTTGTTTAATTGAATGGATATGCCAAAAGTTCATTTTGTCCATCAACTGTCTTTAAGGATAAACTTCTTCTTCCTTTTCAATTATTAACTACAAATTGAGTCATAATGAACTCTTAAAATTTTTCTAGCAATGTTTATTGATTCATCCATGACATTGGTTGTGCAGGAACTGGAAATTGATGGGGAATTACCAGAGAAGTCGTCCTATTATCAAGGAGTATTTTACAATTACTTTAGCATAGGTGTGCAACAGTAACTTGGCCTAACTAACGCATCAATACTTTCCATGTCATGATTTATTAGTTTATATATGTTTACTGTTGCTATCTTGGCAAAGCATATGACTGGTTTATATCAAATCTTAATGCTTAATCTGATACTACTATTCTTAGTTGATAGTGCTTCTACTAATGCATATATTCCCACTACCAACACTTGTCCTTCAGTGTCATTGGAGTTACTACTAACAGAAAATTAGTTTCTTTCACCACCATTGTACCACCACTTTTGATAATTATGAGAGCTGTAGTTGTTTTTGGAGTTATAAAACTATAATTACTGCTATTACTGAATTGATAGGGAGAGATGCTATTTTGGTATCTAAGAAGTATTTTCCTCTTCGTTAAATCTTGCACAATTTAACATTAACAGAAAACCGGTTTTTGCAGAATCTGCTTACTTCCTGAGCTCCTAGAGTCTTTTTATGGAAGTAAATCATTACACCCTCTGTCCTTTAGTTCTTTTAGTTATTTTTTTTGTTGTTGATAGAGATGGTGTTTGAGCCAGGTTGCGTGTACTCAACTGATCCAACTAAACCTATTACCATCCACCAGGACAGAGTTATCTTTTGCCACTCTTTAATTTTAAGAATATCTGGTAGTGTTGTCACATTTCAAAAAATGGTTGACCATTTTTGTTTCCATTTCTGAAATCTTCTACTCCCTTTGTCCCAATTTAATGGCACAACTTCCATTTTTATCCATTCGAAATTGACCGTCACCTTTCTATATTTAAATTTTGTTAATATTTATATTCTCCTTATTGAGATGCTCTGCCAAGAGTTGGCATGAATTGTTTTGGACCCAATTAGAAGGGTGCTTTTGGTATTTTATGCATACTTAGCTTCTGTGACAAAATTTCTCATTTCTTTCTTGAACTCCTTATCTAGTGAAATTATGCCAAATAAACTGGGAGGGGGAGGATAATATTTTAACCACTAAAGAAAGAAACAACTTTGGTGTCTAACACCAACTTACCCTGACTCAAGAAGAAAAGGCATTCTTTAGACATGTAAACAAAATCATAAGTAGCTACAAAGAAAATTGCTTATTTGTTCACTTGTCAACATTTACTTCTATTTGTGGTCAACAATGCATGATGAACAAGCAGCTGTGACAGTCTGTCTATACCATAACTATTGCAGGGATGGATGCGCAAGTTGCCTATGGTTTTCACCATCTACGGAATGAAAAGCCATACCTTGCTCAAGGTCCTCTATCAAATAAGGTTGATGCTCTTGCTCTTGATCATAAACTTGTTTGCATATTTTAGTTTTAATTTTATGAAGTTGCTTGATCATTTATTTTCCTAAATCAACTTGATAAAAGCATATACTTGTCAAAATGAAAAAAAAGGCTGTACCAGCAACACCTCCAGAAAGGAAAGGTATATAGAAAATTTGATAAATACTTGTCTGAAGTGTAGACAACTTTGAACTGTATACTTGTCTTTTAGAGTTCTGTGACAAAGGCATAGACGACTTTGAAGTGTATAGTAATTGGTGTTTTTACTTCTCTCCAGTACATTATATTTGATTTCATGAAGTACAATGTTCTAGATTCTGACAAGAATGTTTTCTGCAGTTGATTTACTCAGGATATAGTTGCAAGCAAGGCTGGTTCTTTGCACCTTGTAGCAGTGATCCTGGTTTAAGGTTCGAACTTCCTCACTCAGTTATCCTCTCAAATTCCACATGCAACAGCTGTTTGTTTTTATTTGTTTTTTTTCCTACATGCATAATCATACAATATGCTTACCTCACTTGTCTGGTTTATCATAGATTGGGGTCAGAGTAAGATAGAGATATAACTAGTATAGCTTTCATCATTCAAAAAGGCCCTGCTTTGTCACTTTTCTAGTTGGGATTGACTAATCCTTATCTTAGAATGACATATTTTTCTTTGTACCTTGTTTAGCTGGCCTATCATAGCTTACATCTAACAATGAATGCAGAACACTGATATTGTTAGGCATGAAAGAGAGCAAATGTTGACAGGTTCAAGATCATTTTGTATTAGAGATCAATTATCACGGACCACAAATGTTGTTGTAGATTGTTTTAACATGTGTTTTTAAAATCTTTTCTTGAAGTACTACTTAAAACTAATGATTTTTTGGTCAAAATCACGCACAAGAAACCACTTCCATTTACTTTCTAACAACTCAATAACAAGTAGCTTGTCTTGAAGATTTCCGTGTCTTAAATAAAATATATAGATACTGATTTTGAAATTTAATTTTCAACTTCATCCATTTGTTGTGGCATGACAATTATACTTTTGGAAAATCATATGTATCAGTTTTCATACTTATTCGTGATGCAGTTTAAGTTTCCTGTGCTTTTCTCCCTCCTTTTTTTCGGAGTATATGCTTTTGCACCAGTCAATTTATTGAGTGCATGAATAAGTATGCGTTTTAGAAAATATCTAGTGCAATAGAACCTCTTATTTGCCTTCAATAAATTATTGAGTATAAGGATGGGGTGAGCCCTAATAGATGGAATGGTTATATAGGATCCATAGAGCCGATTCTAACTAGTTGAGATTGGGGCATATTATTACTAGTAGTGTCGTTTATGCATTTTTACTTCTTTTCTATGTTCTATATTTGGACATTCTACATCATTTTAAGGTGTTAGTAGTTCACATTTGTTGTGCTGCAAATTTGAAATTTCTTCATAAAAAATAGTTACAAATTTGAGAAGGTTTGGACAAAGGAATGCACAAGTAACGATTTGGGCATATTGAGTTCAACATTAATAGTATATCCTTCAAACCAGTAGTAGATAATGCTTTAAAATGTATTTGGTATGTCAGTAAATCATGATGCAAAGTCACTGTATTCGAAATGAGAGAAGCACAATCGCAAATCTGTGAGTATTTAGACTTATTACCTGTAGGCACGACTCATGAGTGCACAAGCAGTCCTGGAGTCCTCCTAGTCTTTATAGACTAGTTATATTTATTGATGAAAAAGAACAAAGAAAGTTCCAAAAGTGTGGCATGCCTGTCAAACTTGCCGAAATATAAGGGAGTGGGAGTTGCTCTCATCCTGTAATACAAGTGGAAAAGAACTTGACATAGTGATACAATTTACCTTATTCCCAGATTGGAACAACGTTGGTACATCAGGTGGCTTGAAAAATTTTGCTTGACACATCGAGATTTACACTAACCTTAGTGTCTCGTCTGGATTCTTGGATCTAATGCACAGGAAAGCTTCAAAGCATTTATTAATTGTATCGTCTGCTTATCCTTGCTGAGGCCTTGCAACCCAGTTTGAAGCCTCTAGAGAAGTGTTTCCCTTAGGATTCCAAATAGCAGGGAAGAAAGCACCCTGGGTATAGACAGGTCATATTTCTCCATCTATCAGTCTCAGGGGTGCGAGTTTGCTTCTTGCACTTATTGATGTTGCATTTGCTGATGCAGATTGCTATTTTTTTTAATTGCAGTTGTTACTTGCTGAATGTGAATACTACTATAGCTATATCATTAGGTATGACTTTGGAAATTTTTGATTATCATGAATGGTCACATGTGATGGATGATCTCTTCCTCTTCTTTCGATATATCATGGCTTTTGATATGGTGTGTTTGACCTTCCAAATTTGTTTTGGAAACAATTATACTTGCTTTTGGTGTCATGTAATTACTTCATTTAGAAAATATCTTTTTTTTTTCTAATTACCGAGAAATCTGCATGTGACTCGCCCTTTGGACCAATCACAACCTTCTAAACTCGGTGGATAATGGGCCACCATTTAGAAAATATCTTGTGAAAGATTTTTTGCCATTTTTTAAAATTATTATCTTTTAGAGGATGTAATGGTTACTGAATCTAGTATGCTGAAGCATATCTCTGATTCCTAAATGATTTTTTTTGATGCAGGGGATTAAATAACATTCTGCGCTTATATGTCAAGAAGGTCAATAGCTCAAAGTGGGAGCAAGTCCCTATACCTTCAAGGTTGATATTTGTCCTTTGGCGTCTATTAATCGGCTCAATATATTTTAAATAGTTCATAGCAAAATGCAGAATCGCTTGGATAACCTCAATATAATATTTGTTCTCTTTTTCTGATTTGGGGAAAATATTGTCAATTATACTGAAAAATAATGCTAGTTATAATGCTCCTAATGAGTTGTAACATGTTTTGAAGTTTTATAGTTGTACCTTCCTTATGCTTGACCTCACATTCCTAATCCTTTCACATTGCAGTGTTCGGTCTATAGTGACTTTGAATCTTCCTAGTTATGGCAGTGGGAGGAATCCATGGGGGAATTTGAAGCCAGAGTACTTGGAGAAGGTAATTTTTTTTTTGGTACGAGGCACATAGGATGGTAAATTTGATCCTAGTGATGCACTTCCATTTTGCATTTGTCCGTTTACTCCTAGTATTATGTCTGTAGAGGGCTGTAAGCACCTTAATGGACTTGAATGATGCCCCTGGTAGACAAATAGACTTGTTGGGCAGTTGAGATCATGATTAAGCAGAACACAGAAGATCTTAATATTGGAATGTGAACTTGATGATTACTTTCTTCTTTAAGAATTTTTTTTAAGTTAGTCATCACTTTACCAATGTCAATCTGGATGTTTGTTGAAATCTTTTGGAAATTTCAGTAGAACAAGTTGATGGTTCCTTTCATTTTATCAAGCGCTTTATTTTGAGTCCAGCTTCTGCTTCAAGTACTGAATATGGTATAATTTCATGTTTATTGAAAAACAAGAGTGAATCAATTTAGCAACTGTAAGATGAATTTGGCATTATTTCTGTGCTATTAAAAAATTCTTTAGAGCACAGTTAGAGACAGAAACCCCAAGTGCCAAATTGTTCAATGTTTTGTTGTTTCTGATCTTCTATTACACTAAACAAACTGCATATCAGTGGCCTGGGCACTGCAGACTCTCTATCATAGACTTCAGGAAAAAAATCAGAAAGCTGTATTTTGGGGTGATGAAAGGGTTTCCCATAATATTGGAAATCCTACTGAATATTCGGATTGATCAGTTGCCAATTTTTCACAAATGATGATGGAAGCCAGTGTATTATCTGCTGTAATATCCTGTTAAACAATGATATTGATTTCTTTTCTCTTGCTTTTGAAATTTCAGAAAGGTTTTGTTGAAGCCCACGCAGATGATGGATATGTTGAAATATTTGGCCTGAAACATGGATGGCATGCTTCTATGGTTATGGTTGAACTCATCTCTGCCAAACATATTGCCCAGGTATTTTACTTACTCACTAGAGCCTGTTCTCTATATCATATGGATTCATCACATGCATTACTTCACAGTTTCCTGTAGATTGCTGAATGAAATCCAGAGAGTGCTATAATTTTTCATCTCTTCTTGGTTACTTTCCCTCTTTCTAGAAAAAATAATAATTCAAGAACCTCCATTGATCATTGATGTGCAAAAAGTTACAAATTGAGTTTGGCATCCCTAACTTTTATACACGATCAGTGAGATGAGACTAATATATTTGCACGAATCCATCCAAACCAAAAGAGGCTTTGGCTCATTTTCAGGGGGATAGTAGATGATGTTGCTAGGCATATTTTGTTAGTTTCTGAATGATGGAAAGTTTCATCTGTTCATGGTGACCAACTGTTTGATCTGCATAGGTAATTCGGAAAAGGAAGCAGTGGCTTATAGGAGGGAATCCATGATCTTCCATCCTTTTTAGCACATTTAGCAATTAGTATGGAGTCTGTTTCTCCACAAACATGGTTGGTGCCCCATTGTTGACACATCATTTGATGCCTAAGAGTAATTCAACAGCTTTAGCCATGTTGCTGGTGCCTTGTCCCAGGGCAATAGAGTATGCAAAAATGGTGCTGCCAAGATTATCTCTTATAATCCGTCCTCATGCAACCCCCATCAGTAGTTAGCTTGATTCCAGTCTCCCTAGATCTGATCCATTTGACTTCTGTGATTGTTCCATGGTGTATGTCTGCATCACATGGTTGACATATGGACTCCCAAGTGTCTCCAACTCTGGCTCATACAAACTGAGTATTGAGTACCTGCATATGTTAGAAAATGTTAGTAGCTGATCTTATACAAAGAAGGTTTTTCATCATCAAATTTGCTATTAAACCTAGACCCAGGCTGCCCAGCAAATGAAAATGGGATGTATCCTAGCAATGCATGCCAGCTAAGGAGGGCCACTTTAAGACTTGAGTTGCTCAAGTTAATGCCTAGAGGACCACCAAAATAAATTCACAGCTTTTTATGGTCACCCTGGCATTACATGTGGTCTGCAATCTCAAGTTCCTCCCAAACGTTGTTGACACTGCAGCAGTTGCATTTGGGGATCATAATGATACCAAATCTAGCTCCTCTTTGGTCAGTAACTAGTCTATTAGGAAGGGCCCTCAAGTGATAAAATATATCTTAGGAAGTATGCTTTTGTACCAGAACTTGTTATCAATATGATTAGGAGCTCACTTCTGTCTCAGAGTTCAGATAATATCAAGCTGAACCAATAGAAAACTGCCTGTGGAGGTTTGCATCCATATGGCCCTGTCATCCATTGAAATATTCAGGGAGATTTGAAGCTCCCTGATCTTGTTTGTTGTGTCAATAGGGAGTTGAGTGAGCAGAACCCTCCTGTTGCACCATTCTTCTGGACCTCTTTCATCCTAGAGTTCCCTAGGTTAAGGCCAAGGGAAACCGTCTGGTGAAGAGGTCCAATGCTAGACCATATATCATACCAAAAGGATGTTGGCGTCAGTAGTCTTTTATATCACTCTTTTTTTTTATAAACAATTAGAAATTAATATCACTCAAATTTCCAGCTATAAGAATGAATAATCTGCTTTTACATCAAGATAGGATGGATATTAGTGAGGTATTTGGCTTTCATGAACTCACTCCAAAGTGAGTTGGTAGTTCACAAGATACACCATCGCTTAGTGTTGAAGGCTTGGCATGTATCAAACGATCTCCTGAAACTGATGTCCCCTTCTTTGTAGGGGTTAACAAAGTATTTGCCAAGCCACAAAATGGTGCTTAATCCCATCTAGACCTGACCAAAAAAACCTTGCAATATAGGTTTCAATTGAGTCTATGGTTCTTGAGGGTGTCACAACAGAGAACGTGATTAACACCCCACCCATTCCCCACCTCCCCGCTTTCCCACAAACATATTTGCTCAGAGAACGCCATGGCGCTCATATTCATGTTTCCATTAGTTCATTTGTTTGACATTGTCACTGAAAGCTGGTCCAAGTTGTTTGAATTACAAAAATTTCTGTTCTATTTTATAGGCTTCAGCAATGAGGTTTGAATTACGAGGCGGTGAATGGAAAGAAGCCTATATGCAGGTGGATGGTGAACCATGGAAGCAACCTATGAACAAGGAATTTTCAACCTTTGTGGAAATCAAGAAAGTACCCTTTCAGTCTACTATGGTCCATGGAGAGTAAATATATCTATGCAAATTGTATTTTACATTTTCTTTTCTTTTCTTTTTCTGTTCTAGATAGTTCCTTTTTCCTCTCCGTAAATTTGTGTAAAGTAATTCTTTCTAGCTCCCAAGATCAGGAAACTGAATCAATTCTGGGCTATGTAATTTAAGAGATAATTTGCCAAACATGTTAACATTGTAAATTTATTCATGATTTGGTTATGTAAAGAGATTAGTCAAGAATTGGCACAGCTCTATAGGTAAAATGTATGATTTATTTTGAGTGTCGAGTTGTTCCCCAAATTTGTATGAGACTGAAGCTTGTTATTGTAGTGTTGGATTGGCATTGTTTGTCTTCCCAGTAGATTTGTATGTCATAAAACTGAGAAATAAAATTTGAAAAAACTTTATGATAATTTCGTAATGAGTTGGGGAGCAATACGTATGTTCCGTTCATTTTAAAGACAGTTTCACATTTATGAGGTAATTTTTATTAATTATGCGACTTTCTTGATTTTTTTTGGAAGTATTAGCTTGTGGATTTTGTGTCTTGGGCGTTCGAAAAATGGTATAAAAAAAACTTTATGGACCTATGTAATGAGTTGAGGAGCATTATGTATAGTCCTGCCATTTTATGCATATTTTTGTATTTATAAGTCTACTTTTAAAAATTATGTGACTTTCTAAGTTTTTCGTGTGTCCCATGAATTTGATGCCTTTGTCACTCGAAAATGAAATCCAAAAAAACTTTCATGGACTTTCATAATAAGCTGGGGAAGGGGCGGGGGGGGGGGGGGGGGGGGGGATTACATATAGGTCTGCCATTATTTTAAGACATTTTTGCATTTATGAGCTAACTTTAGAAATTACGCGGTTTTCTAAGTTTTTCATGTGTATTAGCCCATGGATTTGACGCATTTGACACTTGAAAATGAAATTTAAAAAAACTTTACGCAGACCTCCGTAATGAGTTGAGGGAGCTTTACGTATAGTTCTGTCATTATTTTAAGACACATTTTCGCATTTACGAGCTAACTTTAGGAACTATACGGCTTTCTTAGTTTCTTTGTATATATTAGCCTATGGATTTGGCGCCTTGGAGGACCCAAAAATAAAATCTAAAAAACTTTATAAAGACCTCCATAATGAGTTGAGGGAGCATTATATATAGTCCCGCCATTTTTTTAAGACATATTTCACAATATATGAGTCAACTTTTAGAAATAACGTCTTTCTACTGTATTAACCCATGAATTTGGCGTCTTTGAGTACCAGAAGACATCTTTTAGTTCTGCCATAATATTAAGACATATTTTTGTGTTTATGAGCTAACTTTAGAAATTACGCGGTTTTCTTGTTTTTTCGTGTGTATTAGCCCATGAATTTGATGTCTTGGGGCACCCAAAAGTGAAATTTGAAATTTTTTTATGAGAACCTCTGGAATGAGTGAGGGGAACATTACGTATAGTCCCACCATTTTAAGGTATATTTTTACATTTATGAACCAACTTTTAGAAATTACGCGACTTTCTAAGTTTTTCATGTGTATTAGCCAATGGATTTGACGCGTTTGGCACTTGAAAATGAAATCCAAAAAAACTTTACGCAGACCTCCGTAATGAGTTGGGGGAGCATTACGTATAGTTCTGTCATTTTTTTAAACACATTTTCGCATTTACGAGCTAACTTTAGGAACTATACGACTTTCTTAGTTTCTTTGTGTATATTAGCTTGTGGATTGGCACCTTGGAGGACCCAAAAATAAAATTTGAAAAACTTTATGAACACCTCCATAATGAGTTGACGGAGCATTATATATAGTCCCGCCATTTTTTTAAGACATATTTCACAGTATATGAGTAAACTTTTAGAAATAACGCGACTTTCTTGATTTTTCGAGTGTATTAACCAATGAATTTGACGTCTTTGAGTACCAAAAGACATCTTTTAGTTCTGCCATTATTTTAAGGCATATTTTTGCATTTATGAGCTAACTTTAGGAAATTACACGACTTTTTGGTTTTTTTCGTGTGTATTAGCCCATGAATTTTGTGTTTTGGGCACCAAAAACTGAAATTTGAAAAAAAATTATGAGGACCTCTGGAATGAGTTAGGGGAACATTACGTATAGTCCCACCATTTTAAGGTATATTTTTTCATTTACAAGCCAACTTTTAGAAATTGCACGATTTTTAAAGTTTTTCGTGTGTTAATCCCATGGATTTGACACATTGAAACTTGAAAATGAAATCCAAAAAAACTTTACGCATACCTCCATAATAAGTTGGGGGAGCATTAGGTATAGTTCTATCATTATTTTAAGATACATTTTTGCATTTACGAGCTAACTTTAGAAACTATACGACTTTCTTAGTTTCTTTGTGTATATTAGCTTGTGGAATTGGCACCTTGGAGGACCCAAAAATAAAATCTGAAAAACTTTATGAAGACCTCCATAATGGGTTGATGGAGCATTATATATAATCCCGTCATTTTAAAGACATATTTCACAGTATATGAGTAAACTTTTAGAAATAACGCGACTTTCTTGATTTTTCGAGTGTATTAACCAATGAATTTGGCGTCTTTGAGTACCAAAAGACATCTTTTAGTTCTGCCATTATTTTAAGGCATATTTTTGCATTTATGAGCTAACTTTAGGAAATTACACGACTTTTTTGTTTTTTCGTGTGTATTAGTCCATGAATTTGGTGTTTTGGGCACCAAAAACTGAAATTGGAAAAAAATTATGAGGACCTCTGGAATGAGTTAGGGGAACATTACGTATAGTCCCACCATTTTAAGGTATATTTTTTCATTTACAAGCCAACTTTTAGAAATTACACGATTTTTTAAGTTTTTGGTGTGTTAATCCCATGGATTTGACACTTGAAAATGAAATCCAAAAATTTTTTACGCATACCTCCATAATAAGTTGGGGAAGCATTAGGTATAGTTCTATCATCATTTTAATATATATTTTCGCATTTACGAACTTACTTTAGGATTATGCGACTTTCTTAGTTTTTTCGTGTATATTAGCCTATGAATTTGGCGCCTTGGAGGACCCGAAAATAAAATCAATAAAACTTTATGAAGTCATCCATAATGAGTTGAGGGAGCATTATATATAGGCCCATCATTTGTTTTAAGACATATTTCACTATATATGAGTCAACTTTTAAAAATAACGCGACTTTCTTGATTTTTCGAGTGTATTAACCGGTGAATTTAGCGTCTTTGAGTACCAAAAGACATCTTTTAGTTCTGCCATTATTTTAAGGCATATTTTTGCATTTATGAGCTAACTTTAGGAAATTACACGACTTTTTTTATTTTTCGTGTGTATTAGCCCATGAATTTGGTGTTTTGGGCACCAAAACCTGAAATTTGAAAAAATTTTATGAGGACCTCTAGAATGAGTTAGGGGAACATTACATATAGTCCCACCATTTTAAGGTATATTTTTTCATTTACAAGCCAACTTTTAGAAATTACACGATTTTTTAAGTTTTTCGTGTGTTAATCCCATGGATTTGACACTTGAAAATGAAATCCAAAAAAACTTTACACATACCTCCATAATAAGTTGGGGAAGCATTAGGTATAGTTCTATCATCATTTTAATAAATATTTTCGCATTTACGAACTTTTAGGATTATGCGACTTTCTTAGTTTTTTCGTGTATATTAGCCTATGAATTTGGCGCCTTGGAGGACCGGAAAATAAAATCAATAAAACTTTATGAAGTCCTCCATAATGAGTTGAGGGAGCATTATATATAGGTCCATCATTTGTTTTAAGACATATTTCACTATATATGAGTCAACTTTTAAAAATAACGCGACTTTCTTGATTTTTCGAGTGTATTAACCGGTGAATTTAGCGTATTTGAGTACCAAAAATAAAATCAAAAAAAACCTTTATGAGAACCTCCATAATGAGTTGCGGGAGCATTACGTATAGTCCCGCCATTTTAAAGCATATTTTTGCATTTATAAGCTAACTTTTAAAATTACGTGACTTTCTTGATTTTACGTATGTATTAGCCCATACATTTGGCGCCTTGGGGCACCTGAAAATAAAATCTAAAAAAACTTTATAAGGACTTGTGTAATGAGTTGTGAGAGCATTACGTATAGTCCAACCATTTTTCAAGACATATTCATATTTACGAGACAACTTTTAGAAATTGCGCGATTTTCTTAGTTTGTGTATTAGCACATGGATTTGATGCCTTAGGTCACTGAAATTAAATCTGAAATCTTTTGTTAGGACCTTTGTAATTAGTTAGGGAAGTATTGCGTATAATTCCAACATATTTTTGCATTTATAAGATAATTTTTAAGAATTACACAACTTTCTTGGTTTTTCGTAGCCCATGGATTAGGTGCCTTGGAACAACCAATTTTTTTGTGATATGACTTACCTATCGATTTTTTTGTGAAAGTTTTACGGAACCCTGCGTAGGGAGTTGGTGGAGTAGTACATACAATTTCATCATTTTTTAGGCATATATTTGCATTTAGGGGCCAATTACATGAAGTAAGTGATTTTTTCTAATTTTATGTGTAAATTCATGAATATTTTGGTAATATAACTACAATTAATTTTTTGTGTTGCCTTAAATGAACTTTCTGTATCTAGTAAGGGGACCAAAACACATAGTCTCATCGTTGTTTGAGGTATTCAAAATCAATTTACACGAATTTGACTACTTTCTTTGTTTTTGGTGTGTGTTAGTCCATAAATATTTTGCTGATGTGACTTTCGATCTTTTTTTTTTTTTGCGAAACATGTGTGAAACCTTCCGTAGGGAGTTAATGAGCAGTATAGACAATCTCACTATTTTTAAGCATTTCTGGGATCTAAGGCCAATTTATAAGAATTAAGTTATTTTCTACGTTTTTTCGTATGTGTTAGCCCGTGAATATTTTAGTGATATGACTTTCAATCAATTTTTTTGTGAAACTTTTGCAGAATTCTCTATAGGGAGTTGGGAGCAGTACCTACAATTTCACCATTTTTGAAGTGTTTTTGGGCATTAAGGACCAATTTAGAGGAATTGGGTGACTTTCTTAGATTTTTGTGTGTTAGCTCATGAATATTTTGGTGATATGACTTTTGATTGTTTTTTTGTAAACCTTTACGAAAGCATTCATAGAGAGTTGGGATCGGTACATTTAGTCTCACTATTTTTAGGTATATTTTCGCATTTAGGTGCCCAATTATAGGAATTATGTTGTTATTTTTGTTTTTCGTGTATCTTAGCCAATAAATAATTTGGTGATATGACTTTCGATCACTTTTGTCGAAACTTTATAGAACTCTATGTAAGGAGTTAGAAAAATAGTACATACAATGTCACCAATTATGAGATATTTTAGCGATTGAGGAGCCAATTTACTGGAATTAAGTGATTTTTTAGTTATCCATATGTGTTAAATCATGAATATTTTGTTAATATGACTTTCGATTTATTATTTTTTGCAAACCTTTATGGAACCTTTAGGCAATTTTCTTAATTTTTCACGTGTGTTAGTACCTCAATCTTTTTTGATATGAATTTTGGCACTTTATTTTTGCAAAAACTTTAAAAGACACTCCGAAATGATACGAGGAGCAATACATATAACCTCACCGTGATACACACCACATTTTTAGCATTTCGGGGTCTCTGAATAGGAATCAGACTAGTTTTCCAGTTTTTCATGTGTTGTTAGTACATGAATTTTTTAGTGATATGCATTTCATACATTTTTTTTGTAAAAACTTTATCAGGCTCTCTTTAGTGATATGCATTTCATACATTTTTTTTTGTAAAAACTTTATCAGGCTCTCCTTAATGACCTGAGGTAACAATACATAGCCTCAATACACCACTTTTTTAGCATTTAGGGGGAACTCAATAGGAATTAGGCGATTTTCTCAATTTTTTATGTGTTAATTCATGAGTTTTTGGTAATATAGATTTCGGGAACTTTTTGTGCAAAAATTTTACATGACCCTTCATAATGACCTGGAGGGATAATACATATAACCTCACCATGGTTCACACCATTTATTTTTTTTTGGAATTTATGGATCAATCAACAGTAATTAAGATTTTTTTTTTTTAATTTTTCATGTGTGCAAGTACATGAATTTTTGCTGATATGAATTTCAGACCCTTTTTTTCTTTGCAAAAACTTCATAGGACTCTCCTTAATGACCTGGGGAAATAATACCTATAGACTCACCATGATCCACGTCCATATTTTAACATTTAGGGTCACTCGACATGAATTAGGTGATTTTCTTAGTTTTTTGTACGTGTTAGTACATAAATTTTTTGGTGATATAAATTTCGGGCACTTTTTTTTTCCTAAAGCTTTGTAGGACCCCAGTAAAGACTGGGAAACAATACATATTGCTTCACCGTGGTTCACGCCACTTTTTAGGATTTATTGGCCGCTCAATAAGAATTAGGGCTATTTTCTCATTTTGTGTATGTGTTAGCAATATTTAGAGGCCACTAAACTCTTTAATTTCAATTTTTTACCTAACAAATTTAGAATTACAAGATTTAAAGGGATTTTTGTATGTTATACATATCTTTAGTTTATGATCATAAATTCAAGTCTTTTTTACCTTTTAAAATTTCACGTCAAGCCAAAATCAAATAAACAAATTGAAAGAGAGAAAATGAATAAAAGACAACAAGGATCGTGAAATATCCGTCATTTTATTAATACGCTCTAAATATCTTTAGTTTAAGATACAAGATTCAAAAAATTTATTTTTTTAAAAAATAATTTCGTGCATATCAAATTTAGACAAATAAATCACAACAGAGAAAGTAGTAAAAACGATAGCAAGAAATGTGAAAATCGAAAAATATCCTTTGTCGTCTCTTGAGCTCCCTCTTGTCATATAGAAAATCTTATGCAGATTAAAATCAGATAAATAAATCGAAACAGAGAAAATTCTCACGGCAGCAAGAAGTATGAAAATCCAAAAATATCCTTCGTCATTCCTTGAGCTCCTCTTATATTATAGTTCAAACATAAAAATTAAAAATAATTTGATTACACGTGCAAAAGGGAGTACTTGACATTAAATATGTAAAAGACTATCCAAAAGAAATTTTAAAAACTTTTATACCACTTTTTTCTATTATTTTAAGATTTGTTTTTGGATATACATTTTCCATCATAACCTCTAATAAATAAATAAAAAATCACAAGAATATCATTTGTAAATGTTTTTTTAAAAATTAATAATTTTCAAATCTATCTATGTTCTGTAATAGGGACATAGTTTGACAATATATTTTGACTTCAATAAGCCACAACTATGGAAATAAATTATTTTTAAATATTAATATAACAAAAAGGATGGTGGGTCAAGCAATTTCCCAATCAATATGATCAAAATTATAATTTTTATAAATATTAGGATAACTTAATTTTAGATTTTAGCTTTACATAATCTTGTTCCTTTTATTATATAGTGGAGTCTACTTCATCCTCATTAGTGTTTCTATAATGATTTCCAGAAATTTCTTCTTTTACTAATAATAATCTTATATTTGACTCGATTGATTTAAATTCGTATTTATATCTATTGTGAATAACAGTTATAGTTAATAACAATATTGTTCGATAATAGTAATTAACAATATAATCAATTATTATCCGCTATGATTAGTGATTATTGTAGTAATGATTGTAAATAATTACATTAGTGGTGTTTATAATTAACTGTGCTAAATTGACGACAATCTAAGAATGATAATAATATTGAAAATCAATTATAGAGGTGTAGTTGATAATGAATGGTAAAGGCGAAATAATAATAGTTAGCGATAAAAGTGAATGAGGTAGTGTTGAATATTACCTTAATCATTCAAGTTTATTCAGATCTATAAAGTAATCGTAAAATCAAAAATAAAATGTGCTTATATAATAATTGTTTCGTCTTACTATTGCAAATTGCAATATTTCTTTTTCGTGTTGTCTTATTCATTACTTCATCAAATTCGTTATCATGTATGTTGTTCAATGTACTCAATTTTTTTCTTTACTAATTAAAGTTCTTGACCTACTTTTCTCAATAATAAAAAATTAAAGTGCGTAAATATTGATTAAGAAAGAGATAATATATTAATAAGATCTTGTGGTACAATCCTACCTAATCATGTGGTCTGGTTTGTACATAATTAAAATTCTAGCCAAGGGACCGATTTAAAATTTAAAATTTTAAAAAAATTTAATTTTTTAAATTTTTAATATTGGATGCCTTGTATTTCTAAAATTATTATTATTATTATTATCATTATTATTATTATATAGAAATTAACTATAAATTTCATTGTTGTCTATTGCAACATTATTCATAGCTAATACTTTTTTATATAATATGTCACTAAATAAAATTGGTGATCGATACTAATTTTATAATGACAATTCAATACAACGTGTAAATAAAATTTGTTCGTCACAAAATTGATTTGAATACTTTTCACATATATATTTAAACTTTATATTAAATTCTCGTTAAAAAGATTGTGTTCGTCAATGAATATATATATATATTAAAAAAAGTATTTTTCCTTTTTCTTGTGGTCCAATCGTGCTAGTGTTCTAAACACGGATTATTGGCCCTTAAGAGTGGGTTATTTTTTAAGCTTTAAGTGAAACTTAGTGTGGAATATTAGTGCCTAATTAACCTTTAATTTATGAAAAAGAATATAAATAAAAAATTACAATATATTATAAAGGAATTTCCTAATGGTTAGCAAGGGCTGTACTGTCATAGTCCCATCTTTTAGGGAAAAAAGAAAAGTAATATAGCAAAAACATTACATACTCTATCCATCTAAAAGACTAACATTTCATGAAGTTCTTTTAGGCAAAATAAAAATTCACAATTTCGAATTATCAAAAATTCATAGATTATAACACACGAAAAACGTTAAAATGGGAATGTACCTAATCTAGGCTCGTCTGAACTTAAACTAGGTTTGGTTTGCTCGTGGGACTAACTGAATCCACTACTAAGGTCTTTACGGACATCCATGAACAATTTCGTCAAAAAATCCAAAATTTTAGATCATCAAAAATTCACGGACAAGAAAATCGATAAAATATGGGTTTACCGTCTAAGGGCTCATTTGACCTTGAAAATAGGTTGGTTAGCCCGTAAGAACAACTTGCTTCATTTCTAAGGTCTTAATGAACGTCCATGAAAAAATTCAGTCATTTTGTTTCGAGATTTCTGGATAAAAAAAAATTCATGGACTATAGCAAATGAAAATCAATAATTCTGTCATTACCTGCTTTGGAGCTCGTTTGAACTTTAAAATGCACAATCTTTCCCCGCGGGACGAACTGGTTCCATTTCTAACGTTTTAATGGACGTCCATGAAAAATTCGGTCATTTTATTTCAAGATTCCTAGATTAAAAAAATTCATGGGCTATAGCATATGAAAATCGGTAAAATTCATTTTTTCCTGCTTTGGGGCTCGTTTGAACTTGAAAATGCACATTTTTCCCTGCAGGACGAACTTGTTCCATTTCTAAGGTTTTAACGAACGTCCGTGAAAATATTTTGGCCATTTTTTTCAAATTTTTACGAATGAAAAAAAAATCAATGGGGTATAGCACAAGAAAATTGATGAAAGCTGCATTTGTTTGCTTTGTTTTTAATTTGAACATTAAATACACAATTTTCCTAATATGACGAACTGATTCCATTTATAAGGTATTAACGAACGTCCATGAAAATATTTTGGCCATTTTTTGTTCAAATTTTTACGGATGAAAAAATATTCATGGCCTATAGCACATAAAAATTGATAAAATCTGCATTTATTTGCTTTGGTGCTCGTTTGAACACCAAAACATACAATTTTCCCCGCAAGAGAAACTTGTTCTATTTGTAAGATTTTAACGGACATCCACGAAAATTTTTAATTATTTTATTTTCGGATTTCCGGATAAAAAAATCATGGGTTATAGCACACGAAAATTGGTAAAATCTGTATTTGTTTGCATTGGTGCTCGTTTAAACATTAAAATATATAATTTTCTCCACTAGAAAAACTTGTTCCATTTGTAAGGTTTTAACGGACGTCCATGAAAAATTTTAACTATTTTATTTCAGATTTTCGGATAAAAAAAAATCACGGGTTATAGTACAGGAAAATTGGTAAAATCTGTCATGCTTGTTATTGGGCTCGTTTGAAATTGAAAATGCATCATTTTTCCCACAGTGAACTAGTTCCATTTTAAAGATATTAAAGAACGTTCATGAAAAATTTTGGCAATTTCATTTTAGGATTTACAAATGAATATAAACTCATGGGATAGCACACGAAAATTGATAAATTCTGCCTTTGCTTGCTTTGGGGCTCGTTGGAACTTGAAAATGCACCAGTTTTCCTCGCAGAACGAACTGGTTCCATTTCTAAGATATTAACAAACGTCCATGAAAAATTTTGGTCATCTTGTTTCAAGATTTTCGAATAAAAAAGTTATGGGCTATAGCGCACGAAAATCGATAAAATTCGTCTTTTCATGTTTTGGGACTCGTTAGAACTTGAAAATGCACATTTTTTCTCGCGGGACGAAGTGATTCTATTTCTAAGGTATTAACGGACGTCTATGAAAAACTTTGGCCATTTTTTTGGAATTTACGGATTAAAAAAAATTCATGGGTTATAGCACAGGAAAATCGATAAATTTTGTCTTTGCCTACTTTGGAGCTTGTTTAAACTTGAAAATACACCAGTTTTTCTCACGGTACAATCTTGTTTCAATTTCTAAGGTATTAACAGACGTCCATTAAAAAATTCAGTCAATTTATTTTGAGATTTCTAGATCAAAAAATTTATAGGATATAGCATAAAAAAATCGATCAAACCAGTCTTTGTCTGCGGCTAGATTGAACTTGGAAATGCACTAATTTTTCCCCTGCAACGAACTGGTCTCATTTCTAAGGTCTTAATGGACGTCCATGAAAAATTTCGATCATTTTGTTTCGAACTTTCTAGATCAAACATGTTCATGAGCTATAGCACACAAAAATTAGTAAAATCGGTCTTGCATGCTATCGGCTCGTTTAAACTTTAAAATGCACAATTTTTTTCCGCGGGACAAACTGGTTCTATTTCTAAGATTTTAATGGACGTTCATAAAAAAAATTCGGTCATTTTTTGGAATTTCGAATTTAAAAAATCCATGAGCTATAACACACGAAAATCGATAAAATCTGCCTTTGACTGCTTTGGGGGTTGTTTGAATTTGAAAATGCATGATTTTTCTCCACAAAATGAATTAAATCCATTTCTAAGGTCTTAAGGAACGACCATGAAAAATTTCTGCCATTATAATTTGTAATTCTGCATCAACAAAAATTCATGGGCTATAGCACAAAAAAATTTAGAATCTGTCTTTGCACTTTGGGACTCATTTGAACTTGAAAATGTACCATTTTTACCTGCGCAACAAATTGATTCCATTTCTATGATATTAACGGACACCCACTAAAATTTTTGGCCATTTTATTTCGGTATTACGAATGAAATAAAATCATGAGTTATAGCACACGATAATTGGTAAGTTCTGCATTTGTCTGTTTTGTGGATCGTTTGATGTTGAAAATAGACCAGTATTCCTCGCTGGACGAACTGGTTCCATTTCTAAGGTCTTAATGGACGTCTATGAAAATTTTGGTCATTTAGTTTCTGAATTTCTTGATTAAAAAAATCAATGAATTATAGCATACGAAAATCAGTAAATTCTGCATTTGTCTACTTTAAACTTGAAAATTCACTAGTTTTCTCCGCAAGACGAAATGGTTTCATTTTTAAGGTATTAATGGACGTCCAAGAATAATTTTGCCCATTTTGTTTGAAGATTTTTGGATTAAAAAAATTATGCACTATAGTATACGAAAATTGGTAAAATTTGTCTTTTCCTACTTTGAGCTGGTTTGAATTTGAAAATGCACATTTTTACCCGCAGAATGAATTGAATCCATTCCTAAGGTATTAAAGGACATCCATTAAAATTTTGGCCTTTTTTTTTATATTTAGCGGATGAAAAAAATCATGGGAAAAATGAAAATCGATAAATTTTGTCTTTGCCTGTTTGAAGACTTTTTTCAACATGAAAATGTACCATTTTTCCCGCGAAACGAACTGATTTCATTTCTAAAAGTTTAACATACGTCCATTAAAAATTTTGGCCATTTTATTTCGAGATTTCAATATAAAAAAATTCATGAACTATAGCACACAAAAATCGATAAAATCTGCCTTTTTCTTCTTTGGCTTGATTGAACTTGAAAATGCACTAATTTTTCTCGCGCGACGAATTGATTTCATTACTAAGGTCTTAACGGACGTCAATAAAAATTTTTGATCATTTTATTTTAGAATTTTTGGCTCAAAAATATCAATGGGATATAACACACGAAAATCAAAAAAAATTGTCTTTGCTTGCTATGAGACTCTTTTGAACTTTATAATGCATCATTTGTTTCCGCGGGATGAACTTGATTCTATTTTAAAGGTTTTAACGAACATTCATGAAATAATTCATTCATTTTCTTTTGGAATTTCAGGATAAAATATATGGGCTATAGCACACGAAAGTTGGTAAACCTATCTTTGTCTATTTTTGGCTCATTTTTTAACTTGAAAATGCATATTTTTCCTCGCGGGATAAACTGGTCCCATTTCTAAGGTATTAATTTACGTCTATGAAATAATTTGGCCATTTTTTTTGAATTTATGAATGAAAAAAAATTCATAGGTTATAGCACACGAAAATTAGTAACTCATGTCATTGCCTGCTTTGGACTCGTTTGAACTTTAAAATGCATCATTTCTTTCCTTAATAAAAATTTGTTCCATTTGTAAGGTCATAACGGGCGTCCATTAAAAATTTTGATCATTTTGTGTAGGATTTCTGGATTAAAAAATTCATGGGCTATATCATACAAAAATTAATAAATTCTACCTTTGCTTGATTTGGGGCTCGTTTTAACTTGAAAATGCATCAGTTTATCTCCGCTGGATAAACTAGTTCCATTTCTAAGGTCTTAACGGATATTCATGCAAAATTTCGATCATTTTTTTTTTGGATTTCTCGATCAAAAAAATTAGAGGTTATAGCACACGAAAATCGATAAATTTTACCTTTGCCTGCTTTTTCGCTCGTTTTCACTTGAAAATGCACTAGTTTTCTCCGCGAGGCAAACTGATTCCATTCCTAAGGTATTAACAGAATTCTATGAAAAATTTTGATCTTTTTTTCAAAATTTTCAAATGAAAAAATCAATGAGTTATAGCACACGAAAATCGGTTATTTCTGTCTTTGTCTGCTTTTGGGCTCGTTTGAATATTAAAAATGCTCCACTTTTCTCCGTGGAAAGAACTGAATCCATTTCCAACGTCTTAACAAATGTTCATGAAAATATTCTCATTATATTTTGAATTTCTGGATTTAAAAAATTCATGAGTTATAACACACGAAAATTGATAAATTCTAACTTTGCTTATTTTGAGGTCACTCGAATTTAAAAATACACCAATTTTCCTAATGGGACGAATTGTTTTCATTTCTAAGGTCTTAAAAGATATCCATGCAAAATTTTGACCATATTGTTTGGGGATTTTCTATTTAAAAATTCATAGGCTATAACATAAGAAAATTGGAAAAATTTGTCTTTGCCTACTTTGGGCTCGTTTGAACTAGAAAATGCACTATTTTCCCGCAAAACAAATTGGTTCCATTTCTAAAGTATTAACAAATGTTCATGAAAAATTTCAGTTATTTTATTTTGGAATTTTCCAATAAAAAATAAATTCATGGGTGATAGCATACGAATATTGTAAAAAATCTACCGTTGTCTACTTTTGGGTCTCATTTGAATTTGAAAATGCACCATTTTTCCCCGCCAAATAAACTGATTCCATTTTTAAGTTCTAAACGACATCCATGAAAAATTTATGACATTTTTTCGGGGATTTCTGGATTTAAAAAAATGCATAGGCGATAGCACACGAAAATCGATAAAATCTGACTTTGACTGCTTTGAGGCTTCTTTAAACTTGAAAATGCATTGTTTTTCCCCGCGGGACGAACTGTTTTCATTACTAAGGTCTTAAAAGACGTCCATTAAAAATTTCGGTCATTTTATTTAGGAATTCTGGATTTAAAAAAATCATGGGCTATAGCACACGAGAATTGATAGAATCTGCGTTTTCCTGCTTTGGGGCTCGTTTGAAATTAGAAATGCACCATTTTTTCCCACGGAAAAAACTGGTTCTATTTCTAATTTTTTACAGCACGTCTATGAAATATTCCGTCTATTTTATTTTGGGTTTTTCAAACTAAAAAAATTCATGAATTTTAGTATATGAATATCGGTAAAATATGCCTTTATCTTCTTTGGGCTTGTTTGAACTTGAAAAATAAAATATTTTTCCATAAGAACAAACTGGTTCCATTTCTAATGTCTTAACGAACGTCTACGAAAAATTTCTGTCTTTTTTTTTGGAATTTCCTGGTTAGAAAAACAATCATTGTATAGCACACAAAAATCGATAAAATCTGCCTTTACTTGTTTTGGAGCTCGTTTAACTTGAAAATCACCATTTTTTCATGCAGAACGAACTTGTTCCATTTCTAAGGTCTTAACAGAGTTCTATGAAAAATTCCAGCCATTATTTCAGGACTTCTAGATTAAAAAAAATCATGGTTATAACACATGAAAATCAATAAAATCTTTCTTTGCCTGCTTTGGAGCTCGTTTGAACTCTAAAATACATAATTTTTTCCCGTTGGATGAACACGTTTCATTTCTTAGGTCTTAACGACAGTTTTGGGACTTCTAGATAAAAAAAAAATCAACTGGCAAACTGACTCGTTTTTAAGGTCAAATGAGCCAGAGTAGGTAAACCCACATTTTGCTTATTTTTGTGTGCGTCCACGAATTTTCGGTGATCCAAGATTTGGCATATTTTTTACCAAAATATTTCATGCACGTATATTAAGACCTTAGCAATGTAGTCAGTTGGTCTCAACTGGAAAACCAACCCATTTTGAAGATTATACGAGTTCTAGAGCAGGCAAACCCCCTTTTATCGATTTTGTGTGCATAGTTCATAGATTTTTGGTGATTCAAGATTATAGATCTTTTTCTACATAAAGTTTTTATGGACGTCCGATAAGATCTTAACAAAGGAGACAATTGGACTCCACGGGCCATTCGATCCATTTTCAAGGTCTAATGATCCCTAGAACAGGTAAACCCTCATTTGGCGGATTTCATTTGTTATAGTCCGTGAATTTTTGGTGATCCGGAATGTCGGTGTGTTTTTTGCCAAAATTTTTTTATGTACATCCGTTAAGACCTTAGAAATGGAGTTAGTTGGTCCCCATGGGTAAACCGGCCTATTTTCAAGGTCAAACGAGCCTTTAAAAAGGTAAACCTCCATTTTACCGATTTTTTTGTGTTATAGTCTATTATTTCTGGTGATCCAAAATTCAGGAATTTTTTTTGTCGAAATTTTTCATGGACGCCCTTTAAGATCTTAGCAATGGGGTTAGTTGATCCCCACGAGCAAAGGGTCTCATTTTCAAGGTCCAACAAGCTCAAAACAGGTAAATCCTCATTTTTCTCGATTTTTGTGTTCTATAGTCCATGAATTTTTGGTGATCCAAAATTTTGGATCTTTTTTTGTCGAAATTTTTCATGGACGTCTATTTATGACTTAGAAAATGGAGTCAATTGGTCCCAACGTGCAAACCCGCCATTTTTAAGGTCATACGAGCCCTAGTGCAGGTAAACTCGCATTTTGCTGATTACGTGTGCTATAGTCAATGAATTTTTTATAATCCTGAATTTCAGATTTTTTTTAAAAATTTTTTCATGGACGTCCGCTCAAACTTAGCAACGCAGCTAGTTAGTCCCACGAGCAAACTGACCCATTTTCAAAGTCAAACGAGTCCTACAACGGTTAGACCTCCATTTTGCTGATTTTTCATGTGCTATAGTCCATATGTTTTTTGAAGATTCGATGTTGAATTATTTTGTAAGCAATAACAAAACTTAATCCCCAACTAAACAAAGTTGTCTTTATCAAAAAAAGAGAGCCACGATAAATTCAAAGTCATTCGAAATTAAAGAAATTCCTATCCTAATAAGTCATGTTATCCTAGTTTTAGACTAACTTTTTTTTAGGGAGAATGCACAAGTACCCTCTCAACATGTGTCCGAGATTTCATAGACACATTTATAATATACTAAACTTCTATTATCTCCCTGCACTTATTTTATAAGTAATTTTCTATTCCTTTTCGGCCTACGTGGCACTAGTTTTAAAAAAAAGTCAATCAGCATTGGACTCACAAGATAGTGTCACGTAGGTCAAAAAGGAATAGAAAATTATTAATAAAGTAAGTTCAGGGAGATAATAGAACCTTAGTATAGTATAAGTGTGTCTCTGAGATTTCGAAAATAAGTTGAGGAATACTTGTGGATTATCTCTTTTTTTATAATAATGTGTGAGTTTAGTTAAATAGAATGTAATATCATATAAATAGAAATAACATTTATTTAGCGATCTTTATCCAAGTTTTGAACTATTTTTTATCGTACGATCCAAAAATGGATTCTTGACAATTGAATCTGAGTTTATTGCATGTTCAATTATGTACTTAATAAATATTTTACTTTCTATTTCTCTTTTATAAAAATCTTCCCCACACACAAATACAAAAGAATTAATATTAAATGTTTGAGTGATCATACATTGATCTTTTCTAACAAAACAAATTATAAGTAGGCAACTTTGTCGGCAACTTGGATTATCAATGAGACCCCACTACCAAAAACTAGAATTGTGTAGGAAAAAAAAAGAATTTTTTAAGTTTTATGGACCGACGGTATAAATATTTTGAATATTATTAATATTAAAAAAGAAATTTTAAGTTTTATGGATCGATAATATAAATATTTTGAATATTATTAATATTAAAAAAAAAATTTAAGTTTTATGGATTGACAGTATAAATAATTTATATATTAATATAATTTAATATACTATAGTATATTATTATTTTTGACTTTCTAACTTTTTAAATTTTATGAACTGACGGTATACATTATTGACATAACTTAATTTATTTTGATATATCATTATTTCTACTTTATAATTTTTATCTTATTAGAATTAATATACAAATTATTATTTTTCAAAAGCATAATTTTATTTTTAATGATTTTAAATTTTAAAATAAGAAATATTTTATTTTAAATTGAATATTCATTCATGATAAATAAATTTTTTTAAATGGTATCTAAACTTCTAATATATGTACATCATTAATAATTTTTTAAAAATTCTTTAAAGTTATTTTATTTGGCCATACTCATATTTTAACTTCTAGATCCACCCATATATACACTTGCAATAAAGAAAAAAACTCACAAAGTGAAAGTCCTCAAAAGCAAAGCACCCATATAAACTTTACTTGATAACTACAAGCACTAGCAATTCCACCACCAAAAAAAGAAACTATTCTATCAACTTGTCCCAATATTTCTATAACAATTCTTCAAAAATAACCCCATTAAAAACCTAACACACACACACACACAAAAAAAAAAAAAAAAACTCTTCACCCCTTTATATATATAAAGCATGTTAAGTTTATTAGTATCAATAAGGCAAAATTTAGAAAATATGGGAAAAAGTCCAAGAGTAGCTGATGAAAATATGACAAATATTTGTAGAGGTGGAACAACATCTAGATCAACAAGGCAACATAATTGGAACGGGTTTTCGATTATTTGTGGCGTTTTTCGCGCTCCATTAGCGTTATTTTCGTGTTTAAATCATCCAAGAATCAATGGAACAGATGGAGTTTGGGTTTCTGGAGAATTTTCACAAATTTCTGAAATGAATCATCTAATGGTTAGTGATAGTATGCGTTATGCAATATTAATGTGAAGAAAGAAAAAGAAAAAAAGATTATGGTAAGAAATGAAATGAAATTTTAGTCATGATGAGACTTTTTTTTTTGGTTTGTGTTTTTGGGGTTTTTTATTATATATATTGATGTATGTGAAGTTTTGGATTTGTTATTTTTCATTAGGATATCTAGGGTTGTATACGTGTTATACTTAATTTTATTTTATACGATAATGTTTGACTTGATTGATCTGATGAAAGAATTTTGAAGATAGCTTTTATGAAATTTTACGTACTTAAATATGACATAATACTTTTGTGATTATATATATAAAAAAAAAGGTATTGATGTATGTGAAGTTTTGGATTTGTTATTTTTCATTAGGATATCTAGGGTTGTATACGTATTATACTTAAATTTTATTTTATACGATAATGTTTGACTTGATTAATCTGATGAAAGAATTTTGAAGAGAGTTTTTTTAAAATTTTACGTACTTAAATATGACATATTATTTTTGTGATTATAAAAAAAAAGAGGTATACATCCAACTGAGTTTGAACATAATCCATCTAAATTAACAATCATAGAGTTCTAATAAGAGTTATTGATGTTTTAGTAAGTTATCCGTTTAAAACGAGTGATATTAAATAAATTCTGATATTTTTATAACTATATATTAAAAACATGTATTTTTTAATTTAACTATTTTTGTAATATTCTTTTAACAATATTGAACTGAAGTTTGTAAATGAAAATGAATGCTAATATGGATAATAGAGTGAATAATGGTCCTGGAGTGGAAAATTTCTATTTTAATTTTTCATTTTGGTTAATGCTTATGTATAGAGAAAATGGAAAAAAATAAAATAAAATGATGCCTTATGTTTGAGCTAGATTTAAAATAGTTTCTTACATATGTACTAAATAATTTTAATGGTTAATATTTTTAGTTTCGTTATATATTTTTATGAAATTTTATCCATTAAATATAAATTAGCAAAAAACTCATGTTTAGAGTACATTTTTTTGGTAGTTTTATATATATAGAATCTAATCCAATTTATCGAGGGGTAATTTATTAATATAAAAAAGTTTATATATTTTTAGTGTCTAATATAGTTTTTTCTGTTTTATATTTTAGGAATTGATAGGACTATTTTAGTGTTATAACTAAATTTGTTTCCTACTATTTTTGTTGATTTTTTAAAGAACATAAATTATTAAATATTTGACAGAGATCTAAAATATAAATTTTTTATCAAATTTAGAAGAGCAAAATTATTAATTGTATACTTATATAAACTATTTCGAACCTAATCTCAAACATAAGGGATATTTTTGACATCTTCTTCTTTGTGTACCTAATTATTACTTTGTTAAAAGTGCTTCTTCAATATATATATTTGTTTTCATTTTATTTAAACTTTTTTTCTTTTGATGTTTGTGTACCTCTTGTCCTTTAGTTTATAATACAGATCTTAGATTAAGAATATTTTATCTAAACGGCCAACTTAATTAATTAGTTTGATGTGACATACCTATCAATTCTCTAAGTGCTTTTATAAAAAATAATTTAAAAAATATATATAAAATTCTTGAATTAAAATTTCTAAGTGCGGCCAAATATATATATATATATCATATAACTTATTGTCGAAGGAGGCTTGGATAAATTATTTTTCGATATCCATGGTTCCACCAACGGTGATGGTCTTATTGTACCACTATTATATATTGAAGACAAATAAATACATAAAATCTATGTGGAAATCATTAGAGAAATTTTAAATATTAATTATAAATCGATGATTTTAATGAGTTCAATGATTTAAATATTCAACTCATAAAATATTATGGTAAAGTGTTTTGTAATGCATAGGTGCTTTCTGGATTCATTTAAATTTAACAATATATGCAACTTTAGTTTCATTTAATTTACTCTCAAAAATAAAATAGATTGAAAAAATGCCAATTCCAATTATATGGAACTTATTGAGAATCTTACTTTTTGTCATTTCATTTTCTATTGTCTTTACAAAAGAAAAAGAATACTCATTTCATTTTGAAAATAAGGGTAAAACATTTACACCATAAATCCAGAATAAACATTAATATTGAGATGTTTTTAGTTTTTCTCAGATGTTTGATATTTACATTAAGACTCGATAAAATTTGGATCCACGTATTGCAAGATTTATTTGTAAGGGCTAGTCCCGATAAGATTTTTTCCATTCTCAAGAATTCGAACCTAAGACATTAATTAATGACAGAGGAATCTCAACTATTTCATCAGAACTGATATCGGTCTTAACTTTGAAATAAGTACATAGGCCATGCAAATAACAATGTCATAATACTTTGGGGTTCCTTTGAACTTAGCATCGCTAATTTAATATATAACTGAACTATTTTTTTCTTTATTATCTCTTGAATGTTATTATGACAAAGAGCGTAATTATACTTTTTAGACGCGTGAGAATAAAAAATAAATAAAAGTATGCCAATGTTAATTCGACAAAAATTAATAAATAAAAGGAGAACATATACTTGAGGTATATTTATTTTACTTTTTAAAGTTTGGTAAACCAAACAAATTTCTACAAGTAATTGTTTGATATATCGATATTATTCTTACATTATTCTTTGCATTAATAATTATTCTTTGTATAATGACTAAGTTGACCTTAATATGTGATTCATATAATTTCTTTAGAATATGAGTTGATAAAGCACCTAATTAATTCCTTGGCTCCTAGAGAGAACAATCATTGCTAATATTATGTGGTCCTTTTTTGTTTTTACTCAAAATGCTATGCTTTTATTTTCCACTATTGTATACTTTTATGAAGGAAAAAAAGTGTTACTATCACTCATGGTAATGGAAAATCATTTCTATTTATTGGTAATACTAAAAAAGCATGGAAGTTTGAGGAATCAATACCCTTATTTATATATATATATATATCCATGTTTTTCCTCGAGATAATTTTTAGAATGTATAAAAATAATACTGAATATGATATAATAGTAATGTTGGAAATAGTAACGCTAGCACTATTTTTATCGACTATTATGTTTGCTTTATAATATAATGAATACACAGGGGTGTAGCTACCCTATAGTGAGGGTGTCCACACCCTTCGTCGGAAAATAATATTGTTTTTATAAGTAAAATGATACACAAAGTGATTAAATAATAAATTTTGGACATCTTTAATAGAATAAATTGTTGTAGCCAAGTGATTTTAGATGCTTTGGAAAAGCCCTAAATGCTCATATGTTTGAATCTCAATACTGACATTTTATTCCTTTTTTTTTTGACATCCTTCGTGAAATTCGCTCCACCACTGTTTATATATTAGAATAAAAATATTACTGAATATGGTTTTTTTAAAAAAGAAATAATTACTATTAATATTGTTAATGCCATAATTTACTCTACATATGAAAAATACGGAATACTGTGTATAAGAAAAATATTGATATTCAATGTGATACATGAATTGACCAAACAAAAAGTCAAATACCAAAATTAATACCAGTATTATTTTCTCTAATACTTCCGACCAAACATGAATTAATAATCAATGAAGGATCGCAATATAATATCCTTATTTGATTACATTACTATGTTCATTATATTTTTGTATATAAATACATGAGGTTGGGTATGCACAAGAAATTATTGACATTAATACAAACAAGTTTCAATTCTATCATTTTTTACGGTTCATTATAATACTAAATCGATGATGGAGAAAATTTCTAAGCAATAAGGAGCTTAGGTCAAACAAGGGTATGATATATCCCTCAATTTTGTTATTTGAAACTGATATATCTCTCGTTATAAAAATGGTTCATGTATGCTCTTACCGTTATACAAACGGCTCACATATACCGCTGCCGTTACAAAATGACTCATATATACCCTTTATTTAACAGAAGTTAAAAAATTAGTTTTAAATTTATATTTATTACTTGTAATTTTTTTAAAAAAAATTATTTAGGGGTATATATGATTTTACTATCAAAGTTCAAGATATATTTTAATTTTTTTCATTTATAAATTATTTTTTGACTTTTTTTATTATAATTATTTGAGTTTCTTATTCTTATTTTGTTTTTTTCTTTCATTCCTTAGTTTAAAGAAAAAAAATTTAAAACTATTTTTTGTGTGTATTGTAACTTAATTTCGTATTCAAAGAAAAAATTTGGTCATCTACAATAAGCTTTACAAGAATATTAGTGAAACATAAATAAATTTGATTATCAAAATAATAATTATAAATTAGTTATTGAAACAAAAAAAGGTCAAAAAATATGTTTGACGAGGATTAAATTTACTCATATACGATTATATTTTTTAGAAAAGAATAATAAAAATTTTAGATTAAAATTATTTTTTTTCATTTCTGTTAGAGGAAAAGGGTATATGTGAGCCATTTGTTCACAAGTAAGATATATATGAGTCACTTTCATAACAAGAGATACATCAACTCTAAATGACAAAGTTGAGAGGTATATCAGACCCTTTTCCATTATTAAATATGAGAAACTTGTTTGGCTCAATTAAAGTAGAACACGTTAAAAGAAAAAACGTTCTGAATTAGAAGTTTTGTTATTTCTAAATAAATTCAAGACTTCTGATTAAGATTGAAGAGATCTTATTTATCGTGCTATCCGTTATATTGTTCGCCAAGTCTCACCCCACTATTCTAAAAGTCCATAAACCTTCTCCAATGTTCGGATAAGCGACTCAATTGACTAAAGCTAAAAGGAGAAAGGGAGATTACTCTAAGTGTAGTTGAGTCCACAAGGACTCTTTCTCATATGTGTGACCAGCCAACATTCCAATAACTTCTTGCTCATGGCACCCACCACTCAAATAATATAAAACCATAAAATGGTAATCTTTGATCAACTCTAAACTCTAGTTATGTTTATTATTAAAATATTAAAAAAAAAAGAAATCATAGAAATTAATATGTACTTTAATCTCTTATAAACTTGTATATATTAGACGTCTCTTTTCATATAAATGATGTCACTAAAATCTTCGATAGTAAAATAATTGAAGTCAACTTCAAATCAAGAGTATGATTTTTTTTTCCCTCGCGTTTCTTCCATTATCGAAAGAAGATTTTTTTTTCTTAAATTATTAGTGACATCAATGTCTAAGTAAATTGGGCACGATCATGTAATAATATTCCATTTTATTTTAGATTTTCAAAAAAAAAAAAAAAAAAAACTTAGTGACATCAATGTCAAGTAAATTGGGTACAATCATTCAACTAATATTCCATTTTATTTAAGTCAACATCACTATTTGAGTATTATTTTTAGGGAAAAGATTTTTTTTAAAGAGATATTATTATCAACTTGAGCTTGCGTGAGCATTGGTATAGACATCGATATTCGATATGGATTCTCAAGATTAATTTATGTGTATTTATACTAAATTTAATGGATATGTGCTATCATGCATCAATATAGATATCGATAATTTTTTCCACCGAGATCTGAAAATAATAAAAAGCAAACTTATATTATTTGATTACTCATTATAACTATAGTTTGCTATAATTATCACCCGCGACTAACATTATACATTAATTCTGGACTGACTTCGAATTTGTATAACTAGTCATGTTTGTATATGTATAATTCGTCAAAATATACAAATGCATATGTATAATATACAATTATTTAATCTATATATATGCGCACTTAATTCACCTCTCTCACTCTCTGACCTCTCTTACTCGCCTCTCTCCTCCCTCTCCCAATCTCGCTTGCCCTATATAGAAATGTATATGTATAATATAGATTTATATACATATACAATTCACCTCTCTGCCCTCTCTCGCTCGCCTCTCTCTTCCCTCTCCCTAACTTTCTTGCCATATATACAAATACATATGTATAATATATAATTATCTAACCAATATACATATACAAATCTCCTTTCTCCCACTCTTTTCCCCCTCTCTCTCGGCTCTCTCCTCTCTCTCCCAGTTTCGCTCGCCTCTCTCCTCCATATAATATGTAGCTAAAAATTGTAATTATCAAATTATAGTTATGAAGACTAATTAATTATTTTTAAGTGGTTATGTGTGAAAGTTTCCCGATCAATGGAAGATCCTAAAGGAATAGCAGAAGTTGGGATATGGGCCAAGAAGGTCCAGTCCATCTGAAGGCCCAAGAAATACAAACACTCATGGATCAACTGATTGGCCCTATTGAATATTTAGACCAAATTAATATGAGGAAAAAAAAACAAACTAAATACACAGCTTACTCTCTAAAATATCCTGCCATATAAAAAATTTACAAAAATCTCTAACTCTCTCCTATTTTCAGATACACTACTTTACGCAATGTATTGGTCGGAATACATCATTTTAGCCGATGTATCTGTCGAATACATCACTTTACACAATGTATCAATCGAATAGCTACATCACTTTACACAATGAATCGTGATGTTGGATGATAATCTGAAATCGAAATGCGAAGTATCGGGATGTCGAGAAATATATTCGAAACCGGGACGATATGTATCGGGACGTTTGGGGATGTACCTGAATTTCACCAAATTCAGGAAATTTTTGTAATTTGAAAAAAGAGTAGAGATAAAAGTGTAATTAGCTCTTAACACTATGAAATTTATGTAAAATTCTCTATCAATATCCAATAAAACATAGATCGAATTAAAATATTTTTTATGCTGAATATGTATAATTAGTGCTAGCTCCATTTTAAAGTGATCATTACTTCAAACATCAAGGGAATACATATAAATAAAATAAAAGATGTAGATATTCAAAGTTACAAATAAAAAAATGAAATAAATAAATAAAAGAGGGAATGAGGTTGATGGTGACATATATCCACTACAAAAAATAGTGTGATAGGTACAAGCCAAGCATAGCCAGGGTGTAGGAAGAGATGAAAAAACAAAATCAGACCATAGAAAGCTAGTCAGAAAAAAACTTGAAATGCTGCTTTTGCACTAAGATTAGCTGAAGAGAGGTTGAGGGCCTGAGTGGGGTTGGAATAATACGTTTGTATTCTTAATCAGATGTTTTAAATTTGAGTTTTGATAACATAATTAAATTTGTGAGCTTCAGATATAAAATGTGAATGTAACCAATGACTTCATTCGACTTTAAGTCCAAGAAACGGAGTTTCATTTGATAAGAAATTTTAAAAATTATGATGATGAGTTCTCTACAACGTGAATTTACTTGGTCAAACTAGTAACTTTCGAACAACAAATTACAAAAAATGAACCTATAACATAAATATATATATATTCTTAACGTTTTATATAGTATGATTTAATATTCTGACAAAATTTGAATGAACCCTTCGACTCGGTTGAGAGAATATGTGTGGGGTTGGGGTATTTGAACCCTAATGATCCCCTTGGCTCATTTCTTCACGATACTCATAAGTAGTAAGACCAAGTGTCTCCCAGCTAGGAACCAATAGATATGGCTTTTTTTTCTTTTTATGAAAATTATAAATAATAATATTCGACAATGATACTCATTGAAGAACTCATTAATTATTATCATCTTTTTATCTGACCCCATTGAAAAATCACAGGCACTCAATAAGTATTCATTTAAGTTTTATGTTTATCGATAGAGAGAGAATAGATTTAGTTTCAAATTTTAAAGAAAACCAATTATTATTTTTATGAGATTAGTGAGTGAGCACCTAATGTCCCTTTCTAAGGTAATCATTTGGATTTGTATTTCTATTCCTTTTGAAAATTATCTTTTCAACTAACATAAATTTCGAGTCTAGTTTAAAAAATATATCGAAAGAATCTCATTCATTCTATCATATTTTTTGTTGATTATCGTACACTTGTTAGCTTCAATCTCTTCATTAGTTACATTCAAATCATTTTCTCAAGATCTAAGACTAAATAATATTACTTACTATAAATATTGTGATGAAATATTCATATGATCAATTATTATTTCATAAAAGATATGCAAATTTCAAATCGAACAAATAAAAATAAATGGATGAAAATGATCAATTATTATTTCATAAAAGATATGTAAATTTTAAATCGAACAAATAAAAATAAATGGAAAAAGTATCATTCCGATTCTCTCCCTTCTTTTGTGCTAATAATAATAATAATAATTTTGGTATAAAATAAAAAGATGACAAATAGAAAAGGAAAATAGTTCAATAAAATATTCTTGTGGACTTGAAATATATGGAGAGTAGTGCACCAACAAACCCAAAAAAAAAAACACACACACAATTTTCATATAAAAATATAACTTAAGACAACAAGATAAGGTTAGTTGATTTGCAGGTTGGGCACTTTTTTAGCCAACAACAAAAACTCACAAATATTTAATCTTTTTAATAATAATATATAGTGAGTAACATATTCCACTGAAATATGTTTTTGGCTTTAATTTTGTTGCCATTTTTTGGGCAAAATGCCAAATGAGTAGAGCACTAAGTGCTAAACAAAAGAAACAAACAAAAAAAAGATAATGAAGTAGAAAAGCTAAAGCAATAATATTCAATTATTATATACACTTGTTAAGTGAAGAAAAGATTTTGACGCTCGTTATATGATTCGGATAATTTTTCTCTCTTTAAATTAATTTTTGATGTAATAAATAAATTCGAGATATATTTTTATTGGAAAATAAGTCTATTATTTAAAAAATTATAAAAAATTTCTTACGAATACATCTCTTCCATTAGGTAGTGTATCATTTGAAATGTATTTAGCAGTCAAGATAATATCCGAGAACAATGAAAAATTTGAAATTTTTATAATTGAGAAAATTTCCAAGATAGGATATAATTATCATGGTATTATAAGCAAAAACATGTGAAAGTTTGTGAATATACCCCTAGTCTAGGATTGTGTACACTCTAGTTCGAAAAGTGTTTGACGTGGTAGGGGTGGGGAAAAGTTCATAAGAATTCATTATATGATTTGAGCAATTCTCGTATTTTTGAGATAATTATTGTGTGTAAATTAAGTTCGAATTTTATTTTGACCAAAATTGTTTTACTTTTGAGTAGAGATTTGTGATTATATATATACACACAATCAACATAAAAAAAATAATTATAAAATTAAAATGATGAACTTATGTGTATCAATTTTCAGAAGTACAATATGCTTGGAATAACAATTCACGAGTATTTTGATAAGCCTGACTTTATACTTAAAAGATATTTCACCTTCAATTTCGTAGATCTAAAATTAATTTTGAGATAAATAAATTTATAAAGATTATTAACGTTAATCATACCTTAGATAAAATACTTCGAAGTTTAAAAAAAGTAAAAACAAAAATAAAATTTTTCAGACTTACATATACGATAGTAACAAATTCCAAAATTGTCTTTTTTTTTTCTCCTTTAAATTTAAACATGGAAGAAATGACAATAACATTTACTTTATCAATGTGCATATAGAATACCTCTATTAATAGAAGGGTGTATCTTCTTCTTTTTTTAAAATAACTTCCTAAGTTCTAATTGTTATGGGGAAATTTTCGTAAATAATCATTCTAATAAATTTAATTATGCTTAGTTATAGTTGCATTTTTACGAATTGTAACTACAATTTAAGTCGTCTCGTTCGTATAATCCACGTATTTGTATAATTCGTAGATATATTTGTATAATTCAATTATTTTTAATAAATAACAAAGTTCTACAACTATAAATATTAGACTTGTAAACACTTATACAAATTTTAAATTATTCAAAAATTATACAAATTATGTTATATAAATTTCGAATCATACAAATGTGCAAATTATACAAAACTAAAAAACTGAGTCGTGCATTTATAGTTAAAAGTAAATTATAAATTGTAACTAAAGTAAACTATAAATAGATTTTAAATAATTAATATATATTTATTTATACCCATAATTTTTCCTATTTTCCCATAATTTTTCTTATTTATACGCATTTTGATAATTAAAACATAAGATAATAAGCAAGGGGACCGGGCTGAATACCACTTTTCCTTAATGGGCCTACCCTGCAAAAACCCACTAAAAATTGTAGCCCGTTGTTGTATTGAATAGCTAAATTGTATACGACATCAAATATATCGATTTGTCATGACTTATATATCGTTGTTCACTGATTTTGGTTCCTCTCGTCATAACTAAAGGATATTTCAGTCTATTCTTTTTTAATAATTTCCTAAAATGTTAATCTTCACACGTATATATTAAAATTAGAGACGATATTTAAATATAGCAACGCAAATATATTTCTTTCGAACAAATCACCTCTCAAATTTCTTCTTTTCCCCTATAGGGACTCCCAAGCAAAAACAAAAACAAAAAAGGAATTATTTTAAGTTATATACAATCAAAAATAAAATACGTAAAGGAATTGATATTTGTCAACTCTATCAACCAAATGGATTAGAAAGGAGCAAAATAAAGTAATAATGTCATAATAAAGAGTCATTATCACTTTAATTGTGAAGATTAGCCAAAGCTACCAAATGTGCTTATTACTATAAGTATTAATTAACCAAGAAAAACAAGTACACTAATTAGATTCACTTACGTGCCTAAATTTTTCTGCTTTATCTTATAATGGAATAAAGTGCCTTAAACTTTTTATGGTTTTGAGATAGAAACTCACGTCAAGTTTTGTGTGTGTATATATATATATATAAGATTTAATTAGAATTTTAACTACCAAATTAGTGATTGGATCTCTTCTTCATTTTGCATTATACATCAATACCCCCTAGAATAATCACTAATTTATCATTAAATAGTTCGTATATAATATGATTTTTTTGAATTTGTCGTTGTTTTATCATTAAAAAGGATGAACAATGTATTTTTATTGTTAATGATAATATATGTATTACATAAGAGATCCACTAGTGTTTATAAATATTCGATTGTGAACTAAACTACTAGTATATATATTCCTTTTGTTTCATTTATGTAGTACTATTCAAATTTCGCGAGTCTAATTTTTAAATTTTCATTGTAAATTTATTTAAATATGAAACCTCTAGAAAAAATAAAATAAAATTTACATATTTAAAAAATATAAATTTACAATAATTAATAATTTAAAATATTTTTAAAAAAATATAAACAGATCGTTGTCAAAGAAAAATCCTCTTAACTCTCACAATATAAAGGTTCTATATAAATATGAGATGGTAAAAATACTAACTTTTAGATCATAGTTAAATTTTTTTTTACAAAAATCAACTTTTGAATTCTTATATATAACGATAGGTTGAAATTTGAGTCGATGTTAGAAGTAAATGTAAATATTATGTGATTGGAATAAATCTAATTATTCTTTTTTTATAAAAAAAAAATGAGCTTGTTCTATTTGAATTATGATTATGTTTCTGTTTTATTTTAGAAAAAATATATGAAAACAAAATCCAAGTCTATCTTATCTGATGAATGTTGCACTCTAAATCCAAAAGCACTTTTAATTATAATTAATTATTTAATTAGTGGTGCATCCTTAGTAAGCACACAACAACAATAATTAGTGTGAATCCTTAATGAACGCACATCAATATAAAATATTCTCTCCGTCTAGTGTTGTTTGTCATGGTTTCTATTTTTAATAAAATCAAATTACAAAAACTTTGATTAATATTTTAAGATGTATTTTTCATCAAACTAATATGCAAAAAAATTGTAATTTATAATACTTTTTATATACTTTTAGAATATTTATTTTTTTTATTTAAAATATCGAATTAATTTGATTCAATTTACCTTTAAAAATTAGTCAAGACTTTCAATAAGTGCAACATGACAAATAATTCCAAACGAAAAAAATAACTTATTATAAAGTACCCATAAAACAACGACTTTCAGTAAAAATTTTAAAATATAAACGACTAAATATAAAAAAAAAAAAAAGAAGAAATATATAGATATATTTTATAAATATATAATTTAAATTAATAAATTTTATATATAATATAATTTTTCAATAAATAAAACCGCTTTCGATACCCTTGCTACCACCCTGCATACAAGTACTTAAAAGCTTTTCATGAATGCATTGTGCCAACAGATTCCAACATTATACCATACACTTGAACTAGGTGGGTTTAATTAATTATATTTTCTGATATCAAATTGAGAATAATTAATTAATTAATTAATTAATCACTGTTATCCAAATCCTTTATCACCTCCCAGCCATCTCATCCAAGTGCTCTCTCCACCACCACAAACTTTTTTATTATTAAAATGAAATCAATATGTTAGGAATAATAATTCAAAATTGAAGTAGAAATATTGAGTTATTTAATTTTTATTTTATTTATATCTAGTAAAGATTTATTTATTATTCTAGTTTGATTTGGTTGTTTTATTATTATAAATAATGAAATCACGTTGTTGGAATAACAATTCAAAATTAAAGTAGAAATATTAAGTTATTTAATATAATTTTATTCATATCTAGTAACGATTTATTTGTTATTAGTTTGATTTGATTTTTTACTATTATAAATAGAAATGTTATTAGTTATTTTCAATTAAAAGAAATAATAGAGAGAAATAATAACGAGATTCAAGACTATTAATCGAAGAAGAAAAGAATAACACTTTTGTAATTGTCTTGATTTAATTATAAAGATGTTATTTGCTCTGAATCTAGGCTCCGACGCATTAATTCTTTAGATATTAATAAAAAAAATGCATCAACAATTAATTCTAAACACATTCTTATAATTTTCCTAACTTTTTGTTTCCATTTTTATATGAAATTCACATAAAAGTGTAATGTTTAGTTACCCATGCCTTAGCATAATACAATGAGCTCAATGTGGTCCTATATATATATGCTAATTCTGTGGACTTCTACATTATTAGTCCTCTAAAAAAACATTAGGTTATTCTCAAAACTTTAGTAAATTATATTAAATATATAATTGGACTGATTTGTTGACATGTAGTTGGACAAAGAGAAAAGCAGTTGAAAATCAATTATTATTTGTGGTGGCCTACATCCATATCAGATTAGTTAAGCAACCAAATATAATTATGTAAAAAAAATAAAATATTAGAAAGGTAGTGGAAATCCCACTTCGACAAAAGATTATATATATATATATATATATATATATATGAGTAAATCAATTTCTCCTATGTGACATCAATATTCCAATAAATCTATCTAATCTCCCAATATTTTAAAAATATCTTTTTATTTATTTATTATTATTGATTGAGAATACATTAAATTCTTTAAAAAGCATCCATATAAGTCTAGATAATTTAATTAGAAATTTTAATATATATTTTTTTAATTAAAAATGTTATTCTTAAAAATGGATCCTAGCATATAAACAACGAAGCTAGAAAAAATAGATTCTCGAAAGAAAAATTGTTTGTAATTTAATTAGGCTCACGTGAGCATATGAAGATATACCTTTATATATTTTTCTTCTCTAGTTTTCACTAATTATAGATTTATTTAGTACAAATGAATCTTTTTATTGGTTTTTCTTTTTAATACTATGATTTTTTTTTTGGAGGAATTTAATCTTTTTGTCATTTGAAAAATTATCCAAGTCATGGTATGATGCCCATGAATAAAGATGGATCAACAAGGACGGTTTGAAGAAAAGAATGGATAAGCTTAATTAAAGAATGGGTACGTATTATATCTTAAACAAATTACTTAACCAAATGAAAGACAGAATTAAAGTCTAAAAAGAATTTTATATTTAAGATACGAAACAAATCATGCATTAAGATGATTATATAGTTTAACAAATAACTAAATCAATAAAATTTGTTAAGCCAAAACATATAATACGTGTCATGAACCGAATCGCGTTTAAAGAATTCTAAACATGCTATTCACATTTAGCTAAAGGAATTTAATAGTTAATTTATGTGTTTGATGCATGTCATGTTATATACTCTATTTCATATTACAGAATTAGATTCTTGCATTAATTATTTTAGATTAAGACATGTGAGAATCAAATACTAAGTGGAACTAAGCTAACAATATATCTTATAATATTATGATACCATAATTATAAATTAAATAAATCCAGGAAATGTATCATTAGATCATTTAATATCAAAAAATTCTTATCTGCTAATTAATTAAGTACATGGTGGTGCTAGTCTTCATTTTGTACAAGTCTTGTCTTGATTAATTTGTAAGTGCAATGGATTTTTTAATTTCATTATTTTTTACTTGTTCGCTATTATATTTTCTTTTAATATTGTTTTAGGTATGTTTTATTTGAGTCGAAGGTCTACCGAAATATTTTTTTTATTTTCATAAAATAAAAATAATATTACCTATATAACACGATTCATTATGTAAAACTACATTAAATATATATACAACCCTCGTGTTGAAGGTAAGAGGTGCTACCCATCCGAGCAACTCTCGTGTCCGTGAATAACTTTATATATTGCATTTTGAACATTTTCTTAAGCAGAACAACAGAGCAAAAGTTTTTTAAAATGGGAAGAAGCAATAATTAGAACTTTCTAATGCCTTTTATTATTTTTCCTACAAAAGAAAAAGTAGAACTTCTATCATCTTTTATCTCTCTATCTAATTAATTAAATTAAGAAAATGTTTGATTAAGTTTATAAGTTGATCAAATTGATTTATAAGTATATTTTAATTTATTTATACGCACGATAAATAATTAAAGTGCTCCTTATAAGATAATTAGTCAAAGCTATAAAGTAATCATTTCAATTTATTATTATACGACTTACAAGCACTTTTAATTTGATCAACATTTTATTAGCTTATCTTTAATATATTCTTTGATTTTCTAAATACATTTTTCAAAACAAAACCCCTATTGCCCTCCTCATTTCATATCAATAATTCATCCTTTTCTTTACAATTTGTTTTTTAATTATAAGTTTTTGTAATAAATTGAGGGAATATAAGAATTTAGCTCCAAAACACATTGAACACTGCAGACTAAATACAAATCAAAACGGATTTTTTGCTCATATAATCTATAGGCGAACTGTGACAAATAAATTTAACTCGGTTAGTCACCCTTAAAATCCATAAAAATATCACAAAATTTTAAAAATTAGTTTGTCCATAAATGGATGAACTACATTTTTGTTACATGTTTATCAAACACATTAATTATTTATTATCAGTTTCAAACACTTTTATTCACACATAACTATTTTAAAATTGATATAGGAACTATGCATAAATATTGTACTTAATTAATTAGAGATACATCAATTTGTACTTTAGTTGCTTAATCAACTATTGTGAGTGGGATTTGGTTTTGGATTAGGACGTCACTTGTATTATTGATGATTAATTTAATAGATAGTGGTTAAAAGAACAGTAGAAGACATAATTATACTACTATGATTACTTCACACTTTGTTAGTTGTAAGATTGAAGAATATAATAAAAATTTATTGGATTTCACATATTCTCACATTGGATGTATCTTATGGGTAGAAAAATTATCACCAACAAATTGTGATAAGGATGTTAAATATTTCTTTAATTTTATCAAATTACGTTATTAAGAGATGATCTAGTCCTAAATTTTATTAAATTTAATATAAATATGTTATTAAGAGATGATCTAGTCCTAAATTTTATTAAATTTAATATAAATATCGAATAAGAAAAATGTTTAGAAAAATATGTAATCGTCCTTGCCGTGTACGTCCATTTTCAAAATGGAAGCTGACGATGAAAGGGGCCATCTTTTTGGTGGGACCTATAGTAGTCATTTTATTCATAGTGATGAACATATATAACTTTTATTTGGGTCCTACTATATTAATTAATTTGTGTACAAATATTGCTTTTACTTCTTTTTTTTTCTTTTTTCATACCTCTTCCTTTTTCTTTTCTTTTTTATTAGAAAAATATTAGTAGATTTTAATCGTTTCATGTTGTTGAAAATCTTAGGATAAGAGTAAGGTTCTTGTATGTTAACATATTTATGAGATCACATTTTATATGTTATTTTATTGTTATTTTAGGTTGAAATTAGTTTTTTTATGAAAAAAATAAATATGCGAGAATTGAAGAATTGAACTGAGAATTAAATTGTAATGACCCGAAAGGTTATTTTTGGAAATTTTGAATATTTGCTTAACTTGAATTAATTAATCGATAGTTTATGGGCTAAAGTGATAATTTATTTAAGACCCTATACTCTTTAGCCTATATTTAATAAAATATGTGGATAAAACCTATCACTTTTAGTACTTAAATAATTCAGAAAAAAAAAAGATAGAGAAACAGAGGAACTGACGGTGGCGGCGACAAGTTACGAACTTCAGGTAAGAACCTCAAAATTGAATTCATTAAACTCTTTAGTCCCATTATGACTTGTATATTCATGAATTTAATGAATGTATTGTAAGTTAGAGGGGAAGGAGTATTAAATTAATATTTATAATTAATTGACTTTCAATTAATGGTGATGCACGTGGGTTTGGGAATTTGGGGTACAAATTTTAGTGGGATATTCACGTGAGGTTGTCAGCAGGTAAGGTTTAAGTTTGCATGAGAAATCACAGTTAGCAAATTAGATGAACTGCATGTTTTCTTAAAATGTTATTAAAAAGTTTGATGAAGTTTAACACGTTGGAAAATTCTTAATGTAATCTTAGTTTTTTTTTGTGTGTGTTTTTTTTTTAGTCAAAAAATTTATTGTATAGTATGAATAAAATTTTGGCATATTGAGATACCTAATTAAATATTAGGTATATTTGATTGTATGATATTATTAATTTTATATAATACTTGGAAATATTAAGATTTAACCCTAGGCTTGAAACTTGGGAAATATCATAATTGAAATGTTAATTGACATCAAAATTTAAGAACTTGATTATAAATTAGGTGAATTCTTAGGTCAAGGTTAAACACATAAAAGTGTGAGTGTTGTTAATTCCGAAACCTTATTGTAAATATATACTTGAATAGATTGCATTGGTTCAGAAGCTCAACGGAAAGGGAAGGCTCAAGTCCAAGAATAATTATTCGATTGACTAAGGCAAGTGGATTTCTAAACCCTTGTTAAGCGTACGAAATTCGTGTATTTCCTTGTGTGATGTTGAGAATGATTTGGAGACTTGTTGCTTAATTGTTGGTGTTGTATTTCTTGTTGCAAATTGTGCTTTGTTATCAAATGGTTATCTCCTCCTTTTCATTTGAGCATGTCATTTGCATTGTATCTGAGACATGGTTGTGGTAAGAGGATGTACTATTTTCGAGGGTCGTATCGCGCGCCGCGATGGATATTATATTCCGAGGGACGTATCGCGCGCCGCGAAGGTTACTATTATCGAGGGTCGTGTCGTGCGCCGCGACAGATGCATGGACAGATATGTCCCTCATGGGTCCCGGACTGAGAGACAGCGGGTGTGTATCGTTAGGGAAGACATGCATCACTATACTTGACATTACATCTCATGGCATTACACATTTGATTATTGATGAACTTGAACACGTGTTTTGTTGATCTTGTGAGTGTTTCTCTGTGAAGCTTGTGACTGTTGAATATTGAGTTGTTATTGAGAATGTGTAAACTGATAGAGTGTGGTTATTGAGTTGTGTGTTTGGTAAACTGTAAACTATTAGACTGTAGCGCGGAGGTTTAGATATGGTGTAAGAAGTGCCCGTATTTTGTTCACTTAACTTGTGTTTAGAGGTTTGCTTGTTGGGTACCGCGTGGTTTGGTACTCACCCCTTGCTTCTACAAATTTTTGTAGGATACGAGCTTGGATCTTCGTGATACCTGTTATTCTTTTCGTTTCCGAGGCATCTTGTGGAGGATTGTGAGGTAGCTGCTTGTCATCTCAGCAAACTTTCCTACTCCAGTTTATGACTTTGTTTTTACTCGAAAGACAACTTCATGTTAGACTTCTATTTTATTTCAATTCTAATATTTACATTAGAGGCTTGTGCACGTGACAACCTGATTTTGGGGATTGGATTAATATGACTTGGTTTCACAATAGGAATTGTTGTTGGATTGTCATTTACTTCCGCACTTTGTTAGATATTTGGTTTTAGGCTGACTTGTCTTGGTGGGATAAGATGAGTGCCATCACACCCATTTTTGGGTCGTGACATAAATGTGAAAGACTAATGGTTGACACTAAATGATCATACAAAAGAAAATATGTGAGAATTAAAGAACTGAATTGATAAGAACGACAATGCGATGATACTAGATTGTATAAAAGAAATAAATATGTGAGAATGTATTTCGATGCGAGAGAAGACACAAAACAAGAGTTAACTTTTGAGGAAGCGTTGCATAAGATTAAACAACCTCAACCCTGAAAAATTATAAATATTACGATACATTTAAGATCATAAATTCTAATGGTAATTCATATAATAGAAGGATGTACTATTGATCAACTAGTAGTACAATATTTGTACTTAAGTTATTCAAAAAAATTACTTCCTCCGTTTTAAAAAGGATGATCTATTTTGATTTAGAACGGAGTTTAACAAAAGAAAGAAGATTTTTTAATTTTATAGTTCTAAATTAAGATTATGTTAAATATATGAAATACTCATTAATCTTGTGATCTTAAATATGACACGTGCAAAATTACGATGCATGAATGAGAGAGGGTAAAATAAAGGGGGTGATGAATAGAACTTCTTTTAATCATTTGGGGCAAAAATGACATTAACAATTATTAGAAATGAAATAATGATGATTGTCTAGACTCTAGAGGTATCAGGCCAAAGAATATTATAGTAGTGGAGGGGTCTTTACAGTAGACCCCCCTAAGTTTTTAGGGACCCATTTTCCACCCCAACCTTATGATGAATACTCCTAAAGTCATCCAACATGATCAAAATTGTAATGAAATCTTACTCTACAACCCAAGATTTGATATGCCTCTTGTGCATTTTCCATGTTATATCTTTAGCATTGCCATTTTTTTAATTAAAAAAAATTACTCTACTTTGATAAATATCTGATATGAAAATTTGAACGTTATAATAACTAAGAATTCAGTTGTTCAGGGTATGACTATTAGAACTTTTATCTTTGTTGAACGGGATTCGATTCTCCATTTTATTAACTCCGTCTTGGTTTTTCCTTTCTCTCCACCTTATATATAATTAAATTTTTTTGAAAAAGAAAAGGTATTCTGTAAACAAGTGGGAAGAAAAAAATCGTGATGAAATGAACGTAAATCACTCGTAACCCTTAATGGGAATGAGAAAATTCTTAGTAAAAAATAATTTTTTATTAATAAATTTTAAGCAATACGAATCTAAATTAGTCGAGCCGATAAATTCTAAGAAAGGAGGTGAGGGGGAGGGGAGGAGGGAAGGAGCCTCATTTTCCCTTTCCTTTTCTTCCTTTTTCTTTTGTTGCTTTCAAGTGTATTTTGCTTTTATAGATGTCTTTATTTACAAAAAAAAAATTATGGAGGCAACTTTTTATTGATATGAGGATACTTTATATCATATTCTAAGTTTGAATATTTCTTCATTACAATGATACAATGTGAGGATTAGTATGAATCCATTATTATCTTATAGTTCAATAGGATCTACAAGTATATGCTATTTTAAAATCAAAAAAGATATTTTATGGTGACATACAAATCTAAAAGATGAAATAAGAAATACTTTTTTAATGATTAATCAACTTTATTGCTTATAATAGACAAAAAAAAAATTACTACAAAATCTATTACGTAAGTGTTAGAGAACTTCTATATTTTTGGTATCAATTATTTTCGATGCAATTTTTTTTTATATTTTTAAGAAATTAATTAAAAGTACATTCAATTAACCAAAGTTAAAACGATCAAAAGAGGTCTATTTAAATATCTTCACCATCAAATTATATATTTAATATATCTCAACTAAAATTCTACCTTTATCGCTACAATTAAATATTAATATCACGTTAAAAAGCATAAGATATGTCTTTCGTACGCATATCTAACATATGTATATAAAACTTCTCATAATTATAAGTTTTTCTTTTTAAAATTTAATATAAATATCCAACAGAAATAAATTTAAAAAACAAAAATGGTGTGAGAATTGCAGTTACCAAGACGAGAGAACATATCAGCATAGAAACCGTTTCCTGTCTTTTAAGTACTGTTACACATTATGTCATGAAACTGTCTCAATAGCTATTTTCATCAAGCAAAACCCCACCCCTTCTAAATTACTCCCACACTCCACTTTTATTCGTTACGTTGAATTTTCCGAAAGTAAATTTGATTAATTTTAAAGTTAAAATTATATTATATTAATTTAATATTTCAAGCAAAAAGTTTAGATATTCAATACTATATGAAAAGTATAATAAATTATAATTATCTACATATTAATATGATGAAAAAATATACCTTAAAATGTTTATCAAAATTTTTATAATTTGACTTAAAAAATAAAAATCATAACAAATTCGAGTGGACGGAGGGAGTATGTTACAATTCCTAATATAACCAAACACAACTGATGTAATTTATTAATTTACCATTTAATAATTAAATTATTACTCTTAAATAGAATTGATTTAAGCACACTATGGAGTACAATAATAATATAATCAGTGAAATTTACTAGTAATATAAAATTTATGCAAACTTTATCATTATTTTGTAAAAATTGAAAAATAAAAAAAAATACTCAACTCGATTGCAACAAATTCAGTTACTAAAGAGAAAGAAATAATAAAGAGAATGTATTGTTGAGTATTGATTATTAGATCCTTCAAAAGGGAATTCAAATTAAAAAGAAAAATAAAATATAGCTACAAAAAAAGTCGATAATTTGTCGCTACGAAAACACATAGCTAATAAATGAAGATTTTTGTTATCGCTGACAATTTCTTTTTGAAATTTCAGAATAATCAACGATTAATACAATCTCTATAACAACATCTATTTTTCGGGTGGACACAATGTGATGAACACTTTATGCGCACTGGGTAACCCTCCTCCCTCTCTACATTATAATAACTTGCAAAACACACAAGACATGTAAACTGCACTAGCCAAGTCCAATACAAGAGAATCAACCTTGGATCAATCTTACTTGCTAACACATTTTATTCTTTAATTATTATTTTTATATATATAATGAACAAGAATGATGTCTTACCTGTATTATTACGTAGATAATTGGCTTATATAGTTCTTTTTTATTATTAGATATACACATGATCAATTAGTGAAGAAATTATACTTAAAGATGAACGTCTCTCAATTTGTTTTTAAGTTTTGATTAATTATAAACGAAAACTTAGACCAGAAGAATATATTGTACCTTTAATTCGGATTTATGCAGAATATGAATATATGATAAGAAAGTGATTGGTCAATTTCAAATATTATTTATTGATTTTATTTATTTATTGCTGTTTTAATTTCATAATGAAAGTATATTTAGAGAATTTTTGGGGATAAGTATTCATCTGTTAAAATCTCCAGCTGCCAAAAGCCTGATAGGGTGGGGTTCCAGAGTTACACTATGGAAAATTGTCTGTTATATTTGTTTTGTTTCATAAAGTGGAGAATTTTTAGATAAAATCAAAAGTTAGTAATTGAGAATTGTAGCTTTCAATTAAAAAGTAATATTTTTTCTTTTTCGTGATCAAATTTGTAACTTGTTCACGTAAATGAGTTCATAATTTAGTGATATCGAAGAAAGTTTCATCACACTTAGGATGCAGTAGAAAAAAGAAATTGAAAAATCGATTTCTATGGATGGAATCAATCAATCCTTAATTAGTGGTGTTTGATTATAGTTTTGAAAATTAAAAATTTCTTTGACAAAAAGTGTTTTTCCCAACTTATTATACATAATAAATTAATAACAATAATCAGATCAGTAAATTTTAATAATGTACGATTAAATTTACCTTCAAAATCGACTTTGCCACACAAGATTTTTTTTCTTCTTTCAATTTTTCACGTATAAGACGTAATAACCAGTTGGGGTCATATCTAACTTAACTTTCACAACTTTAATCCTAGCAAGTTCTCAACCAATTATATATTTTCCCTAATGAATGGTCCCAATATGGATCCTAAAAGCCAACTCTAGTAACTTTAGGATATAGTTCTAAGTATGGCTTTGTTTTTTTTCTTAATTAAAAAATTTAACGTGACTTATAGGTGTGAAGTCACTCCTATAACGAGTGATTAAACTTTCAATACGAAAACTTTCAAATACGAGTCACATTTAATTACACAAGCTTTAATATGAAGTACTTAACAAAAACAAAGTTCATAAGTAATTGATTTGAGTCAAGGGTACGAACACCTTTAAAAGAAGCATTTTATATATCAGAGTGAGACTTCTTCGACACAATCCAAATTTAATCAAACTTTAATATAATTATCAGACACTCAACATCAAATCGAATGAGGAATAAACATAAAGTTCACAACCAATTGATTTGAGCATGAATATGTACATGGATAGAGAGGTTTCAAAAGTTAATTAATGTGAAACTTTTTAATTTGATTCTAATATGAATATCAGATACCCAATCGTGACCATAAAAAAGAATTGCATATCCAATTATTGCCATCCCCAACCCATGCAATACTCTAAGGTTGGGTCCACACAATGTATATGAAACTTAAAAGCTAACTCTAGTAAGCTCTATGATGGGTGATTCAGCAATTTTAGACTTTTCTTAAAAGTAGAATAAATGATGAGCCTAATGAAGCTTTTTATGGACACCCTCTCTCTCTCTTTGATATTACGTATAAGAAATTCCTTATTATTGTAAAATTCAATTAGTTTCAGAAAAATAACAAAATGAAAAAGTTTTGATTGAAAGTCTAGGAATTAATTCTTAACTCAATTATGGAGAAAGTAAATGGAAACAAAGTTCTATATATTGTGATATCAAATTAGTTGGACATATGTGTATAATACGGGCAAAAAATTTTATGTGTTCAAGATTTAATATATAAATATATAAGTAATTTACTTATATACACTTAATGACTATAACTTTCTGTGTACATAATCTATATTATCGATAAAGCATATTTAATTGATTATCTATCAATGTATGCAGTTTCAATATATTTAATCCAATTAAACATAAGAAAATTGAAAAATAATTTTCAAAAATTATTTTTCTTTCGTACTAAACACAAGAGTTAGTCATGTAAGTATGTTTATTACTTATGTCATATGCTTTTTACGAACCTTATGGCCCTATTAGAAGACAAATTTTATAAATTTGTACAATCTATAGAGAATTTCTAATACTTTAGAATTATTATCTTAAATTTTATGTTCAATCAAATTACGAAAACAATGAGTAATATTTTCTTTATTTTAATGGGATCAAGAGTCAGTTACTTAAAAATAAGACATATAAATTATTACGAAATTTAAAAAATTTATTTCATCTAAGTTATATAAGTTAAATTTTAATTACATCACTAGATCTCAAATTTGCTTTTGTATACATCAAATCCCTTTAATTCTGTTCAAGGACTATAATCATTATTATGCTATGCAAGACAATCCAAAAAATTCCTACTATATATCTTTAAGCAAAACGACTAAACAAAAAAGGTACTCTATGAAAACACTATTTAAAATTAACAAAAAGTTTTAAAAAAAATGATTGGGTCCCTCTTAACACATTCACAATTATCAATCTTCTTTTTTTGCCAATTACCTTTTCATTAATTATTTTTCTTTTTCCAAGTGTAGTATATTTTTATATTTTTATATTCATAGATTGTCCCTCCCAAAAAAAAAAAAAACATAAATAAAATAACAGAACAAACAATCTATATATGGACCCCATTTTTCATGCAATGACGAAACATTTCACTCAAAATAAATAAATAAATAAATAAAATAAAAATTTATAAAATTATAATAAATAAATCCACTCTCTTTAGTCTCTATATATAACCACCTTCCTTTACTCATCATCTTCATTCTATACCCTTTCTCCTCCTCTGTTACCACTATCACCATCATCATCAAAAAAAAAAAAAGATCCAAAGTTTTTTAAAATTATTTTAAAAAATTTATCATACGAAAAACATTACGAGTCTACAGTTGTACTTATAACATAACTAGTCTATTTGGAACGAGAAGATTATTTTTCACAACGATGAGGAATTTGGAGGGATCGTCATCGTCTATTGCACCGGTGGGCCCGCTACGGTCACCGTGGCACTCACCGGTGCCGTATTTATTCGGAGGATTAGCAGCTATGTTAGGGCTAATTGCATTTGCTTTACTAATTTTAGCTTGTTCTTATTGGAAACTTAGTGGTAATCTTGAAGAAAATCAAGAAGGTGATCTTGAAGAAGGAAATAATAATAATAATGATAGTAATGGTGGAGATGGTAAAATGGTGGAACCACCAATTCTTGAAGAGAAATTTTTGGTGATTATGGCTGGACAATTAAAGCCAACTTATATTGCTACACCAAGTTTGTCTAGTAGAGCTTCATCTTTTGGAAGCAATAGCGGTTGTACCGCGAGTAGTGAGAGTAGTACGGATAAATCCGAGGCGGAAGAGAAGGAGGAGGAAGGAAATGATGTCTCGGGTTCAAGTCTTGAGAATCACGAAGAAACTCTCGTAGGAGAGAGAGAAAAGGAGGTCTCGAGTTCAACTTCTGAAAATGATATTGTGATTAACGTGACACAAATACGAATTAGTTAACGGAATGAATTTCAGAGTCATATGGTAAGCATGATGAGATTAGGTCCTTTAATTTCAAAGAGAAAGAGAAAAAAAATGTTCTTTTTTTTAACTCTTTTTTTCCCTTATGTGGGAATTTCCGGAAATGTATATATTTTTTGGAGAATGAATTGGGAAAACTTTATATATATTGGTAATTTTAAATAAGGAGATCATACTTTTTGATTTTGGAACATATGCTAGCTATGTTAAAGCTCATTATTCAATGCTTATACACCTTTAGGAGTTAAAATTTATGTGTTAGATGTTTATATCTAGTTATATTTTTGTTAAAGATTAATTAATTTTTAAAGTTAATTATTTAGTTAAATATAAATAGCGAGGGTAAGTATTCATGTTCAATTTCAATAGTAAATTAGAATAATATTTTTCACATAAGTGGTGTGATTCATCCACCTTAAGAATAGTTAGGTAGACAGTAAATTCGATGTGGTCCTCAGACCTGAGATCCCAAATTCTGAAAATGCTTGAATATCATGAAAATCACACCCCACCCCCACCCCCACCCCCCCCCCCCCACACACAACCACCACCACCTTTATTTATTTTTTATTGTATAATTTGAATAGCAAAAAAGCAAAAAATTATTTCTTTCAAAGTTTTATGGGATTTTGTTAGTTCTTGTTTGAACTTTACATTGATCCACCCCTACTATTTATTGATCATATCATGTGTTAAGTATATTTTATCAAACTTCTATAAAAAGTACAATTTTAATTTAAAAAATATTTATAATGTGTCGTAAAATTAATTTCTTTTTTGATAAACTTTTTTTCTTAAATATATATGTATATATCCAAAATAATCTGTCTATTTGGTACAGCTTTAACCAGAGAGTAGTTCAGGAATTCACATGAAAAATCCAGACAGTTATAGCTTTTATCTGAAACTGATTCAAACAACAAGAATTTTCATGCATTAAATTTTTGTACTGTTGTCCTAAGTCACGTGACACTTGAATGAACACGTGTATTCCATTAATACCCACCCCACCCCCTCGCCTCCCCACCCTACCCTCTTTAGAGAGACCAGTGTTACAAATTTGGGGATTCTAATCGATTTACAAGTTAATATACACATATTTATTTAATTATTTAATATAAATATAAAATTTATGAGAAAATTAATAAATTTATTTGAACTCATGAATTTTATCGAGTTTCGCCTCTGCTTCTTCATCTGGGGCGGATCTAAGATGGGGAAGAAGTTTGGGGAGTTATTAAGAAGTTTATATTAATATAAAAGAATTTTTTTGTTGGAAATCTACTAATGAGAAATTTTTTGGTTTCACTACTAAGAAAATATTATTTCTTACCGAAAAATGTTAACTATACAAATATTTAAGTGAATTAGTGAAAAAGAAAAAGAAATTAGTGGTTGTTTCTAATATTTGGATGAAATTTATTTTTCATCAGGTGGTTATCTGATGAGCTGGTTCAATGAGGCTAGAATACTAGGACAGAATAATTATGTTTTGTAACATAAATTTCGCATTAATTTGCGATGAAAAAAACTTATTAGAATGAAACTTGTTCAGGTTTTGTTACTCTCCTTGTTGAGGATTTGATTCCTCTTTGAAATCCCAAGAACCTATAAGTTTCAAAGTTCAGACCCACACTTTTGTTGGGGAAAAAATCTTATTGAAAATGCTAAATTGTCTCTATAAATGAAGCTTACAATTTTCAAAATATAAATCTAATCAAATCACCACATGAATATATGACACTTTGTTTTTTACGGAGTAGTAACTTAGTGTTTCATATGATTAGGGTGAACCTAAATAAAGTTAATAACAAATCAAAAGATTGATTTTGGTTTGTGAAATGGAGATCAAAAATAGGATAATGATACAAGTTTTAATGATGACAATTTTATTTTGTTCTTAGGGAAGTGGTACACAACAACACGCATTGTCTAGTTGAGTGGATGCACTCTATGAATAATACATCCACTTTAATTTGTTGAGTTATATTAAGACTGTACACCATTTTTGTGGAACCATTTAAAATGACTTGTAACCATAATTATCTTTCACATAACTTACAGGGCAATGCACTCCATTTGAATATCATGATTAAGTGACAAAGTCGAATTTTTCATCAAAATAAAATTTATATGTTTATGAGAAATTTGTTTGTGTATATATAATATATTCCATTTTTTTAATGAAGGAATTTGAATAAACTCCCTTTTACTTACCAACTAGATCTATTTCTAATAAAGTTTAGAATATTTCATCTAAGGTCAAATTTATATGTATATAAGAAATTTGTTCATGTATATATTATATATTATAATTTTTTGATAAATCAATTTGAGTAAACTCGTTTTGACTTACTAACCTTGTTCCTATTGATCATGATAAATAGTAAGCGTATTCAGAATTTCGATGACGAGTGTACTTAAATTCAATAACAATAATCTTATAACATTTTCTTGATTTAATTTATTATTAATTCAATTTTTGTACACACCTATCTGAAAGAATTTTACCAGTCAAAATTCTAGAAGGTCAAATCTGAAACCTTAAATCAAAAATTTTTAAAAATACTGTATTTAATTTGTCCTTCCTTCTCGTTATTATAACTTTGGGCGATTGTGTGTAAAAGTTTAAATCTTACAGGAAAGATAAATTAGCTCACCAAATTCATCAATTAAATAATTTCCAAAAACTTAATGTTGTCTCTGTTTCTATTATTTATTTAATTTTAATTTCATATAATTTAAAAATTTAAATACTTTTGAATTTTATAACTTTAAATATATCGTATTAAAAATATTTCAACTAAAAAAATAAATAAACTGAAACAGAAAATATAATTAAAAATGAATAAATAAAAACATGAGAAAGTATCAACCATGAAAAGCCTAAATCACCTCAAAGTGACATAAATTAAAATGTCAATCATGAAAAGAAGCACAAATAATTAAAAAAAGATGCGGCATCATGAAAATGTTGCTTAATTAGTGCAGTACACATCTTCACTGTATATTACGAACAAAAAATAGTGTAATCTTTGTCATATATATATATATATATATATATATATATATATATATATATATATATATATATATATATATATATATATATTAATATACTCAAGTCCTAAACAAGAAAATTGTAAAGCACTTTATTTTTAATTGCTTACATTTATTAGGACAAACTAAAAGTGGACAAGTGTTTGTAAGATACTAATTCAATATATTCTTCTTATTTAAAAGTTTTGATTTTTTTTTTCATCTAATGTCTGATATTTATAATAAGATATGATTAATTTAAATTGCATATTACAAAATATATATTTAATATAGCACTTTCAGTGGGAATTTTTTTCATGTTAAGAAGCTCAAACCCAATCGTTAGCAATATACAAGAAAGGTGCTCGTTCATTTTCTCTCTATTTCCATACTTCTTAATTTCTTGTCTAATTTTACCTTTTATTTATGATTTAAGTTATAGACATTATCAGTATAAAGTATTTTTTATATTATCAATATTATTATTTAAAAGATACTTGAGTGTTTTTCTTTTTTATAAAATATGTGTTTTATAACATCAAGAATAAGATAGGTTACTTGTTTTTTTAATGGGTAAATTTGGACTAACGATATAACCCTTTTATTATCACATTATCTATGTATCTCATATTCTAAATAAATTATGTTATAGCTATCATTTGCGCGACATGATAACTAACGACATATTTAAGGTTCAAAAATTTGAGTTAATTTTTCAAACGGTTATTCATCTTTCTTTTTTTAACCAAAAGTTATCAACCTCATTTCTTTTAATTTAATAATAAAAAGGTCATAAATGATTAATCCCCTTAGGAGGTTCTAGATATATCATATGAACACTACAAATCAACTTTAACTCAATATTTTCAATACAAAGTATAAATATATATATGAAAAATTATTAACATGTTAAAAATAAATATTAATTTTTGAAATCATAATTTCAAAGATTTAGGGTGTGTTTGGTATGAAGGAAAATGTTTTCCATGGAAAATGTTTTCCTAGAAAATGTTTTCATGGAAAACAAGTAGATTTTGGACGTATTTTCCCATGTTTGGTTGGTGAGTAAAAAATATTTTCCGAAAAATGATTTTTAGTGTTTAATTAATGAATGAAAAATGTTTTTGAGGAACATCTTTTATTTTTACTAGAGTATAAAATAATTTATGAAATTGAAAATATTTTTTTTAAAATAATTTTTTTGGGGGGTGGTGGTGGGAGGTGGAGGGGTAGTGGGGTGGGGGCAGGGGGAGGGGATAGGAGTGAAAAAATAAAAATTTGAAGTTGATAGTATTTTTAAAAAAATAAAATTAATTTTTTTGGGGGTTGGGGGGTGGAGGCTGGTAGGGGTGGGTAGGGGGGCTGGCCAGGGGGAGGTAGGAGTTTAAAAATAAAAATTTGAAGTTGAAAATATTTTTAAAAAGCAAAATTAATTTTTTGGAGAGAGGGGTTAAGGGGGAGGGTGGTCAGGGATCGGGTGAAAAAATAAAATTTTGAAATTGAAAATATTTTTTTAAAAAAAAATTGATGTATTTTCAAAAAAAAATGTAATTTGAAATTGGAGGAGAGCTTTGGAAAATGTTTTCTTTAATTTTTTAAGGGAAGTCATTTTCCTTAATTTTGAGGAAAATAAGTTGATTTGGAAAACAGTTTCCAAAACTTTTGCCCCAACCAAACATGAGAAAATTTGAAAACATTTTCCAGAAAATGTTTTCCTTCATACAAAACTCACTCTTAAAGGAAAGGCAGAAATCGTCAAATTAAAATTCTCAAAACAGGTATGAAGTCGCCAAATTTTATAATAGGCATACTACATTATATTGATAAAAATGCTCATTCATTTTTAATCTTCTTTTTTCTATAATTGTCTAATCTTGCCTTTTTCTTTAATCACATCCATGGTTGCCTTTTAAGGTTTCAAAATTATGCTCTTGTTCTTCATATTTATCCTCAGCAAAGCAAATACCTAACACCCAAAAACTTTTTTTGCTTAAAAGTTAGGGAATAATTAAACCCATTATTCTTTACATTTTTTTTTAAACTCCTTAATGGAACATTTCAAAGTTATTCTATATATTAAAAATAAAAGAAACAAAAAAAAACTCTATTTAAGGTATGACATGACATAGAACAACTGGTAAATGCTATGACAAACATGTCAATTTAATATCTTGATCAAATTATTCATTTCACAAAGTGCATGAATCAATTTACTTTATAATTTTTTTAGTAAACATTAGTGCAAAAGAAAAAAGTAATGTTGATCTTTACGTGGTAAATGTATGGATAATCATCTCTTAGTACAATTCAATAGATGGGATAAAAAAAAATACTAATAGAGTTATCTTTTGCATAAATGCATGTCATTTGGACTTCATTTATTGATGTATGAGATTGGAAGAAGATTTGATGCTTTCAAGTGAGAATTCGATTCAGGATTCAAATTGGGAATTGCTAATTTATCAAATACAATTAGCTCTATTTCATAACAGAGGCATATTCAGAGTTTAAAATATAATTATGTGGATAATAGTAATTCATCTTTTACCTTTAAAAAGATTATACAATTCTCTCCTAACTTAAACATGCAGGATGCGGGTTATGATAAGTGGCTTCTTTGCTAGCTACTAGACGACCCATATGGGCTCAATGTTTGAGTTCTTTATCAATAGTTAAATTCATGACACATTTGAAATTATAATAATTTTTTTCATATGTTAATCGATAATTAGTATTGAAAATATTAGATTCAACTAAATCTGATAATACTCTCCATCAGCCTTTGGCCTGAAGACATGATTTATCTTATTATATGCCATAGGTATGACCTTTTTTATAATCGCTAATTAATATACACTTCGATAAACTTCCATATGTAACCACTCTTACCAACAATTTTTACTTTTTTATTGTCAAGTAGTATAGGCTTCTTACCAACAATTTTCACTTTTTTTTATTGTTAAGTAATATAAGCTTCGATAAATTTGTATGGTAAGTGATTCTCACCAACAATATTAGCGACCTCTAACATAGAATATTGTTCTTGATTTAAAGGAAGTGCACTTAACCAACATTTTCATAGCATTAAGTGAGTATGTTCCATTCAAACATTATTTTACAAAACTATCAATGAATCAAAATGAGGGAGAAAGAATATAAAGTAGAACACTATATGGTGTCCAAATGAAACCAAACTATTTTTGAAGTGTGTGCTACAGTATATATGATCCCAATTATATGATTGCATAAGCCATATCTAGTCCACCACTCAACTACATTTAGCCCATATAGAGAATAATATGAGGTCATTTTGCTTATTTTAATTAATGAGAAGTCTTCATCAATTTTATGTTATTAGCACAAACTCCAACTGATTACTACTTATGAACAATTGAAAGTATGATGTGACTGCACTTTTGTGCAAAACAAGAAATGTTCTTGATCTTAATTATGTGGCATAATGGTTTGTATATTCATTTCATATTAAATGGCTGAAAGACAACTAAGAATTTTATTAGCATATACATGGCATTAGGACTTTATCTATCAAGCACTTTAAATAATGAAATTGGAAGAAAATTTGATGCTTTCAAGTGAGAAATAGATTCAGGATTCTTAATAGGAATTGCTAGTTTATCAAATACAAATTAGCTCTATTTCATGACATAAGAGAGAAATCAATCCAAAATTTAAACTTTATAGGTTCAATTTTGAGTTCTTACCACTAAACTCGTGAAATATTGAAAATTATGGATATTTACAATCTGATATTTATTAAAAATTTTAAAATAATCAATAATCTTAGCGATCTCTATGTATCAAATATTGATCTAGATTGAAATAAGTGCATTAACCAAAACATTCATAGCATCAAGTGAATTCCCACTCAAACATATCCACAAAAACTAGCAATTATTGCATTAGGCAGAAAGAATATTAAAAAATAACATTATATGGTGTCCAAATGAAACCAAGATATTTTTTGAAATGTATGCTATGTGTGATACCAATCAAAGTTCATCATTAATTAAAGTTATGGCATAAGCAGTATCAATTTCTCAACTACATTTAGCCCATAGAGAATAATGTGAGGTGATGTTTCTTAATTATTTCAATTAAATGACAAGTCTATCAATTTTTATCTTACTAACACAATCTCCAATTGCATTACCTATGAATAGGTCAACAGCATATTAATGCAACATCCGCTTAGAATCTTGAGGTAGATCAATGTGCTTAATTTCATAGGTCTTGTTGTAGACCAATGAGCTTAATTTCATATTGCTCTCTATTTATCAAATCAATGACTTTGGGGTTTGCAAAAATTGTACCATATCAATGATTGATAGGCCAATGACCTCATCAGTCTAGACATGTGTCATGACTCATGAGCAACAGAGTTACCTAGGAGTCAGGTTACACTCTCATAACTTATCAATCAAATGGACTTAGTTTCTAGGTAAGCCTACAGGTGCAACATTGGTTAGGTCTTTTAAATTTAGTATTTTCAATTTGAACCATATAATTAGGTGTAAAAATTCAATAAAATTAAAAGAAATAATACGAAAAATCATGTAACTTCAAAATTGCAATTGGTTCAATATGAAGAATCTTAAATTTGAATCTACATGGTTTAAATTGAGAATCTGCAAGCTCTAGATTTTTATGGCTTATGATTTCAATTTTTAATTAATATGTTTAATGTTTTAAAAAAAAAATTGGCATAGCTTTATTGGAGAGGATAAAAATAAGACATTTCCTAATGATTATGACAGCCATTTATATTTGTTGGACAAGAGTCATGTCATTTGAATTCAAATGATATTTTTGATGAAGTAAGCCAAGAATATATGGAGAAAGTTTCATGAATAATTCAACTCAAAAAATAATGAAAATAACAAGTCATAAGCTTCATTATTATATGTAATCCATTTGGACAATTTGTGGACAAGATGATCAGATTCAGGATTATTCTTTTTGCAAACGTCAAAAATAATTATGCAGAAACTAGAAAAAGGAATATATCTACATAAAATTATTAACGTGTTTTGTGGACAAAATCAATAGCACATAACCCTAGATAAAGAGGTCTAAAGTCGAGGATTAGGATAGAAGAGTAATAGGTAACCGATTACTTTATGTGATAGATAAGGGGGCTATAGTTCCCTCTTTTCATTTTCTCCTTCTTTAGTGGTATTATTATTTAGTATTCACGTCGTATCTTATTCTTCAACTTTTACTAGTACTACTTGTTGCTTCACTCAGATTTGTTTATGTTGCTACTTTGCTATCATTATTTTCCTTCCAATACCTCTTTGATTACACTTATTTTGACCTGTCTAAATTACTTGAGTTGAAATAGTCTAAAATGTGGGCACAATCCAATCCACTCAATTCTTACTAAGGTTTAGTTTTTGTATTTGCTCTTTTATAATTTTCTTAGTATATCATAAAATTATGTTTTTTTATCATGGTTATACATAACATATCAAAATGAAAAAAATTATCTTTTACAAAAATTAACAAGATTTCTCATTAATCAATTTGAACATATATCAACCCAAGTTTTTATAGGTTGTAATGGACTGGAAGAGGTATCTACAGGCCCAAAACATTTGCTCTGTAAATGCAAGCACTATCCAATTGGATTGGTCTTCATCTATGTAAATTTCAGGCCCAATGTGAAACATCAGATGCATACATGTGAAGTAGTTTTAAAACTCCAAACATTTATGTCTAGTTTTTAAAGTTAATCTTGAAGCTGTTAAACTTGTAAGATTTTATAAATTTTGGCTATGCTTTAGATATAGATCTTGAAATTGATAATATCCTAACCCAAAATTGTGTAGGTAAGCACTTGTAATACCTTTGTTCAAATGGCCATATTCAGTTCTTAAAAACTATTTAATATTTAGTCAATTTTGGCAAATTTTAGACTAAACCTGCTGCTTTTACTTACTAGCTTCGAGTCTAAAGTTGGCTACTGCCATTTCTATAAGTTAAATGGATAATGTGTTGTTTTATAACACATTTATTTATATTAACAGCTTAGTAGTAGAATTTGTTTAAATGATTGTCCACACTCCATAGTCATATGACAATTAAAGAGTAAACTAATAAGACAACTCAGTTGATTGGTTATCTGGTTATTCATCTTGTTGATTAAGTTTGATTCTCCCGGCTTACAATCCCCTCGGCTATTTCCCCTTCCCCTACCCCAGTTTCTTTTTAAAAAAGAAAGAAAAAACTCATGATTGGCATTGGATTGCGAGTTTCATCAAATGGGTTAACCTTGCAATAAGTTTCCACTTATTCGCTCAAAATAGGAGTGTTGTCGCATTTTACGTGTAAGTAAAGGATATTTAGTAATTACATAGTTTCTTAATTTTCATTGTGTATTACTACATGTTTTCTCATTTTTTATATATCATGCTATTTTGCTTCAGAAAAAACCTGGATGTCCCAAAATATAGACTTTAGAGTTTAGAGTGCCAAGTACTCCTCCTTTCTTCCTAAGAGTTTAAATTCCCTACACAATAATCCATATTTTTGGGTCTCAAAGAAAGCTAGTTGATGAAGAATAAAAGTGAGGAGAATCTCACAATTGATTTTCCTATGTTGTACTTAAAATTGGACTATCTTTTTTGGAATTGGATTATGTAGCATTAGCATTAATCTTAATCAAATTAACAAGAAATTGGAAGCTTCGTAGATCATGAACATTTACTTCTTTTTTTGTTTTTCACCCTGTGTTTGGTATCTGCATTAGAGCCCCACTAATTTATATTTGCTCCGTGTAGGTCCCCATTCAAGGTGAGTTCTCCCTACCAAGGATTTTTCATACCCCAAGCTCGAACTTGAGAATTCTAATTAAGAGAAAAGTAGCCTCATCCGCCTGCACCACATCCTTTAGTGGTGTAGATCATGAACATACTTCCTCCCATTTGGACCATCTTTATTGGACTTGGGATGGAACAAAGCACAAATTCGATTTTGATTTGACAAGAAATCGTCCAATTCCTATTTGGTTTGTCAATACTAACTTTTTGAGCTCGTGGAGTGATGGTTGTGATCCCTCCACTCTTAATCCTATGTCTCATGTTTGAGCGCCCTGAGCCCCTGACAATGAAAATATTCTGTATGGAGCATTTTACCCCTCATAGTGAGCCTACTTGACACGAATTTAAATCAGTACTATATATATATATATATATATATATATATATATATATATATATATATATATATATATATATTATAACACATTTTCACAAGCATTGGATGCTACTTGTAACCAGAAATAATTGCTGGTGTAGCAGGAAATTTGCAACAAATAATTTGAATAGCAACAGGTATTTACTTAACACGTCTTGTTGCATCAATTAAAACAGAACAACGTAGTCGAAGACTCACGGGTTTTGATTTGTCAATGTTCATGTCCCGAGCAAATGGTGACAATGTCTGGGATTCTGAGATTGGACCATGGGCGTTTAACGGATCCAGCAGCATAAAGTGGCAATGTGGTGCAGAGAATGCTGGCAAGGAATCAAATGTCAAAGAAACTAGCAGAAGAAATGGATGTATCTAAAAGGCACGTACATAGAAAATGTATGAACTTGCAAAGAACCACATAAGGAACAACAGGGAAGCAATCGACAAATTAATAGATGTGGTGCTAGAAAAAGAGACTTTTTCATGCTTGATCCTCCTTACTCCTCTAGAAAAGCATATGAATTAACACATCTTCTTGTTGCACCAATTCCTATTCTTACTACTCCTCTGACCTTTCTCCCTATAACAATTGATTTGTTTTCTTTTGATGCTCTCTTCAATGAAAAGTAAGTGTTCTTCCCTTGCTTCAAGATTTGTTCTTTTATATATATGCATATATCTTAGTTACAATTGATAAGATGAATTGTAGATGTTCTGTAAACCATGACAACGTTGTAGAAAAATATTGTTAATTATGTATCCAACTGAACTCATACCAAAAGAATTTGACTACCGAAAATGAAAGATCGGATCTTTCTTTCTTTTTGTAATGTCCTGGCACTCATTTCAGTCATGTTGTATACACCAATGTATCAGTTGTAAGATCTTCATTTTGGAGTCTCTTTACTTCTAGCTGGTGGAAGTTCTATGCTTTTCAAGATCTCAAGATTCTCTTCATCTTAAGGTTAGAATTAATAGATTTTGTCCAACTTGGACAGAGAGATTTTTTGTATGGTAAAAGATATGTACCTTGCGAAAAGAAAGAATTTGTTGTCACTAATAGCATTCGGGGCACTTGTGTTGCTTGTTCATTGCCACTATTGGCATCAGGAACCTAGTAAATAACAACACATAGATAACATAATTTCGTTATAAAGCTAAACTTTAAGAAGGAAAAAGTTAAACATATTTCATTGTTTTGAGGCCAACATGATGTGGTAGGAGCATATTTACACGACTTATCTCATCCATGATAATTCTAAAACGAAGGGCTGAAAGTTTTAGAGAGTACAAAATCTGACTATACATGACAATACAAGTTCAAGGAGATGAAATATTTATAGAATCAACAGATTAACTGTAAACACAACAAGAAGTATTTAAAAAAAAATGAGAATTCAACTCAACTTAACTAGGAAGGAAGAAAAAACAGGTTTGAAACATAAATCAGTACACAAGTACTAAAATTCAGCTGCTGCAATTTGCTACTGTCAATTACTCTAATCAAGAGAAGTGAACAAAATAAGAACGACCAAGTATATTAGATCAGAATTAATATACAGGTAATAGTACACAGCCCCAGAACTTTAATACAACAAAAAAAAAGAAAAAAAAAGACACCAATGTACTCCGATAAGTGGGGTCTGCGGTGGTAGAGTGTATGTAGACCTTACCCCTACCTCGAGGAGGTAGTGCTCGGCTTGAGTAACGAAAAAATACCGAAGTAAAGAGGACATAGAAAGTAATAGGGAAAACAAATCGTCGCATTCAAAAGAGAGGCAATAACAATAACCAGCCAATGAGATAACTGAAGCACAGTAAATAACGAGGAGGAATAAAGGTTATAAGCCGCGAATATATGTTGAGTACAGTGTTGGAAATTCTGAAAAGAGTTGAGCTCTTCTATAACTGCCTGAACTTAGAATTTCTGCCCAATTAATTTGATTTTAATGGCAACTAACAAGGTCCTTCACTCCAACAGAACTTCTTGCCTCTCATTGGATACATTGGTCATAACACAGCTTTTAAATAGCTCACTAAAAGGGAACATAATACATGACAAAACATAGTAACAAGGCATAAACATATCAGACTATTCCATCTCAGGCTAATTTTATTATTTAAATTAAAAGCTGTAACAATGACAGAATACTAACATGTTTAATAGCTCCAAAGATGTTGTTTTGAACAATAAAAGCTAAGTCATGTAAGATGCTGAGTTACTATCCTTTATAGTACCAAAGCAATAACAACAACAAACCCAATGTAATCCCACAAATGGAATATGGAGTGGGTGGTGTGAACACAAACCTTACCCCTACCCTGTGAGGATAGAAAGGTGGTTTCTGAAAGATTCTCGACTCAAAAAAAAGGCATAACAAATCGAAGCAAAGGAAACAACTGGTCATAATAAAGTAGTGAATAAGGGGACAAGCTTACCACTCTCCAAAATAGTCGCAATTTATTTTTTTACACTTGCAATAAAGTGTAATAATACAAAGTACCCCAAGTGTTTTACTAATATTCAGGGAATACTAGTATAGATCCAAAAACTTGAGTAAATGAACATGAAGAAATATGCAACAAACAGTGAAAGCAAACTCATGTTTTACTAATGATTCATTCTTGCGGTACAAGTGGAAAGACTATTCATGCTTTCATACATGGAGTCCTAGCCTCATAATAGTTTAATACAACTTCTACTATAATATACCAACATGAAATTGGCATCCAAACACAATCCTACAAGGACAACACTAAGACATTTAGCTTAAGCAGGTGATGGCAAATCTTTGGAGCCTACGAGCTGTGTATACTTTTCGAGTTGTTGTACATCACGTGACAACTCTCTAACAGAACAAGCTCATTTGCAGGAATATTGTTTCTCCATTGACATTGACAAAATTCTTCTAAATAAAACAGTGAACACTTATTTGACTATCAAAGTTCACAAATCAAAAAATCAACGAAGCGACATAATTCACCTGACATTCAATAGGAGAACATACGAAATCCCAAACAAAATCAGTTTAAAAAATAGAATCAATTTTACAATCAGATGACAGGTCTTCGAACTCTCACTGTTAATACAATACTTCTTACCTAACATCCACAGTAATTTGCTCAATCCGCATAAGATCCACAATAATCAAATCAACTTACTTAATTCAAATACATATAATCGATATCCACAGAAGTACAAAAACTCACATGATATTCAATAGAAAATATACAAACTTCCAAACAAAATCAGTTTACTGATCATCTAGAGCTAATAGAACTCTCACTTTCAATACAATATTGAATTACCTTCTATTGAGAGAACTAACAGAACTCTCACGGTTAATTTCAATCCGCGTGAGATCTACAACAATCGAATCAATTTTTTCAATACACAAGTCTCTCTTTTAAGAGTAGTAATATCACATTACGGATGAACACATAAATTTACATGATATTCAACAGGAGAATACCAAATCATGAATAGCGAAGGGATTTTCAGTTTCTTACCTCTAATTTTTGACATATCTTAGCTACTGATGATGATGAATGATGAATCGAATGAAAATTTCTGAATGTTGATTACAGATTTTTGAGCTGAACTTACAGAAGCTATGGCGATTATGGATTTTGAAATACCCTGACAGAGAGAAGAGAGCGATAGAGAAAGAGATCGTCAATTTGAATTGGCGGGATTTTTATAGAGAAGTGAAATAATGGGAGGGAAGATGAATTGTATCGGTGTTAAAAAGGGGCGGGTCGGTTCACGAAATATTCACCCGGTTGTTTCGTGGTCCAAGTTGGTTACCGGGTTCGGGCTCAGGTTTTCAATTGGGCTGGGTTTATCCGATTCCATCTCATATCAACCAAATTTAATTTAATTTTAATTTTTCAAACGTATTTAATACTTGTATTAAAATTAATTGATTGTTAAAACTACGTAAGTCCAACTAGAGTCAGTCCCAGTGTTTTAAAAGACTCTTTCGGGACTCGCCCTAGGACGGGGCTCTAGCAAAACGCCTCGAGACTCAAGTGTGGGACTTTATTTTACAAGACTTACGTCCTAAGCACGCCCAACGCTCACAGATATAACAAAAATTATGTGTTAAAATCTTTAAGTAACATTGTTGACCCTCACAACTCTTGAATAAATGAATGATACGTAACTTTTTAATCTATTAAGATAACAAGATTGAGAGTAACTCAAACAACAAATGTAGTATCACATATCTACTATTTGGTAATACTATGAATATAATTATACATTACGTAACATTTCTCTTAAAAATATATAGCGGAATTTTACTTTTTCACTTATCATTGGTTTTCTGATTTTGCCATATGTATCAAAATTATCATATTTTATTTAACTACAGTATGGTATACATATTCTTTTTAGAAATAATGATTCTTTTATTATTAAAAAAATTAAGATATTAGATTAGTTATACTTGTATAGTCATGTTTTATTATTATTGGTGTAATAATATTTCTCAAAAAGTAATTATATCACTTTTTTCGTTATTATAGATTATCAATACTTATTAATCATAATATAATTTCTGTATATTATAGTTTTTTCATAAAGAATTAGTTGTGAAATCATTGAAAGGAATTTAATTAGTAATAAAACTATAAAATTGAATATACATGAGACTGCGCCCCGTAGATTCATGGGACTTACGCACCGTGTCTCGGAGCTTAGGTTTCGCCCCTTACGGTATAAAACGTCTCGCTTCACATTCCGCCTTTTAAAACACTGATCAGTCCAATTGTGAACTTTCATGTTTGTCAGCTACAAAAGTCGGTAAATAACTATAATTCTTTTTAAAATCAAAGAGTCGATAATTTTGTATGCTTAGACCATCTTTTCTCAAAACCTTTATAATATAAAAATTGATCGTAACTTATGATTGAAATATTTGAAAACTATTATTTTATAAAAATAAGAATCTTGTGACTCGCGCAACTAAATTTACTAGTATATCAAAATGGTCAAAGCTAAGTGGTTGTTCCAAGTTTTTAGCTTCTCTTTGAATAAAAAAATGTTTAGTGAAAAGAATTTTAGTTCAAAAATTCATTTCTAGCAATTTTTCTTAAGTTTGGGAAGTCAATAGCACCCACTTAAAAAAAAATTATCGAGAAAATAATAAGTTCAATTGATATATTAAAGAAATACGTATATTGAATACCAATTTCTATTTATTTTAATATCACCAAGTAATAGAGGTAATAATTTTATACATTAGCAAATTGACAGCACTCTATGAGAAAATATTTATAAAAAAACTAAATATTTTTATAAAATTAGCAAATTGTATATCCTGTATGTATATACACACAATCATTAGTATCTCATAATCAATGTATAAAACGTTTGAACTACGCGATTTATGAACAACTTTAGCAAACACTATTTAAAGCTTGTTTGGGTAGAATTAACTTCTTCTTTTTTTCTTTTCAATTTTTTTATTATTTAACTTTAAAATAAATATTTAAATAATTTTATTTTTATTTTGTTAAAATTACTTAAAATATCTTAAGTAAATCAATCCACACAGGCTCTTACGTATTGTATTTCTGAAATATAATTTACAAGTTGCAATGAAATTTACACGTGAAAACGAAATAATCAAGAGTATATTTGGTAGAAATATTATAGAAAATAATGCATGTATTAAATTTGTATATTACTATTTCCTCTTTAATACATATTTTTTATGGGCGACTTTCACATATAGAAAATACAAAACTCATATTTGTATGTTATAGATTGCGCTTCATAGCAAACACATATATGTATAATTCGCTATACATATACAATTGAATCGAATTGTATAAAATGAGAAAGAGAGAAATTATTTACAATTTGAATTTGATAGAGAAAGGCAAAAGAGACTTGGGCGGGAAAATATTTTTAAATTATAAGTGTATATGACGATTATATACAATTTGAATTTGTATAAAATGAGAAAAAAAGGAAGGCAAAAGAGACTTGGTTGGAAATATACAATTGAATCAAATTGTATAAAACGAGAAAGAGATAAACTATATACAATTTGAATTTCTATAAAACGAGAAAGAGAGAAAGACAAAAGAAACTGGACAGGGGAGTATTTTTATTGTATAATTATAAGTGTATAGGACGAAAATATATATATATTTGCATTTGTATATACAATTTTCTCTCGCTTTACACAAACATAAACGCAATTTATTCATTTCGTTTCTGTTTGTATAAGCGAGAGGCGCGAGGATGGTGAGCGAGATTAGGGAGAGTGGCGAGCGAGATCTGGGAGAGAGGAGAGTGGAGAACAAAATATATGTATTTATACATTTTTCTCGCTTTATACAAATAGAAACGATAAATTCTTTTTAAAATCAACGTTCTTAAAATCAAAGAGTCGACAATTTTGTATGCTTAGACCATCTTTTCTCAAAAAAAAATTTAATATAAAAATTAATCTCTAGATACTAACTTATAATTGAAATATTGAAAACTATCATTTTATAAAAATATGTAAGAATTTTGTGACTCACGCGGCTAAATCTACTCGTATATCAAAACGATCAAGCTAAGTGGTTGTTCCAAGTTTTTAGCCTCTCTTTGAATAAATTGTTTAGTGAAAAAGAATTTTACTTTAAAAAGTCATTTCTAGAAATGAATACAATTTTTCTCAAGTTTGGGAAGTCCATACCACACACTTAAAAAAAAATTCAAAAAAAAAAAAAATCTTCAAAAAAAAAAAACAAACTTTTCTTTAAAAAAAAATAAGTTCAATTGATATTATAGAAGTACGTATATTGAATGTGAATTTCTATTATTTTTTCAAATTACCAAGTAATAGAGATAATTATTTACACTAGCAAATTGATAACACATTATAGGAAAATATTTTTTTTTTAAGTAATAGAAATTACTCAAACTGTAAATAAATTAATACAGCTGTTAAATTTACTAAACATGCATACATATACATACATTCATTAGTATCTCAAAAACAATGAATAAAACGCGTTTGATGATTTCCATTTATGAACAACTTTAGCAAACACGATCTAAAGCTTGTTTGTGTTTTCTTTCAGATTTTTATTATTTAACTTTAAAATAAGTATTTGAATTTATTTATTTTTTTGTAAAAAAAACTATTAAACTACTTGAGATATCTAAAATAAATCAATCTACACACGCTCTTACGTATTATGTTTCTGAAATATAATTTACGTGTTTCGATGAGATTTACACGTGAAAATGGAATAATCAAGAGTGCATTTGATAAAAGATATTAGAAAATAATGCATGTATTAAATTTGTACATTACTATTTTCTTATTTAATACATATTTTCAATCTATGTATAACTAATATTGATATAAAATTCTAAGTTGAGTGATTTTAATTTATTAATACAAAATAAAATTCAATGACTTTGTTAGATAAATTTTCAAAGTTGAGTGACATCTTGAAATATCAACTCTAAATAGAGATATCGTTCACCATTTATATAACACTGTAAAAATTAAATTATAAAATTAGTTACTAATGATCAAATAGATTGTCGTAAATGACAAAATTAACTGATTTTGGACAAAAGAATCAAAAGAAAAAAACAGCATAAATCATTTCATCAGATTTGTCACAAAGTCATAACATGTCTGAGATATCAATAACATTGTTAGAAAATAAACAATATATACTACGACAAAAATATCATTAGCGATAATTATTTTTTACTTGTCATTAAATATATATTTTTTTTTATAGCAATTAGCACTTTTTATATATGTGCCTAAAGCCTTTAGTGATATTAGTTCTAATGATACTTAATTAATACCGATAAAGACTTTAACTCTCTTTATTACTATCAATATTTATTACGCTAAAAATTATTTTTGTTATAGTGATAGGGTATCTACTAGGTATCTTTGATACAAATGAAAATGCTTTCCTCTTGACATACATGAATTTCTTACTTAATTTATTGTATTCGATACGTAAAAAAAAATCTAAAATTATTTATGTATAATTTAGATGAATATAATCAAAGGAATAACTATGAAATACGTGTGTGGGGTGGTGGGGATCAGTGCTACGTGTTTGGATGGAGATGAAGACGAGGTGTGTTAGAAAATAAGGAGGCACAATCCATTAGGGAAGTTTTTTGTAGTATTCATTTTCAATGTGATAGAACTAATTAAACATTTATTACTCTCTCTGTTCAGAAATATTTGTCATGTTGTGCTTATTGAAAGTCAATTTAATTAATTTTCAAAGGTAAATTAGATTACTTTAATTTGATATTTCAAACAAAAAAGTTAGATATTCTAAAACTATATGAAAAGTACTATAAATTACAATTTTCTCATATTAGTATGATGAAAAAATGAATCTTAAAATGTTAGTCAAAGTTTTTATGATTTGACTAAAAATAGAAATCATGACAAACAATACCGGACGGAGAGAGTATGAAAATATAGTAATATCGTACATAAAGCATCATTTCATCTTAAAAGGTCTAATGCAGATAATCTATCTTAATTTTGTCATTAACGACGATTCCTATAATTCAAATATATATTTGATTTATAAATCATAAAAAGACTAACTTTAATATACTCATACGTAATAGGCACTAAAGCTCTTGCATATACAGAAAAATAACAATTTTGGGGGTAATCGACTAATTTATTTTTATTTGATTCTAAGAAAGAAGAGTTTCAAATGAATATTTTAATTACTTATTTAATTTTCTATTGGAACCTCCTAATACTACAAATTTGGTGATTAGTCAAATATTGTTTGCTTGTAAGATTAAAATTGAGATCCACTTGGCTCTTGGAACGAAATGGCACCATAACATCTACTTTCATACTGAAAAAAATAATAATTTAAAAGTTCATGATTTTGAAAAAGTCAATTTTTAATGGGCTTTTTAATTAAACTTTTAAATTAAATATTTGACATATATACATATATTAGTTTCATAAATTAAGCCGGCAGAGGACGGCAGTAGTGTTAGCCTATCCAAATGACAAATTACTAAATTGTCATTTTTTTCAGGTTTAAAAAGGAGTCCACCAAATTAAAATTTATCAATTGAACTTAGTTTAATTTATATGAATTAGAAGCTAATGGGATCATCTTTCAGTTGCTGTGGTGATGAAAAAGTTGATGAAGGGTATGTGCACTAACAAAAAACTTTTATTCGAGATTTTAAATTTTAAAATACGATTTATCATGTTTATATATATATTTTATATTTTTTTAGATATACATAATTAGAGCGAAGATTATTATGTGTCATTCTAAGAAGGATATGTTTTCTTGGTGTCACTGAAACTCTAGGATCATACACTTATCGAGAAAAATTATAGCTCATAGAAAGAATATAACTTTATCTAATAATTAAGCCTGTCATGTATTTCAACTAGAAAAATCATACACATGTAAATTAATTGGGATTTTTGTAGGCAAAACAATGAATTGGTTGGTGAAAATTCTTGGAGAATATTCACATACAAGGAGTTATATGCAGCAACAAATGGTTTCAGTGAAAATTACAAGCTTGGAGAAGGTGGATTTGGAAGTGTCTATTGGGGTAAAACCTCTGATGGTCTTCAGGTAATACAATTAATATAAGAGTTTTAGTTTTTCGTTTGATGTTCGCTATTCATTCTGAGGTTTCGATTCATTAATCTGGATCTGTATTACGTAAGGTCCATTAAGGATAAAATACTTCATACCATAATTTTTTTTATTTATAATACTTGAATCAGAGATTTCTAATTAAGAATAGAGCGATCTTATCATAGACGTGGTGCTTCTTAGTTTAAATTTGGTAGTTTTTCTCTCAAGAATTTTAAATGAAATACCTTCACTATTATCATTTTGGAATGGTAGAAGATACAATATAGAAAAGTAGTTTCAAAAATATCTAGCTTATCCCTTCGACGAGTCCTATAAAACGTGAATATAGACTAGTCAATTTAGAGTCTGATTGGATTGACTTAAAAGTTAGTAAAAAATACTATCAAGTATCAAGTCATTTTTAGCTTTTGAGAGTGTTTGATAACGTTAAAAATAACTTAAAATAAGCTTTAAATGACATTTAAAAATTAAAAATCAAAAGTAGGACTCTCCTATTTTTTTATTTTTAACTTAAAAGTCATTAAAATTTGACTCTTTATTTTTATTTTCTTGACCTAAAATCTACTTTATTTCGCCTATCCAAATGGGCTCTTAGTTGTTATACTAAAAAGAATTTAACATATCAACAATTTTCTTTTTTAAAGAAAAATCATTTCCCATTTGAACCTGAGAAATCATAATGATAGGAAGCCCATAGAACAATGATAAAAGTTGTCTCAGTATGACTTATAAGTCACGACTGTTAGAGTCCTGTTATACATGAATGTGAATGATTCGTGCACCAGACTGTCTTTTATATCAAAAGGTAATTTGGTGTGCTAAATTCTTATTATGCGATCGATCTGGTGACCGATCGAACCATATATTTTACCTTGCGTTTCTACCAGAGGTTAGATTAAGTTACACTTTGGAATTGCAGATTGCAGTAAAGAAACTAAAGTCAATGAATTCAAAAGCAGAAATGGAATTTGCTGTGGAAGTTGAAGTTCTTGGAAGAGTTAGGCACAAGAATCTGTTAGGTCTTAGAGGTTATTGTGCTGGAAATGAACAAAGACTTATTGTGTATGATTACATGCCAAATTTGAGTTTACTCTCACATTTACATGGTCATTTATCAAGAGAAGTTCAATTGGATTGGAAAAAAAGAATGAAAATTGCTATTGGCTCTGCTGAAGGCCTCTTGTAAGTTTCTTTACTTACTCCTTTTCAATATCTTATATCACTTTATATGGGGGAAATGCACAGATATCTCTAGACTTGATCGAAATTTCAGAGATATATCTTAACTAAACTAAAGTCTTATTATCCATAATTTATTTTTTTTTGTAATTTTGTGCACCTTTTTGGCTTATGTGTCATCCAAATATCTCTCACACGCCTCAATTGTGTGGAGTCACATAATGTGGCACGTAAGACAAAAGGTGTATAAAATTACAAAAAAAATAAGTTCAGGGGAGTAACAGAACCTTATTTAGTTAAGGTATGTTTCTGAGATTTCGATCATATAGTCTAGGAGGATACTTGTGGATTTTTCGTTTTATAAGGGAATTAGCAGACATACAGCTTCTGTTGTTAAAAATCGAGAAATGACATATTTGTTGTTCAGTTTGTCTCAAAAAAAAAAAAATAGAATATACTTTCTTATTTAGAAATTTTTTATGTTATATACATTCTACACTGTTTATGTAAATAAGTTTATACTATCACTTATTGCCTTGTTACAGTAAGGTAATTTGACTTAATTTTTTTAAGAAATACAAATCTCATTTTCGAAGGAGACTTACGTGTATCATTTGGATGACCTGATAGTGTAAAAGTAGTTTAAATTAATGGTCTAAAATACAATAATACTTCCATTTTATTTTGTTTAAGATGAATTATAGACAACCAAGTGTTTACGACTTATTTTAGACAACTATATCAAAATTCTATTTTTTTCTTTCTAAAACTCCATGCTAGTAAATATTGTTATATAATTGGGATAGAAGGAGTAATATTTTCTATAGAATTTTTATTTGTTATGATTACCTTACAAGTGATTCGATTATGCAAATTTTTTTTACATCATCAGTGTATAAAACTTAAAAACCTCTAATTCAAAATAATCATAACATATACTCACATATATATGTGTTTTTTTTTGGCTATATACATAGGTATTTGCATCATGAGGTTTCACCCCATATAATTCATAGAGACATCAAAGCTAGCAATGTGTTACTTGACTCAAATTTTGAGCCACTTGTTGCTGATTTTGGCTTTGCAAAATTAATTCCAGAAGGTGTTAGTCACATGACGACACGTGTCAAAGGAACATTGGGTTATTTAGCACCAGAATATGCTATGTGGGGTAAAGTCTCTGAAAGTTGTGATGTCTATAGCTTTGGAGTTCTTCTACTTGAACTAATTACTGGTAGAAAACCAATTGAAAAACTTCCAAATGGTGTTAAAAGGACAATAACAGAGTGGATGGAACCAATGATAGCAAAAGAAAGATTTAAGGATCTTGTTGATCCTAGGTTAAAGGGGAATTTTGATGAAATTCAATTGAAACAATCGATTCGTGTAGCTGCATTGTGTGTTCAGAGTGAGCCTGATAAACGTCCAACGATGAAAGAAGTTGTGTGTATTTTGAAAGGGGAAGAAGTGAATAATGTTGTGAAGGCAAATCATGAGAATTTGAGGATTCAAAGTGTTAGGTATGGAGATGATTTATTGTCTTTGGATCAAACTAGTGATCAAGAAGATAATGAAAGTAGTAGTGATCAAGGAAATGAAAGTAGTGTTTATGGTGTATTTGGTGTTATGGAAATGAAAAAGATGCAAGATCCTTACAAGCGTTTTGGAGATAAATAATGTTTGAGGTGTACGTAAGCTGACCTGAACAGTATCGTTATTGAATAATTACAATGTTTTGGTTTGAATTTGTAATGATATTGTAATGCACAATGTCAAGGAATTGAGCTATTGGCTTTTTGTAAGGTTTTTATTTGTAATGTTTTAATGTATTCTTTTATTTTATGTTAGAGAATGGAACTCTAAGAATGTTACTTCAACATAAATGTATCCTAAATTTATTCATTTTGTTCTATTTATCGACTATCTCATCATAACCCTTGTTGATGACGATGTCATTTACTTGAGACAAAACAAAAACAACAAAAAAAAAAGTGTGTTCAATCGAACCCATAATCTTAAATACAAATATGTATGTGAGAAAAACATAAAATTTCAATAAAGACAGATTCTGAATCTAAAGTTATCATAAAAAGTTTAATGTTAAAAATCTAAATCACCACAAAGAATTATAGTGCATCAGATTGGATCGACCTTAATCACCAGACTTTTTTTTGAATCTTTATAATGAAAAAAAAATATAACAGAAAGCATTTCTACTTTGATGGGTCTTACGTGATACATTTACCAAAATTAATTGACACAATAAGATAAGTCCATTTTTATTAATATTTCTTTGTAAAAGAATAAATTAATTTATAAACTTCATGATTATATTACTTTTAGAAATTAGAAAGGGATGAACATAGCTAAAAGATAGTCGTACGTACAATTCATTAATTAAAGATCTCAAATTCATGTTTGAAATAAAATCACCTTGATAAACTGTCCCTTAAAATTAAACTTTATTAAACGAATCTAAATTAATTATGTCCAAAACTGATACTTACATCTGGCGGAGAAACTAAAAAAAAAAGAGTATTGCACTCTTACAAGTTAAATATTTAATTTATTGCTAAAAGACCACGAGGTTATTTTGGTACTTTTTAATTTTAATAATAATAATAATAATAATAATTATAATAATATAATTATAATAATAATAATAATAATAATAATAATAATAATTATAATAATATAATTATTATAATAATAATAATAATTATAATTATAATAATATAATTATTATAATAATAATAATAATTATTATTATTATTATTATTATTATTATTATTATAATAATAATAATTATTATTATAATAATATAATTATAATAATAATAATAATAATTATTATTATTATTATTATTATTAGAAATAATGCACAAGTACCCCTCAACCTATGCTCGAAATCTCAAAGACATACTTATACTATACTAAGGTCCTATTTCCCCCTGAACTTATTTTTAAAATAATTTTCTGCCCCTTTTCGGCCTACGTGACACTATCTTGTGAGTCCAATGATGGTTCACTTTTTTTTTTCAAACTAGTGTCACGTAGACTCAAAAGGGGTAGAAAACTACTTATAAAATAAGTTCAGGGGATTAATAGGACCTTCGTATAGTATAAGTGTGTCTCTGAGATTTTAAACATAGATTGAGGGGATACTTGGGCATTATCTCTTATTATTATTATTATTATTATTATTATTATTATTATTATTATTCGATGAACTTGACACCCTAAATTCTTTTCCTCGAGATAATTTGTATCATAGAACCTTCAATTTATTTCCTTCATATTTATTACTGCACGTTTCTTAGTTTTAAATAATTAAGAATTCAGCCTACTTAAATCACATAATTTGGAAATGAATTTTAGTGAAAGAATTGTTCATTTGCCTAATTTCATGAGGTTAGTTATTATTCGTCCTTCTCCACCCCACCCATCTCGATATGAATCGAAAAAATAGCTCGACTTCAGAATGATAAATATCTAAATACTTTTCGTGTATGAAGAATTTGTTGTCTAATAGGCTTTCTTAATCATTTGGATGTTTCATTTCTCTCTAATATTAGATATATTCCTGACGACATATGTAAAATTTATATCTTTGTCAAAACTATTTATGATATTTTTTTATCGAAAAAAATTAAAATTTTTTAATGAAAATGTCTGTTGGAGAAACATATATTTTTATTAATATATATGAATGTATGGATTATATTAGTCTTTTTGTTTATATTTTTGAAGAATTTTATTATACATCTCCTTTTGAATTTCATAATAATTTTGTAGTAATTTACATAGTAAAGTGAATATTGATTTGAAGTAAAGTCTCTTCCATACCCATAATAATTGGAAAAAATGCTAATGATTATACAGTTAGCTGCATGTTTCAAACTGCCATTTATGCAATTACATAATAATAATAATCATCATCATTATCATCATTGTTTTCTAGTTATTAGTTTGTTAATTTTTTTAATTTTCTCTTGGTGAGGAATGATATTATTGTTGTTACCACATATAATTATTTACTTAAGTGGTGTTAGGTCAAAATTGTACTTTAGTTTGCATGACTCTATGATGAGCCAACCTTAGAGGATTATTATTTACTGTGAGATGAATAGATTGTTTCTTTTTAATATTTAATCAAGTATTTCATGTTTGGGCTTTATATATATTATGTGAATTATTAATTTATTAAGATAACAAAGTGATAAATATCAAACGTCAAATGAAGTAAAGGCAACACTAAAAAGATCCCACCCTTTAGGATTGTGCATAATAATGACATTTTTAATCAGAATTTTCAAAATTAAAATATATTTTTTTAAAAAAAATTTAAATTTAATTAATCGAAACTTCTACGCATCGAATAATATATACTTAATGACACCTAAGAAGCACATGTCAGTCTTTGAAATAATCTTTTTTTTTTTTATAATTCCATGGATGTAGGGATAGTTTATTAGTTTGGCAATGTGGACAAGTAATGATAAGTTGATATATTATTATTTTCTTTGCATCCAATTATCCCTTATCTTTGGGCCATTCTCTCATATAATTAGTAGCCACAAAAACTATTATGTTTCCTCATTTGCTTTTTTTTTCCTTTCTTCTGATATTCACTGATTCACTAATCAATCAATTTATATGAGGTCATTATATTCTAAATCATCACCATCCATATTATTTTTAGGCGATTCAATTATTGTAAAAGCTTTTTTTAATATTATCAGGATATAAAAGTTGAATTTTATTCAATATGATAAATGAGATGTATTATTACTATCGTGCTCGATCGTTGAATCATAATTTTTCATTAGTCATTATCGATCAAAATATTGATCGCGATGTTTATTCCAACAAAAGTTGACTCGTCAATAGAAACATTCACAGTGTCTTTTCATCGGAAATGTGCATATTTTTATGACATTCTGATAATAATATCTCGCATTATTTTAAGTAGAGTCTCGACTACCGTCCCACCACCTAGGAATGTTCCCTTTCCATGAGGGCAAGGCAAATAAGAGTAAAAAGAATGACTTCATTTGAGTGGCACATAACTTTACCTACCAAACAATATAACAAGTCATGTACAAAACTTATGCCACAAGAGAAATCAAATGCAAAAAAAAAAAAAAAAAAAAAACCTTTACCTTTGCTAAATCCAAAAGTTACATTATACTTTTTTTTATCCTATGCTTCTTATGAAAGAATAATTGAATGAACTAAGGTGGTCACACTATACACCCCACCCCCACTCCAACCACAAGTCCTAATAAATACCACTAATCATTTAAATATCTCTTACTCAAGTTTTCTGCAATTCTATGTGTTCATCAACAAAAAATATAGTGAAGAAGTGATTTAAAAAAAAAAACATTTTTTGGGGGAAAAAATGGATTTTTCAAGTACTACTAATTATAAGCCATCAAAAATTCTTGTGGGAATTTCTTTGGATGTTGAAGAAAGTAAAGAACTTATTTCTTGGGCAATTAGAGTTTTAGCCAATCCTAATGATACCATTATAGCACAACATATTGTTGGTAAGTTTAATATTTTCCTTTCAACTATAGCCACAATTTTTTTAATTTTTTTTTTTGTATTGTGTAATATGTCGAGTCCAGAGCCTAAAGGGTACAAAATATTAACAAAAATTTTAAAACGGTATATAAAATTTTATATTAACCAAAACGGCAAAATCGCTGGAACAGCAGCGATTTACTCCACCGAAAAAAGCAAAATCGCTGCTACTGCAACGATTTTGCAAAATGTGATTTCTTTTTAAAAAGAATTCAAATCGCTACCTAGACAGCGATTTTCAATTTTTATTTTTTTTATTTTTTTTGGAAATCATTGCCTAGACAACAATTTTATTATAGCCACAATTTGTTTTAAATTTTTTTTTTTTATTGTGTGATATGTCTCACTTTGGGAAATTAGAGTTTTAGCTAATCCGAAGTATACATACAATTATAGAACTACCATTTTTGGTATGTTTATTTTTTACTTTCAATTATAACCACAATTTTTATTTTGTGATATTTTCTTGTTTTTCCCCCCCTTAAGTGTGACAATGACCCTTGGAGAATGACACGTGTGACTTTTATTGAAATAATTTTATTATTAAACCAATCAAAAAGAAGATAAGAAAGACAAAAAATAATAAGAAGAAATAGTAGGGGTCTTGATTTTTATACATCTCTTTGTGGAATATTTTCAACACTCTCATATGTAACATTAGAAGTTAGCACAATACAAGTTCTTCAAAGTTAGAAAAATACAAGTTCTTTTTTTTTTAAATGATTTTCGTAAAAATGTAGCTTTTTAATCCTTGAATTTGTATAAGATATATTGATTTTTATTTTTTTGTCATTGATGAAACAGTGGCAACAGAGAAAAGCAAGAGATTTGGTGATCAAAGAAAAGAAGAAAGCAAAAAATGGCAATCTATATCGAAAAATCAAACTCAAATTCGAAAGGCAAAAGCATTTGTTATTTCTATGATGGGAGAATTTACAAAAACATGTCAATATAAACAGGTAGCTTCGAAATCTTATTATCTTTATTTTTATTTGTCGTTATTTTCTCTTTTTCACTCTTTGTCATACAAACATCTTCCGAAAACAGTTTATTTACATAAGTAAAAATTTTATATACTACTGAATATTTTACCTTCTCCAAACCTCAAACACTAAGTTTATTATTGTTATTGTTCACTAATTTTTCAAAAACTTTTTTGCAATATATGTTTTAAGAAATTATTCTCCTTCGTTTCGATTACAATATAATTATATTTCAATCCCAAATAATTTATAATCCGCTATAATATTGGAATCTTAACATTTTTAGTCAGACGGCTAAGAAATACTTTATTAATTACCTAGCCATAGTAGCTTTTAGTTATCATTTGTCACCGATTGATATTTAGCGTATAATTAATGATTGTATGTGATTGATTAAAACATACTAATTAAAATTTGTAAGAAATAATAATTATGATTTTTTTGTTGTGCATTGTAAAAATTCCCTATATTACCTTTATTTTCCATGTTGTCCACCTAAACTCACCTTAAATCCACATTTTGTTTCTGTTATCGCATAAAATTAAAGCTACCTACAAAAATTGTTTTTATAATCTAAACTCAAATTCGAGAAGTCTAATTATGTTACTCCAACTAATATTATAAAATGTATTGTCATTTCTATTGATTTAATTTAATTTATTGAAAATTTTCAGGTAGATTTAGAAGCAAGAGTTGGTTTTAGTTCTAATCCAGGAAGAGGTTTAATTAAAGAGGCTAAAAGTATTCCAGCTGATTATCTTCTCATTGGTGGCAAAAAAAATAAAACTTGCAGGTAACTTTAATTTACTCTAAGTAATTAACTTCGATATACTGATAGTATAAAAAATGGAAGAAAAAAAATTGACAGCTTCACATTTTGATATTCTAATAGAAATATTCATCGAAAATTCGTACATTTTTAGTATTTTGTATTCTTAAAAGACATTTATTATTATTATTATAATTATTATTATTATTATAATTATTATTATTATTATTTTTCAGATATCCATTCACAATTGCAAAGTATTGTTGTGAAAGAGTTCCAGATAATTGTTCACTAGTTGTGGTAGCTAGAAATTCAGGGCAACCACCACCACATAACATTCATTCCAATTCCATTCGAATCCAAGGTAATTTAATTTTCTATCACATAAAAATTAACTTGATTTCACGTATAGTCATTGAACTTTATTTATATATAAAGTTACGAAACTATATATTTTATCACGTCAAAGTAACTAAACTTTGCCTACTATAACAATTAATTAAGTCACTATTACTACACTTTTTTGTCACATAAAAAAAAGTCAACTTGTATCAGTCGTACCAACAAGTCATAGATTTTACCCACTATTATAGTACAATCAACTTGTATTATCATAGTAGATTAAATTTGATTACTATTATATTACAGTTGATACAATTCAGTTACTTAAATGTCACACGTTAAATGATTGAAATTTTACTTACTAGAACAATTAAGTTACTATCCCTACACTTTTTGTCACATCAAAAAAGTCAACTTTTATCAATGGATAAAGTTTCATTAGTATTATGTTACCGTTGATATAATTCATTTACTTTAATGCAACAAAAAAAACATTATTTGTGCCATGACTTTACCTCTATATAGTAAATATACTTGTTTTATTTTAACGTGATTATAAATAACTCGTAATTTTATTTGTTATTTATACTGAATAAATTTCAATAATCATATGTGAAATTAACGTTAGATACATAAATTGTATGCAGAAAATCATCAACCTAGTTCAAGATGGCTTAAAGAAAACAATTCCCCTTCTTCAGAAAAACAAATTATTACAAGAAATTCACCAACGACCGTATTAAATGGATGTGAAGGAGAAGAAAATAGTTCAAGTTTTGGTGAAAATTCCATCACTAAATCTTCAATATTATCATCATCATCATTAGTGACTAAGGAATTCAAATATCAACAAGATCAATTCAAGAAACCAATGTCTCCATTAAGGCGAATTTCGTCTTTTTTACGTTCACCTTTTGATTTGAGCTCAAGAAAGAAGAGTTCAAGATTTCAAAATGAGGAAACTAAACAAATGTCTCCATTGAAGTGTTTTAGCTATGAGGAGATTGCAAGTTCTACAAACTATTTTCATCCAGGTTTGTGTTCTTCATGTGTTATATATATATATAAGTATGTCTTCTACCTCTTTCGGAATGGACCTTCATATAAATAGCTAAACAGATTCAATAAATCTTTCTAATCGATATACATAGATTATATATTAATTATGCATAATGATGCATATGTTATACATGAATTATACATATATTTGACCAAATGGCCTTTTATAGGCTAGTCTTTGGATTATGTCCCCCTTAGTCCAATAGGCTAAGTGTGGCTTTTAAAATTGTTAAATATATCACATAGTATAAAAAGTAAATTACATTTCATTCTCATTTTTTAAATATAATCACTTAAAATTTATAATACATTAAAGAGTAAATTATATTTCATTCTCATTTTTTAAATATAATCACTTAAAATTTATAATACATTAAAGAGTATCTTAGATATATTATAACATAAATTGAATATATTAAAAATTAGCTCGGATACATAATATATAGTTCTGATACATTAAATAGTAGTTCTGATACATTAATATATAGCTTAGATACATTAAATACATTAGGAGAGAAAAAATAGATTTTAGAGGTTTTTAGAAATAGAAGGAGATATTGAAAATAAAAAAAATATAAGACGTGTATTTCAGTAATTTTTCCTAAAATGAAAGGAAAATTTCCTTTAAAAGGGTATTTTGTCTTGAACTTTTGACTCCGAATAACAAATTTAATTTATAGCCATAACTTATATCTTATGGGAAATAGAAGTCATTTTCAAAAGATCTTATTTTTTTTAAATAAAATAGCAAGGATTTATATATTATTTGGGACTAAACGTAATTATTAAATCATGAATATAAAATATCAATTTTGTGAATTATCATTGATTTATTTCTTTCTTTTTGTAGAGAATTTAGTTGGACAAGGAGGATACTCAGATGTATATAGAGGAGTTCTTGAAGATGGAAGACGAATTGCAGTAAAAAGATTAGCAAAAGATAGCAATAATATGAACAAAGAAAAAGAATTTTTAATGGAATTAGGTGTAATTAGCCATGTTAATCATCCAAATACAGCAAGTTTAGTTGGTTATTGCATTGAAAATGGATTCTATCTCATCTTCAAATTCTATCCAAATGGCACTCTCTCTTCAGCATTACATGGTATGTCTTTTTAACCTAATTTACTCTTTTCATTTCATATTAGCTATATCTCGATCGATAAATTCTGTCGTTAAACAATAAAATTATTTCATCGTTAATCAAGTTGAACAATCCATGTTCTATTATATTAATGATATGAATGATTTGTTAGCTAGCTACGGAGCAATTTTTACAAATATATATATATATATATATATATATATATATATATATATATATATATATATATATATATCTAGATGGTCTTTTGTACACACACCATGATCTTGTCAGGGGTAAATTAGTAATTTTTACCAGAAGGATTCTAAGTGTTCAACTTTTAAAACTTATAATACTTTTGACGTTTAATAGATTGTTATTTCACCTCTGCGAGATAAATATTGACAACATTAGATAATTTTTTTATATATATTATATAATGGATTTGGAATATTTTACGTTGTTAAACCGATGATCAATAATTTTTGACTTTTTAATGCTTTTTTTTTCAGGAAAATCAAATAAATCACTTGAATGGCCAATGAGATATAAAATTGCCCTTGGGATTGCTAGAGGTTTACATTATCTTCACAAATGTTGTAAACATCGTATAATACATCGTGATATCAAAGCATCAAATGTTCTTCTAGGACCAGACTATGAGCCTCAGGTACAACTCATAAAGCACGTTTTTTTTTTCAATCCTTATCGGATTTTCAGTATATTTACTAACCCTTGTATCGAGTAAAATTAAAAAAATAGCCCTTTTTCGAACTTGATTTTGAAATTCAAATTTAAAATGGTGAAATTCTATTACAATATCTTAGATAAAATATACAAACACATTGTCATGAAGTTTCATTTTTCGTAATGAAATTAATGCAAGTGTCAATGGTTAAAAAATGTCATGAATATTTCACTTGTTTAAGTTCGAATTCTATATTAATTTTCGTGATATTTCTATAGCAAAAATGATTATTTTTTTTTCAAATTTCCGAATTTTGGCTATTTTTTAAAAATTAGTAGTCTTGCAATCATTACCCTTCTAATTTTTTTTCTCTTATATTCTTAAAATAGAATATCATAGAGTTTCACATATTTTCAAGTTCAAAATATATGGTCATGTCATAGATTTTAAAATACATGATAGTATCGTGATATTTGTTATTATATCAAAATTTATTATAACTTAACGAATTTTCGAAATATTGATTATTATTTTTTCAATGTTTACATAATTTCTATTTTTCTACCAATATGGAAGATTTAAAGATGAAATTGAAATATATATTTTTTTAATCTCTCAATTTTTATCTTTTTTTTTTTTTTTTTGAGAAGATATCAGATTTTGGGCTAGCAAAATGGCTACCAAATAAATGGACACACCATGCTGTAATTCCAATTGAAGGCACATTTGGATATTTAGCACCAGAATATTTCATGCATGGAATTGTGGATGAAAAAACAGATGTTTTTGCATTTGGAATTCTTCTTCTTGAAATTATTACTGGTAGAAGGCCTGTGGATTCATCAAGACAAAATCTACTTTTATGGGTAAGTTTTATTTATTCCTTTTACCTCTATTTTTTTAGTTTATTTTTAAAAAAAATATTTAATTTAAACCTTATTTTAATTGTTAGCGAGAAACTTCTATAGTCACATAGATATTATGATACAAGTAAGATCACAAGTTTTACGAAGAATTGCATTTACAAAGATGTTATGATATGTTTATGTCCACGAGTTTCAAGATACTACTTCTTCTGTCATAATTTATGTGAAGGAGTTTTAGGAACATGTACAACGTTTTTTGTATTGAGTGATAGATTGTTACAAAATTTGGTTAGCTATGAGCAAATTAATGTCGAATAAGCAACAAAGTTTGTAGGTAATTGTAACTCTTCTTTTGTAGTAGAAGCTTAAGAAAAAAAGAAACATGGCTTTTGAAACTTATGGTTTAAAACTATTAATATATATTTATATGGCTATAAATCAATCATATTATTAAGGATAATATGAGAAAGTTTAAAACAAAATCATTTCTAGAAAAGGAAGTATGTGTTACGTTCACTATTTTTAACCAAAAAAATGTCATATAAATGAAAACAAAAAATTACTTTCTTTATTAAAAAATTATATAAACTCTGTGCTTAGGGCACATTTGGATGGGCTTAATAAAAGTAGCTTTAAAAAAGTACTTTTGAAAGTGCTGAAACTTATTTTTAAAATAAGCAGTTATGTGTTTGGATAAAAGTGCTGAAGTTAAAAAAAAATGTTGTTGATGTGTTTGCCAAATAAGTGCTGATAAAAAAATGTTATAAGCTGGAAAAAAAAAACACCCCTACCCCAGCAGCTTTTAACTTTTGGCTTAAAATAAGTTTTTTTTAACTTAAAATAAGTTATTTTGAGTATTGCCAAATAGCTAAATAAGTCAAAAACCAGCTTTTAAGTCAGTTTGGTCAGCTTTTAAGCTGAGCCAAACAGATGTGGTCAAATGTGTTTTCTAAATTAAAACTGAAAAAACAGTTTGTTGTTGATTTTTAGTTTATTTGGAATTTTTGGGGGAAAAAAAATCTAATGAAACAAACAAATACATTTTGGACATTGGTCCATACATTTAATTAACAATAATAATTGCTCTAAGAAATATCTCATTGTCTTGTCTTTTTAACCTTTTTTTTTTTTTAGAAAAAATAAGTGTGTAAGTTGGATATGAAAATGACGTGTGATCTAATGGAGGCAAAAAAATCTAAAAATTATAATTTTTCAACAAATATATTATGATATTTTTTCAAAAGAAAATCAATATGAAGGATGATAAGATATTTATAGACTTGTATTTGTTATCTATATAGTAAGTTATTATTTGATTTAATTGCTAAAATTTTACTCTCTTTTTTGTTAAGGCGACACCCTTGATGGAAGGTGGAAAATTAATCGAACTAGTAGATCAAAAGTTGGAGGGTGAATTTAATATGGACGAATTACATAAAATGGTCCTTACAGCTTCATATTGTGTAAGACAATCTTCCGTATGGCGTCCGTCAACGACCGAGGTAAAATAATGATTAGTTATATCGTATAATGTCTCAGTCTCAAATAAATTATGATCGATTATATTTTTTTTTCTTTTTTTTTTAGGTGTTAGAATTGTTGAGATATGGGGATGATTCTGAGGCAGCAAAAAGTTGGAGAATACCAAAATTTACAAGTGATGAAGTTAATGATTACTCAATGGTTTTTGGATATGATCTTCCTTCTGATTTAATTTTAGAAGACCTTTTCTAATCTTTAGTTTTCATCATAATGTTGAATTAATTTCCCTCATTTTTTCCATAAATTTTCCACTTAATTAGTGTTTATGCCCTTTTTATTATTTTTCACTCAGGATCTGTTAGTATATTAGAGCTTGAGTATTCTGACTTCACGTCATAACCTCATTTGAAGAGGAAGTACTCCCTATCAAGGATCTTTTTATATTCAAGATTCAAACTCGACACCTTTGATCTTGAAAGGATCAATCTCATTCACTGCGTCGTATCAGTTGATGGTAGTGTATTATGACCCAAAAAATAAGAGTAGAGAATATTTGTAATCAAAGTACTCTCATAAGGTACTTTTTAAAAACATTTTGATGCTTTAATTTGTCAATTATATATCCTTTTTGTTATGATTGTGTCATTTTCTTTGATTTCTCAAGTTTTTTGTTTTTATCTTACAGAAAATTTATGTACGCAAAGTATTGACATTAAAAATACTAAAGCATTAAATGCTGATAATAAATATCTTTTTGGTGTTAAAACTGATTTATGCATAAGAAGTTAAATATTTGTGTTTGATGTGCTTAAATTGATAAAAGACATTTGATGTGTTTGATAACCAATTTACTGCTAAAATACTAATTTGCCCTTAAAAATGTTTAAGCAAATAAGCTAAAAAAATATATACCTATAAGTTAATTCGACCAACTTATAAATTTCGACAAATACCTTTTAAGATTTTTCATCGATAGTCAAGCTGACTGTACCCCGATTTAGCCCTACTCATCTCAAAAAATACACAAATTTCATATAGAAAAAAAAGTACATTAGGTATATAATATGAGATAATTTCTTCTCCTTTATTCAAAACTAGGTGAACGAAGTTACTTGGTACATGTACTAGCAATACTAGTAAGAGATAGTAGACACCCCAAAAAATAGTCAAGATGCACGTAAATTAATTAATACTGTGATTATAGCAACGGCGATAACAATATACTCAACATAGTCTCATCAAGTGAAATCTGAAGAGGATAGAGTATACACAATCAAATCTCTATATCAAAGATAGAACAATTATTTTCGATACACCACGATAATGTATAAAAAAAAATAAAAAGTGAAGTGCTTGGATGGATTTGAGACAAGAGAGTAAAAATGGGCCAAAATGTCTTGTTGGTAAGATGGCAATTGGAGATCAACTTCTTGTTCTAAAATGGGCCATTTATTGGGCCTACATAACACGTGAATTTCACGAGCTAACCTCGTGTAATTGGGCCCACTTTGTCTTTCTCTTGTCAATTCTATATAATGTCAACAAAAGTGATAAGAACAAGAGGGTGGCTATTTATTTTTTTTTGGCAATTATCCTTTTTCGGAATATTTGTTTAGTAAATGATCGTAAAATTAGGTTTTACGTCTAACTTACGCTACATAAAAGTTAGCTTAAAAGGAAGAGGATTACGCAAGCTTTATAAGTCATTTTTAACACTCACCTCACACCCAGTGCTTAGCATCTGGTGCATGGACGAAGTCCCAACATCGGGTGAGACAGACTCTGTTTTGATACCATGTAAAATTAGGTCTTAGGCGTAACTCACACCCCAAAAGCTAGCTCAAAGGGGAGGGGGATTGCTCAAGTCTTATAAGGAATTCACTCATCTCATTAACCATCGATGTGAGATTTTTTTGTCATTATTAACACTCTCTTTTTATCTCTTATTTAATCTGACATAGCACATAAATGTATTCTTCAACTTGATACCATTTCATACTTTCGTTCTTCAATTTTATATATGCATAAGTAGACGTTTAAATGAGTATAAAGTTAAACAAGTAAATAAATGAATTTTACCTAATATAATATACATATGACATCACGTAAGACATAATTTTTCACGTAGAATAAATATAACTATGTTTTTAACTTCATATAAATTTATATATTTACTTTGTACATAGTTAAAATTGAAAGATATGAATGGTGAAATGAGGTATAAATGTTAAAAGAAGGCATGATATTTTGTTTGTAAGATTGAATAATATATGACAAAATATTAGATTTGAGCATATCTATTTCTGGAAGGACTATATTTGTACGACTTTAATAATAAGAATAAAATATAGATATTTAGTAAATAACTATTTCTTTAGATCATTAGATTAGACAATGGACTTTTTAGACCATAGAGAATTTCAGTTGTTTGGTAAATGATTATTTATTTATTTATTCTTAATTGATGAACCTTTAAAATTATGATATAAAGACTTTTTATGTAAATTGAAAATTTTATGAGAAAATTATATAATGATCTTAAATATTATAAGTCGCTGCAAATGTGAAAAAAATAGTGTAATCATATAAAATTTATTTAAATATAAATTTATTAAATGGTTTAAATTATATTAAATTAATAAATATATTAGTCTAAATAAATGTTATGGATTTATATAATTGATTTAATTATTAAATTCAGATAAATATAAATTTGATTAAAGTCCGCTCCAATCGCAACTCATCTATTCTAAAATGATAAATAGGGGTCTCATAATTCAGAAAAGAGGACTAAAAATTTTAACAAGAAGCTAGAGAAAACTCGTTGATCAAAAGCTGCAGATTTCTCTACAAGTTCAAGAATTTAAGCATTCAAGTTTCAAGAACGATCAAGATCAAGACCGTCGGATTCAAGATTAGGCTCGAAGCCCTTGGATTCAACTAGAAGTCAAGATAAAGTTCAAGTTCGAGATCAAGATAAAGTTTAATATAAAGTCCAAGTCAAGATCAAGATAGAGATTGATATCAAGATAAATTCCAAGTTCAAAATCAAGTTTTAAAGCCCTTAAATTTATATTTGAAAAGGCGAATTCAGAAGAATCATAGAGATTGTAACACTTGCATTTGAAATAATAAATCAATTGTTGCTATAATTTTCTAAACCTAATTATTATTTTCTCGACACAAATTTTATTATCTACAGACAGTTTAATAATTTATTTGCCGGATCAAATAATATGAAAAAAACCATAGTACCATTGTTACTATGGGTAGTTTCTCAAGAACTTTATTTGTACAGCTTTTAAAATACAGATAAAAATTTAAATATTTTGTATATGACTATTTTTTTAGACCATTAAATTAGATTACGAACTTTTTTTTGAACCATGGTCTAAAAATTATTTCAGTTGTTCAATAAATGATTTTTTTGTAATTCATAAATCTTTTAGATTGTATTTTCAAGATTTATCTTGAGTAAATTGAAAATCTTAAAATAAAATGTCCTATAATGATCACAAATTTTGTAAGCTACCGCAAAAGCTAGAATTTGATGGTCTAATATTTTACTCGTAGGTTTGAATAGTACATGAGAAAACATTATATTCGAGCTTTTATTGTTTGAAAGGATAACTTCTTAAAACTATATTTATACGACTTTTTAAATTAGATATAAAATTTAAACGTTAATTTGAAAAAAAAAATATCAACATAAATCAATGAGTTTAAAATACACACTTTGCTTTAATTGACAGGTTAAAATATTAGAATCAAATTAAAAAAATAAGTGAATACATAACCCTCGAAAAGGGAACAAATGTGACAACAATATTTAATCTCTCTAAGTATTTGCTTAATTAATTAAAAGGTCGTTTACTTAATAAAAAATTATGTGTGTACTACTTTTTTTTTTTTTTATAGATGAATTATATCACGATATTGAAGACGCACCACTAAAGAATATGATAAGATTAAAAGTAAAATTCCTTCGGACTTAATTAAATAATTTAAATTTTAAAATCGATAAATTTTTTATTAGGTAACTTTTTATCCTATCGTGGATCCACGCAACTTTGTGAAACCAAATAAATCAATCTCGTGGCAATATAATTTGATTTGTCATTTTTCCTAAAAAAAAATTGTTAGTAGTTATTGCACTAATATATCATACACAAATTAGTTATGGACAAATTATGAGATAAAGGTGTTTATGAAATGTCACAACATTAAATTTTTTCTTGTATATTCATACTATATATTCCTTAGAAACTAAATTCCCTAGTGTGTGGTTAAGAATCTTACAAAAATATTAGATTGGCCTAATTATTTGTTTGCTTGACATATATACATTATCAGATCATTCAAAAGATATATATAAAATATATTATTACATTTTTCATGTGTATTATATATATATATATATATATATATATATATATATATATATATATATATATATATATATATATATATATATTTTATATGTATACATATTAATATTAAACACATTTTAATTTCAAATCATATCTCAGGCTATCGAATTGTTAGTTAATTGACAATAGCGTGTATCATATTTTTAAAAATAATAATAGTGACTATAACTATTAACTAAAAATTAATCTGACTTATAGAATTTGGACACCTCATCACCTCTATGGAAGCTTTGAGAACATTCTTAACTAATATTTAGTAAATTGACAACATCTCTAGGGTCTCAATCTAGCCCAACTTTCATTAGAAAAAAAATTATAAAATTTTAACCTAATTTTTTCTCTTAGCTTAGTTATAATTATTTATATTAGTCTAATAAAGGTTGGTGTAGAAAATAAACAAAGTCTATTATGGATTATGCCAATGAGAATTTATGAGAAGATATACCATGTTATACTCTAAAGGGCAACTTTTAGAAAGAGATATATGGCCCACTCAAAAGGCAATTAATGAATTTTTTTTTCTCAATTCGACCTTTGATTTTTATATTAAAATTTAACGAATTTGAATTTGTTTATCGTATGATTTGACGTTGAAATAAAAAAGATTATTTCTTAAAGCTCGGAATCAAATTTTTTTATTGAAATTAAAGAAGCCCGTGAATCAAACCTATCCTACTGTAACTCATGTGGGTTAAAGGAAAGGGTTAATAATTGTTATTCTAGAATATACTTATTTATTTATTTATTTTCAATTTGTCCATTGAGACTAACGTTGATTGTCTATAAAAAAATATTTTTAAATATATGTATAGAAACTACATGTTAATTTCGTTCTCTTTAAAATATAATTAATTTTCAAATGATTTTCTAAAGAGGTAAATAATTATCAATAAGGTGTAATATAGATCCTAAATACATAGAATTATATCAAATTTCTTGACCTATAAATCACACAAAAATAATTATATAGTTCCTCGAAACCCTTCACATTTTAACAACTTAAAATATGTGTAAACAAACAATTTGTATTGCCATGATTGAAGTGGCATTTTGGCAACAAATATGCATAGTTTTTTTTTAAAAAAAAAAATCACGATGTCTGATGTCTACATTAGAGTCTAATTAAATTTAAATTCATGCTAAAAAGTTCCACTTTAAAAAGTAAAGTGCTCTCTTACAAAGATAACTCCATGATCATAAAAATTCAAATTCGAAACATTCAATTAAGAAAGAAAAGATATTTATCGGAGTTAAATCCTTTAGTCATAATATAGAAGGAAAAAGTTAATATTTATTTATCAAAGTGGCTATGGCTAAAAGGACAGGTGAATGGTCGGCTGGATAAGGCAATTTTTAAAATATAATAATATATTTATGATATAATTGCCCTAAACATTATAAAAATGTGGGACATAATACAGTAAGTATAAGCCAATCAAAATTCAGAAACAGATATATCTCTACAGCCAATATTGATATTGACAACTCAAAAATGTAGGGTTGAGAATGGATTGATATTAGCCAATAACATATAAGAAACAGATCTTCTTTGAAAGAAAGAAAATAATATATTCTATAAAGGGAAAGACACAAATCTACTTACGAACTATAGTAAGTGGTATGCAATTATCTTACGTCGTATTTTTGGGATGTCGTTTAAAAATTAAAGCATAACGGCAAACTAAAATAAGGACACGTGACACAATCATATCCGTCGATTTAATATTTAATAAATATTGGATCGATAGATAAGATTATAACACATGTATATCCGTTATAAAAGGTATATATTCTTTATTTTTTGAACGACAGAAATATTAATGTCCCAAAAATATGATGATGATATCTACAAAATTTATTAATAACATATTTAATTATATAGTGAAATTTTAAAATAATGTATACTTAAATCCTTATCTTATGAAAAAAGAAGATTATATTCTGAAAATCCCTCGATCGAAAAGAAAATAGATGGATGTCCATTATATATGTAAGAAAATATGTGTGACTAATAATGAACTTCCAAAGGAGTCAAATTCTATTATTATAGGCTCCTTTCCTTTTCTTCTTTATTTATTGACCTAATTATATAGATTTTGCATGCTTATATAGATATTTTTATTTTTAGGGATTTGAATTTAATACGTTTTATTAAGAATATTGAAGACATCTTTATCACATCATATCATTTTATTGGTTCTTTCTTTAACTATCATATAATTAGTATGTTGACTAATATAATCAACTCAAATCTATGTGCTTACTGAATCAAAAGCATTTTCTACCTAAAATATTTCTCTTTATAGAATTATATTTTAGAATTCAGACAACGATCATTGTATAACGAAATTTAACAAGTTGTCAAAAATTGACATTATCTACCTCAGTAAAGATTTTATCGATTTTATCACCATTGTCTCTTTTTTCCCATTTCCTTCTTCATAAACTTTATACAACTAATAAAATATAATAAAATTCTTTCGATGTTTAGATACATAGCTACGTATTTATATATTAAAAAAATTAAAACCCTTTGGTTTGAATAATCAATCATAATTCAAAAACAGATCCCAAACAAACCAACTAAAAGTAATAAAATATAATCGTTTCGATAAAGCTTTCATTATACGAGATTCGAAAAGTTCAGATCTTACAAGATATATTATTTATACATAGCACACTCTTATTTATGTTTTTACAGATGACTGATGTTAAGTTATTAATTTAAATTTATAAATATTGATTGTTCTAAAAAAATTAAGGAACGTAATTCTAAATGAACAATTTATATCAAATAAACTTCGTAACATAAATATAAAATACTAATCTTTTCATATCATTTCATTTTGCAATAAGAAATTTAAGGAAAAAAATGATATGAGTTATTTTATTATTGAAATCTACTACGTGTCCATATTGAGTCAACAACCAATTAAAATTTAATAATAGATCCTCAACAAACAAGCTATTAAAAAAATATAAACAAAAAAAAAAGTTTGACTATTATTTTAGTTACCAAAATACCCTTCCATTAGTACATAAAAACCCCACTACACATTGGATATTTTCGGGTAATTGGAAATACTAGTACAACTTATAAACTAAAAATAGAAAATAAAACTATTTTTCTTTTTTTTAAATATAATAATTAAATTAAGTTAAAAACGAAGGAACGACGCCGTATCGCGACTCAGCCGCAATGAAATCGGTGCCGGAGAAAATCCCGTCAACGTCATCAAACTCGCCGGCGCCGGCGCTTCCGTCTGTTCTTTTAGCAAATCGACCTTTAATTCTTGGCCTTGTTTCAGCATAAGCTTTTCTTGAAGCATAACGAATAGTTTTCTCAAATTTTCTGTTTTTTTTCTTCTCTCTGTATCGCAAAACTCTTGCTTCTCTATCTAAACCCAGTAATTTTTCACCTTGATGATTCGCAGAATTCGATAAATCAATACTGCTGTTGCTGTTATTCATAGTTCTTATATATGGGTATGATATTTCGGAAATTGAACTTCCATCTGGTACAATTCCAACATCTAAAGAAGACGAAGAAACCTGAGAAAAATCCCACAAAAAATGAAGAAATTTTAGCTCAAAATGATGGGTTTCTCAAAAAAAAAAAAATCAAGAAAGTTAGCTCAAATATCAAGAAAATGCTAATCTGGGTGTTCATAAAATGATGGGATTTCAACAAAAAACAAGAAACGGAGCTTAAATTTGAAGAAAATGCAGAATTGGGTGCTGGTAAAATGATGGGGTTTTCATAAAAATCAAGAAAAATGCGATTTTGGGTGCTGCCAAAAATGATGGGTTTTTCATAAAAATAAAGTTAAATTAGCTTAATTTCATGAAAATGCAATTTTGGGTATTTGTAAAATGATGAGTTTTAGTTAAAAAACAAGAAAAAAAGCTAACTTTATTGCAATTAGAAATGATGGGATATTCAAGAAAATAGCTCAAAGTTTGAAGAAGATGAAATTTTCAAGATTTGTTGTTTTTGGGGTACTTACACTGAGTGATGGGGTGTTGTAAGATTTGATGTGTGATTGAGTGAAATCAATCTCAAAATGTTTTTCTTGATGATGAAATGGCAATGATTTAATTGGAGTATTAGCTTGTACTGGTACAACACTATCATTGGATGAATTGTAATGAGGTTGAGATTGTGTGTCTACACAAGCAGGATAATCAAAATCAAGAAAGTTTTCTGAATCTGTAAATATGAAATCCATCCCTTTCATTTCTGTGTTTAATGGAAGCTTTGATGTGATTGTGTTTGGTGGAATCCATGGATCATTGTTGTTTTCATGGTGTCCAATACAAGTATCTACTTTACCCAACTCTGGGGTGATCGTGGCCGTGGTTGTGGTTGTGGTACCGTTGATTGATACGAGGAGTGTGGCGGCGGTGGACTTAACGACCGACTCCACTGGGTCGTAAAACGGGACCACGGGAACCCGCTCGTGGCGCCGGGCGAGCGGGTTCGCGGAGTGGATGTCGCGATCGCACGCGACGCACAGCGCGGCCGCGTCGGCCCTGCACGTGACGCTAGCCGCCGCCTGCTCGCAGACCTCGCACACCCACACGCGCTCGTGGCGGGCGTGCAAGCGAGTATCGCACGACAGGCACACGAACGTGTTGTCCGTGCGACAGAACACCAGCGCGACGGCCAGGTGGCAATACTCGCACGACTTTGCCATCCGTGCCGTCGCGCCGGTGTTCCATCCTCCGGGAAAACAATTGGGGGCTTCTCTAAACATGCCCATCTTCTTCTTCTTCTTCTTCTTCTTCTTTTTCTCTACCCTAATGTTGATGGCTAAGCTTTGTTAATGTAGTTTTTTTTCCTTTTAGCAAAATGAATAACTATTGCTTCTTATTCTTAAGGGAAATCTTGATGCTGACTAGTATTGGTGTGACACGTGTAATAAATTTTGGCCACAAAAAAGATTTTTATGACAAAGCATGATATTATTTTGTATTAATTGTCATATGTCTGTGCCGACGTGGGGCCTACATTGAGGATAGTGGATTTTTTTTATTATTATTTTTATTATTTTTGGGGGGTGGGTGTTGTTATTTTTTTTTAAAAAAAAATAAACTATAAAGATGAAATTTTGGTGGAAGTTGATTGTGATGTGAAGAAGTTTATTTGTTTTTGTTAAAAAGAAGAAGAAAAAAGATCTAGTGTTAGATCACAAGAAAGAGAAGTGAAAAGTTTTGTCTAATTTACTTTATCACAAAGATCAAATGTGAGTAAAGTTTTATAGCTTTTCTAGTAAAGTTAGTTATTTTGTAGATAGTAAAATGATATCATAATATTATAATTTTTTTTCTGTTTTAGATTTGTTATTTGATATTTATATTGAAATGTTAATTTATAATTGGAAAAATACATGAGTATTCTTTCAATCTATGTCCGAAATTTCAGAGACACACTTGTATTATACTAATGTTCAATTACCCCTAAACTTATCTTATAAGTAGTGTTCTACCCTTTTTGGCCTATGTGACTTTATCTTGAAAAAAAAAGCCAACCAACGTTAGACCCACAAGATAGTGTCACGTAGGCCGAAAAGAAATAGAAAATTACTAATAAAATAAGTTCAGGGGGAATAAGACTTTAGTATAGTATATGTGTGTGAGAGAGATTTCGAAATATAAGTTGATGGGATACTTCTACATTGCATTAGTTTGAATTTACATAGCGTAACGCAAATTTAAAGAAAAAACCTCACTATATCATAATAATATCAAATTAACTTATATAAAACGATCCACTACCCACGTTCAATATCTAACATTTATTGCCTAAATAAATTGCAAATTACATTTAAAAGATTAGTTGACACTCAACATTTAAATAGACTTCTTGGATCAACTTTATTTTCTTATAAGTTGTTCCATGAGGGCAAAGGAATTGCATGAACCCATCATTTAATTTCAATTTGTCTTTTCTTAAAGGGTTTCTCGCTAGAATTTAATATTTAATATTTGTATCACAACTTACTTAAATATGGATTTGTGAGGCAATTATCAATAGTATTATTTTATTTTTATAAATTAAAAATTCAAGATTTTATATTAAAAATTGAGATACTTCAACTATTTCATTACAATTCATGTCCTTCGATATTTGTCATCATCAAGCATTGAATAATGAAAGCATTACTTCAATTTTGGATGCCAAAATTTTTAATAAATCTTTCCCTTTCCTAACGTAAAATGGAAAGAAGTTTCTTAGAAACTAAAAGTATATAATTATAGCATATATTTTTTTTTCAAATGATAGAGATGGAAAGTTATATAAATTTCGAAGTCTTTGATGACTTTGTTGAAAAAAATAATAGTAATAAGGAATTTGAAATTCAATTTAGAGGATTAGTCGAAAGTCTTGTAATTAAAGGTCACTAATTTTTATTCCCTAAACATATTTTATTTATCTTCTACAGGAAACTTACATAAATATACTATAATAAAAAAAATATTTACCATTTATATCAATAATTTTTTTCTTCACTTGATCACTTTTAATTCATATTTAAAATACAAGTTTAATTCATATTACAAAGAACATATAATACAAATTTTAATGATAGATAATTCATTCATCACACATTTTAATACACTTATAATACAATGCATCAAATTTTTACCAAACAAACATAATATATTTTAAAAACTAATTATAATTCATACATATTGCATACATAATTCACTTTTAATACATATTGCAGATTTAACATAGTATCAATATAAATAATAATAAATAAAAAGTATTACTAAAATCAGTAATTATTTATTAAAAAAAATATACCAATTCATATAATTTTTCCTTAATATATCTCAAGAAACTCGATTACTCTAAAAAATTCATGTAAGGTATTCTTTCTAAAGGTGGTTTCATTCCAAACATCCAAAATTGGTTCAATAAATCTTAGTACTTTGTGAAGTGAACTTTTCTTTCTCAAAATTTTCATTCAGATGACTCAAATTCAACGTACATTTAAGTAAAATTGAAAAATACTTGAAAAAAAGGCATATTAAAGTTTTATAAAAGCAACGCGAATTGAACTTAGAATATTTAAAAAAAATCCAATTTCCAAACTTCACATCAAATTAATCAGCATGAATTCAGAGTGTGTCTAACATAGATTTTGCATCATTAATCAAATCCTATCAATACCAAAAAGAACCAAAAGTATACAATTATTATTTTTACTATCTTTTATATCAAATTAGATGTATTTTCCAAACATCTTGCATTTGAAGATAAAATAACTATTCCACAAAGTAATATGAATAGTTATTTAGTCCAACTTTTAATAGAAACTTTCAGAATATGTACTTCAAAGAGTTCTTTAAAGTTAGGGCAAAGGAAAGAAAAGTTATATTGTAATTAACTTAAAACAAAAATATTAAATTTAATATATTCAAATTGCAATGTAGTAATATTACTTATTTATCGTTTTTAAAGTGTGTACTGAGTCAATAGTGAATAATTATTAGATTATTTTTTGTCACAAAGCTCATAAAATTTTAAAGTTGAATTATCAAGAGGTTTCGGGTTTAAGCCCCCTCGAGTGTGAAGCCGACATTATTAAGAAGTGCTTTATCCCTAATGTGAAATTTTCCGGAGCGAATTTCAATTTAATTGGACTCAAGAGCGGCTCAAGCGTATTAGTATCCTAAAGCAAAAATTAAACGGGGCCTTAAACTTAAGTTGTCAATAACTTTTATATAATTTATTTCTTCTAGCTAGTTTTCACCTCATAATATAACCATTCTTATTTTAAATTATTTTTCATAAGATATAATACTCAAAATATGTCAAATTTCTTCTAATAATCCCTTCATTTTTCACGAGATGTTTACTTTTTCTACAAATAAGTATTCAATATTTGTTAAGAAACAATAACTTATAACCTATTATTATAAAAAAAAATGAGGCCCTTTAAATTTGAGGACCTAAGACAAATATCTTTTTTTTTAACACCGTCAAGCCACCCTTGATCGGAGTCCAGCATTTAAATATTAAAACGATTATTTTATCCTTGCCTAAATGCTATTGTACCTGTTTAATGAAATTTTAATTTTTCATTCCAACACAGTATCTATACATTTGCCATTAATTATGTCAATAGAATAAACGTATTGTTCATTAATTTTAATTGCACTTTTCTTTTCATAATTATTTTTTTTGGTTTTATTATTTATTTGTATCACTTAACATAAGATTCACGTATAACAGAGTTATTTTAAAATACAGTTGAAACAACATAAAATTAATGAAGCAGCCAGGTCATGTATATTTGTAAAGTATGAGTAAAGATAAGTTGACACATGACCTACCAATTCCTATATATATATATATATATAAAAAAAATCTTCTCTCTTTTAAGTTTAATAATTAATCGTATTAAATTTCGATGCATAGCGTCCCCTCATAACATAGGATTAAATGAAAATTTGATGATATTTATAGAATCATCTTATGAGTTTTTCGGGTCCGAGTGATAGAATTGAGACTTTTAATAAGAAATTCAAAATATCAATAATTTGTAATTACATAATATAATTTTCTATCGAGCGAAATTTGTAGCTGATTAAACCTCCTAATTCCAGATCCTTTTTAAATCTTTTTATTATCTTTTTGATCAATCATGTGATGGTAGATATGTAGAAATAGAAAGGAGAGGGTGCACAAGTCGGAATTATTTGTTATGTTGCGTTTTTTAAAAGTTAATTTGACTAATTTTCAAAGTTAAATTAGATCATATTAATTCGATATTTAAAAAAAAATTAGATATTCTAAAACTATATGAAAAAGTACTATAAATTGCAATTTTTTTGCATATTAATATGATGAAAGAATACATTTTAAAATGTTAGTCAAATTTTTTATAGTTTAACTCTAAAAATAAAAAACATAACAAATAATACCGAACGAATGAAATAAAATCTTATATTCTATTTTCACATCAAGTCATAATAATACACGATGATTGAGGTGATAAAGTTTATGATGTAATTTTAATTGTGTAATGAAAATTATGTTTTGTATTAATTGTATTGACTTTTGTGTAGTTTGAGTTAGCTAATTCATAAAGGCAGAACAAAATATGTCAACGAAATTAGGAGTGACTCGATAGTATTAGAAAAAAGATATGTGTCTTAGGTTTCTAAATTTAAGAGGCCTCATTTTTAATGATAATAGGTTAAAAATTATTATTTTTTAGTAAATATTGAATATCATTTGTAGAAAATTTTTTTTTTTTTAATGAAAATAAAGAAATTATTAGAAGGAATTTGACATATTTGAAGTACTATATCTCACCAAAAATAGTTTAAAATAAGAATGATTATATTATCAATTGAAAATTATAAGAAATCAATTATATAAACGTTATTAACAATTTAAATTTAACACCTCATTTAATTTTAATTTAGGCCACTAATATTTTTGAGTCCTCGTGAAGAAATTGGAATAACCAAAGAAAGCAGCCAAGGAGAATTTAAGTGTAACTAATTTAAATTAGTTAAATTTCCAATTTTGGTTAGTAATCCCATTTTATACAACGCATTCCCTATATTATTAAGTATATAATATACTATATATTAGATATTTCTTAGTAATCTGTGATTTTTTATTTTGCTAAATTATTTTTCACCTGATATTCGATAATTATTATGAAATGAAAATAATATAAAATCACACCAAATATTTAACCTAAAAGTGATTCAATTTTCAAAATTAAAATTCGATAACTTAAATTAAAAAAAAATATATACTTAATTATCACCCACCATATCCATGGTCCATAACCTTTGATGACAAAAAAGATTTTTATTATATTGAAGGATTATGAAAAAGAAAAAAAAAGGATGATATTTTTTCATTTAATATTACTTCTGTTTTCTTTTTTGTCTTTTCATTTTTATTTGATTTTAAATTTTATTTATTTTATTGTCCATTTGTCGTCTGGTACAAAGTGGACAAGCGGGTCCACTGTGTGTTCTCGTGATATAGAGCAGGGTGGGTCCAGTGTCACGTGCTTCACCAGCTATTTGACAAGTCGATATTTTTAAATCGATCTTTCGGTGTAAATAAAAATAAAGTGAAAATATAATAAAGTGTTAAGAGTTTCATGTGCTTAATAAGAATAAAGAAAAAATAAATATGCGACGATATTTTTGGTTTCTCCCATACCTGAGTGAATAAAGAAGAGAGCAAATATAAGGATTCATTGTCACGACCCAAAACGGGCCGCGAGTGGCACCCACACTTACCTTCCTATGTGAGCGAACCAACCAATCCAAACCCCATCATTTCAAACATAATGAACTAAATACATTGCGGAAGACTTAAAACTCATTAACAAAATACATCAAATAACTTCTAAAAACTCAAACACTTATTATTATCCCAAAAATCTGGATGTCATCATTACAAGAACATCTATCCTCAAATTACTAATCTAAGAGTATCGAAGAAGCTAAAATAAGTAAAAAGCTAGTCCATGCCGGAAGTTCAAGGCATCAAGACATGAAGAGGAAGATCCAGTCCAAGCTAGAAGCATTAGCTCACCCTGAAATTCGGTGTAATGAAGACTGGCTAGAGTTGCGGTTGAGTTGAAGACGACGGCACGTTTGCTGCCTCCACAATTTAACAAAAAGAAACATACAAGTAAGGGTCAGTACAAAATACGGGTACTGAGTAGATATCATCGGCCAACTCAAAATAGAAAACAATATATATCAAGTAATAATGTAAAATCAACTACATTACTCAACATGTAGCAACAACAAGTACTATGATCGTTAATAAGTACCGCCAAGTTCACACATGAGGACTCAAACCTCAATACCATACTCATTTGGGAATTAGGTTCATTAGGTTGAGTATATTAACATCTTTCAAGATTCATCACCTTTATTCTTGTGTCGGTACGTAACACTCAGCTCCCCTACTACTATGTGTCGGAACGTGACACTCCGATCCCCTAGTTCTAAGTGTCGGTTCGTGACACCCGATCCCCTAATTCTATGTGTCGGTTCGTGACACCCGATCCCCTAATTCTACGTGTCTGTTCGTGACACCCGATCCCCTAATTCTACGTGTCGGTTCGTGACACCCGGTCCCCTAATTCTACGTGTCGGTTCGTGACACCTGATCCCCTAATTCTATGTGTCGGTTCGTGACACCCGATCCCCTAATTCTACGTGTCGGTTCGTGACACCTGATCCCCTAATTCTACGTGTCGATTCGTGACACCCGATCCCCTAATTCTACGTGTCGGTTTGTGACACCCGCTCCACTAATCTCATTCTATTAATTCATCAAGCCTTCTTTTATACCAAGGCATCATCAATCTCATTACTTTAGTTCATCAAGCCTTCTTTTATACCAAGACATCATCATTAACAAGGGGTTTCAAGATTTGGGATTCAATAGCTTCATCATGCTTATTTCATCACAATTATATAATCACATTCATGCAAGCATACAATTAAGCATATAGAAGACTTTACAATACAACCCAACACATATCATTCGCTATTAAGAATTAACTACGAATAGTATAAAAATCATAACCTACCTCCACCGAAGATTCGTGATCAAGCAAGCAATTTCCCCAAAGCTTTGTTATCCTCTTCGTTCCTCTCTCTCTTGATCGATTCTCCCTCTCTTGTTCTTTCTATTTTTCTTATTCAAACCCTTTTTTCTTTTACCCTAATTAGCATATAATTAAGTATAAAAAATGATAAATCAACCCATTAATTAATTTAAGGTTATCTCCTTTAACCCTCAAGAAATTGGATTATTAATATTCACCCACTAAATTTATAATTATAGCAGGAATAGTCCAAAACGCCCCCTTAAAACATTTAAAGAAATCCGACTCAGCCTGGGATTACGCAGTCTGTGATGGACCGTCGTGCCTGCGACGGTCCGTCCTGCTGCTTCCGTCACAGAGTTCAGAGACTAGATTTTTACCAAGGGTCTGTGACGGCCCGTCACGTCTGTGACGGTCCGTCCTGCCACTCCATCGCGAAGTTCAGAGAGTATATTTCAGTACCCAAATTTCAGAATTCTAAGTGTTTTGGAACGAGACCCCCACGACGGTTCGTCGTGGGATCCGTCGTCTCAGCCAGTTTTTCCAGAAATAAAATCTGCTGCTCAAAACGACTAAACAGGTCGTTACACTCATGTACATAAACAGAATAGGAACTAAATTGTCATTATAAAGTTTTATCACTAAAACATTTTTTTTTCGTAATGTCTTAGCTTAAGTAAAATGTTTAAATGGATCATTTAAATATTTTGAGTAAAAAATATATAAGTATTATTAACTAAACAATATAATTAAATATTTTAAAATTTATTTAATAGAACTTCGATTCTTCGGTGCACCGTAGTTTTGGGACCCTTGCATCGAACTCTGAATCGAAAATAAAATACTGACACCAAATCGAAGAACAGAAGAATCGACATCGAAAAATCGAAATAATTCGGTTCGGTTCGAATTTTTGGTTTTTCGAATTTATGCCACCCCTATGATTATATATTTATGATTCAAAGAAATTGATCTGATTTGAGATGAATGAATAATTATTGTTCCATCATAATCGTGTCTTGACGTAACCACAAGTTCTAATTCCTCTTCCACTATGAATTTCTATTTGGAGTTGTCGACTTGATGTGTATGTCAATGTTTCAATGATCATCTTGAATCGTTTAATTTGTAGTCTCTTTTGCTTAACATTTAGTATATGATATTTACTTTTAGTTCGACTAATTTAAATTCATCTATGAAGCATTTTCATTCCTCGTGCTTGAATGCACAATCTCTAACTAACGATAGACATATATATATATATATATATATATATCATTCACCCTACCACATCTCTTGACGAGATTTCAATCTAATTCTCTATCTAATATATAGAGATGCATGGGTGAAAAGTAAACATGGGCTGATTGGGCCAAGTACATAGATGGGCTTGAACAAATATGTAAAACAAAAGAAATGGGCTTAGAACAAATATGTCCAAACAATATCACAACAAAAGTTCCCAATGTGTTACTATGAAATTTGCAGGTATTGAAAAAAAAAATCTTTCTTAGGTTTCTATTTTTTTAATACCTTTCGAACTATTGATGATTAATGTGAAGGTAATTCTGTGTTTGATTGGAGACGGAGTTTAGAAAGATACAACCTTTGACATATATCGAAATATCATCTCGAAAATTTGTGGTTTAAATATGTTATTTTATATAGCAAGTTAGAAGCGCATGTCATTTAAGATAAAATGAGAGAAATAAAATTTTAGAAATCAAAGTATGAATTCCGTATAATTGAATATTGTTTTCCACTATGTAATATGTATGCGACGATCGCTATGTTTTTGGAGCAGAGATAAAGCTAGTTGAGGTTCGTGAGTTCGGATGAATAATTTTTTCGTGAATTTTGTATTTGTACTAGAAAATTAAGTATGTGTCTGTGTGTGTGGGTGGGGGTGGAGTGGGGGGTGGGGGTGGGGGTGGGGTGGGGTATGTGTGTGGGGGTATATTAACTAAAAAAACACTAACAAGATTGATTGACAATTTAGCGGTAAAAAAAGAACTATGAAAATGCTTTTCAATCTAGAGTTTTGAAAACTCAAAATCTTGGCTTCGGCTTGCTTTTGGGATTCACTAGTATCATCCTCGTTATTCTTATTAAAAATGAACTCATGATTATTTTTTAAGGAAATTAGTCTAGTATTAAGGATAGTTAAAACTTAAAATATAAATTTCAGAGTCAGAAATCTGTTTATTTTTTAAACGAAAAGACACAAAAGATTGAGATAAGTAAGATAGTTCCTAAAATATTATAGTCCTTTAGGGCTAACAAAGAGTTTTCGACTCAAGCATTTCATAAGTTCAACACTCCTAAAATTGACAACACTTGCTATCTCTCATAGTATTTCTAGCCGTAACCTAAATTATTCTAAAATTTATTTATTTTCATATAATGTGTTTCAGCAACTATAAATATCAGTATTAAGGATAGTAAATATTTAAAATACAATTCTAGATTTAGGTTTTTTTTTTTAAAGACAAAGAATCCAAATTGGTAATATAGTTCCTTAGGGCTAACAAAAAGTTTTTGAATCAAATACTTCATAATTTCTAACACCCCTAAATTTGACAACACTATTATCTCCCTTGTTATGCTGTGTCTGACGATATCCTAAAAAAATTCTAAAATTTCTTTCTTTTCATATTATATATTTCATTAACTATAAATATCTGAATGAAATTTCCTGAAGTAGACAACACGTTCAAAACTATTTTGTATTTTTTTTCATGAGCACTATTATCAAATCTTTCTTAATTTTTTTTTATAAATAATTTTTTAAGAATCAAACCCAGTCTTATGAAAAACATTTTTGATTGAAAAATATTTTTCGAAAAAAAAATAAAAAATAAAAAAGACCCAAATCTCAATTGGCTAGTCCTATATGTGTTTTTTGGTTGATCCAATTGACAATTTCTCTCTTCTAGCTTAACCCCAAACACTAATCAAGTTCCCAAATCAGCTGGTAATTCACTTCAATGAAAAATCTAGCTTTTTTCCTTTATTGGGTCACCATAAATTTGTCTAAACATTCATTTTTTTTGTACAATTTTGCCTTTTGCTTATTGGGGTTCTTCAAGATCTGATCTTTGATTTTGTATATACAGAAAAGCAAGCGAAAGGGGGGAAATGGGATTAGTGTTTTCACGATTGTTTTCTTCGTTATTTGGAAACAAGGAAGCTCGGATCTTAGTTCTTGGACTTGACAATGCTGGCAAAACAACAATTCTCTGTATGATTTACTCCTTTTTATGAATACCCTTTTGCTTATTTTTTGATTTGAATTCTGGGTTTTCATATTCAGTTCGATTAGTATGATGATTCCTTGTTTTTTTTAATCATGCAGATCGTCTTCAGATGGGTGAAGTAGTTTCCACTATACCAAGTAGGTTCTTTTTCTTGATTTCTCTTTCATTAATCCTTTCAATAGTTTAGTGAAGTGAAAGATTTCTTGGGGAATAGAAATGGGGGGAGGGGATTATAAAGTAAGGAATCAAAGTCAAACCAACTGAGCTACTAAGATTCCCCGCATTACTTATGTTATTCTCCATTCAGATTTGTTTGTTTCCTTTATGCTTGTATCAATCTTACTCAAACCAAAACAAATACTATAAACCAGTTCTATGAAAAGAAATAAGATGTGTAAAATGTAAATCAACATAAGAGTTAGTATAGTTGCAATGCTTTTGTGTACCAATGTTGATAGATTTCATTTGAGAGTATTACTTAAAAAGACCGACTATTTATGATGCCGAGTTGATTAGAGATAAATTTAGTCATTTTCTAGTGAATATGATGTATAAAAATGAAACTGTGGTATTGTCTATTATCTCTTTCTTTTTGGGTTATGAGGTAGAAATGTATCTACGAAATTTTATGTGCTATCTATGGGTGGGAAAATCATCCGCCAGGCAAACACTAGTAAGGTGTACATCAACATTCAGATTTGAGCAAACCCATGCTTCAGTGGGATTTGAACCTTGGCCTCTACCTTAATCGTTGAGCTATAATTTCATTGCATTTTCTTACATTCTTTAAGTGAAGAGAGGATATTGGTTTTCTTTGTATGTTTGTCCTGTTTTTCTTGTAATGGATGGTTTTTGTTGATTTTCATGATGCAGCAATTGGATTTAATGTTGAGACGGTGCAGTATAACAATATAAAGTTTCAAGTTTGGGATCTAGGTAAACTGATGGATTAATTTGACGTTTGGTGCAAAGTATTTGTTCTATATGTTCTGAGTTTTCCTGAACCTTAACTAGATTTTGTTTGAATAATGCTTCGCTTTCTTCCCAATTTTGTTAGGAGCTCAATCTTTTCCAGCTTTATTCTCATAAGATACTCATTTCATGCTCTTTGCTTGACGCTTATATCTGTAGTAAATGTTTCCCTTGAAATTTCCTTAACTTAAAATAAGTTTTGTTAGACAGGATGGCTTCAGTTCTTCCCAGTTTTTTAAATTAGTTCAAACTTTTGCAGCTTTTCGCACAAGACACTAATTTCACGCAACTTTGATACTTTTACATGGCTATATATGTTCAATAGGGATGGTCACAGGCTCTCAAAATTAAAAAATGAATAATCACTTCATGTAAATTGTAGATCTTTCATTTATCTCTAAATTAAGCTTTGTGTCAGTATATGGGTCATTGGTGTCTGGCGTATTGTATCCTAAAGCTTGCACAGAAAGGCTTGAACTAGTGTTTAGTGAAGTGGGAGGAGAGCTATTAGGTCTCCAAATTCCAGCAGAGGCAAAAAAACACTAGGTTATTCTTTCCATTTGCCTAAGCCTTAATGAACTTACCTGACCTCTGAGCTAGTTAGAGGTAACATCATAGGAGGTGCCTGGTTAAATTGTCAAGATGCACACAAGTTGGTCCGGAAACCACCTTTTTGTTTAAAAAATGTATCCTAAAGCTTAGTAATTAAGGTGCATGTCTTGACAAAGGAGGGATTACCTAGTGGGAAAGATATTCCACCTCCAACCATAATATTGGGTGTTGAGTTACCAAGGGAGCAAAGTGGGAAAGGACCCCACCACCATATGCTTCATAAAAAGTGTGCACTTCAGATAAAGACATGCAAAGCAATCTCAAAGTGGGAAAGGACCCCATCACCACCCCCGCCTTGTCCGGAGTTTCTTCATTCTTAATCTGATCTCTCTTTATTTGTCCACACATCAATCTCAGCATCCTCATTTCTACTACTTTCATCTTTTGAACAAGGAAGTTTTTGATTGACCAACACAATGCCCCATACAACATAGTCAGTGTAACCACCACATGGTAGAACTTACCTTTAAGTATAGATGACACATTTTTAACCGTATGCAAGTCTCCATTTCATCCACTTGGCTTCAATATGATGTGTGACATCATTGTCAATCTCTTTACACCTTGGATTTACTGACCTAGGTACTTGAAACTTCCTCTCTTGAGTATGACGTGTGTATTAAGCCTCATGTCCATGTCCGCTTCATGAGTCCTGTCATTGAACTTACACTCCCGAAGGTAGGATATGAGTTGGAAAAAAATGTTTTCAGGGATACTGAGAACAATTTGTGTAAAGCTATCTATATGGGCATATGGCTAACATGCCACGAAAAAATTACTCAAAGTCTTGGAATTATCTCAATACACAATTCTCAGCATGTGATGTATAGTTATTGTTTCTTTTTCCAAGAATGCTTTGTCATGCTTTCTATAATATGTTTCCATGATATCTTCACTTCCATTAGGCGTTATTTCTTTTTCCATCTACTTTGATATGCTTTTCCTTGAGCTGAGCGCATTATCAGAAACAACTCCCTACCTCCCAGACCCACTTGTGAGATTACACTGTGTATGTTGTTGAAAGATTATCAGCATGTGATCTCATTGCTTACTGCTTAAAGAATGTGTAGTTTCATGTAGTGGACGTATATCCCAAATCTTTACTGTAAGAGTTTCTGATGATTTTTGTCTTCGAAAAAAGAGAGTTTCTGCTGATTTTCGTTAAACAACTTGACTATTCGGTGTTCAATTTGTGTGTATCTGATTCCTTTAGCTACATTTCCTAGTGATTTACGCTTTTCCTCATCAAGTTTGTTTTGCTATATCATGTGAAGATTTAGACTAAGGGTTCACATAAAGAATGGTTAGTATAGGGGATAGGTTGTGGTTGGAGAGCTTTAGGCAGAAAGGTAGGCATAATGCGATGAGCCAAAAATGAATTTTGTTTCTGCTTAAAGGCAAACAGCGAAAGAGGTATGTTACCCTTCAGAGAAAATACTAAACTACACCTCGGCATTGTAATAAAAATGGAAGTGTAATAGTGCAAATCTCTCTGATTGTTCAGACAAAAGATCATTGTTTAGGGTTCTTCTTTATTTTTGTGGGTGTTTTTGACAGATTTGCTTTTGTTGCGTTCTTCTGCATAGCGTCATTTCTATTTGTTTTCCTCTCTACCTAGAATCAACAATATGACTTTCTTCTAATTATGTTTCTTTTTTTCACCCTTTTTACAATAATGCAGGGGGACAGACTAGTATCAGGTAACTTCTAACTGACTCTGAAACTTATAATAAAAAGATTTGTACATATATATCTTTTGTATCTATCTTGAAATCTACTAATGTGCATGGTGGATGTTAACTTCATATCATTGATTAGTATGCTCGTCTCCCCTCCCCTTTCAGTCTTTCCATTTCTTTTTGTAGTTGATGTGCTAGTGCAGACTTGTGATATTTTTTTATAAATAAAGGTCATACTGCACATACCTAGTCAATATCTAGAGTTCCTTACTTGATGACCAATGTCATAAGTGGTTCACTTCCTTACCTTCCAAGTTTTCACTCTCTGATGGGATTCCATGGATGGTAATGTAAAACTGGCTCCAGTGATCAGGATTTGGCTCATCAGTGAAGATGTGAATAACAAGTCAATTTGGGATTATTAAGCTGAAAATTGAAGTTCGATGTATTCAAGACTTGATTTTTCTCAATATATGCAGTGTCTAGAAATCAGATCTGTTGATTTTTAGTACTTCAGCATTAATATTAGGCCACGAGACAACCACTTCCACTTCTTTAGCTTATAGAACATTTTACAGTAAGTAAAGGTAGATCTTATCTTCTATCCGTGTGACTACTTTATAGCATAAATGCTTTCACGGACTTGGCAATTAGGGTATCTTCCTTTTAGACAATTCGTCTTGGTCTTAGGGTTGTAGCTTTTTGGAGAATTACTATATATGTCTCAGAAACCATATCTATTGAGGAAAAAGTTCTATTAGTTTTGAGAACACTAAAAATTCTTCTCTGCTTTGTTTAGAAAGAAACTAGGGAAATATATGTCTTGTTTACATCTATGGGATTTTCTTTGAGCCGGATAGCACGTGAAGACAACAAATTTGAAGATCTCCATATATTTGGGCTCTACTACTGATGTTCATGAGTCTTGGGAGGCTGTAGCAGGCTTATGCTGTTGTCCAAATTTCCACTGTGATGTTTTGACACACTGCTGGCAAGATTTTATTGACTCTTAACCAAAAATGGAACAATATGTATCGGATACCCAGGTTGTAGGTTACAAGCAAAGTTATTCATTCAGATATTCATGGTTGGCATATTTTTTAAAGGGAACTGTCACGCCTTTAGGACCAGAAGGTGGCAGAGTGCCAAAGCTTGGTCTATTTGTTCGACAAGCTAAGTATGCTTGTATATTGCAGGATAGTCACGATGTATGCCTGTATGGAGGTGGGTACAAGGAATAACAGAGTGTTCTCTCAATTTATTATGAAATGTTTCTGGTTAGTGGGGAGAATGCATTTCCATATAGCTCGATTTAGATCTCAAAAAGTATAGAGAAAGGTGTGTTCTTTTTTTCTTTTCACTTGGCTAGCAGCAACAGGGGGTGATGTTGGCGGCTAAGAATTTGAGAAAGAGGAAGGTTGCTTATGTCAAAGGTGTTGACCATCTCTTCATTCACTGTTTGGCAATTTCGAGGTTATGGGGGGAAATCCTTAGTTGGTTTGGGCCAGTTTCGGTGATGCCACACACAGTGAAAGAGCTTATTTTCACTTGGAACTATGGTCACTATGATAAAAGAAGGAAAATATGTAGGGCTTGGAATGTTGTTCTACCAGCACTTATATGGATTATTTTAAGAGAGAATAAGAGAGCTTTGAGTGGGTAGAGATGAATTTTGTACATTGAGTATTACCCTCTATCCTTTATTTCGTTTCAGTGCACCCATGAAATTCCTTTATGTATTGATGACTTAATGTCTTTCGTAGAATTCCATTTATTTTTGTATGTTTTCTACTTTTTGGTATACATGTTGTATATGGGTGTTTTGTTTTTTGCTCAAACATCAATAAAAATTTATTGCTTCATCAAAAGATTATCTTCAGGCATGAGTAAAAGCCGAGTCAAACCTTCACTTTTTCTGTGGCCATTTTGGGGTTGGGGCTTGCTTCAATTTAGTGCCTCAAAAACTGAACTATTTAATGACTTTTAGATATACAAGGTCTATATCTCCGGAGATTCTCGTAAATCACTCTTGTTCCCCTGGTTAAGCCTCATACTGTTTTTTTCTTTTGATAAAGTTAAAGTTGTATTCTTCAGCATTAAGGGTAAGCTGGCTACCTCCAAAAATTTACAAGCTAAATCCCGAATTACATAGATCCAAGGAAATCTACCAACTGTTCTACTTCTTCTATACCATCTTCTTTACACCAAAAAAATAACATGTTAATGCAATTTTCTTCAACTTTCTTCTCATGACACTTGAGGTTTCTTTCTCTCCAAATAGCCCACCAGACACAAGTAGGTACTATAGACCACCATCTTTTTTGGGTCTTTCCCCCTCTCTCCCTCATCCAAAAGCTCAAAGAATCAGCAGTATGTTTTGGCATCAAAAGATGCTGAGATAACAGTATGAGGTTAAGCCTCATACTGTTATCTCAGCATCTTTTGATACTGTGTACCTACTATGTATGAACTTATAGTTGCCATCATAATGTATATCTCATCTCCCATTTCATGATTTTTTGAAATGTGGAAAGGTCCTTCATGGTTTCTTTTGCTGGTTAGGCCATACTGGAGGTGCTATTTTCCTAATACTCAAGCTATAATCTACGTTGTCGACTCAAGTGACACTGATAGGCTCGTGGTTGCTAAAGAGGAGTTCCACGCCATATTGGAGGTACCTTTTCCTTATTGGTCTCTCTCACTCTCTATACGTATATGTATGTCTATATATATATATATATATATATATATAAAATCTTCCTGCTTGTTGAAAATTAGGTTCCATTGTGACCAGTTGCTGCTAAATAGGACATATCTTTTTATTTTGGATCCAGACACTGAATGCTAAGTAAACTTGATTTATGAAAACAACGGCTATCGGCTAGTATTGCAAAAGAAATGCTTGTTCTTTACTCCTTTTCAATGTTTCCCTGTTAAGTGAAGGGATTCTGAACTCACAATAATACCCCCAAAATTGTCATTTCAGAATATACAGCACTTGTGAAACTACAAAATAGAAAGTTTACCAGAAGCATAAGGCAACAACAACAATATACTCAATATAATCCCATAAGGAGTTTGGGGAGGGTGGTGTGTACGCAGACCTTACCCCTACCTTGGGAAGGTAGATAGGTTGTTTCTGGAAAATTCTCGGTTTGAGTAAAGTAATTTAAAGCAAAAAGATGAATAAAACAATAGCGGTAGCAAATAGTACGATAATTAAAGCAAAAAGAAAACAACATATGCTAATAAAACTCAAAGAATAAGACAATATGGTAGTGATGATAAAGCAAAGGAAACCAGTAATAATAAAAAACTGAGAATAAGATAATAGGACAATATACTAATAATACTTATATGGGAAAGTCAGTTACTAACTTCAAATCCTCGACGGATTATGGTGCAAATAACATTCACCATGGTACCTCCCCTTGGATATGACACATCAATTATCCAACGCCAGGATAAATAAAAACAGGCTAAGAGCTGATCCCTGGTGTAACCCCATCACGATTGAGAATTGTTCAAAGTCTCTTCCTAGTGTCCTTACACGGATCTTGGCTCCTTTGTGCCATTGTTGTCAAAGCCGCGTTTAAAGGCACTTTTACTCTAAAGTGAGGTTCAAAACATGTTGAGCGCTTTGCTTCACTTAATGTGCACTTCAGTGTTGTGACAAGACATATTTTCCTTGCCAATAAACGTTTCTTGAAGAAAGTGACATCAAACAATCAAAAATTCACTTTATTGTTATTCTTTTCGTCCATATATTTGTTATTCATGAACGGAGCTTTAGTATAACTGGTAAAGTTGCTGCCATGTGACTAGGAGGTCATGTGTTCGAGCTGTGGAAACAACCTTGTGGTTCGGCCCTTCCTCGTACATGATGCATAGTGTAGCTTAGTCCACCGGACTGCCCTTTATATTTGTTTCATGCGTATAGTTATTATTCTTGGATTAAACAAACTTGTAGATGGTAGAAAATGAGGGGGTGCGGGGTGCGGAAGGGGATTGAAGATGATGAGAAAAATGACGGCGGAGAAAGAAGAAAATAATGGAGAGGGAAAGGAGACGTAAATGACGCAAAGGGGAGATGGAAGAGAAACAGATAAAATGGGGAGGGGGGATATATTCTGTAGAATTCTATGTTACCTTTATAAAAAAACAATATTCTGTAGGATTCTTTGAACATTTTTTTCCTTTTCATCACATTTTTGTTTTGGTATTCAAACTTATTTTAATTTTACATGTTACGTGGGTTTGATGTGTCATCCATGTCAGGGCAAGTGAGGAACACACAACATTGAAGGTGTTTAAAATATTTGTTTTGATTGAGTTGAGGTGTTTGGATGAAACTCTGTGGAGTAGAGGGGAGCTGCTTGTCAAAACAGGACAAGAGTGTTATTTGAAAAGCTGTTTTAGCAAAGTGATTTACAGAATAAGCAGTTCTTAGAATTGGCTCTACAGAGGTCTTCTATGACTTTGTTTTTTCTCAAAAGAACTTAATGTAAAAATTGTACATATTTTTTTGGTGGTGCAAGTTGATTGACAATGTTTTTCTTCTAGTTTTCTTTAAAGAAAATGGATGAAAGTAGACTTATATTCATATGGAAGGAATTGTCTCAAATATCCTATAATCTAATTCATGTAGATTTAGCGGAAGTTAAAACACAATGGGAGATAAGAATCTATAGAGGCGACGAAAATAAGTTTGAGATATGTTTTAGTCAAGTTAATATGTTTATCAATTAGTTTGGAATATGTTTTAGTCATGTTAATACATTTCCTTCAGGCCCCATGGTTTTTAGGAGTCTTTCAGCTTTGCCAGAGATTTATATACCAATAAAAATTATAGGGAACTTCTAATACTCTCTCTATTCCATATTAACTGAATTTTGGTTTTTTTTCTTCAAATAAGTGAAATGTTCCAAGTTCAAGATAAATGTTTGAACTTTTTTCCATTTTTGCCCTTCATTTACATTTTTTAGGTGAAGTTCAAGAGAGTTAATTTCTCATATTTATGATTTTATTTTGAGTTATTTCTATATTCAGGAATAGTTTAACAATAACTTAAAGGGTAAATTGGAAAGTAATGTTCAATTTATGTCACTTTTCTTTTTAATGGATGTGCATTGTCTCACAAGTTCTCTTAATATGGAATAGAGGGAGTATTATTTGTTTTTATTTTATATAATATTGGTTTGAGATGAGTTGAACGGAGAAACATGGTTAGTGAGGTTATATAGCCGTCTCTACTTTGTTTGAGATTAGGTCTTTGCTGCTCTTCTGATGGAAGTCAAAATCTCTCCGAGTGATTTTTTAGTTGTGGTTACTCTGCTACCTGAAAGTGACATGTGTCCTTCAGTTGTATAGAGACTTGAAAATGGAAAGGTTGCCTGTACATGTTTTTTTTTTTTTAAATTTTTCATGCTATAACTTTTGCTAAGTTGAAGAGCCATTTTGCTGCAAGTGGGGAATAATTTCAACTAATGATAGAATTGTATTTGTGTGGGTGCCAGAGATTCAACTTCTTAAGAGTTGTACAAATAGTAGAAATACAATTTGTTCTACCAGGAAGCCATCTATTTTTTTCCTTTTGATTCTTTTAATTTCTAGTTAAGCTTTCTGGGTCCTATCTTTTATTTGACTTCTGAGGAATAGCATTTACGATGTGTTTTACTTATGAGGATGGTCATTGATGATGCATGTTTCCTTTTTTTTTCCCAGGAGGAAGAGTTGAAGGGTGCTGTTGTCCTCATCTATGCTAACAAGCAGGTTTGCGTCCTTGCTAGTTCTTTTTCTACATAGCTGAGAAAGAAGCTTTGATCCATTTGATCCTGGAATAAATACAATGTTTTCTTTCATTATTAAAGCCATAGTTTTGGGTTACTATTTAGAAGTATTAAAATTGCTACATAGTTCTTTTGCCTCTCAGAGTTTGCATGACAATGTAAGGATAGCCTGAGATTTATAGAACCTCTAGATTCAGAAAATCTCTAGTTTGTTTTAAAAGACAAACTATTGGTTATTGGACTGTAATCGGCCCAATGGAGTGCAATTGGAAATAGATGAGTCATTTAGCAGCCTCCAAATAGTTTGGATATTAAGCTGTAGTCGTTCTTTCTTTGGCCGACTTGCATTCTCTCTCTCTCATGCGTGTACGTCCGACACTGAAATACCAACCCACATATAGACTGACAGTAGCCGTTTGTTCAGATAAGCATGTAATCATTCACTATCATTTATTTAGAGTCTTCAATTGTTGACAGGATCTTCCTGGTGCACTTGATGATGCTGCAGTGACTGAGGCCTTAGAGCTGCACAAGATTAAAAGTAGGCAGTGGGCTATTTTTAAGACTTCTGCCATCAAAGGAGAAGGGCTCTTTGAGGGCTTGGACTGGTGAGCTCAACTTCTCACTTTTTTTTATATGTTGCTACAGCAATTATATGGCATGAATGCAAACCATATTTTTTGAAACTCTAGTTGATTCCACCGGTCGTACCAGTGTTCTCATTTGTCATTAAGTGGGCTCCTTGGAAAAAAAGGGCACTCTGGTGCCCAACATCTTGCGTTCATGTAAGGTCCTGGGAAGGGTCTCACCCTAAGGGGATGAAATGTAGGCAGCCTACCATGTTTCAAGGATCAGTGGTAATTTTAGTCATTTAGCAGCCTCAACTTCTCTTCATTATCTTTGCTGGTATCATATTTTGCATTTCTTTTCTGAAATGTCTTTCACATGAGTTGAACACGCGCACACACACACACTCAGATAAACCTATCGTTCTCATGTCGATTGTTCTAAATGTAGGTTGAGTAATACACTCAAATCCGGAGGTGGCTAAATTTTTGTAAACGATGCTGCAGATAAACTGTGAAGACAAACAAGAGAGAACTTGGTGTTAATGTGGCCTTCAATTATTTTTCTAATTGCCATAGTTTCTGATTAATGCGAACTGCTCGGATATAATGTTTATACTTATCACAGATAATGAGAATACGAGGCTTTATTTTGACTTCATAGATTACAATTTACACTTGAAAAGCTCAATGTTTCTTCTGTTTTTCTTTCCTGTTTTGGTTATATTTTGTCAATTGTCTTTGGTCTTTGATTTTAAACATATAGTTATATTCCATAAACAATGGTGTTTGCAAGCTAGAAAAAACAAGTTGGTAAAGTTGACAAATATTTGGTATTCTTGGACAATACAGCACACCTCATAGATGAATTGAACAGAATGATCATTAAAAAAGGAAGATTTTTAGACCAAAACAATATTATAAATTAGAAAATGAAGAATGTGTAACACAAAGAGGATAAAATAACAGAGAAATCAAACGGAAAGAAAAAAATATATATAGGCGATATATTTAATTGACTTTAAATATATCGACATTGATAGCAAAAATTCAAATAATTGATCCCTAAATTAGGATACAACTAGGACTATGGCACACACTCTCAAATGAAGCGACTCAAGTAGCCAACCCTTACTTTGTTTGAGATTTTAGAAAGAATCAGTCTAAACAACCGTCGATGGATAAAAAGTTAAATTGTATTGAAAAAATATTCAGAAGCATGCTAGTCATTGATGTAGGGATAATAAACATTCAACTTTCTGAATAATTAGTTCACTGAAAAATTCACTGGGAAACAGCCCACACACTGAATATGTAAAATATTTATTTCTAAATTTTTCTTCCTACTCATGATAATATTATTTCCTACTGCTGCTGCTGCTGCCTGCTAAAAAAAGTATAAAACTCATGATTTCTACAATGCTGACTGAAAAATCATCTCTGCAAGCTCCTGCATTTTTTTGAACCAAACAAAATAATTTAAACTAACATCACACACAGAAGAATAAGTTCCAGATATGTGCATATTAGATGACAGTGTTTTGTTGAAGGTTTAAAAAGAAAACGTATTTAACGTTCAAGTTGAGAAAGAGTATTCGAAAGATAAGTCACGTTTCAACAGTAAATTTCACTTGAAATAATACTAAACAAGTTTTTCAAGATTTCACTGGTATTTCAAATAGTGAAGTGAACAGTATTTGTAATAATGATGATCAGAACGCCATTCGTTAATACTAAACTTGAGTATTTGCAAATAATGAAATATTATTTATGGCAAGTGAACATTGTAAGTCTATAAAATGTTACCTGCTTTCCAGAAGGAACTTTAGGTTCTCCCCATTCTAGCGCCTTCTTCTCGAGCAGTTCAAAGTCTGCCTTCCCAGACTGTTGGAGAACACGTAGTTTTACTCTCAAGCGTTTAGTGAACAGAACACAGTAGACAGCAGATGGAAAACGAAAAGGTGATAGTAAAACAATACCTCAATTGCAGAACCAAGTTCGGAGTCAAAACTCTGATATCGCTTTCTGACAAGATCATTCAACGAGCCCTCCTGTTTGCAAACACAGAAAATTAAGTACACCATTGCATATTTGATTCGGTAAATATTAGTTGATTGAAAATTTGGCAAGTAGTTGAGAAAGGAACAGCACCTCAATTAGCTTGGCAGCATTTCTGAGGCCACGGGCTAGAGTGTCCATACCAGCAATGTGAGCAATAAATATGTCTTCAACATCAGTGCTCTCCCTACGCCTATTAGGAGGAACAAAGAACATGATCCCCAAGCCTTCAAAATATATTTTTTTTCATATGACGGACAACAAAACAAGTATATGTGAGCAATAAATATGTCTTCAACATCAGTGCTCTCCCTACGCCTATTAGGAGGAACAAAAAACATCATCCCCAAGCCTTCAAAATATATTTTTTTTCATATGATGGACAACAAAACAAGTATTGTCTTTGGATTAGTTTCTCTGTCTGGCCAATCACAACTAGCTTGGGATCGAGACATACTTGAATGATATTGACTAATTCGTTACTGTCTAAGATTTGTAACATATGATAGGTAACATTATAATTGAAGTCAAATATTCGAGATGGAAACAAAAGGTAATAGTGGAGTAGGGAACTAACAATTTTGCATCAAAGTTGAATCCTCCTGGTGCCAATCCTCCCTGTTCAAAACAACGATCAGCGGTTAAAAATTAAGAATTGCACAGACTTTTTTTTAGCTGATTCACAGTTTTCAGTTTCGTAACAATCAAAAAGAAATTGTCTAATCACTGACATTTTTAATAACGGTTTGCATCACCAATGTTGCCTCAGCGACATCCATCAAAAATTGATCTGTGTCCCAACCTACATAATGGATAAGCTTTCATTACTTCAAGTCTCATGGTATTATAGCAATCACATTGACATATTTGATATGTATTCTCATATTTCCATGTAACATACCAATCTGGGGATCGCCAGAATTTGCGTCAATGTTGCCCAGCAAACCATTAATTCTTGCTGTTTCAAGCTCATGATGGCAGCTGCAAAACAATAATTTGTTTTAATAAGGTGCAAAAGACGGACATAGTTAATTTGCACTGAAAACACACAAACCTGTGACCAGCCAACGTGGCATGGTTGCACTCGATGTTCAATTTGAACTCTCCTGCAGAAAACGCAAAATGAAAATCATTATGATTCCCTCTTATTCAAACATGTAGTAACAAAGCTCCTATGCCACTTCTTTGAAAATGCACTATGAAGGAAATGAAGAATGAATTAAATACCTATAAGCCCATATTTGCGTAAGAAATTAGCAGAAGTGGCAGCATCCCAGTCATACCTAGATTAATATGATGAATAAATTAGGTAAAATTTAGGAGATTACATTCTCAGCAGATGCATCACGTAAAGTAAACATACTGGTGTTTTGTTGGCTCCTGAGGCTTTGGTTCAATTAGTAATGTTCCTGGAATTAAATCAAATAACGTGTGAGGTTAACTTACAACTAATAAGATTGGCGAGGTACACAAGATGTCAAATCAGAGTATTTTACACTTCTATTAAAATTTTGAACTCCATGGCAGAAAATTAAATTCTACAATATTAGAACAAGTTAAGTTGAAATACCATTGAAGCCAATCTTCTTTTTGTAAGCGACAGCAGCTTCCATGAACCTTGCCTGCAAGGAGTTAAAACACATTTTCTCAGTACAGTAAGCAATCTTAAACAAAATAAAGAAATCCAGTGGCATATACTCTCTTCTGAATTGGGCCCAAACACCCTCAAAGCACACAAAGAATGATGGGATAAATACCATAGGACGGGTTTTTAACTTGATTACAAGAGAAAATATGTTAATTGTGAAATTAACATTTCTGAATTTTGCTGATAAGTATTAAGGTGACAATCTCACCATATGGTTAAGTTCTCTTTCCATATCTGTGTTCAGGAGGCTCTGGTAACCTTCTCGACCACCCCAAAAGACATAATTCTCTCCCCCAAGATGATGTGTAACCTGAAAATGAGACACACGCAAAGGTACTGTTCAAGCAAATCCTACTTTAAGTACTGTATTTGTTCAAGTAATTAGACTTCTCGTCAATTGTGATCTCACAATATAGTCTCAAAAGGAGGAAAGCAGAAGTTCGAACCTCCATGGCTTTCTTGACCTGAGCAGCAGCATATGCATATACACCTAATTCAGAGCTACAATTCAACATTTACAGAGCATGAGCACTCTTTTCATATACAGGGTGAATCAAAGGCAATTCTGTACCAATGCATACCTAGTAGCAGCACCATGCATGTAGCGAGGCTGGAGGAACAATTGAGCGGTACCCCACAGAAGATGAAATTTATCTCCCTGTAAAATCCACATAGAGGGAAGTATTCAAGATGAAATGTCAACTTATCATGTTAGCACAGTAAATCATACTTGAGCCTTAGGTGGTTCTTAGGAGAACATTTGACAAAACATAACAAGGTGAACTAGTAAAACTGGTATTAGATACCTCAAGGCATCAGAAAATGTGAGAGAGCAGAAGGAAAATTCATTTTCTGTCGGAAAAAAGTTATGATAGTTGGTTTACAACTTAATTGTTCATCAAACTAATAACTAATTATTACCTGAAGCTCTTTGGCAAGAGCCACCACTTCATCCAAGTTTGCATTTGTTTCCTATAACACAAACCATATATTTTGATTTAATGTCAGATTCTTTCGGGATAACAAAGATTTTATGCTCATAAGAGATGGAAGATCCATCAGCATTTAGAAGTAAATGGGGGGGGATAAGAGGTTTATGAACATTAAACACAGCTGATTCAACAATCAGACATGACCTTTGTCAATCCACTTTATTACTGGGATGGGGATGCAGAATAAAAGCACTAGAAGCATAGCATTCTCTCAAAATTTACCTCAAGGGTCTTTCCCTCTGGAGCGATGTCCCTATCGTGGAAGCACCATCTTTCTACTCCAAGTTTCTCCAGGAATTCAAAGTTGGCTCTCACTGTAAATTAGTAATAGCGTGAGAAATAAGTTCTATCCAAAACTACTTAGAAATTAGAGTTGGTAATCTATGAACTCACGTCTTCTCTTGGCCATAGCCAGGGAATTGGTGCCATCTTCCCACGGCCACGACTTTGTAGGAGCACCAAATGGATCAGCTCCTGTGCCACGGAATGTATGCCAAAATGCTACGCTAAATCTCATCCAATCCTATATCAAACAAAAAATTTATAAGTACAAAATCATATAGTTTTTGCCAAGAATCCTAAAACAAGTGATCACAACTAACCTTCATCTTTTCTCCAAGAACCTCCTCCTCGGCATTGTACCATTTAAAGGAGAGTGGGTTCTTACTAGAAGGACCCTAAATTAGCAATTAAAATTCGGTCAAATAACATATCCAAATTCACCAACAAGTTCAATACTTCAAATTTCTGTAACTAAAGGGTTATATATTAGTATTATTACCTCATACTTAATTTTTGGAATTCCAGGGAAAAACTCCCCATCCCATTCACCTGAATCACTCCCACAACCGCTGCCAGTATCAGCAGGACAAGTTGGTGGAGCAGCAGCCATCTGCATTTGGGATGACACGGACGTACATTATGAGACATATACTTTTTCATAATAACATAATTGAAAAAAAAATAATTAAAGAACTCAGAAAAATATGCATTGGTCATAATTAGACATGACAATCATACTAACGAAGAACCGTTGATTTGCTTACCACTACACTTGAGACCACATTCAAACAAAGAAGGAATAACGAACACTTCCCAACATTCCTTTCTCTCATTTTTGTCAAATCTGCAATGCACAAGATAATAAACAACTCCATTAATCACTAAACGTTCGCCAATAGTTACGTAAAATCTGTAATTCAAAGAGTTCTCAAATCCCATTAATTACTCGAGCCTCCACACCCCATCCTTGAGTAGTTCTCAACAAAAATACTTCAAAGATCAAAACTTTACACCCATAACAATCAATTTTTTTAAAACATAGAAGAAGAAAAATCTCCAATTTTTAGCAACACCATTAATCACAAAACATCAGCCAATAGTTAAATAATCATCACCATATAATCAATATAACAGCCCCATCCCCACCCCCCTATTAATCTCCAAAAAGAAAAAACTTATAATCAGAAGTTACACTTACATATCCATCTAAAAATCGAAGATAATCCAATCAAGAACTTTTAAGTAATTTATACCATCACTAATCTACAATATCACCAATCTCATGTAACCAAAAGATCATCACCAGAAACAAAATTCAGCTCATACCCTTCACTGATCTCAACATAAATACTCCAAAGATCATAACTTTACATCCATAACAAATCAAAAAATCACCAAAAAGCTCCAATTTTTATCAAAATTATGAAAACCCAACATGTAATCTGCAAAAACAAGAACGATTAAAGAGATAAAAGGCTTACCAGTGCAAAATCTGAGATGGGTTTTTAGGTTTCTTGGCTAAAGAAACAGAAAAACTCTAGCTTCACACAAATCTATGCTAGCAACAGAGTGTATATATAGTACAAAAAACTTAATATTTTAGCACTTTTAATTGAAAAAGGAACTAAAAAATATTAAGGATTTGTCATTTATCCGTATCCTTTTATGATTAATATTTCAATAGTTTAATTTGGATTATAATTGCAATAATTAATTAATTTTTTTTTTTGATTTAGATAAGGTATCAAAAGATATACTTTGACACGTGCTCATGACGTTGATTTCTCTTAGTTTGTTAAAAAAGTTTTATTTTAAATTATTTAATTGTAGTATGGTTATATTTAATAGGTTTCGATAATATAAAAGTGATATAGTCAAATTTCATGCGATGAGCTTGATATTGAGATATATAACGTGGGGGTTATGAAGGGGTATAATGATTATATGTTCAATTAATTCGATCACTTTATTACTATATAAATTTATTAAAATTTGATATAAATATTTAAATTGCAAAAAAGCCAAAATCTCATTCTATTTGATATTATGTTAAATTTTTAATATTATTACATAAAACGAGACGAAAAAAATATATATTTTTGGATATATTGCATCACGTGGATCCATTTAATTTTCTTTGATGTTTATGTTATTTGCTTACTTTTGATCCAATATTCAGAATAAATTGCATTGTCACCCCTTTTAGTTTCATTTACTAGTGGTTCATAAATTATTTTAATTATAACGTCATAACTAAAGTGAGTTATAAATTTAGTATTAATTAATTCGAATTCATAAAATTCAATTCCTAACTAAGCATGAACTATATGATTTCTTGTTTACATAAACTTTATGTGATTTGTCTCCTTTTAGGAGGAGGAGACTCTTTATCACATAAACAAATTCCCCATAAAACTTGGTCAAATATTTTCTATAACCAAAACAAAATAAGCAAGCATAGTTAAACATTTAATAATTCAGTTATATAATATAACCAAGAAAAAAAAAGTCACATTTCCCCTATATATTCTAAATAAATAAATGAAATTTGTTTGTTATTCTGATCTGTCTCTCGACCATAAGACCACTAAAGTAATTTCTTGGCGTCTCAATTTTTTTTGGCTCCCATTTTCTTTCAAAGATGTGTGTGTATGTATATTGTTAAAAATATTCATGTATTGATAAATTTAAAAATAATTTTTAGTATTGAAAATGCAATTTTGAGAAATTGAATATTTGTTTAATTAATTGGAGTGTCTTTTCTAGATTCTTACTAGTTAATTATATTATCCTTTCTAGTTTCGCATGTGACTATCTATTTTGTTGTTTAGCTCATTTATATTTTGTAATTATCATGAACTAACAATACTGTGTTCTTAAAATATTTACTTTTCTTTATTCTCCTTTTATTATTTTTTATTCTTTCATTATTGAATATTTATAAGTCTCTTAAACGTTCAAACATTTGACATTATGTGATACCTATTGTTGTGTGTTTCTACAAAAATTAAATTTGTTTTTGGTGTCCTATTTAAATTCAAGCATAAAACTAATCAACACTATTTTTTTAATATTATTAACTTATCAAATTCATCGCTATACTATTTTAGTATCGTCATATTTTAAAAAAATTTAAGTCATGTTTTATTATTCCAAAACTTTATATTATATAATTTTCATTGAAAATTTACATTATTTGCATTCTTACTTCATAATGTCTACATATATATTCTGCCTCTCCAGATCTTATTTGTAGGATTACACTACTATATCAGAATTATTCAATTTATATTTATCAACTAAAAAACATAGAACCTTTTTATAATGTTTGGTTTTAGGCCCCCAAACTTGCTGTGACGATCGTGATTTTGACATGTTAATACAGTTAAAGCTATTTATTATATGTTATGCTTCTTGTTTTTCTAACTGAATTTTAGTGAAGTGTTTGATATGATAACATTTTCTTTACCAACATGTAGGTGTTCGATAGCTCGATTTCCGCATGTATATATGAAATTTATTGACAAGTCTAAGGGATCGTCGATATATTTGACCTTGTTTTTAACAAATGTAACATGCATAACACTAGTAATCTATAACTGGTGGCTAGAAGATTGTTAAAAATGATGATTTTTTAGTTATATTTAAGTTGTTGAATTCCTTTGTCACGAGGAAAATTCATGTAAAATGATAAAAAGGGGTTACAAAAGTTGCTTTAGGTCATAAAGTTTCGACTCGTATAAAATTCTGGTTCTGTCACTGTTTGTGTGTATGTCAAGTACTATCTTGGATTTTCACCCACACACCAGAGCTTGGTATGCCTGCATGTACTACAAAGAGCATATAGTATCCTGGTGGTGCAATTTCTTTAGTTGATGGAGCAAATGCTGTGAATTTATACGAATTATCGGATATTGCAACAACCACGACTCCCTTCAAGACCACCATTCGTTGGTTCATCGAAAAAGAATGTGTAGTGAATGAAGGCGCGATGATCCTGATTGAAACAGTCCCTATTCTCAAGAATGTAGGCACTGTGAAAGTCGCGGAAAATGAACTTTTGTATGTTAGGATTTCATCGATAGAGAGTACTGTTGGTTTTAGATGGCTGTGTTTTCGAGCTAGGTAAGGCGGTGAGAAGGCTTCTAAGCTTAGATCAGTTGGGAATTCCACACCAGTGAAGTTGTAGTATTCCTGTGGATTGCTTCCTCCTACTAGAACTCGTCCATCGGTCATCAAAATAGCTGAGGAATGGTAAAGCCGGGGTCTTGATGCTGCTTTCATGATCGAAAACCTGTTGTCTCTCCTCATGTTAGGCCGATAAATCACTGGCGTAGTGACAGGGGAAATCGCGTTATTCCAGCCTGCTGTTCCCCTTGATGCACCATTTATAATGATAATATCCCCATCAGGTAGTATTAGCATATCACTCATGACTCGTCGCGTTGGCATAGTCTCCATTTCCCATATACCATGATCATCGATGACATTGATTCGTCCACAGCTTGAAAGGGCTTTCATGTACATTTTATATTTATCTGCATATCTATATGCACGACGAGGGGCACCTCCACAAACCATGATTTCAGCTTCCATAGGGCGATTTTCGTCTAGTGGAAGTAAGACTGCAGAGCCAGTACTTGGATAGTTCCTAGGTTCATCACCTGGAATGGAAGGCAATTCCCTCACAACCTGATTTTCCTTGTAGTTAAGTATTATAGCTCGTGTATTCGCGAAAATGACAAGGTTTCCATCTGGTAATAAGAACACAAACGGATACAAGTTGTTCTCGTACCTTTCTAGGGTACTCTTAAGAAATTGTAGACTGAAAGCAGAGTCACCTCTGGAGTTTTTCGGGTAGAACTCGTAGTTATACTGTTTTCTCCCTCCTATCACGATTATTCGTGCATCAGGAAGGATGTGGTCAGTTGAATACCATCTTCGTTGAACTAAAGTCCTCGGAAGCTCAAACCAATCACAATTCTCATCCGTGCAAGGTGCTAAACTACGTACTATATGATCTCCATCATTAAATCCTCCGGTTTGTACTAACGTTCCATTTGGGAGTACAGCACCAGAGGAACACCAGGTATCTGTTTGGACCATCAGTGGACGGAACGTGTTGCTAACAATGTCGTATAACACAGAGTGGGCAGAGCAGTCTTTCTGTAGGGCTAAGTCATGGGAGTTATAACGACAACGCCCTCTTGGAAGGGAGAGGTTAGAGTGTCCAAAATCCGTCCTGTCAAAGATAACTACCTTGTTGTTATGCAAGAGTTGCATATGCATCGCGGTTATGCCAATGCTTTCGTGCAACAATCGCCATTCTCCAACGAAGTGTCTATGAGAAACAAACATCTGAGAAGCTGTTGAAGTTTGAAGAGTGAAAAAAGTTAGTACTAACAAGAAGAGGTAAATGATATTTTCCCTATCCATAAGTTTTAGAAATGAAATGGAATGAAGAAAAAAAGATGTATATCTAGGAATATTCTTTGTGTTGTTATTAGTGAGTGTTTGATAAAACTTAGGAGTAAAAAAATGATATTTATATATACCTAATATTCAAAGAAAAGTATTGAAATCAAGCTGAATTACAGTAGAATACAAAGAAAATGACTTATTAAACTTCATGTATCCAGGAAGTTAGGGCTGCCAGAATTTTGCTGATATGCAAGTACTATCTACTAGGTTACTAGTGTGACAACTAAAAACCTATGTTGCTCGGACTCTTTGCACTGTCACGTGTGTTTCGGATACTCCTTATACATTTTGGATGATCCGACAAGGGTGTTGACAATATTTACGGAGGGTATGAGCAACATAGCTAAAAACTAAGGGCTGCTTGGAATTTTTCCAAAAGTACTGTCCGGTGTGTGTGTGAGATACTCCGAAGGCTGTTAGTTTTTAGAGGACCTGACAAGGGACACATCAATATTTTTGGAGAGTCCGAGCAACATAGTAAATATCAACGAACTGATCTTCTCCAATGTGGATACAATCAGCCTTAGGCCATACAGAATTTCCTATCTTTTTTGTTTATAGTGTTTATCTACGGCTCATGAATGACTCTTGAAATTTATTTGTGTCGTATAAATTGGGAAAAGGGGACTAATATATACCTTTTTTGTTCCTGTTTACATGTCGTCTTTATTAAAAATAGTTGTAATTTAATATTTGTCATTTGACAAAATCAATGCATGAATTACATTATTTTTCGTGTTTAGCCTTGAAAATAAGTATTTGACCAACAATAGGAAAATTAAGTAAATAAATCATGTCCGTCTGTCAAATTAATTAATCGAAATAAAACTAAAATTTATCATTAATTGAAAACTCGACTTAAAGAGAACACTAACTAAGGGTAAAATTGTAAGCTTACCTAGTTTCTTAATTAAGGGACCTGAAATCTAAAATGATGACAACTAAATAGAAACAAACGGAGTATTATTTGAAATTATGTAAAAAAATATATGAATTACAATAATTAACAACTTAAGATATTTAAAAGACATAAAGAGTTCGATTGACTCTTGAATTCTGCTAATGACACATAAATCGACACAAATAAAAATTATGTAAAAAATACCACAATAAATTATAATAATAATTATTATCTCAAAATATCAAAAATAAATAAATATTAAATTTGACTCTCCCACCCGTAAATTAAACAACTAGCCCACCACACTAATTCAATCGAGTTGGTATATATTAAACAACTAGCCCACCACACAAATTCAATCGAGTTGGTATATTTATATATATCCACGTGATATTCAAGAATACTTTTATTATTTATTATCATTAGAAATTTCAAAGTGGAGAAACACAATTTGTATTATCATTAAAAAAATCATTTTCAATCTACTAACCTAATCTTTGTTGTTAGTATAATATACAAGTATTTTATGAGACAACTACACAACTTATGTTTAATATATTATACTAATTCCATTTATTATTATTTAATTTGCCTTCACAAACGTACCCTGTCAATATATAAAAGTTAAATCGAGTTTGCTTATATAAACAACAAACAAGCCACACTCCTCTATACATGTTCAAGAAAATAAAATGAAAATTACCAAGATTTGTGAAGAGCTTATCAAGCCATCATCCCCAACTCCAATTGAACTTAGAGACCACAAAATCTCTTTCATAGATGAACTAATACCCCATTCTTCAATTCCACTCATTTTGTTCTTCAAAAAGAGTGAAAACATCACACGATCACAAATATGCAACCACTTAAAATCTTCACTTTCACAAACTTTAACTCAATTTTACCCTTTGGCTGGAAGAATAAAGTCCCAATATTCAATTGATTGCAATGATGAAGGAGCTTACTATCAAGAATCACAAGTGGATGTTTCACTTCTAGACATAATCAAGAATCCAAAATCCAATGAATTAGTCCAACTCACACCTTACAATTCAAATGGCACCTTATCAAATTTTCAAGAACTTCTAGCCATTCAAGTTAACTTATTCAATTGTGGTGGCATAGCAATTAGTATCTCCATTTCACATAAGATTGGTGATGCTTCTAGCCTTTGTAATTTCATCAAATATTGGAGCAATGCATGTGAAGGATTAATAAGAAGTCGTACACGCTCTCCAGAAATGTTGTTGCACTCACGCCAGTCAACATTTTTGAAAAACCCTAGCGACATAGAGAACGATAAGGTAAGAAAAGACTCTGTTTTTATCTCTTTACCGTCGATTTTTCCGTCGAGAGGGACAATTGACAACACGTTAAATGTAAACAGCATGCCCCTTCGTATTGTACCTGAAAAATTAGCAGTGAAAAGAATTATTTTTACTAGTTCAAATATAGTTAAAATGAAGGCTAAGTTGGTAAATTGGGGATACAATGAGAACGCGACACGTGTCGAAGTTATTATAGGTTTGTTATGGAAATGTTTTATGGTTGCAAAAGGGTGTAACTCAGTTGCAATTATTCCAGTGAATATAAGGCAAAGGATAGTGCCACCCTTTGATGAAAATTCATTTGGTAACTTTTTTTTAGTAACAAGTTGTATGGCAAGTGTGGAAAATGAATGGTGTTCATTGGTAGGGAAAATAAAAAGTGCAATTGGGAGTATTGATGGTAATTACGTGGAGAAAATACGTGGAGATGATGGTTTTGAGTTTGTGGATAGTAATTTTAGGCAAGTTGGAAAATTGATGAGGAGTCAAGGGGATGATTTTCGTGTGTTAACAATTTCAAGTTGGTGTAAATTTCCTATTTATGAAGCAAACTTTGGATGGGGTGAGTCTATTTTGACGATTGTTGCGACTCTCGGGGTGAAAGATAATATTGCTTTATTAGATTCTAAAGAGTTTCCTGGAGGAATTGAAGCTTGGATTGTTATGGCTGATCAAGAAATGACACTTTTTGAACAGGACAAAGAACTTCAACATTTTACTTCGTTAGATGCGATTGGTGATCTCAATTGAATATATGAATCATTTGGTTTGAAAAACAAGAGAAGAAGTTATTCGATGAATAACGTTCAGGTAATTTTTTTAAAGCTCAAAATAAATAACGGCTCGTAAAGGACCTAGGCCGGGTGCAATGACCTTTTCTTTAAGAGAAACAAGTGGCTCACAAGGAACGAATTCTCATCGCTCGAAGAATGATGGTGGGATAGGATTCAAACTTGCAGTCTTCAAGTAAAAGTAACGAGCGAGAATCATGTCATTCTAAAGTGAATAATTTTTTTTAGTATTTAGTCTATTCTTTTTGTTGAAATAAATAATTTAAATATGATTAGTGGTGGATTTGCATTAATAATATTCGTTTTATTTTTTTTACTTTTTTTATATTAGTCTATTTTTTGTTTGATAAATAATTTAAATATTACTCGTGGAGGACAAACAATAATAGTATTAAATTTATTTTTCGTTGAAATAAACAACTTAGATATTATTAGTGATGGATGATCATGACAATATGATATATTAATATATAGTCGGATTAGGTATGGTAGTTGACAAAAAAGATGTATAAATCACTTGTCTTGTTCTATTTGTTCTTTTCAACTCTAATTATTTTTGTGCACTTAGTACATGCTTAAATATTGATTTTAATATCCAAATATGTATACGTTATGTAATTCAGATTTATCTATTTGTATTTATTATTTTTACATCTAACTCGAATTCCTTAGCTAAATCACTATGTATTTAATTTGATGCTTGTACTGACATTTTAAAGTATTAATTAATTGTCAAACATCGAGAATAAATTCTTTAATATTATCTTCAGATAACTCCACCTGTTAATCATCTTGATTATGAAACAAGAAAGATGAAATCTTAACGCATACAATTTTTTATCTTTTTATAATTTCGAAGGACATTGATTTTTCACCTTATACAAAATATTTTTCTTTTCTTTCCACAAGGAAAGAATAGTCCATACATAGGTGGAAGGGAGGCCTAGTTTTATAATTATATAGTTATTAACTCTTAATTAGGTTTGACTTTGGTCAAATTTACTTTTAAGTTAGTTTTTGACTTCTGCAAGTATTTAATAAATATAAAAAATAAGTGAAAAATAATTTAAAATAAGTTAGAAAGTGTTTGACAACGTAAAAAAAGACTTAAAAAAATAAGTCAAAAATGACTTGAAATAAGTCAGAAACCAAAAACAAATGTCCCCCTACTTTTTATTTTTAACTTTAAAACTACTTTTTTTTAAGTCAATCCAAACAGACACTTGATAATTGAAAATAATACAGACATACATTAATTGAATTTTAGTCAAGTGATACTTACTTTCCAAGATTACTAATGTATATGAAAGTAATTATTTTTTACCTAATTAAATTAGAAATATATAAAAATAGTTAATAAAAATGACTTACTAAGAATCTGGTAAATTATTCATTTATTTTCATAACCTTGAAAAATTAATTATATCTTGACCTTAAATTAATATGTTCCTATATATACATAGCTTATAATAACTTAATTTAGCATCAAAAGTTTCATTGATACAATCATGAAATACTTCTTAAGCATAACTTTCTTCTTATTTGCCCTCTATAGTAGTGTTCACAGTAAGTTAAATATTCATTTATGTAATTTATTTATTCAATGAATGAAAATCTTATTATAAATTTGTCATTTAATATCTTTTTACTAAAGTTTGTTTAAGCATTCATTTTTAAGTAAAAATAGTTAAACATTGAGTTAGAAGGATGAAATTGTCTACTTATGACTTATAAGTTACTTTTTATAAGTCTATGCAAACAGACCCTAATGTTCTGGTCTCTGTTCATGAATTTTTGTGTATTCGTAATAGAATAAATTGACACGTTTCTTATTTGGGAAAAGAAATATATTTTTCTTTTGAATTTGTAGCAGTAACTCCAATTGACTTATTGTAACGATCTATTACACACCTGAAATATTACTTAAAAGTGATTTTTATTTTAATCCTAATGCACATAAAATCAGTCACATGATGCGAAACGTTTCATATTCGAGCATGTCATCACAATGTCAATGTTACATCAATAATTATGTCAAATTTGAAAATAAAATAAAATTTCATTTCACTTCAATTTCTTCCCTATACACCATCAAACTCACCATTAAATCAACTACCACCAAACTCAAATCTCCACCACATAAATTTCACTGCTCACAATTAAATTCACCATCAAAATCTTCTTGCAACAACTACCACCATAAGAAATTGCAACGAGACAAATTAAATTTAACTGCATTCACTATTAAAATCACATCACTGCTATTGCCACCAATGCAATTCATCACAATCATAACCACAAATTTCAGCATCCATCATCAAAAGCACACAAGTTTTATCGTCAATTATCAAAATTAAAAGTTATCTACCATTAATTTTATCGCCTATCACCAAACTCACCACAAAAAATTATCAAAGTTACAAATTTTATTTAAGGTCAAAGAGGAGAATGGTGAAAAATAAGAAGTTGATTAATGTCATCATACAAAATGGATGTGATGACACTTGTCTTATACCACTAAATCAAGTAAACTTAAAACTCAAATATCACGATAAAATGCGGGTGTAAAATAAAAATAAAAATTTAACAGCAAATAATAATTCGAATAAAAAATCATTTTAACTAAATTCGTAAAATCTGATTGTCGTGTGTATAAACCTCTAATGTATCTCAACAGATTTAAAAGAAAAATACAAGACTCAAATGATAGTCTCTAAAGTAGAATAAAATCATAAATAAGAGTACGAGGGTCTATTGAGATGACAACAACTACCTTACAAATCTTCATAGGAAGCCTGAAGAGAAGAGAGAGAATCATGAAGATCCAGCTTCATAATCTACACAAATACAAAAGCAAGGGATGAATACCAAGCAACACGATACTCAACAAATAAACTCCTAAATATAACGTCAAAAAATATATTATACATATACTCCTACAACCTCCATTATTACAATCTGTATATAACCAACCGAATCTAATAGTGCACAATTCAAATAACACATAGCTCATTAACAACATTCCAATAATTATAAATCAACAATATAGAGGATCACGTTTATCAATCACAAATTTCATAAAATATTCACAAGTTCACAAAATACTCAACAATAAACTAGTTTGAATCTCAAAATACAAAATATCGCATATAAATTGATTAAAACGGAGAGTAGTTACTAATTATTACTACTATCATACAGAACACATGACAAGGACTTAATTAATAGTTGAATATTCAATTATTGCATTAGTTACTATCAGATACAATCACAAGACAAGGACTTAAGCTTATTAATTTTATTCATTCAAAAAATAAATTGAATTATTTATCACAAGTAACTATTGTACTTGTCAATCCTGTAGCATTTGTCTTCTCATGGGGGAGGAAGATTCCTTTCACATAAAAAAGAATTTGAATTTTTTTGGGATAATGTACAAGTATCCTCTCAACCTATATTCGAAATTTCAAAGACACACTTATACTATACTAAGGTTCTATTACCCTCCTGAACTTATTTTATTAATAATTTTCTACCCTTTTTTGCCTACGAGACATTATCTTGTGAATCCAAAGTTGGTTGATTTTTTTTTTCAAGTTAGTGCCACGTAGACTAAAAAGGGGTAGAAAATTACTTATAAAATAAGTTCAGGAGGGTAATAGGACCTTAGTATAATACAAATGTATCTCTGGAATTCGAGCATAGATTGAGGGGCATACTTGTGTATTTTTCCAACTTTTTAAACTATCAGTAGAATTTATTAGCCTTGACAACCTTACAATATCAGTATATAGAAGTGAAACTCGATCAATTATATAAGTTAGCAAAAGGCTACATTCTCATCTTACATGTTCAAGAAAAAAAAAATGCAAATTTCCAAGATTTGTGAAGAGCTTATCAAGCCATCATCCCCAACTCCACATGAACTTAGAGACCACAAAATCTCTTTCATAGATGAAAGAATACCTCATTCTTCAATCCCACTCATTTTGTTCTTCAAAAAGAATGAAAACATCACACAATCACAAATATGTAGCCACTTAAAATCTTCACTTTCACAAACTTTAACTCAATTTTACCCTTTGGCTGGAAGAATGAAGTCCCAATATTCAATTGATTGCAATGATGAAGGAGCTTACTATCAAGAATCACAAGTGGATGCTTCACTTCTAGACATAATCAAGAATCCAAAGTCCAATGAATTAGTCCAACTCACACCTTACAATTCAAATGGCTCTTCATCAAATTTTCAAGAACTTCTAGCCATTCAAGTTAACTTATTCAATTGTGGTGGCATAGCAATTAGTATCTCCATTTCACATAAGATTGGTGATGGTTCTAGCCTTTGCACACTCATCATTAATTGGTGCACTACAAGTGAACGATTAATAAGAAGCAACACGCATCTGTCAACATTTTTGAAGAGCCCTAGCAACACAGGGGCTAACAAGGTACGAGAACACTCTAATTTCGTCTCTATATCGTCAACATTTCCACCAAGAGGGATATGTGATGACACACCAAAGGAAAAATGCATACCAATTCATCCTGTAGCTGAAAACCTACCAGTAAAAAGATTCATTTTTACTAGTTCAAATATAGCTAAAATGAAGGCTAAGTTGATAAATTGGGGATACAATGAGAACGCGACACGTGTCGAAGTTATTCTAGCTTTGTTATGGAAATGTTTCATGTCTGCCAAAGGGTGTAACTCAGTTGCAATTATTCCAGTGAATATAAGGCAAATTATAATTCCACCCTTGAATGAAAATTCATTTGGTAACTTTTTTTTGGTAACAAGTTGTATAGCAAGTGTGGAAAATGAATGGTGTTCATTGGTAGGGAAAATAAATAGTGCAATTAGGAGAATTGATGGTAATTACGTGGAGAAAATACGTGGAGAGGATGGTTTTGAGTTTGTAAACAGTAATTTTAAGCAAGTTGGAGAATTGATTATGAGTCAAGGGGATGATATTCGTGTGTTAAGAATTTCAAGTTGGTGTAAATTTCCCATTTATGAAGCAAACTTTGGATGGGGTGAGCCTATTTTAACGATCGTCGCGTTTCTCGGGGTAAAAGATAATATTATTTTATTAGATTCTAAAGAATTTCTTGGCGGAATTGAAGCTTGGGTTGTTATGGCGGATCAAGAAATGACACTTTTCGAACAGGACGAAGAACTTCAAGATTTTACTTCGTTAGATGCGATTGGTGATCTCAATTGATCGAAGTTTAATTTTAATTTTTTATAAATCAAAAAGTAATATTATGTATTGTTATAAATCTACTTCTATTTATTTTAGTTCTTCTAGTCTTAATTTATTTGTTTTAGTTTTTCAGTGTTTTATATATTTTATATCGTATAAAAAGAGTATAAATTATGACAATTGGCGATCTGAAATATACTTGGTGAAGTTTTTAAATTTTATTGGTGCTACATATAATAAGATATATAAAATAACATGTATTATTTGTAAACAACATGAGGAACATAGTAAATTTCAATAATTGATAACTAAAAATATTTAAAAATATATAAAAGATTTGGTTGACTCTTCAAATTTTATTTGTGTTTATGGGTATGCACTATTTGGATTAAACCGAAAAACTAAATCAAATCAAATCGAATTCTAATTTGGATTGGTTTTTTGGATTTATGTTTGGTTTTGGATTTATAATTTACGTTGTTTAATTTTTTTGGTTTGGTTTCGATTTTAGAAAAATGAAAACCGAAAAAATAAAAAACCAAACTATATTATATATGTATATATATATATATATATAGTTGGAGTTAACCACTTTTGTCCTTTATTATTTATTTTCATTATAATTTAGTTTATTTTCTTATGTTTGAATATCTATAATTGATATACTTTTAAGTATTGTATTTTACGTATTACTTCTGATTTATATTTAAAAGTATATTTAAGAAATATTATATATATATATATATATATATATATATATATATATATATATATATATATATATATATATATATATATTGTTATGTTTCTAATTATTTACATAACCGATTAACCAAACTGAAAAAATTCAAATCAAAAAGAGAAAAACCAAATCAAATCGAATTTATTTTCGTTTGGATTGAGTTACATTTCTTCAAAATCAAAAATCAAAAATCTAAACCGAAGAGTATAAAATTAAACCGGAATGTACACCCCTATTTGTGTCTTATAAATTGAGACAAAGAAACTAATATATATTATTTGAAAATTATGTAAAAATTATGATAATAAATCACAATAATCTATGTAATATTCAAGAATCTTTTATCATTAGAAACTTCAAGTGGAGCAATAAAATTTGTGTAAAGATTTTTTAAAGCTATTAGACTAATACTTGATATTAGTTTGATATGTATAAAAAGTATTTCATCAGACAACTGACAATAATTTTTTGGTATTTTCTGAAAGCCAGATATAAAACTTCATTAGCAGATAATTATAAAAAGTTTCTCAACTAATTACTTTTATTAAATTTAGTGGAACGATTTTTTTCTTAATTTAAAGCTATTTTTTAGGAAATAAGAAACTACCGCATTATTTCTTTAAAATCATTCAATATATGTCAACATATATATGATAATAATGTCTAATAAAATATGATAGTATTTATAATAATTAATGTGTAATTATATTTTTGTCCAAAATTATAAAGACATTTTCATCATCCAACTTTTAATTTGAAGTTGTCCATTTATAATATGATATAATATAATATGATTATGCTAAAACTTTTGAGAGGATTAAGCTAAATTTGGAAGGGTCAAAATCAATTGAATAGCACATGAAAATCGGTAAAATCTGTGTTTACTTTTTTTGGCGCTCGTTTGAACTTAAAAATATATCGTTTTTTCCACGGAACAAACTGGTCTACTGATAAGGTTTTAACTGATGTCCACGAAAAATTTGGGTCATTTTATTTCAGGAATTCCGCATCACAAAAATTTCATGAACTATAGCATACGAAAATCGATAAAAACTATATTTACCAGCTTTTGGGCTTGTTTGAACTTGAAAATGCGTCCATTTTTCCCGCGGGACGAACTGGTCATTTGCTAAGGTCTTAACGGATATCCATGAAAAATTTCGGTCAATTTGTTTCGAAAACTCCGGTTCACAAAAAATTCATGGGCAATAATACCACATAAAACTCGATAAAATTGACATTACCAATTTTAGGGCTCATTTAAACTTGTAAATGAACATGTTTTCCTTGCAAAACGAATTGGGTTCATTGCATAGATCTTAACGGACGTCAATGAAAAATTTCACCCATTTTATTTTGGAAATTTCGCGATCACAAAAATTCATGTACTATAGCAAATAAAAATCGACAAAACCTACATTTACCTGCTTTAGGGCTGTTTTTAACTTGAAAATGTGTCCATTTTTCCGGCAGGACAAACTGGATCCATTGTTAAGGTCTTAACTGACATTCACAAAAAATTTCGATCACTTTGTTTGGGAATTCCGATTCACAAAAAATCTATAGACTAGCACACAAATTTTGGTTTAATCTATATTTACCTGTTTTGGCGCTCGTTTGTACTTAAAAATGAATCCACTTTTCCTGCAATACGAACTTGTTCCATTGCTATGGTCTTTATAGACGTCCATTAAATATTTCGACCATTGTATTTTAAAATTTCGAATAAAAAAGATTCATGGACTATTGAACACGAAAATTAGCAAAAATTTACGTTGACCTTATTTGGGCTCGTTTGAATTTGAAAATGCGTTCGTTTTTTCCGCGGAACAAACTATGTCCATTATTAAGGTCTTAATAGACGTCCATGAAAAATTTCAGCCATTTTTTAAGAATTTCGGATCACGAAAAATCTAATAGACTATAGCACACGAAAATCGGTAAAATCTATAATTATCTTATTTGAGGCTCGTTTGAACTTAAAAATGTGTTTGTTTTCTCTTCGACATGAATTGAGTCAATTGTTAAGGTCTTAATGAATGTCCATGAAAAATTATGACAATTTTATTTCGATAATTTCGATTCTAAAAAAATCTATGACTATAGCACATGAAATTTGCAAAATCTATATTTACCCGCTTTGGGGCTCATATGAACTTGAAAATGCTACTATTTTCTTCGCGGGACAAACTGGGTCCTTTGCTAAAGTCTAAACGGACTTCCATGAAAATTTTTAGTCATTTTTAGTGAAATACAGATAAAAAAATACATAGACTACATAGCACACGAATATCAAAAAATCCTCATTTACCTGCTTTAGGGATAGTTTGAACTTTAAAACACACTATTTTCTTCGTGGGAAGATCTGGGCCCATTACTATGGTCTTAATTAATGAATGTCGATGAAAAATTACAATCATTTTGTTTTAGTAATTTCATATCACAAAAAATTCATGGATTGTAGCACACGAAAATCGACAAAATCCGCAAAATCTGCGTTTACCTGCTTTTGAACTTGTTTGAACTGAAAATGTGTCTGTTTTTCCTTTAGAATGAACTCGGTCCATTGTTAAGGCCATAACAGATGTCGATGAAAAATTTCGGCCATTTTGTTTTGGAAATTCTAAATCACAAAAAATCCATGGGTTATAACACAAAAAAATTAATAAAATTAGCATTTACCTGCTTTGGGGCTCAATTGACCTTGAAAATGTGCCCGATATCCCCCCGGAATGAACTGAGTCGATTGCAAAGGTTTTAACCGACGTTCATGATAAAATTCAATCAATTTATTTAGGAAATTTAGATTACAAAAAATTCATGGACTAAAGCACACAAAAATCGGTAAAATCTGTGTTGACCAACTTTTAGACTCGATTTAACTTGAAAATGTGCATGTTTTTCCCATGGAACAAATTGGGTTCATTGCTAAGGTCTTATTCGACATCTATAAAAAAATTTGGTCATTTTATTTTGGAAATTTCGGATCACAAAGAGAGTCATGGACTATAGCACACGAAAATTGATAAAATATACAAAGAGATAAAATGCTTTTGAGCGCATTTGAACTTCAAAATGCGTTCGTTTTCCTCGCTGGACAAACTGGTCCATTGGTAAGGTCTTAATGGACCTTTATGAAAAAATTTCGGTCATTTTATTTTTGAAATTACGGTTCATAAACAGTCCATGGACTATAACACATGAAAATCAACAAAATCTACATTTTTCTTCTTTAGGGCTCGTTCAAACTTGAAAATGTGTTCGTTTTCCACACGGGATGAACTAGGTCCATTACTTAGGTCTTAATGGACATCCATGAAAAATTTTGGTCATTTTTGAAAATTCCGGATCACAAAAAGTCCATGGACTATAGTACAAGAAAATCGATAAAATCTACGTTTACCTGCTTTGTAGCTTGTTTGAACTTGAAAATGCACCGATTTTCTCCGTGGGATGAACTAGGTCCATGACTAATGTCTTAATGGACGTCCATGAAATTTTTTGGATATTTTATTTCGGAAATTTCGAATCACAAAAAATTCATGAACTATAGCACATGAAAATTGGCAAAAATATGCATTTACCTACTTTGGAGCTTGTTTGAACTTGAAAAATCTGTCTGTTTCACCCGCGGAACGAACCGAGTGCATTGGTAAGGTCTAAATGGACGTTCATGAAATTTTTTAGTCATTTTCTTTGGCGAATTTTAGATCACAAAAAACTCATGGACTTCAACACATGTAAATCGATAAAATTTGCATCTACCTGCTTTAGGGCGAATTTAAACTTGAAAATGTATCGGTTTTCACCGCGGGACAAATTGGGTCTATTGCTAAGGTCTTAATGGACATCCATGAAAAAACTTGGCCATTTATTTTAGAAATTTCGATTCACAAAAAAGTTAATGGACTAAAACATACACAAATCGGCAAAATCTGTACTTACCTGTTTTGGGGCTTATTTGAATTTGAAAATGCGTCTATTTTTTCCACGGAACAAACTTTGTCCATTCCTAAGGTTTTAACAAATGTTCATGAAATTTTTTAGTTATTTTGTTTTGGGAATTTTTGAATCATGAAAAAATCATGGACTATAACACACGAGAATCAGTAAAATTTGCATTTACCTGCTTTAGGATTCATTTGAACTTGAAAATGCACCCATTTTCGCAAAACAAACTGGGTTGACTTATGAGGTCTTGACGTTCGTCTATAAAAAATATAGGCCAACTTTTTTTGAAATTTCGGATCACAAAAAATTCATGGACTATATAGCAAACGAAAATGATAAAATTTGCATTTACCTATTTTGGTGCTCTTTTAAACTTGAAAATGTGTGTTTTGCCCGCGGGATGAAGTGGGTACATTGTTAAGGTATTAACAGACGTCCATGAAAATCTTTGGCCATTTTATTTTGGGAATTTCGGTTCACAAAAAATCCATGAACTATAGCACTCTAAAATAGGCAAATTCTACATTTACCTACTTTGGACTCGTTTGAACTTGAAAATGTGCTTGTCTTCCAAACGGGATGAACAGGGTTTATTACTAAGGTCTTAACGGATGTCCATCAAATATCTTTCCCATTTAGCTTCAAAAATTCTGGATCACAAAAAATTCATGAAAAATGGCACATGAAGATCGACAAAATCTGCATTTAACTACTTTGAGACCTGTTTGAACTTGAAAATGCACATGTTTTCTGCGGAGAATGAACTTTATCCATTGCAAATATCTTAACACACGTCAATGAAAAAATTTAGCTATTTTGTTTTGTAAATTCTAGTTCACAAAATCGGCAAAACTACCATGAAAATTTTTGGTCGTCTGTATATAAAAAATTCATGAGCTATATAGCACACGAAAATTAACAAAATTTGTATTTACCTTCTTTGGGGCATGATTGAACTTGAAAATGCGTTCGTTTTTCCCGCAGAACAAACTTATCCATTGCTAAGATCTTAAGAGACATCCATGAAAATTTTCGGTCGTTCTCTTTTTGGAATTTCGATAAAAAGTAATCTATAGACTATAGCACAGAAAATCGTTAAAATCTGCATTTTCCTGCTTTGGGCTCACTTGAAGTTGAAAATGTGTTCGTTTCTCCGCAAAACGAACTACATTCATTGCTAAGGTCTTAACGGACGTCCATGAAAAGTTTCGTCCATTTTGTTTTGAAAAATCCGGTTCACAAAAAATCCATGGACTATATATAGCACATGAAAATCAGCAAAAATCTACTTTTACCTTCTTTGGAGCTCATTTCAACTTGAAAATGCACTCCTTTACCCCGCAGGACAAACTGGGTCCATTTCTAAGGTCTCAACAGATGTCCATGAAAAATTTCATTCATTTTGTTTTGGAAATTTCATATACAAAAATCTGTGGATTGTAGCACAAAAAATCTATAAAATCTGTATTTACCTGCTTTAGGGCCTATTTGAACTTGAAAATGCATCATTTTTCTCATGGGACTAAGTGGGTCCGTTATTAAAGTTCTAACGAACATCCATGAAAAATTTTGCTCATTTTATTTTGGGATCCGGTTCACAAAAAATCAATAGACTATAGCACACGAAAATCGATAAAATCTGTGTTTATTTGCTTTTGTCGTTTGAATTTGCAAATGCGCTCGTTTTCCCTCCAAAACAAACTTGGCCATTACTTAGGTCTTAACGGACGTCCATGAAAAATTTTGATAATTTTATTTGGGGAATTTTGGATCGAAAAAATATATGGACTATAACACATGAAAATTGACAAAAAATACTTACCTGCTTTGGAGCTCGTTTGAACTTGAAAATGCGTCTGTTATTTCTCAAGGGACGGACTGGGTCAATTGCTAAGGTCTTAACGGATGTCTATGAAAAATTTTAGTCATTTTATTTCGGAAAGTCTAGATCACAAAAAACCATTGATTATAGCATATGAAAAATGACAAAATCTACGGTTACCTACTTTGGGCTCGTTTGAATTTGAAAATGCGCCCGTTTTCCCAGCGGAACGAACTGGGTCTATTGCTAAGGTATTAACAAACGTCCATGAAAAAATTTGGCCATTTTATTTTGAAAATTTTGAATCATAAAGAATTCATAGTCTATAGCACATGAAAATTGGTTAAATCTTCACTTACCATTTTTGGTGTTCGCTTGAACTTGAAAATGCGTCTGTTTTTCCCCACTGGTCGAACTAGGTCAGTTGCTAAGGTCTTAACAAACATCGATGAAAAATTTCAGTAATTTTTTTCAGGAATTCCGGTTCACAAAAACTTCATGGACTATAGCACATGAAAATAGATAAAATTTGTGTTTACCTGCTTTGGAGCTCATTTAAATTTGAAAAATGTCCCATTCTCCTCCACAAAATGAACTGGATCCATTGTTAAGGTCTTATCGGACGTCCATGAAAACTTTTGGCCATTTTGTTGTGGAAATTGGATCACAAAAAATTCAAGGATCATAACACAGAAAATTGGTAAAATATGTATTTACATGATTTGTGGCTCGTTTGAGCTTTAAAATGTGTCAATTTTCTCCACCGAACAAATTTCGTCCATTGCTAAGGTCTTAGGATGTCGATGAAAAATTTCGGCCACTTTGTTTTGTGAATTTCGTTCCACAAAAAATCATGGACTACAACACATGAAAATCCATAAAATCTGCATTTACGTGCTTTGGGGCTCGTTTGAATTTGAAAATGTGTTCATCTTCCCCGCCGAATGAATTGATTCCATTGATAAGGTCTTAATGCACGTCCATAAAAATTTTCAGTCATTTTGTTCTAGAAATTCTGGATAACAAAAAATCTTTGGATTATAGAACACGAAAATCAGTAAAATCTGTATCTGCTTGATTTGGACTTGTTTGAATATGAAAATGTGCTAATTTTCCCCGCCAAACAAACTTGGTCTATTTCTTAGGCCTTACCGTACGTCTATGAAAAATTTCGGTCATTTTTTTTGAGAATTCTAATTCACAAAAAATTATAGACTAGAACGCACGAAAATTGGCAAAATCTACATTTACCTGCTTTAGAGCTCATTTGAACTTGAAAATATGTTCCTTTTCCATGTGGGACAAACTTGATTCATTGTTAAGGTCTTAACATACGTCCATGAAAAAATTTCAATCATTTTGTTTTGGAAATTTCAGTTCACTAAAAATTCATGGACATAGCACATGAAAATCGGTAAATATGGAGTTACCTGCTTTAGGCTCGTTTGAACTTGAAAACACACTCATCTTCCTCTTATGATTAACTGGATTTATGGCTATGGTATTAACTGACGTTAATGAAAAATTTCAGTCATTTAGTTTGGGAAATTCTGAATCACAAAAAATTCATGATATATAGGACATGAAAATCGTCAAATATGTGCTTACCTGCTTTGGGTCTCGTTTGAACTTGAAAATGCACCCATTTTTCACGTATAATGAACAAGGTCCATTGCTAAGGTCCCAACAGATCGTCTATTTTATTTTGGAAATTTTGAATTACAAAATATCCATTGACTATAACACATAAAAAATCGATAAAATCTTCATTTATCTTCTTTGGGTATCATTTGAACTTCAAAATGTCTCTCGTTTTTCCCGCAGGATAAACTGGACCCGTTGTTAAGGTCTTAACGGACGTCCATAAACAATTTTAGTCATTTTGTTTCAAAAATTTTGGATCACAAAAAATTCATGGACTATAACACAAGAAAATCGACAAAATCTACGTTTATCTTCTAAAGGGCTTGTTTAAACTTGAAAATGCGCACGTTTTCCCTATGGAATGAACTGAATCTATTGCTAAGGTCTTAAAGGACTTCCATGAAAAATTACAACTATTTTATTCTAGGTATTTCGAATCACAAAAAATTCATGGACTATAGCACACAAAAATTGGTAAAACCTGCATTTTCCTGCTTTGGAGCCCGTTTGAACTTCAAAATGTGTCTGCTTTTTCCATAGGACGAACTAGGTCAAATTTTTAGGTCTTAATGGACGTCCATGGAAAATTTTGACCATCTTATTTCGGAAAATTCAGTTAATAAAAAGTCAATGAATTATAACATATGAAAATTGATAAAATCTGCATTTACCTATTTTGGAGCTTGTTTAAACTTGATAATACGTTTGGATCACAAAAAATCCATAGACTATAGCACATGAAAATCGATAAAATCTGTGTTTATCTACTTTGGGGCTTGTTTGAACTTTGTAATGCATCTATTTTCGGGGGGGAAACGAATTTGGTTCATTAATTAGGTCTTACTGGATGTCCACGAAAAATTTCAGACATTTTATTTTATCAATTTTGAATCACAAAATCCAAGACTATAGCATATGAAAATCGGTAAAATCTGCTTTACCTGTTTTGGGGCTTGTTTGAACTTGAAAATGTACCAATTTTCCCCACAGGAGGAACTACGTCCATTTTTAAGTTCTTAAGGAATGTCCATGAATTATTATAGTACACGAAAATCAGTAAAATTTGTATTTTTCTGTTTTAGAGCTCGTTTGAAGTTGAAAATGCATCATTTTCCCCATGGGACAAAGTACGTCCATTTCTAAAGTCTTAACGGACATCTATAAAAATTTTGGCCATTTTGTTTTGGGATCTGATTCACAAAAAATCAATAGATTATAGCACACGAAAATTGGTAAAATCTATGTTTACCTGCTTTGGTCATTTGAACATGGAAATGCGTCCGTCTTGTCCCGAAACGAACTTGATTCATTGCTTAGGCCTTAACGAACGTCCATGAAAATTTTTGACAATTTTGTTTCAGGATTCAAGATCGAAAAAATCCATGGATTATAGCACATGAAAATCGATAAAATCTGCATTTACCTAATTAGAAGCTCGTTTGAACTTGAAATTGCGTTTGTTTTTCTTGCGAGATGAATTGGGTCCATTGCTAAGGTCTTAAACGATGTCTATGAAAAATTTCAGTTATTTTGTTTCGAGAAGTCCAGATCACAAAAACACCATGGATTATAGCATACAAAAAATGATAAAATTTTCCTTTACCTGCTTTGGAGCTTGTTTGAACTTGAAAACGCGTTCGTTTTTCCAGCGAAAAAAATTGAGTCCATTGCTAAGGTCTTAACGAACGTCCATAAAAAATTTCAACCATTTTTTTGGGAAATTTTGGATCATAAAAAGTACATAGTCTATAACACATGAAAATTGGTGAAATATTCATTATCTGTTTTGGTGTTCGTTTGAACTTGAAAATGCATCTGTTTTTTCCCGCTGGTTGAAATAGGTCCATTGCTAAGGTCTTAACAAACGTCCATGTAAAATTTCAGTCATTTTGTCTCAGGAATTCCGGTTCACAAAAAATCCATGGACTATAACACACGAAAATCGATAAAATTTATAATCTATTTTGGAGTTCGTTTAAACTTGAAGAATCTCTCACTTTTCCCCACAAAACGAACTAGATCTATTGTTATGATTTTTCTGTGCGTCTATGAAAAATTTTGGCCATTTTTTTTGGGAATTTTGGATCACAAAAAAAAATTCATGGACTATAGCACACGAAAATCGATAAAATATGCATTTACATACTTTTTGGCTCGTTTGAACTTTAAAATGTTTCAATTTTCCCAGCGGGATGAACTAGGTCCATTGCTAAGGTCTTAACGGACATCCATGAAAAATTTTGGCCACGTTGTTTTGAGAATTTCGTTTCACAAAAATTCACTTATACCACACGAAAATCAGCAAAATCTGCATTTAGAGCTTGTTTGAACTTGAAAATAAGCCTATTTTCTCTGCGGGATGAACTGTGTTCATTGTTAAGGTCTTAAAGACAGTCCATAAGAAATATCACCCATTTTGTTACAGAAATTTTGGTTTACCTGCTTTGGGTATCGTTTGAACTTGAAAATGCGCTCATTTTGGGGCATATTTGAACGTTAAAATGCTCCTATTTTCGCTACGGAACAAACTGGGTCCACTGTTAAGGTCTTAAAGGACTTCCTTGAAAAATTGCGAACATTTTATTTTAGAAATTTTGAATCACAAAAAATTCATGGACTATAACAAACAAAAACCGATAAAAAATATGCATTTTCCTGCTTTGGAGCCCGTTTGAACTTGAGAATGTGTCTATTTCCCATGGGACGAACTAGGTCAATTTTTAAGGTTTTAATGGACGTCCATGAAATATTTCGGTCATTTTTTTTTGAAAATTTTAAATAATAAAACGTTCATGGGCTATAACACATGAAAATCGACAAAATCTGCAATTATCTACTTTGGAGCTCATTTGAACTTGAAAATGTGTATGTTTTTCTCGCGAGACAAACTGGATCCATTGTTAAGGTCTTATGTACATCTATGAAAAATTTCGATCATTTTATTTTGAATACTCTGGATTACAAAAAATTCATGGGCAGCACACGAAAATCAGCAAAATCTATGTTTACCTATTTTGGCGCTTGTTTAAACTTTGAAATGCACCCGTTTTTCCCGCAGAACGAACTTGGTTCATTGCTTACGTCTTGACATAAGCCCATGAAAAATTTTGGTCATTTTACTTTAGCAATTCCGAATAAAAAAAATTCATAGACTATAGCACACGAGAATCACTAAACTCGTTTGAACTTCAAAATGTCTGTTTTCCTCACAGAGGAACTAGGTCCATTTTTAAGGTCTTAACAGACGTCTATGAAAATTTTCAACTATTTCGGAAATATTGGTTCACAAAAAATTGATAAACTATAGCACACGAAAATTAGTATAATCTGCATTTACCTTCTTTGAAACTCATTTGAATTTGAAAATGCATATGTTTTACCGGAACAAAGTGGGTCCATTGGTAAGGTCTTAACAGACATTCATAAAAAAAATTTGATCATTTTATTTTGGAAATCTCGGTTCACAAAAAATTCATGGACTATAGCACATGAAAATTAGTAAAATCTGCATTTACCTTCGTAAAAGTTCGTTTGAACTTGAAAATATGTCTGTTTTCCACGTGGAACGAACTGGGTCAATTGTAAGGTCTAAAAGAATGTCCATAAAAAATTCGACCATTTTATTTTGAGAATTTCAAATCACAAAAATCCATGAATTATAGCACACAAAATTAGTAAAATTTGCATTTAACTTCTAGTCCATTTCTAAGGTCTTAAAGGACGTCTATGAAAAATTTCGGCCATTTTATAACAGAAGTTCTGGATCACAAAAAAATCCATGGACTATAGCACATAAAAATCGATAAAATTTGTGTTCACCTACTTTAGAGCTCGTTTGAACTTGAAAAATGTCCCTGTTTCCCTCGCGGAACGAACTAGATCCATTGCTAAGGTATTTCCGCACGTCTATGAACACTTTCGGTCATTTTGTTTTGAGAATTTCGGATCACAAAAAACTCATGGACTATAGTACACAAAAATTGGTAAAATATGCATTTACCTGCTCTGGGGCTCGTTTGAACTTGAAAATGCGTCCCTTTTCCCCGTGGGACGAACTGGGTCCATTGCTAAGCTCTTAACGGACGTCCATAACAAAATTCGAACATTTTGTTTCGGGAAATTCAAATCACCAACAATTCATGGACTTATAGCACACGAAAACGATAAAATTCAATTTTTCCGCTTTGGAGCTCGTTTGAACTTGAAAATGCGTTTGTTTACACCTCGGGAGCAACTCACACCATTAATAATTATTAGCTCATGGATCTGGTGCCTCAGAGCACTGTAATTTGTTTTTCAATTTTTTTTTAAGAGGACCTCCATAATGAATTGAAGAAGCATTATGTATAATATTACCATTCTTTTCAAACGTATTTTTGTATTTACAAGGTAACTTTTAGGAATTACGTGACTTTTTTCATTTTTCGTGTATATTAATACATGGATCTGACGCCTCAAAACACCCAAAAAGTTACCGAAAAATTCTTTATGAGGACCTCCATAATAAGTTGGAAAAACTTTACATACAATCACGTTTTTTTTTCAAAAATATTTTCATATATACTTGCCAGGTTTTAGGAATAACGATACTTTCTTGATTTTTCGTATGTATTAGTCAATGAATTTAACACCTTGGAGCACCGAAAATGTTTTCTAAAAAATATTATGAGAACTTCTAAAATGAGTTAGAAAAGCATTACGTAAAGTCAATCAATTTTTTTAGGCATATTTTTTCATTTACATACATCTTTTAGAAATTACAGGACTTTCTTGATTTTGTGTGAATATCAACCAATGGATCTGACGCCTAGTAGCATCCAAAAAAATTCTGAAAAAATTATGAGAACCTCCATAATGAGTTGGACAAGAGTTACGTATCGTCTCACATTTTTTTCAGGCATATTTTCACATTTACAAGCCTATTTTTGGATCGCAGCAGTTAAATCTAGAGGATATGGTAGGAAAATAAAATGAATATAGGAAGAAAAATCAGTTTATCAATGCAGCAATTGGCCCAAATGAAGCAGAATGAATATGAAAATACAAGCACTCACAAATAATTTGGTATTGATATTTATTTGATTGATTAATTGACTAAACATTTCTTTCCATTATAGTCACTCACAAATACAAAATCCCATCAATCCATCAACAAAATAAAGTGAAGCACAAATGAGAGAACATGTTACAAAAATTCTGATAAAAGGAAAACTTTGTGAGGTTTTTGAAGATACATTCACACATGATATACATACAAGACAACGATTTTAGCGATGATGATGCTCCAATTCGCGTCTATGCTTGTGACTAAGAGTCCATAGGTGTTACTGAAAATCGAAAGGAGATCCCACCATGACAGACAATTAGAGAAGGAAGTTATCTATCATATGTTCAATCACATCGGCGCCATCTGAATTAAGCCAATAAGTTTTCACCTATATCAAGCAAAATAAACAAAATAAGCACAATAGAACGCTAGAAAGGAATTCCGGGAAGAAAGTAAAACAAAATTCACAATTTAGTTGCTACGGGGAGTTTTTAACACGACAAAGACAGAATAGACAAAGCACTTTGCAACGCTTACAAGTCCTGATATGTCTAACCGTTTAAAAAAATTTAAAAGTCGAATACATAATAAGGTAAACAAACATTGTGGCTTAACGAGAAAATATCAGCAAGAAAAATGGATCGAAAGCTTACCTGAATAGTATTGTGTGCAACATATCGTTGTCTGCTTTCATGAAAGCTAACATCAATTCGTTCCCATGGTACTTGTGTAAGGCCTTCAATCATCTCCTCTACATGGGCTAAGAAAGGTTATGTGAGAACCCTATCGATGCAAAAGATCGTGCAAAATAGCTACATAGTAGACTATTACCAAAAGAAGAAAAATGACGGATAAGAGAGCTGAATACTGAATAAAATGTTATAATTGTAATTAATTCGTAATCAACAATGTCCTCTTCTAAAATCTCCGGGAGCAGCACGCCAAAAGAATGAATAGCAAGTATCGTACTATTATTACAATATTTTTTTCCTTTGAGTGGGCCTGTGTATGCTACAAAAATAGAAGTAAAGGGTTTACAAACCTTCTAAATCAGCCATTTTCTTCCCTTCCAGTGAAGATAATTTATGGTTGATATCCAGAGTGGTTTCTTGCTCAACGTTTACGATATGTGGGTATTTCTGATCCTTTATTTGAAGGTTAGACTGGAGAAGAATGCAAAGAAAACCATTTACACATAAAAGAACAAATTAGTACTCGAACACACAATGCAGATAAGTCAACTGAATACCAACCTTTGGAAGTTCATCCTGACGACGGATTGACGATGTTCTCCATCCAACAACATCTTAGAGATGAGTTAAAGATAAAAATAACTATAGTATTGGTAATTTCATATAACCATGTCATGTAAAACCTAGAACTACGGCCTACAGCTTCACATGGTACATAGCACCGAATAGTACCAGGAAAACGTTGAGACAAAGGATTATAGTCAAGGGTGCTCAAGGAGAATTCAAGATAATTCTACTGTGGAAGAATCAATATAAGGAAGAGATGGAAAGTATGAACCCAAGGATGATCAACAGGCATGAACCAAATATTGCAGGTGACAACTAATAGGGAAGCAGTGTGGAGCATATATGCAAGGAACCGTAACATCAACAACAAGGTGCGAGAACCTAAACATAGTAAATAACATATGATAATAGATATGAAAAGCCAAAGACTATATGAATAGGCTAATACTACGAGAGACACGGTGCTCTAGACTACCACCAAGCCAAAGACTACATGAATACAATATTACTAAGACAACGCCCAACTACCTACTAGCCTTCTACCCTTATCCACGACCTCTAGACACTCGTACCTAAGGTCATTTCCTCGATAAGCTAAAGGTGCATCATATCCTATCAAATCATCTCTCCCTAATACTTCTTCAGCCTACCTCTGCTTCTTCTTGTCCCTACAATATCCAACCACTCACACCTCCTCACTGGGCATCTACAGATCTCTTCTTCACATGCTCAAACCATCTGTCATCTCTTCTTCACATGCTCAAACCATCTGTCATCATACAACAAAGTTGGTCTAACCACCTTTGCATAAGCCATTTGTCCGCCTCTCCTCCTGGTCTTTGCCCTCCACCAACTTTGCATAAGCAACCTTCTTTGCTTCCACTTTGCCTTGGACTTCTCCACTCCACCACCAATCCCCTTGATGGCCAAAAAAGTCGCCCCTTTAAACCCCTAATACCTCTTTAGCAATCTTTGCTTCCCTAGAACAACTAGTTGTTTTATCCCACATGTTGTTCGTATTTCCACTACTCTTCCAAGCCCCCATAGTCATTAACTTCTCCCAATCTCCCAGGTTCGAGCAGGGGTCAAGCCATCCCATTTGATTCTCGATCAGTCATGGTCCTTTTTTTGGAAAGCACGATATAGGTATCACCAACTCAAAAGGTTTAGTAAAATCCAGAAGCGAAGTTCCTCCTCTATTTCTAATCCTAAAACCAAAACCTCCATGCATACCATCAAAACTGTAGTGGTTGACCCAATGTAACCGTTGAAATCTCCACCAATGAAAAGCTTCTCAGAGTGTGGTACACCCCTCACCACCTCATCCAAATATTTACTCCTTGAAGTGCTTCTTGACCTCTCATCCAAGCCCCCTTGCAGCATATAAGTACTAATTATGTTCACAGTAAGCCTCCAATGATTAGCTTAACTGTCATCACCCGATCATTGATCGCCCTAACCTCCACCAGCTGCTCCCTAAGTTCCTATCTACTAAAATGCTACTCCATTCTTTTCCCTCTTGTCCTAAGTACCACAACTTAAAGTCGTGCACATCCGAGGCTTGGTACCTACCCATTTGGTCTCATAGATGCAAGCCATGTTAATGTTTCTGTTCTTGAGAATCTTCACTAGAACTATGGACTAACACTACTCTTAGTCTAGAAGACCCCTCAATCCACTTACCACTTCTGCCCCTCACCCCCAGCCCCGACCGAAGACATGACCCAGTCCAACATCGCTCACCAAAGCCACTAAAGTAGATACAAACTAAACAACAAACAACCGGAATATATACCAACTCAATCACTAGGGGGAATCGACATAAAATACAAGTTAACTAACGAAAAATAGCAAGTGGCATGACTAGTCAGAAAGAATAGTAGCTAAGTAGAAATTCAAACCAACGGTAATGTATACTAGTCATAAATAAAGAAAAATATCCCTCTAAAATTTTAAATGAGACAGTTGCACAATTAAATAGGCATAAAATAGATGTGTTGGTTAAACTCATTATCATCTATCAACAAAATATCTTAACGTACTTGGCCTAAAAAGAATTAGTTGTCCACTTGAAGGGGTGTTTCAGACCTAAATTTCAGACTATATCTTCAATATATATATATATATATATATATATATATATATATATATATATATATATATTGTCAGTATCAGGTGTCTACTTTTGTTGTAAGGTTCATTTACAGCATAGTGTATCGATGAACATCCATATGAACACTACTTTTAGATTTCATCATAGAGCATTTAAAGGGTGAATATCTTCTCAAATCCAGCATCGTCCATTTTAAAAAGGTCAAATTCCCTGACCTAGACACTAAAATTTTAGTGGAAGCTTTAAGGAAGAACAATGACATTATCTTCAATCCTAACAGCATGTACTGAGGCTGTATTCAAGAATTAGAATTTTACAAGATGACATCAAATTTGTGAAAACCCCCACTGACATAGCAACATCTAATTTGATAGGAAGCACCAATCAAATGAACATCCCAAACTATAAAGTTTTACTAGCCCAAATATAACTATTCTGAGGTTTCCCTTCAGAAAAATTTGCAGACTATACGAGCGTATTTATGTGTTTAAAGCATATAACTTATAAAAGAAACCTGAAAAGAAAAATTGCACTCATAGGATACGGTCATAGTTTGCATTTGCATATGCCACACGACGCTTAAATGAGCGTAATCCTGACCTACACGGAAAGCCAAAGAGGTGTTACATAATAATACATTTGCCACTTCCCTCTAATACAAAAAAGGTATTAAAATTGATACTGACATGAACATGAGATCGTCTGAATCATTGACCATCCTTAGGAGGAGGGGAGGCTTCCCATTATCTTTATCAGTGAGGAATAGATGCTTTCCAGATCTCCCGGCAATCCAGTGAGCAGTTTGTAATGCCCCTTTCTCCAGCAAAGGAAGACCGCAGAGAAGTGGCAGCTGGAGAAAACAGAGAAATTACAACGAAATGGAAAATTAGTATGGTCTGAAGTGATCTAGGAAATAAATTTTATTAAGAGATCAAAGTTAACAGATTTATCGAGATATGCAAGCTTTTGATCAAAATTTAAACAACAATAGTTGCTTGACTCAGTCCCAAACAACGATAAAAATTTAAAACACAAACTTACAAACAAACAAAAAATAATAACCAAAATAGAGAAATGTTATGGGTAATCTATCCCATATGCAGGGACAGAACAAAGTAAAAGGCAAGCTCAATACAAACGGTTATGAAGCAACAATGTTTAACTGGGTGCGGCCTCTAAACCAACAAATTACCAATGAAAGAAACACATATATTAAAAATAATGTGTCTCCATACCAATTAATGAAATGAATGTGCAATCACACAAGATTGAAACATGAAATAATCTGACAGAGTGTGCAGGTAGCACATATAAAGAATAAATGAGAGAAAGATGGTCTTTCTATGTCCTACCAAAACTTCAATACACATTGTTTGTATGTGCAATATTGTAAAATTTGAATGTGCTAAAAGCAGAAGAGATAGATTTCATATGGAGGAAATTTATCTTAAAGTACCTCCAATCACTTGGATCCAAGAAGACTTAGCTAAGAATAAAACTGAATAGGAGAAAATGATCCATCAACGTGATCAACTAGTAGGTATTAAGGTCTTTCTTATTGCTAGACTTACATTAGGTCCATTATTTTTTTAAAACTGAATATACAGTAGGTCTATTATTTACCATGAATTTTGCTAGATTGGTTTCAGACATATATCCCAATGTATTGATAAATGCCAGATTGTAGAGACTCTTAGTTTGCATTGGAAGACAGTGTATTCAGCATTGTACTTAAGTAGGCTTGATCAAAGCTGAAGTAATGCACAAACTTCAAATAATCTACTTCAATTAGTTTAGAATTGAAGCATAGTTGATTGATTACCAAGAAGATGAAAAAAAAATTCAAACAGTTACGCTCGCAAGTTAGGACAGGACCAATTTTTTCAGTGTTAAGGATGAAAGTAATTCTACACCCACCCCCACCCCCCACCCACCCCAAAAAAAAGACTGAGGATATCATCTTTCTATAATGAAGTTGCTTAGTAAGTTATTTAGTCGGTAAAAATGGAACCAACTAGAAAAAGTTGAATTGACAACTAATATCCACTAGTCACAATAAAAAAGCTTGAAAAGGAAGGCACAAAATGTATGTCCTTCTGTGAAGCTTTTGATAGATGCCTACGCTCAAACTTGCCCAACTAAACTTCACTTTTCAGTAATTAAGCATTTGAAGTGGAATGACTACAATGAAGTTCGAAAAGCAGATAGCAATTGCTAAAGTAGGAGAAAAAGTCGACCAATGAAGAAAATATGAGATAATGACACACCTGTTTATGCCCTCTTGAGCCCAAATGCGGAGTTGCAACTGTTATGAAGTTCACAGGTTCCAAACCAGCAACAGTTTCTTCAGAAGACTGCTTGTGACACTGGTCAGACACATTCTCTTCCCTGACTAAGCAGGAGCGATTAAGACCAGCTACTTCTGTTTGCACTGGAGGTTCATACAACCTCCCAATAGCATATCTTGCTACAAGACCACCCAAGGAGTGAGCAACAAAAGAGATCTTGCGCACCCCAGGCCACCGTTTGATCACATCCTCCACCTGCACTATAAAGCAGCAGGGTTTTTTCAACCTCAAATTACTTATTCTAACAGACATACATTTGCTAGAAATTCATTCAATAAGAACCTATTAAAATCAGAAAGTCATTAGCGAAGTACCTCTTTTGCAAGTCTCTCGCCCATCCTGTCAACACCATCAAAAGTCAACATTGAATAATTGCACTCACTACCTGACAAGTCACAACATAATCATCGTCAGTTCAAACAACCTCAGTTCATCTCAATAGTTAAGATATGCAACAATCAATTGCATCGCAAAATACATAGAAAGAGAAAAACAAAATGAAAATCTCAGACAGTATTATTAAAGGCACAATAGAGCTGTATTTCAGTCTTACAATTTGCTTCAATGCAGGATGTGAACTTTGCCTCACTTGCACAGCACTTCAGCACAGGCAGTTATGCGCTAACTACTAAGTAGTGCTTTACGGGCTACAATTTGAAGATTCTACCTATCACCCCAACTAGATGGAAAGATAATATTTGTGTAACAATATTTCTACTATAGATCTCTGATATAGCAAGACAGTTATATGCATAACCTACTAGTTTGTCACAACCTAAAGTGACATAGCCCATTGTAAACCAGTAGAACTTCCCGCTTCACATTTACCATGAGATTGATGTCCAAAGTCCACTTTCAAGGGCATACTATATAGATAGACACCTTAAATTGGCCTCAACTGGCACCCCAACTTTGAGAATGCACATCTAGATACCTTAACTTGGTTTCAGTTGGCCCCGAAAGCACACTTTTCTGGATGTGCATTCCCAAAAGTTGGGTGTTCAGTGTTCACAGGGTCAATTTAGACCAAGTTAAGGTGTATAGATGTGCCTTTTCAAAGTTGGGGTGTGTAGTTGCCAGTTGAGCCCAAGTTAAAGTGTCTATCTATGTATTCTGCCAGTTCCAAATTATACAGACCAAGGAACTTACATTTTTCAACACGGACGCCTAATCCCTATTCATGAGATCACACGGACGAACTTTTCAAAAGTTCCTACAAACATTCCATATGCATTTCATCCAAGTAGACCTAATGTAAGCCTCTTCTTCTACGTTAATGAAAACATCAAAGGGTCATGGTTGTCTTTCGGAACAACCTTAAATTACCATTAAAAATTCCCATAATTGCCGTGCACAGTGGTAGAGTAGTGATCCCTATGCTGCGCCAGATCTGGTGTACACTATCACAAGACAAATTCTTACACTGAAGTAGCAGCAGTAATTCTGATTCTAAGGCAAAAATGATACAACCCTGCTGCAACCCATTGAAGACATTTGACAAAATCCCCATAGAAGGGAGAAAAAGGAAACAAAGATATTCTGAACATGTCAACTCTGGCTATTTGGACCGGATAAGATGCATCCACACAAATAAGTAACAACGGGTGGCTGCAATCTGAAATTGATTATTAATAAAGTTGGACTTACAGTGAACAACAATTTTCTCAGGGAGCCTTTTGACAAATTGCTCAGCGGCATATCTCCAATCTGCAGAACTGCAAAGGCAGCAGAAATAAACTATTAAGAAATTTGGATTACTGGAATTAACATAAAAAGAGGATGTTGTTCCACTTATACCTGCCGAAAAGGTGACAATTATAAGACAAATGAAAGACAAAGCGCATCATTTTGAAAGCACCACAGTTATAGATATGAACTCCAGAGATCAGACCTACCATTACAATGACATTTGGTAGCACTCCAAAAGTATGCATCTAAAATTCTCATCAGAAGTGTGTCGGGGGGTTCTTTGAAGCATATACATAAGTGTTCTAATAGGATTTTCTTGGTTTCCTATTACACTATAACTTTAGCACCAGTAAGAATAGCATGGAACTTATGGAAGGAAAGAAATGGTAGAAATTTTAAGGCAGATCCAACTCTATTCAAAAGATCAAATGGAATTGTATTAGTTCCTTATGTTTTTCGTGTAAAGAGCATAGTATAGATGATGAAATACATATAGCAGATTTCATAGGCTTTTTGTAATTAATACCACTCTGTAGCACACTTTTTGGAGGTTGACAACATATCCTTTAATAATGAGGAATACAAAGTTACAAGTTTCAAAAAGAAATGGCATGACAAGGAAGTGTCAATGAAAACCAACATTATCCTTCAATTTCTGATTAAAATGGTGTTTTTCTAAATTTGTAAGTTACATATATAACTTTGATTGGCCTTTTTGCTTCTAGTTTATGATAGGAGGTAATTCCCTTTGTCAAGGCCCCTAACCTATTTCTCATTGTCTTTTGAAATTTTTGCAGTTATAACATGGACCCTCTGTATAGAAGTCAAAAGATACTATTGCTAACACCATCAATAAATCATTTCACTTTATTACTTCTTTTATGCTTTAATTATACAGAAATATATTTCTCTTCCCTCTCCACTCCTTATACCAAACAAAAGATTTGAAAAGGAAAGAGAACACCATTCATAAAGGAGCTATGACATACACATACCTACCAAAAAAAGAAACTATTAGAGAGTAAAGTACATTAAAGAATTTTTTTCCCCGCATTAATGGAGTAGAATAAGCAGGTAGTAAAAGAGATCCAAGGACATTCATCAGTTACTATTTACTAACTGGTCATAAGTTGAGTTTCAAAGTCTTTCTTTTTCTGAGAAAGGTAAGTAAGTTGAGTTTCAAATTCTTCATCATTCAATAAGAGCATAATGGACCTAATGTAGCAGTCCCCGTAAGTCTCCAGCTAGCGACAAGCACTTGTTTTCTCACTCCAGCTTTTGGCCACATCACTTTTTATGTTTCGCGACATCTGCTTTCAGACAAAAAAGCACAATTGGATACCTTTTCCTTTTCTTGGGATAATTATTCTGGTTGCTCCATTTTTTAAACTAGTCATATCTTAACAATGTGCATTGCAAGTTTCTTTCTCATGACCAGAAAGCCACTGAGTGGGATCAAGATCATATAATGATATACAGGTTGATAGAGAAGATTGGGATCGAGATAACTTTTGAGAACTTGACTTTCCTAGAGGAAGTAACATCAATATTTATCTAACTCTCCATCACTAATTGAAAAATGATTCATTTTGGATGCTTTCACTTCTGAGAACTTGATTTTCCTCAAGGAAGTAATGTCACGGTTCCTTTTAAGAATGTTTTGTCATGTTTTCTTTAGTATTTCACCATTACTTCTTCACTCCCGTTATTTATTTATTTCGAAAGGCTTTTCCTTGAGCCAAGGGTATATCGAAAACAGCCTCTCTATTTTCTATGGTAGAGGTAAGGCCGCCGTATACACTACCCTCCTCACACCCCAACAACACTAATGGGATTATACTAAGTATGTTGTCGTTACCTCCCAATGAATACAATCCTCTTTCTGTTTTAGCAATTGAAAAGATAAACTTCAGCACGAATGTGCAAAAATGTGTTTTAAGTACTTAAGAGAAACTGTAGAAAAGAGGAAAAAGAAACAAACTTTAGTTCCAGGCTACCATAATAATCACTCAAATCCTTAAACACAAGAGCTAACAAATGATACCAAAACAAAAGAATCAAGAAAATCATACTATTTCACAATTAAGCAAATTCCTCAAAAACATCAACAAGCTCCAAAGAGAAGGGAAGAAAAAAATCAATCTTTTTACCTCCCAACAAGCCCATTGACCATGACAACAAGATGCTCAGGCTGCAACTTAGCCCTAGCTGAAGCTGCATCAAACACATCTTCACCATCATTAACTGACTCAATTTTAACCTTCTGACCCTTCTTAAGACTATTTCTGAAACACCCTCTGCTTAATTTCCTCAGTAATTCCATTTCCCCTTTCTCATCCACCCACAACAGCCTACAATTATTGACACCCTTATTGTCAAATCTTGATTTTGACTTTGAAAAAAAACTCAAAACTGAGCCAGATAACTGTGGGACTGAAGTTGTTATTGATATTGGGATCTTGGGCTTAAAGGGTTGCTTAATTTTGGTGATCATAGGTGAACGATCGAGAAAAAATGGGCATCAAGAAAGAGTAAAAGTAGCAAAAGAATTGATTTTTATGAGAATTTATTATAACAAAGTCAAAGGCATCATTTTTATTGAATGCCCTATTTTGGGGTTGAGTTCAATTTTTGAAACTCAAATTTGTGTTGTTTCATTTCTAAGTAATAATAAAAATTATTTTGATATTAATTTTTTTTAAAAAAAATCCCAAAGTAAACAAATTTGTTGGATCACAAGTTATTGTTTATAAGGTGTAAGTTCAGTTTTAGAATGTTCTAATTTAAGAAGTTTGTATAATGTATTAATGTGACAAGTTATAAGTTATATTTGGTATATTTAATTTTATAACATTATGATTTAAGAAATTTATAGTATAAAAGCCACAAGTTATGTGGTATAGAAAGAGGTGGAGCCATTAGAACGTTATTATTTAAGAAGTGTGAATAATGAACTAATGTCAGAAGGTATAAGTTATATTTGAAATATTCGACTTTTTAACATTATATTTTAAGAAATTTATAGTATAGAATTACATCTTTGTGGTATTAGGCATAAGTTTGTATTAGTAGATAAAATTTTATACAATATCATCCAACACATTGTATTACAAACAAATGACAAAGAAAGACTTCATAATTTTAAGATACTATACAATTAAAAAATTATATAAAAATGGAATAATAATATATCTCTTATTAAAAATAGGTTTTAGGACAATACCTATATTAAGTCATAAAGTGAATAAGGTCTAAAAGATTTTAAAAGAAGAAAAAAAAAGGTAAAAACTAGCTAAAGAAAACAGAATGGCTTAGTGATTATGGATAATTTTGTTTGGAGATATTTATTTATGGTATATATTTGGAAGGTGTTGGCATAAAATTTAATATAAATAACACTTAATTTATATAGAGGATACGATTTTTAAATAATTTTAAAATTATTCTGAAATGTATTCATCATTAATATAATTTATTATTTTTGAAAAAGAAACTTGTGCACTTGCTTTTTTCATAACTAAAACTCCACTTGCTATGTTTTTTCTTAACTAAAACTCAAAAGCTTTAAGAAGCACATATTAGAAATTGAATTTCAAGTACTATATTGTACAATCCAAAAATATGATAGAACGATAAGGGTTCATTATTAACTACTCAAAATGTAGAGATAAATCAATTTTCTTCAATAGAGTGTGCTAGTATTTCCTCTTAAGACTTTGTACAATGAAAATATGTATTCATCGATCCTACTGAATATTAGTCAAGCCAGTAAATTTCAGATATCAAATGTTCGTAAAAGAAAATGATATAATACCATGTGACTTGTACTTGATTAATAATACCTCACGTCACAAAACAAATTTATCAAGTTGAATAAAAAATAATGTATATAACCATAAAACATCATTAATCCAACATCAATAAGGTTTTTCACCAATATAATTTCCAGGAGGAAAATAATTACAAGTCATGAAAACATCACCACTATCACAAATAACTCTAGCACATCCAACTTTTCTAGTACTCTTCCACACAATTTGTGTATAATGCCCACATAATTGCCCTTCAACACAAGAATTTGATGCATAATCATAATATTTTTCCTCATCAGCCCAAGCATTAACAGCATCTGTTGGAGTCCAAGTATTTCCACTACCCCAATAAATATTTTCACCTAATTTAAAATAACCTTCTTCAAATGAATGAATAAGTCTACAATCTTCTCTTCTTGAATTTGCCCACCATTTTGCATAATTTTCAAGATTTGAATCCCATGTTAAGGGTAATTCCATTTTTGTTGCTCTAACTAAATTGTGATGAAACAAGAATTGAATTGCTTCTCCTAAGCAATTCCAACATAATTGTTTTGAGATTTTGTAGATTGTTTCATTGTTGAGGTTTTTTAGACTTGTTTGATCAAGTGGTGATAATGATTTTGAAGGGATTTTAAGGGTGTGGATTGAGGTGATGAAAAATAGAAGAAAAACGAAGATTAATAGAGACTTCATATTTATTTATTTTTTGTTTATGGAGAGATAGGTTGATTGTTTTAATATCTTTGGGAATTGAAGTAGTGAATAATGTGGCTAGTGTCTTATTATATAAGAGTTCAGGAATATTAGGATCTACACCAAACTTTTGGAGAGCATAGGTATTTTCTTCGTCCCTAATAAAATGTTTTATGTACTAGACTATTCTTTATTAGATTTGGATGATATCGATTAGGATCTAGGTTCAGGAATATTTATTTTATATTGGAGCTCTACATGAACCACACTTTTGAAGTACTGCATGTCTTGAACTCTACGTGAACGTGAAATGCTTTGTGCACTAAACTATTTTTTATTGAATAATATTGATTCGGATTTAAGTCCTGGAATATTTGTATTATATTGGGGCTCTACAACACACTTTTGGGGTGCATGTTACTTTCTTCTATTTTGTGTGAATGTGAAATCTTTTGTGCACTAAATTACTTTTTATTAGATGATATCGATTATGGTGAAGATTCAGGAATATTTATTTTATATAATTGGAGCTTTAAACCAGACTTTAGGAGTGCGTGCTATTTTCTTGAACTCTATGTGAATGTGAAATGTTTTCTGACTAAATTAATTTTTATTGAATGGTATCAATTAGGGTGTAGGCTTAGGAATATTTGTTTTATATTGGAGCTATACACCACACTTTTGAAGTTCACGCTATTCTCTTAAAACTCTACGTGAATGTGAAATATTTTGTACACTTAATTATTTTTTATTGAATAATATCGATTAGGGTGTGTAAGTCATTATCTAAAAAAAAATATATTTTTTCTAAAAGTATTTTGATATTTTGTTGGTGAATGAGGAAAAAAATTATCTGTTGAAGGTTAATAATAATATTGAGATTTCTTTTATTTTTGGTAATATAATATTGAGAAATCAGGTAGCATTTGGACGAAGTTTTTGAGTATCAAAGAATGATTATAATATCCAAAGTTTTGATGGGAGCAAGTGAAATGGTAAAGTTAAAAGTTTGTCTAATGTGACATACTTTTTAAAAAATAAATTAAAATGAATCTCAAAGGTGATGATAACTTTCTATATTTGAAAATAATTTAATTTTAAATTTTTTATTTTATTTTTATATGAGGTAATTTATATGAAATCACACAATTTTGTTCTAAAGTTATAAGTTCAATAAAGAGAGAAAATTCGTAAAAGATGATGTAAAATGAGACAGAGGGAGTAATATTACTTTAATTTTATATAATTTCTAAATATGTAAATTTTATATAAATACGATTGAGCAAAAAAATAATAATTGATTTTTTCTCATTTGTCCATATTTTTACTAACAAAATTACCTTATCTCGTAGCGACAATACTCCATAAAATTAGTAACTAAGCTTATCGGAACAGCACTAATGTTACCATTCCTTTATATATACAAAATGTCGAATAAAATTATTCAATATCTATATCGTTACTTGATACCTATATCGCTAATTAGTGTTCCTTTAATGGAAAAATTGCATGTTATATATGTGGCATGACTAATAATTATAGTAATATTGTATGGTTGTAAAGATTACAAATATAGTGGTGGCATTTGACAATTTATGCAAATATTTGGCCATTTTTTGTCATGGCTTTGATTAATAATTGCTCGTGAGCTATGGCATCATGTTATATGTTGAGTCCGTGAACTTGACAACAATTGTCCATTATAAAACTTCCACATGGCACTAGTAGAAAATCGACACGTTTCACAACGGTTGGATGTACTATTTGTTACGTTATTGAGGCTAGAATATCTCGACTTTGCTAGCAAGGACGAAATGGACACAAGAATAATCGGTTATAAGAGATCGGCACTGATCAAATGGGCCATTGAAATTTTTTTTCTACATGGCACCACTAGAAAACCGGCACGTTTTGCAGTGGTAGGGATAAATATGGAAAAAGATTATGTATTATTTATCACTAAACGTAAAATATCAATACGAAGTGAATATATGAGTGATCCGTTATGAGAGTTTGATGCATTAGATCTGAAGAAGAGAAAGAAAGGGCAATATTTGAGTTACGAGCTTTCACATAGTTGAGCAGCACGTTTTTTTAAACCGTTGAAAAGTTGTTATGTTTGTTTTATTTCACTTATCTTAGATTGATTGAGGTATGAAGTTTATGAATGAAAAATAAATAAATGAATTTTATGATTTTAAATCAATAATATACATGCCATATTAAATTGTATAAAATTTACCTTTTGAATTTTATGATCTTAAACCTGTCATTTCGAATGTATGAAAAATTAATTGGAAGTAAGAATTTAGGTCAATTTTCATTCTTCTGAGGTTCAAAACCAGCCCAAGCTGAAGGCCCAATTTAAAGTCTAATTAGGCCCATTAGATGCGTTTGAGTCGATTGCCCTATGATAGTAGGATGGTGTAAACTTGAATTTCGAAAAAAAAAATTATACATAATTTCATATTAGAAGTTTGATGTTATTTTTGGAACTCGATAAGTTTAGATTCACGTCAAGAATTACCACTTTAAAAAATAAATATATCGAATTAAAATCAATATCGTTCTGAAGACTCAAATTCAAAATAAAAAAATACTCATCATCTGCCACAAAAAATTTCTAATAACAATGTATCCAAGAGTCTTTATGACCAATTTGAGTGCATAAGGACTATATAATTATCCATCCATAAGTTGGTTTTCTTAAAATAATTAATTATGTATCATGTGCCAAAATATGGGAAATGATTATTATTACTTAGCTTACAAAATTATAGTATTGTAGCATGTGCATTTGAGGTATGATTCTAAAAATTTAGACATATGGATAATAATAACATTCATTACTTATCGAAAAATATTAAATTCAATTAAGTTTGATAACAACAGAGGATAAGTATTTAATAACCAATTAATATTTGATAAGAAATATATATTATCTCTCAAATATATATCCTGTATAATGTCGGGAGATAACAGATACTCGATAAATAATTAAAATGCACCTGCAGGTAATTTTTCAACAACTTGATATAAAATATCATTTTCTGGTTGGATTTATTTTAATTGCATGAAGAGTTAGAAGAAAAAAAATATATATATATATATATATATATATATATATATATATATATATATATATTTGTGGATAAAAGGTTTGAAAGAGGGATTATATGAAATACATGTGGCCACAAAAAATCAAGTGGTATTTATTTCTACCACAAAAATAAGTTCTCACTTTGTCTTTTATTGGGTCTACATAATAATTATGAAAATGAAATAACAATCAAATAAAAACAAAATTAAAAAAAAAAGAGAAAAGAAATATATATATATATATATATATATATATATATATATATATATATATATATATATATATATATATATATATAAGATGATTAATTCAGATTTATATAATTTAGATCTTCTAATAAAGAACGTATAATGAAGAACGTTCTTCATATATATATATATATATATATATATATATATATATACACACGTATAATGAAGAACGTTCTTCATATATATATAAACATGTGAAACTTGGTATTTGATAAGACTTTTAATTCAGATTCATATAATTTAGATTTTATAATAAAGAATGTATAATGAAGAAACGTTCTTTATAAGAAATATATTCAAAATTCTACATTTTTTAAAGTTCGAACTCAAAATCTTTAATTAAAAAACGAGAATAAGAAAATACATTATTTTTTAAATTAAAAGTTGGAAACCCTAACTTATATTATTAATTATTATTATCATATCTAGAAAAATTAAAGGAGCATAGCCTTCAAGAAGTCTGCTCTTAATTAGTCTGGCATTTGGTCGGTTTATCGTTAGATTATTGATGTTATAGATAACAATATATTAAACAAAGAAATATATTTTTATTTGTTTTTTAGTATCCGATCTCGTATTATAATATAATTAAATTTAAATCGTGCATTATAATTTGATGAAAATTTAATTACATATTACCAAATTTATTTCTACGAGTGATGCTTTCTATATGAAACCTCAGATTAAAATGAAGGAATATCAACCATCGACGATAACCAATGTTTATAAACAAAGATATCTTAATATATTTATGTTTTGTAATAAATGTTGTTTTATTTTAGGGTTTTTATAAACAAATATTATTTTGTAAAACCTATGACTATGTTATAATTCTTTTAATTGGCCCCAAATATTCCTCAATTTTCTAAATTGCCAGCTGTTGTTCTGACTTATACCTCATTCCAAAACAGAAAGGGGAAAACAACAAAAAATAAAATGGAAAAATAGAAAAAAAAAAGTTATATTAGCAAAAATAAAGGAAGAGAACTTTTTTTCCCTAATATTTTTTATTTTATTTTAGATATCTAAAAAACACATGAACTATTTTTTTTTACTAAATGTTAAATTTTTAATTGAAGTCTTCAAACTTACAACACCAATAGAAAGAATGTGGTTCGAGTTTATCAAAATTCAATAATTTTAATTTTTCAACTTAAATTTTGTATTTATGTTAATAATTTATAAAGAAGTAACACACTATATAGAAGCAAATGCGTATAGTATTTATAGATTTATCAAAATTTAATAGCTTTACTCGTATTCTGTATAAACATAAAAAAAAATCCATCAAAAAACTAAATTTTGTACAACAGTTTAAATTCTAAATTCGTTTCTGTCTCGAGAAAACAATTTTTTTTTTCATTTCCCTTTCAATGGCTAGCTTATATTCTTGAAAAAAATGGAAACTTCATTACAAAAACATGACACATACAAAACAAACCTAAAAACCCTTCAACATTCACATAACTCATAAACAAAATAGTTAACTTTCAAATCATCATATTACACTTGTCATTATTGATACACATTAATCAAGTAACAATGAGAAAAATATTCTTTTCTCAATCTCACAAAACAAAAACAAAAAAAAAAATCAAGAAAACAATAATAATAATAATAATAATAATACAAAAACCAACTCAATGCATAAAAAATGCTTAGTAAGGTCTTTCACCAATGTAATTACCTGGTGGATCATAATTGCAAGTCATAAAAACACCCAATCCATTATAACAAGTAACTTTTGCACAACCAATTCTTCTAGTCTCTCTCCACACTATTTGTGTATAGTGTCCACATTCTTGTTCCCCACTACAACTATTGTAACCATAGTTGTACGATCGTCGTTCGCCAACCCACGCTGCTACAGCCTGGATTGGCGACCAACCATCCCCTCCCCCCCAAAAAATATTTTCGCCGTAAGGTCCATTAGAATGTTGCAATTCACAATCATACCTTCTTTGATTTGCATACCATTTTGCATAATTCTCCAATTTTTTGTCCCATACTAATGGTTTTAGCCTAAGCATTGAACGAGCTGCATTTTGAGGAGCCAAAAATTGTTGAATCAAATTATTATTGTTGTTCTTGTAATAGTTTGTGTATGCTTGCATTGCATAGTTACTTTGTTGTTGAGTGAGGGCATTGATGGTTGTTGAAAAAATTGATAGTAACAAAAGAGGGGCAAAAAAATAGTAAGAATTCATTTTTTTTTTGTTTGTTTTTTTTTTGGTTTTAAGTACTTTTGGAGGGGTATATAGTATAGTATTTATATGAAAGAAAAAAAGAGTTGGTGGATTTAAAGTGTCAAACTTATTTGGTGGCACCCATGTTCGATAATGATTACCACACTTTGTGTTTATGTAAGATTGAAAAAAAAAAAGAATTTAGTTTAAAGAAATCTAATCCCCTTTGACTATTTATATATAAGAATATTTTTTTTTTTGTTTCTCCTCTTATTTTTAAAATAATTCTTAGATGACATTGTTTTTATTTATAATTGGTATTTAATCTATCGTTAAATAGGATTAGCAATAGATATTTTGTGGTTTGGAGGTAGAAGTATTTCGTCGCTAATTCTTATGTGTTTCTTCAATATCGTAATTTATAATGTTAATTGGATATACAGATTAAGAAAGGAAAAAGAAGGTATCTGAAAGTTGTGGTTCAAAATAATATATAGATATTTTACGTGGCTATAAATCATCTGGTTAAGAATTAAAAAGAAAATTTTAATTTTTCTTTAGGTTTGGGTTTGGGGGTGTGGGAGGAAAAGGGAAAGAATGAGACACAAATTTGGAATATAAGATGTTAAAATAAGTTTGTGATAAGAGGTTTCTTTTTTTGAATTCTTCAAATGTATAGTTTATTTGACTTTTTTTTTTTGTTTAAGGAATATTTTTTATATAACATGCTCTTCACTAATTTGAAGTTTTAAAAAGTGAAGAAAAAATCATCAATTTAAAGTAAAACCATTTTCTTTGTCATTGAATTTGTCAAGTTTTATATAGTACAAAAGTGTAGACATTTTCATTTTCAACTATATAAAATTTCTAAAAAGTTTTGTTGGATTTTAAAACACACACACAATAATAATAATAATAATAAAAAAAAGCAATTTATCTACCTTGTGTATCCATTAAGAAAGAACACAATTATTTACTTATCCAAACAAATATTTTACAGCAGGATATGACGTATTATTCACAAAAGAAAATAATTATAATTAGTTTTTTTTTTAAATTAATCATTACTGTATTTTAGAATTTTAACATAGTTATTAAAAATAACTCCTTGTGCTTGAATATTTTCGTACGTATATAAATTGTTAAGACAATGATTTCAAATGCTAATTAGTGAGTAGATTTAATTTTGTACATATCTTACGATAAATTTAAACTATGAGTCGATCATTGAGTTTTGTCGATACTTCTGTACCTGATTTGTAATGTTACGTCTTAGTGAATAGAATTATTCGCTACTTTTGCTTTTGAAAGATAATAATGAATCATAAAATATAAATTGAAATATGCATAAATTGACTCGAACATAATGATAATAAAAGATAACGTCGTTTATATATTGTCCAAAAATACTTATATGTCTAAAGTGCCTAAATTAACGCAGGTGAATGAGACCTGAATTAACGGGGACTAATTTTATGGGACCTTATGGTATGTTTTTCTTGACTTCTTTTCTACTTAAAAAAAAAAAAAAATCTTCAAACGTAAGACAATATATATTCGTTTCGAAATAATTTTTTGGATAAAGAAAATTCAAATGAACCCTCTTTCACCTCTCTAGTTTCGCCTTTTATGTATTTGCACATTATTATAAAAGTAGATTTTTATGATTTCTATTATGAAAAATCACAATAAATATGAAAACCCCTTTTAGTGATTTTGTACGTTAAACAACTTAAATGATAATAAATAAATTCTCATGAGTTATGTGAAACATTTTAATTAACATATTCACGAGCTATTACCACTTCTTGATGACTCACATGAAGATCAATCCATAATAATTTGAGTTCGTCTTTGAGTAATAATTTTGTATTTTACGTGGCGTTCTATATGTATTACGTAAATTATATATGTCTATTTGTTTCTTTTTATACAAATTTTAAATGTTTACTTACCTATCCTAAGTTAAAGGACATAACTAAATACAATTATAGCCAAGTTTTAAAAAATATTTATGTATTATGCGTAATTTTAATAAGCGACGAGCAAAGAAAATTCCGCATGTTAGTGTAACACGGTGAAAGAAGAATAGGAACATATGAGTACACTAGACTTTTATAGTTTATTGATATTTATTTTAGGGTTCGATTAATCTAAATTGACGTGGAAAAATTTTCATCTTATTCAAAATTTTGAAATAAAATAAGTGAAATATCTTATATTATTACCATAAACATTCACAAATAAATCTTATAGACTATTTGGACTAAGAAAGTGAACATAGACCAGCCCAAATTTCTCAGGCTTTCAGCCCATTGCAACCTGTGGATGTTTTCCCACCCTCTCCCCCACCCCACCCCTAGCCGGCTAGCCCTCCCCCCTCCCCCCCCCCCCCCCAAAAAAAAAACAAGGGTTGATCATAATATGTATAATCGAGTTGGTTGAGTACGTAATTTTTTAAATGGGAGGTCCTAGGTTTGAAATATCTTGCATGCTCTTTTGGTCGGACTTGTCACAGAGTTACAGACTAACCTTGTGCGCACGTGAAGAATAGTGACGACATGTTCTAATATTTATTTTTCTTCTTTCTAAATCACAAGATAAAAAATCAACTGTTTAAATATGCATCTAATTTGCAACCATTCAACAAATTCGAGAAAAGCGCCTATTTTAAAGCATATTTTAATCAATTATATAACCTTCTAGGTTAATATTTTTTTTTACAAAACAATCTTTTTCTATATCATAAAGAAAAAGGGGAAAAGGGTCAAAATTACCCCTCAACTTTGTTTTAGTGGCACAGACGTAGAGTTGCACACAACAGCTCTGATGTTACACTGGTTAGTCTTGAAAGAAGAGCACCTGTGAATTGTTTCAAAGGACTTTACATTGCTAGAAAGTTATATTGGAGGTTTAAGTCAATGTGGAGAAAACTTCTTTCATGGCAAAGAAGTTCTGTTCAATTTAGCTTCGTTTCAAAACTCATTCTCTTAAGTGATTATTCGATCGTCTCAAAAACTTATCACTCCATTACAAATCGGTATTGATTGGTGGAACCTTTTTATCCATGGTATATTTATCCTCAATTTTTTATCAAATTGTTAGTTATATTCCAATTATTTCTATTACATATATACTATTTTTATTCAATTACCTTTCAGTACAAATGAATATGAGAGACAGAGATTATTCTTCTATAACTTTTATAAATATTTATTTATTTAACTTTTCTTATACTAAGTAATATCTTTTTGAAATATTATTTTTAATCATAAAGGCCCTGACCTGTTTTATTAATCTAAAAATGCTAATAAATAAATAAATAAATCAAATTGAAAAAAATATTAATAATACATATAATTATTTTGACCTTAATATTAAAGTGTAAAAATATAACAAATTAATTTTTTTTAATCTTAACCTCTTGTATTCATTTATATACATAACTTACATTTACCACATCATTCAGAAGTAATAAACAACACTAATGAACCAAATCCTTTTTCCTATATATATATATACATAATTCCATTATATAAATTACAACCATACAAAAAACCTATAAAACCTCCTATTTTAAAGCAACTTTTTTATATTAATTATATAAACTTCTAGGCTAAGAATGTTTACAATTTTTTTTTTTACTCTCTCCATATTAATTTTTATTCTATTATCTCCATAAACTCCTCTAAGAAATTAAAAAAAAAAAAAAAAAACACAAAAAAATGTCTAATTTTCATGTTGCTGTTATAGCATTTCCTTTTGCAACACATGCTGGGCTTTTATATGGACTTGTTCAAAGGCTAGCAAGTACATTACCAAATGTGACATTCACATTTTTTAGCACAAAAAATTCGAATTCTTCGATTTTCAATTCACAACATTGTTATAGCAATACAAATGTTAAGCCCTACGACGTCTCTGATGGCGTCCCAAAGGGTCACGTGCTCGGAGGTGGTCTCGAGGAGATTATAGGATTGTTCTTCAAATCCGCGAAGCAAAATATTGATAATGCTATGATTTCTGCTGAGAATGACTCAGGGAAAAAAATTACATGTGTTATTGCTGATGCATTTATGTGGTTTACTAGTGATATGGCTCAACAGTGTAATGTTCATTGGATTCCTGTATGGACTTCTGCAGCTGGATCACTATCTGTTCATGTTGATACTGATCTTATTAGAGAAAATGTTGGGATACAAGGTATACATATATACATATATATTATTCGTCGAAATGACAGAATCCATAAAGATTATTCAATAGTTGAACATCATTGTGTTTTTCTATCCATTATGAATGAAATAGGAAAAATGACAGATATACCCCTGAAATATCGTAAATTTATATGCATATATATATATACATATATATATATTCTCTGTTATACTTTTGGAACATTGATGCGTCTGTTATACAAAAGTTAGAGCATATATGCCCTTCACTCTGACGAAAGACTGATTATGGATACGTGGCGTAATCTTATCCGTCGATCCGATATTTAATAAAGGTATAGTACATAGATATGCCCTTTAACTTTGCCTCATTTCACATTTATACCCTCCAAATTTGGGTGTTCACAAGTAGACATTTAAACTTGTATGAACAAATAGACACAAACGTCCTGTATGACATCCTACATGAAAATTTGTGTCATACGTGTACAAGTTTGAGTGCCTATTTGTGCACACTCAAAGTTGGAGGGCACAAATGTAAAATGAGGTAAAGTTAAAGGGTATATTTATGTATTATACCTTTAATAAATGTCGGGTCGGTGGATAAGATTATGACACATGTATGTCCGTTAGTTTGAAGGGTATATATACTTTATTTTTTTATGGTAAGAGCACCAATGTCTCAAAAGTATGACATAAGGTATTTGCATCAAAGACACCAACAATGTCCCAAAAGTATAACAGGGTATCTACATACCATTTTTCAATAGTTTGAGGGTACATTTGTCCTTTATTCCCCTGAGTATGAAATTGACTGATATTATGACGATAATAGGTAGGATAGATATCACTATAGGAAAAAGTTGATTTCAAAATGATAATCAATACAATATAAATAAAGATCTAGTATATGAAGATATGTTGATATTTCTGAAGTACGATCTAACTTTTCTTTTGATTTATTACATGTTGTATTAGCGCGATACGATAAAAATCATTCATTTATTTTTTGTTATTTATAGAGAACTTTGTCATGTTCATGATGACTAAACATTGGATGAATGATTAAGACTATAGTATATGAAGATATGTTGATGTTTCTGAAGTACGATCTAACTTTTCTTTTGATTTATTACATATTGTATTAGCGCGATACAATAAAAATCATTCATTTTTTTTTGTTTGATAGGAATTGATGGACGTGAAGATGAAGTTTTGAATTTTATTCCTGGAATTTCTGAAGTAAGACTTGGTGATTTGCCTGGTGGAGTTGTTTCTGGTGACCTAAAATCGCCATTTTCGATGATGCTTCATAAAATGGGAAAAACCATAGGAAAAGGAAAAGCCATATCAATAAATTCATTTGAAGAGCTAGACCCTCAAATGGTTCAATATCTCAAGTCTAAATTCAACAACATTCTTAATGTTGGTCCTTTTAACTTAACTTCACCACCACCTTTAGCAAATGTTGTAGACAAATATGATTGTATTGAGTGGTTAAATCATCAAGAGCCAAACTCTGTGGCATATATTGGATTTGGTACTGTTGCAACACCACCTCCTAATGAGTTAGAAGCAATGGCTCAAGCACTTGAAGACAAAAAAATTCCATTTCTTTGGTCAATTAAAGAGAATTTTATGTCACATTTTCCAAAAGGATTCTTGGAAAAGACAAGTGAGTATGGTAAAGTTGTACCATGGGTACCACAAGTACAAGTTCTTGAACATAGTGCCGTTGGAGTTTTTATAAATCACTCTGGATGGAATTCAGTACTCGAGAGTATAGCGTCTGGGGTACCTATAATTTGTAGGCCTTTTTTCGGTGATCATCATTTGAATGCTTGGATGGTTGAAAAAGTTTGGAAAATTGGAGTGAAAATTGAAGGTGGGGTTTTCACTAAAAGTGGTACAATTGATGCACTTGAATTTGTTTTGTCAAAAAATAAAGAGGAATTGAAGGAACAAATTGGGATGTATAAAGAACTTGCTTTAAAGGCTGTTGGAACAAGTGGGAGTTCAACTCAAAATTTCAACAAGTTGGTTGAGATTATCACTTCTTGTTAGTGAAACTATAATATATTCTTGAAAAGGGGTTTTAATGATTAATTATTAATTCCACTTTTTTTTTTTAAAAAAAAAAATATATATATGTATCAATTGTTATCATGAATTGATCATCAATATTTGTCCATGTAACATTGTTTTTGGGAAAACATTTGTAATGAAATTGAAACTCATGACTTTCTAGTCACACAACAAACTCTTACCATTGCATCAATATAATATACTCTCTCTCGTTAATTTGTGTTGCATACTTAAGACCGTTACCTTTATGTAATTTGTGTTGTGTACTTAAGACCGTTACCTTTGTGTTTTTAGAAGCAAATTTGTTCAAATAAAGACAATTTTTGTTGGAAAATTATCACCTCTTGCTTATGATCCCCTTGAAAGGGATTAATTCAATGTTTTGTTACTATGTGTGTTTTTGTAATACATTAATCAATTCAATTGATTTGTCATTAATTATATTTAGTAAATTATCAATGCTTGGTCATGTAACATTGTTTTCCTTTCAAGGGAAAAATATCTTATTTGATGAGTAATTAAATTGACTATTTAGCCATTAAAATTACAGTAACTTTTACCGTTATGTCAAGACTCGCTTCACCTAAAATACTTGTGCTCAAAACTATGCTCTATTCCCATGAGTTTTCCATTTTTGTAAAACAACATATTCTAATTGTTGCGATTAAATACAAGGTATGAAAAATTCGAATTTCTGAATAAAAATCTAGAAATTCCAAAGTCACAAATCAAAAATATGCATAACAATATTAAAAGTTAGTGTAGGGCCTAACCACTTTGATCTTTTGGTAAAGCAAGTCACCTTATCAGTTCAAATTTTCCCTACCCATTTTGCAATGTTAGATGCTGTTAGGGAAGAAATGAGAAAAGAATAACTTTTCAAAAAATGTATTCCTAGCATGCCTAATAAGGATGGCAATTGGGCGAGGCACGACAGGACAGGACAGGTTGAGTTTAACCCACATTTTTTTCTAGCTCAGCTAACCTAGCCCACATAACACTTTTTTGTGTTTTAAATCCGCCTCGTGAAATATTAACTATTCTTGGTTATACATGATGGGGAAAATCTAATGAACATGGCTAGTCACAAAATCAACACAATACGGAATAACTTTGTCTATCAAGACTAGAACAATACAAACATGCTATTGATTCGACCCATTTTTACCTTAACAAATTAAATTTCGGACAAGTTGGATCATGACCCGTTCATTGATTTGACTTATTTTAACAAGGTAGGTTTTTTCTATTGATAATCATATCATTGGAGACAACTTGCACGCGTCTTGATTAATTTCAAGAGCTATATGTTACTTTTCTAAGTATCAGACAACTCTGTCCACCAAATCTTGAAGAGACCAACAAGCTAGCCTTTTCTTTTCATAACCATAATATTTACGGAAGTTTTAACCAAACTAAGTCATTATATAAAATAATTTACCAAAGTAATACATTTTTTTAAAAATTTTACAAAACTAGTATAAACGTATTTCACATAACGTTTTAGGGTATATTTTATTTTTTAAAAACTAACAGCATTAGTTTGATATACGTTACTGTAAGTGACGTTTTACTTTTAAAACGTTATTTTCAGTAACGTTTTACTCTTAAAACGTTACTGTGAGTAACGTTTTAGGAGTAAAACGTTACTGTAAGTAACGTATATCAATCTGACGCCATCAACTTTTAAAAAATAAAATATATCCTAAAACGTTACTGTGGAATACGTTTATACTAGTTTTGTAAAATTTTAGAAGAACATATTATTTTGGTGAATGACTTTATATAATGACTTAGTTTGGTTAAAACCGTCAGTTTGCACATACACCTCGATTAATCCACAGATACCTATTGCCTCTCACCAGTACCAATCAGGGCCAGCTCACGTATATTAATGATCTAAAACAAAAATCAAACGGGGCCTTTAGCTTAAATTGTTAATAACTTTTTGTATAATTGATTTTCTTTTAGTTTTCAATTGATAATATAACCGTTTTTATTTCAAATTATTTTTCATAAGATATAGTTATAAAAATATGTCAAAATTTGTCTAATGAAAAGTTTACAATGAGGCTCCTTGAATTTGGGGTTAAGACACATGTCTTTTTTTCAACACTATCGAGCCACCCCTAGTACCAATATAGAATAACTTTGTTCTCATGGGGTGGTCCAACAAAGCTACCTTTTTCTTTTCATAAACATGATATTTCGTGTTCAACTTGTACACACCTCGATTAATTCGAGAAATAATATACCTACTACCTCCCACTAGTACGAACGATAGCTTCGTCCCCATGGGGTGGACATACATACAAACAAAGCTAGGTTATATTGCACTAGAGTACATATCCTCTGTTGTAAAATTATTGCTTTGTGGAGGGCAGGCTTTGAGAAAAGACAAATGGATACACAAGACATTGATTGTTCATTGATTAGAGAAACTGTAAATGAAGAAGAGTCCAAGAACAAGAAAAATGAAATTTTTGAAGAAATGAAGAGGTTATTGGTACTAGCAGGACCTCTTATGACAGTTAATTTCTTACTTTATTGTTTACAAGTGATATCTATAATGTTTGTTGGTCATCTTGGAGAGTTACCTCTATCTGGTGCTTCAATGGCTACTTCATTTGCCTCTGTAACTGGCCTAAGCTTGATGGTTAGTCCTTATTGTCATCTCTTATTGTTTCGTTTCTAATATGATCGTATCGATAAATCTTAAATGGACTTTTACCATCCACTTAAGGACATGTTGCAACCATAATTGATACATATCTTCATACAGTTTTATTTTTTTTAGTTATTTGATACGAACTTAAGTGGCGTTTTGTTATATCTGAATATCGTAGATGGGAATGGGAAGTGCATTGGAAACTTTATGTGGGCAATCATATGGTGCAAAGCAGTATCATATGCTTGGTATCCATATGCAAAGGGCAATGCTTGTGCTTCTACTGGTTAGTGTTCCTGTGGCTTTCGTTTGGGCTAATGCAGGGTATCTTCTCGTATTATTTGGACAAGATCCGGAAATATCAGCTGAAGCAGGAAGTTATGCGCGTTATATGATTCCAACTATATTCGCGTATGCACTTCTACAGTGTCATATTAGATTTCTACAAACACAAAACAATGTGAACCCCATGATGTTCAGCGCGGGGATCACTACTTTACTGCATATATTTACTTGTTGGATTCTGGTCTTTAAATCTGGCCTAGGGAACAAGGGTGCTGCTCTTGCTAACGCAATATCCTACTGGATTAATCTCTTGTTGTTAGCGGTATATGTCAGAATATCGCCTTCTTGTAGAAACACTTGGACTGGATTTTCAAAAGAGGCGTTTCGTGATATATGGAAATATATGAAACTTGCCATTCCTTCTGCTGTTATGCTCTGGTAGTGTGTTCTTTGTCTATGTATACTCGTCCTTTCATAATGAACGAATGAATCAAATGTTTTGCCTTTCGTGACACAGCTTAGAGATTTGGTCATTTGAGATGATGGTTCTGTTGTCTGGACTTCTTCCGAATCCAAAGCTAGAGACGTCGGTTCTTTCTATCAGGTTGCAGTTCTTCTTATGTCACACTAACTACTAATCTCTTAGTGTATCAAAGGGTTGATAATTTTGAAATGTTTCAGCCTTAATACATGTGCTATGGTGTATATGATTCCGTTAGGACTAAGCGGTGCCACGAGGTGAATCTCTTAGCATTTTAAGATCACCTTCTGTTGCGTTTTTCCTTTATATGGTTTGTATACTTAATTGGCTTCCTCCTCAGTGTAAGAGTTTCGAATGAACTAGGAGCAGGACGACCTCAAGCAGCTCGTTTAGCAGCTTGTGCTGCAGTATTGTTAGTGGCTACAGAAGGGGTTGTTGCAGCAATTGTGTTGATTTCTGTTCGTAAACTGTGGGGCTACTGTTACAGCACCGAGGAAGAAGTAGTCGAATATGTAGCAGAAATGCTAGTCTTGCTAGCAGGTTCCCACTTCTTAGATGGTATTCAATCTGTACTTTCAGGTTCGTTCAATATTTTACAATACGAGTTTCCTGTTGCTGTGTTTCAAGAATCTGGACTATGATTCTTTGATTTGTTTTAGGCTCGAGGAGCCTATAGGTTGGTACGTCCCGTGTCATATACTCAAAAATGTAAATGTACTACTTATAAAGGATCTCGTCGAATTAGGTCCAAAAGCTAGCTCAAAAGGAAGAGGATTGTCCAAGCCTTGTAAGGAGTCCACTCATCTCATTAACCACCGATGTGGGCCTTCTGTCATTCTTTAACACCCCATCTCACGCCAGTGCTTAGTATCTGGTGCGTGGGCAATTTCTATTTTGGGGGCTCCAACATCGGGTGAGACGGACTCTGCTGTGATACCATGTTGAATTAGATCTGACACAAATCTAGCAACACTTTTGAACTCAAGAACCCACATTCTATATTCAAACGCATACATATATGGTTCGACCCTGAAACACGAGTTCTTCTGAATCCACAAACCCCCATGGTTGAATTTGTCACTAGAGTTTAAATGACTAGTGACCTTATTAGCTATCAAATTACAGGTACTGCGCGAGGGTGCGGATGGCAAAAGATTGGAGCAGTTGTTAACTTGGGAGCTTATTACCTTTTCGGAATACCTGCTGGTGTTATATTAGCTTTCGTCTACCATATAGGTGGAAAGGTACGTACATATCATTTCCCTCTTCCGAACTATAGGAAGATCTTAACGATGATATGATTTTCAGGGACTATGGTTGGGTATTACACTTGCCCTTTTTGCACAAGCACTACTTCTTTTTGTAGTTACTCTGCAGACAAACTGGGAAAAAGAGGTAAATTCATCGGTTATATTCTTGAATTGTGTTACCATCTCATCGTAAAGTTTAAATGGAAGAACGATTGCTTTTAGTTAATTTATATTATGTCTCAAACACAGGAATAATGCAGGTCTGTTTTTTGAGTTTTGTAGGCAAATAAGGCAGCTGATAGGGTGGTTCCAGAGCTAGTTAACATAGAAGAAAATGCAGAATTGACACTTTCAAGAGACTAAACCAACATGTAGAAATGTTTAAAACCGCGATTTCTAAACCTTTCTTTAGTATCGAAATTTGCCTTTTTTCTTACTCTCTTGAAGTCGATGTCTAGTTAAACACTTTTACATAAAATGAAACGGAAGGAATGTTTAGTTTGATAAAAGAACAAACACAAAAACAATCCTTCCTAAAACTTTTTTCAATGATCTAACACGAGTGTTGCAATATTTTTGGAGAGTTTAAGCACCATTGATTTGGATGTAGCATGAAATTGATATGCTTTATGCTTGAGTCACCCTAACTGCTGCTTTCTTTACCTACAAAAACACAACAAACTTGCATTATCTACAATGATTCCTTGATCGTGATCACCGTTGCTCAGACTCTCCAAAAATGTTGGTGTATCCGTGTTTGAATCCTCAAAAAAAACGCACTACTTTGGAGGATACAACATGTACCCGATAGCATCTTTGAGGACTCCGAGCAACACATGAGATTTGGCTATGTTGCTCAGACTCTTCAAAAAGTATTGCCACACTCGTGTTAGATCCTTAAAAGTGCACTACTTTTAGAAGATCTGACACGCACCTGACGACATTTTTGAAGAACCCGAGCAAGTTGAAATTGAAACAAGCCTTGAAATGGAGCAAAAAACTAACCTGTTTATCCCAATTTGTTCTCAGAATAACAACAGAATATATCACAACTTGAACAGAAATGGCCAGAATGATTCCCAACCAAAGTCCCTTTTGCACAATTAGACAAGTAAATGTATAAGTTCTACGCACTGACGTTGTAAATTAAAAATTAACAACACGAGAATACATTTGATAGCGTAAGAAAATCTTAACACTCTGTCAGTGCATATAACTTAAACTCGAGAACATAATTCAATGAAAATGAAATATGTGAAAGTAATAGTACCTTTCCTCCAAAATGGTATACAAAAGCTAACACAATACCAATTGGTATTCCCCACAGATAAAAGGCACCCAAATTAACATATGCACCTATCTTTTGCCACCCACATCCTCTAGCAATACCTGAAATATTTTTTTATAAGGTCAATGACGAAGCTATAAATTTTCGTTAAGAGTATTCAAGATTATAATATTTGTCTCATGTACACAATTTAGACAGACCTGAAAATATAGATTGATGTGCATCTAAGAAGTGAGATCCTGCTAAAAAGAAACACATTTTCCCAACATATTTCACTATTTCATCTTCATTGCTATAGCAATGGCCCCAGACTTTACGAATCGAAACCATGACAATAGCTACTAGAATGCCTTCTGTAGTAGCTAAAACTGTTGCAGTACGTGCTACAAGACGAGCTGTTTTTGGTCGTCCAGCTCCCAATTCGTTGGCAACTCTTACACTTGTAGCTCCACCTAGTCCTTGAGGCAACATATGTACCATAGCAGATGTATTAAGGCTGGAAAAATTAAGTATTAGTAACGTTAGACCGGGTAATCAAACATGATGTTTGCAAAGTGAAATCGATGTGTTGAAAAAACTCACTAACCTGATGGAAAGAACTGAGGTTTCTAGTTTCGGATTAGGAAGAAGACCAGACAACAGAACCATCATTTCAAACGACCATATCTCCAAGCTAAGTTTCAAAAGATGGAAAAGAGTCAAATAGACATTAATGTTGCTCTGACTCTTCAGAAATGTTATCAGGTGCGAGCAAACACAATGACTAGATTATAGGAAAGGAGTTGAGGAATACCATATCATAAGAGCGGAGGGAATTGCTAGTTTAAGATATCTCGGGATATCAGAAAATGCTTCAGTTGAGAAACCTGTCCAAGTACTTTTGAAGGAAGGTGAGATCTTAATATACACAACTAAAGAGAACACGTTAATCCAGTAAGACGTAGCATTAGCCAGAGCAGCTCCTCTGCTTCCAAGCCCTGATTTGAGTACAAGAATCCAACAACCAAAAACATGCAGCAACGCGGTGCCTCCTGCAGTAAGCATCATAGGTACAACGTTGTTTTGAGCTTGTAGAAACCTAATCTGGCATTCGAGTAGTCCATATGCAAAGATGCTCGGTATCATGAATCGTGCATAAATTCCTGCTTCAGCTGCTATTTCTGGATCTTGTCTCAATATTACAAGAATTCGCCCTGCATTAGCCCAAACACAAGCAAGTGGTATGCTAACCAAAAGATTAACAAACATTGCCCTTTGCATATGAATACCAAGCATATGATATTGATTTGCACCATATGATTGACCACATAGTGTTTCCAATGCACTTCCCATTCCCATCTGATCAAAAACGCGTACATAAAAAAAGTTAGAAACTACTTAATATAAGTATATAACGTCTCACTATAGCTACCACCAAAATTTTTATACAAACGACTCTGTTATAAAGTGTCCCATACATAGTTAGACCTCTTTATAACAACGTTCACTAGAACTACACGTCTCACTATAGCAACCCCCAAAATTTCCATACAAACGACTCTGTTATAAAGATGCTCGATTCACATCCAATAACTATGTTCCATACATATATATAGTTATAACCTCTTTATAACAACATTCACTAGAACAACAACCAAATGTTCTTTTGAATACGACTTCTATATTATGTTATACTGTATGTTCTCTATAACAATATTTCGATGTAAAAAAGAAGAAGTTTGAAGTAAGACTAACCAACAAGCCGAACCCAGTGACAAAGGCAAAGGAAGTAGCCATTGAAGCACCAGAAAGAGCTAACTCCCCTTGATGACCAACAAACATAACAGAGATAACTTGTAAGGAATATAACAAAATATTAACTAACATCAAAGGCCCAGCCAATACCAATAACTTCTTCACTTGTACAAATATCTCTTCATATTTTCTCTCAATTCCTAAATTGGGACACTCAAGTTCTTCTTTCCTTTTTTCAATATCCATTCACTACAAAAAAAAAAAAAAACACTGGAATTAGCGACTGATAAAAATACAAGTCATTGCTAAATTATAAAAAAAATTATGTCACATATGAGTTAATAATTAGTCACAGCAAACACAGGAATTAGCGACAAATAAAATACAAGTCATTGCTAAATTATAAAAAAAAATTATGTCACAATTAGTGACGATTTGACGATAAAGTTCATAACTAATTTCACGTTTTTTTTTCCTTAGTGATTTTGTCAACTAATTTTTTAGTATGTGTATATTTTAATTGTTGATACGATATATTTAAGGGATGTTACTAAAAATAGTATTATATTCTTGACCATGAAATATAATAATTGCTAGTTGACTCTTATCATGATTAAATTGTTTTTTTAAAAATTGTTTGAAATTAAGTATGGTGGTGGCTAAAAGGGTCAACTTTTATGATGAATGACTTTACATTTTGTTAAATTACTATATAATATAAAGTCGTTTTCAGTATACATATCCAAAAAAAAGAAAAAGAAAATTACAATATAAAATAAATATAAGATCCTTAGTAAGATCTTCTTTTTATTTTTTTTTTATTAATAACGTGTGTAGTATAATTATTTATTTGGAGGGGGGTGGGGGTGGGGGAGCATGCAAGCTAATGTTGAGTTTATGTAGAGAAAAATAAAACTTGTATTGAGAAAAATGAAGTATTTCATAGTAATATTATGTTTTTAATATTATTTTGGAAGGTAAGTTTATTTTAAGTGATATAATATTATAGAAATAGTATTTAAGTAAAAGGTAAATTAAACCTTAGCGTATTTTTATTTGTGTTGGTGATGGATGGATTGATGCGACATATCTAAGCGGAGGTCTCTTGGTATATGTTATTTGCATTTGCAGATGACATAGTTTTAATCGATGAGACATGTGATAGAGTTAATGATTGGCTGGAAGTTTGTCTAAGGATAGGAGACCGACCTTGAAGTCTAAAGCGTACGGATTGAGCAGGGCCAATACATAGTACTTGGAGTGCAAGTTCAACGATGGAACCAGTGTAACAAATGTGGAGGTAATTAAGGATTGATATATAATTCATCGCCAAGAAAGGAAGTTATACATATTTTGAGTCAATAACCCAAGAAAATTGGAAGATTGACAACGATATTACACATCGTATTACAGCAAAGTAAATGAAACAGAGACTTGTGTGCACTCAATATCTTACACAATAATAAAAAAAATTTAATTTTAGTGTCACAAAAATATTTTTTTATAAAATTGCACTAAGTACCATCTATCTAAATTCATTCTTTTTGCAAAAAGTCAAACCTTAAGAGGTTAGCTTCTTTTTAAAATATTTTTTGTAAAAAAAATAAAATTCATACGTTGATATATCGTAAAAAAAAATTATAATTAAAAATCAACCTCTCAAGGTCGATATTTTACGAAACAAGACCTCCAGAGATTATTTATACCTTCTCTATTTTTAGCACTAACAAAATTAACCACTAGAGTTTTTTTTTTTTAAAAAAAAATAATCTTAAATCAAGTTTCAAAGATTGTTTTTTGGAGGTTTATTTTTATTACTATTATTTTTTTGAAAATTCACAATCTTTGTCATAGTCTCTATCCTTCGAAAAATCATTTTATGGTAACTTATTTATTATATAATAATTTGCAAACTATACAAAAGACGTAAACTACACTTAAATATATAAACGTCATCCAACGAGTGCATGACCAAGTAGCAGATGGAGACTGAATTCGATTTTAAATCTCCCCATAAGGGAGCATCACCTTCAAACCACTCAACCATGATCTTACGAATTCACTAATTCTTTTTTATAAGCGAACATTCTTAGCATATACTCATAAAAAAAATTCATAATCACAAAACATGAAAACTCAAACATGTAGAGATGCCTACAATCATCAAATGCCTACTTTGTTCTTGAGTGATTGTTGAAAATAAAATAAAAAAATTTGCACAAATTATCTAAGAACACATTAACCCCATTAATTATACATAAGAACATTTGTACAAAGTGTATATAAAAACAGATTTAAAAAAAAAAGCTTTAAAATAAAAAAGGAAAGTACCAAGGTATATTGATGCTTCTCTTATTTCTTCTTTGGTATTTGAGCAATCAATTGAGTAAAAAGGATGAATTAATGATAATGGGACTTTATTTTGGACCTATTTATAGTTGTAAACTTGTAATGTATTGTTGAAAATTGTACTAATAACCCTTTTGTGGTGATTTTAACATTTTTTCATCTAGAAATTTAATATAAGTTCTTTCCAAACTGAAATCATGTGTGAAATTTCTAAGTCTCTTGGAAATTGAAATCATATTATACATAACTTGTGAAACATGTGATGTAAAATATATATATATATATATATATATATATATATATATATATATATATATATTTATGTCCCTCAATTTTATTTTATTATAAATTAAAAATCAGCACAAAATAAGGATATTAGTATTAGTGGCCCTTATATATTTTCTTTTACTTATTTTAATTATTACTTAGCTTAGTGTTTTTTTTTTTTACGGTCAAATAATAAGAACTTTGATAAATATTTTGTGATATATATTTTCATCATATTGACATATTAAAAACTGTAAATTTATAATATTTTTCATATAGTTTTTAAATATCTAAATTTTTAGTTTAGAATATTTAAGTTAATGTAATTTAATTTGAACTTTATAAATTAATTAAATTAATTTTAAAAAAAACGTAACATAACAATTAAAATTTTTTTTGAGAGTATTACGATCAACAACTAATGTAATAAAAAAAATTATCAAAGAGAAAGGTGTAACTTCATGTTTTTTTTTTTTTTTTGAGATTACAGATTTTTCCTCTCCCTATGTTCACTTTACTTGTCCAAATACATTTCACTATTCCTTTTATATATATATTATATATAATATATATAAAATGAAGTGAATATTTATCCTCTGATTTTGTTTTACATGTTACATTTTTTTTTAACTAAAGTTTTAAAAGACATTAATTAAAAGGGTAAGTTAACTAACTTATCATTATCCATTTATCTCAATTCAATAATATTTTCTTTTTTTCATCAATGTAAATAATTTTTGTTATTTATTGAATAAAAGGTGCTGAAATTAATATTTAATTTAATTTTAATATTTAAAATGACAACTATTTGTATCATTATTTTTTATTTATTTATTTGTTATAAATGGTATTATTTAATTTCAAAATTGACAGACAATAAAGTGGTATTACCATAATTATTTTTTCTTATTATATAAAAGAGAGTTTGAGTTTGAAGCAGACATGTTAGATAATCGTTAATGTGCCTGCTTAAATAAGGATATTTTCTAAAAATAACTTTTAAAAATAATATTTATATTATTTGATTTAATTTAATTATTATATATATATTTTTCGAAATTATGAGACTCAGATTATAGAATAAATAAATCCATTGTTTGGGGAGCAACAAATAGTGTCACTTTTCCTCAACTTCTTTGTGCACATTGTAACAATAAATAATCCTTTTTCTTCTTGAAAAACTACATTTATTGATTTAAAAAAAAATATATATTCAATATAATTTTATAACTTTTAATTAAACGATTAGTATAATTTTGTAACTTTTAATTAAACAATTAGTCTTTTGCCACCTAGTCAAGATTCTTTGTTATCCATTTCAAAATAACCTTAAACACACAAATCACATTCATATATACACACATGTCAATGACATGCATGTATTAATTATAGCAATGTTATTTGTTATAAAAAAGTGTCAAGTCACTTTGATTATTATATAAGTGTTAAATAACCTTACATATTAATTTTTTTAATTTTTTTTTTACAGTTTGTTGGGTGATTGTAGATAATTAAAGAAAATCTATATTTTATGTGATTTTTTTTGTTTGATTATTTTTTATTGAATACTTATTAATTTGAATTTCACATTATAAGATATTTTTCCGGAGAAAACTCTCCTAACAATTTAACATGTACCTTAGTACCTAAACAAATTGATGAAATCCAAAAGTCACTCCAACAATTACTTAACATATATAATCATACATAACATGTACCAAAATACATAAACAAATTCATGTAATAGCAAAAGTAACTCTAAGAACTACTAACATTATCCGGAACATATTTCCTCCGTTTTTGATTATTTGTCCACTTTTAAATTGACATCGTAGACATATTATTGGATTTAATTCACACATAATTTGGATATAAATTCATATTTATTTGGGTTGAAGGAATAATTTGGGCTTTACAAATAAATAAGTTTATTTTTATTAAATTCAAGTTCAAGTTTCAAACTCATAAACTCAAAACCTTGAATATATATCTCGAATACTCAACACTTAGCTTGAATAACAGATAAACCATAAAAAAGAATATTAGAATACACCAAAGAAATCACGTAATATGCATAATGATTTGTTTCCAAACCTAAAAGGACTCAACAATCAGAACTCATAAACTTAAAAATCTTAGATATCTGTCTCGAACACTCTACATATAACTTGAATAACAGATAAATCAATGAGGAAGAATATTAGAATACACAAAAAAAATCACTTAATATGTATAATGATTTGTTTACAAACACAAGAAGCAAAAACTAAAAGGACACTGAAATCAAAACTCATAAACTCAAAACCTTGAATATATATCTCGAATACTCAACACTTAACTTGAATAACAAATAAATCATAAGAAAGAATATTAGAATACACCAAAGAAATCACGTAATATGCATAATGATTTGTTTCCAAACCTAAAAGGACTCAACAATCAGAACTCATAAACTTAAAAATCTTAGATATCTGTCTCGAACACTCCACATATAACTTGAATAACAGATAAATCAATGAGGAAGAATATTAGAATACACAAAAGAAATCACTTAATATGTATAATGATTTGTTTACAAACACAAGAAGCAAAAACTAAAAGGACACTAAAATCAAAACTCATAAACTCAAAATCTTGGATATATGTCTCGTATACTCAACATTTAACTTGAATAACAGATAAACCAATGAGAAAGAACATTAGAATACACAAAAGAAATCACTTAATATGTATAATGAATTGTTTACGAATGCAACAAGCAAAAAACTAAAAGGACTCAACAATCAAAACTCATAAACTTAAAAATCTTAGATATCTGTCTCGAACACTCTACATATAACTTGAATAACAGATAAATCAATGAGGAAGAATATTAGAATACACAAAAGAAATCACTTAATATGTATAATGATTTGTTTACTAACACAACAAGGACTCAGAAATTCAAACTCATTCACTCAAAACTTTGGATATATGTCTCGAATACTCAACACTTTACTTGAATAACAGACAAATCATAAGGAAGAATATTTGAATAAACAAAAGAAATCACTTCTCCAGGTAGAATCCTACTACCATTTTTCAAGAGACAAATTCCACAATCACCAATTCTTCTAAAAATTGATGGTTCAATAAAATCTGTAGAAGCAAATTCACCACAACGTATTTGAACATCATATACTCCATCAGTAGTTGATGCTTCATTCACAATTTGGACTGTATATTGTGGTATATGAAGACCATTAAATCCTGATGGGCCTTGGTATATTTGTATATCTGATGGACAACATTTTCTTGTATTGTCAAGCCCACCTAAAAAAAAGAATTAAAAAATCATGCAAATAGAATTATAACAAAAAGTTAAAAGGGCAATGAAACTTTTCATTTTCAAATTTATACTTTATTTGGTTATATGCATATCGCGGTCTCGATTAATTCGATCTGTGAGGTTCATTTTATGAAAAAACACTTTGTATCATAATTGTGAGGTAATGGCGAAAGAACAGTATTCATTCCACTGCAATTCTTATTGATTTTATTTTCAAATTCTAATTTATGTTTAATGGTTATGCTATGAAAAATATATAGAATTGGTGTGAGTCAATTATATATTATAAAAAAAAATAATCAAATACTCATTACTCAAATTACTCACTCTTCCAACTCTGAATATAGAAAAAAGAAAACAATATTTGTCTATGTATAAAATTTCCTAGAAGGAATTAAGTTATTTATAGTGTCAATATATAAAAATTAAATTCAAATGTAAGTCCCATCTAAATTTTGAGATACTTCTTTCATATTTGACCAAATTTATAAAATCTTATTATTTTGAAGGATATTTTTATCATATATTTCATTCAAAGTACCTTTAATCCAAAACTCCAACTTTTCACTCAAAATTTTGAACAAATTAAACACCTTAATTGTCTAAAATAAGCATTTCATTTTATATTATTAAATAAACAATTTTAAATTTCTAGAAGCATTTCTATAAGGTGAAAGCAAGAGATGATAAGGAGTGCTTTCTTTTTAACGAGTCTTATACGAAATAAATTTAAATTAATTAAATTCTAGTACAGATATCAAACGCTACGCAGAATTTAAAAAATAAAATCAAACAATAAGAAAATAAATCGAAAAAAAATACAATCAATTAACTAAAACAAGAGAAATATAGTGATATAAGGTAAAGAATTACATACATGAAGTTGTGAAGGGGAAGAGAAGCAAAAACACAAAAATTAGCCATAATATTTTCCCATAGCTTGATGAAGGATGAAGCATGAGGAAAAATCTTTGACAACTTTAATTTAGTGTGAAAAATTAAAAAAATATAAAAATATTTTGGTTTGTGAATTTTGATGTGAAAATTGTTATATATATAATTATTATTATTATTATTTTGAATTTTAAAGATATAATGAGGAGAAAAAACGTGATTCTTGATACTTTTTGGAATGATGAATTGAATAATTATCCAAGTGGCTAGATATTAATCCATTTTAATTAAGAAATGCTGAATAATACACTAGCTGTTACACATTAATATTCCTAAAAAAATTGGTAAGAAAATAACAATTTTCACATTCTTTTTATTTTTGTAATCTCCCAAGAAAAAAACATCAATTATATTTTGATTTTAAGTGATATATATTGTTAGTATAAAGAATTTTCACATTGTTATATCAAATAAATTACAGATTTCATATATTAAGGATGCTTGTTTAAAATTCAAAAAAATAAAAATAAATAAATAGTGAAATTCACTAATAACAATATTTAGCTATTGTATTTGAAAAATTCGAGAGTTTTTTTTTTTTATGCAATTTGAAATTCAAGAAAAGTGACCATTCTTCAATGAAATAATCAAAAAATGACTAGTAGACGTTATTTATAAAATATATAATACTTTAGGTTAAAATACAATGAGTCAATGAAAGAAATATCAATTATATACATTTTATATTTAAAATTTATTATATCAATTAATTCAAATTCGCACTGCAAAAGACATTGTTAAGAGGGAGAGAATTTTCCATCAGATGTTTCTTCATTCCCTAGACTCAAAATACGAAACATTAAAATTTCATTCATCCCACCACAAACTCGATGATAACTCATATCTCTTTTGTTGATTTCTCCTTTGTTCAAGAAATTAAGTCTTCTCAACAAAAAAAAAATGGAAAACAAATTCACATACATTAAAGTTTTAATTCACGTTCATTGTGTGGAAATTTGGTTGGTTTTGTCTTGTAGTCTTTGGAAGAATAATTCAATTTCAAGTCTGAATATATAATTAAAACATATAGAGATAATTTATACTATTTATATGTGTTAAATATTATTTTCCATACGTAACGAAATTTCTAGCTTTATTGCTAACCAGACAACAACAACTACAATAAAAGTAAGGAGATATATACAAGAACGAGCCTCGAGCCTTAGCTTAAAGCAAATAGTTAGAATAATGTTCAATGACTAAGTGTGTTACATATTCAAATTCGAGCTAGTTGTGGAGATAGGTTTTTAAATCGTGAATTGAATATGTTAACTCTCAAAATGGACTTTAGATGCATAATATTACTATATGGCTTTACATTAAGATAACACAACAAAAACAAAACAAAAAACAGTCATGTCATACAAGTTATTTGGCTAGCTAAGTGACAAAGAGAAAGCATTATTCACACAAAAAAATTTACAACATTTAATTAATTTACTCACAAGCTTTCCCTATTTCCCCTTTGCAATATTATCAAATACCTCTCTACACCCTCATAATTAAATATTTATTATTGCAAATTATACACTAATGCATAATCTTGATACATTCCTTCATGAGAATTCTGAAGAATATTTGAAGATGAACCCCAAGAATTTGATGAAGAAGCTGTATTTGTATCAAAATCATTAGACCACCATGCCAAATTGTCCCTTGATCCATCATCCATCTCTTTAAAACAATCGAATTCGGAACCTATTTGTTGATTCTCTGAATGCATATTTAGGCCTATTGACCCCTTGTTGTTGAGAATTAGGTCATCAATCTCCAGCTGAGTGAAACCCTGAACGCCCTGAATTTGGATCTCTTTCGCGTTTTCTTGTCCTATGTTTGTGTCAAGAACATTTTTTTGATTGTTGTTGAAGTCATTAATTGGGATACTTTTTTCCACTTCAACATTCACCTTAGCACTAGCAAATTCATTGATCCCAACTTTTTGACCTAGTTCATGAGCATGGTTTTCACTAGGGTTTATCGGTGTGTAAAGGGGTGATTGATTCTCATTTAAGCCATTAGATTGTAGGGTTTGGATCATTTTTTGTTGGAGAGGGGTTAACTTAGGCCAAAGTGATGGATTATTATAGAAAGAAAGAGGATTTTGTAGGGTTTGAAGTTGCATGTGAAGTTGAAGCCTTTCTAGAGCTGAGTTGCTTAGGTTTTGTAATAATGGATTTTCTTCTAATCCATTTATGTCCTTGAGATCTTGACCACCATTAGCAAGCAATAATCTATTCATTTGAGATTGTTTTCTTTTTCCAAGAAGCTTCTTCTTCAGTCTAGTGTTCCAATAATTCTTGATATCATTATCTGTTCTTCCAGGAAGTTGTGCAGCTATTATAGACCACCTAAATGTTTCACAAAAAAAATGAGTTTTAAACACAATCAGATCAAGTCCGTTCTAAGACATAATATAATTAAATAATCAGAAGTATACTTTCTCTAAAAACTTAATCAGTTTTTCAGATGATCGTCACAGACTTAAACAAAGTTAATTAAACCCTAAGAAAGTAATTTGGATCATCAACAAGCAACATGAAGAAGAGGTCTAAGAGAACCAATAATATGATCTCTCCTATCGGCCTAAAATTTCATATGAGATGGTCACCGACTTAAACAAAGGGTTTTAGACATAATCAAATAAAGATTGTTTCAATACATAATATAATTAGGTAAATAAAAGATTGTTTTCTCTGACATGATGCTTTCAAATGAGATGATCGTCACGGGCTTAAACAAAGTTAAACCATGAGGATCATGAGCAAGAAACATGAAGAAAAGGTCTCAATAAAAACCTCATAGAGAAGAGTGAAATTAATTCATAACAATTATCTCTTAACAACAAAGACTAAAGGACAAAGTAATTTAGTTGGATTTCCATTATTATTTTGTTGTTATTGTTTTGTGTTTATCTATGAAATGAAATAAATAAATAAATATATTACCTGCTGCCAATACTTATATAGAGGCTACAAATGATATTGTCTTCTTCTTCAGTAAATCCACCATGTTTAATATTAGGTCTTAAGTAATTCAACCATCTTAACCTGCAACTCTTCCCACATCTCTTAAGCCCTACAACAACGATAACAACGTCTCAGTTACAAATAAGTTTTTCGAGGATTTTTAGGTTTTTCTTAAGCCATAAAATTAAATTTAAACATCATTTAATCAAATTAGTCCAAAAAAAAAAAACTCCTACTAATTAAGGTTTAAAATTTTATAAAATTTTGCATGTGTTTAACCCCTAACAACAGCCAATACGTCTCAATTCCAAACAAGTTTCAAATGAATATTTGTTAAGCCATAAAAACAATATTATTTTTGTAGAAAATCATCAATCAATATAGTCTTGAAAAACTCTCAAATAATTAAGGTTTAAATTCTAATGAATTTCCATGTGTCTTACTTAAAGCCCTACGACAACAATAACAACTACGTCTCAGTTTCAAAACAAGTTTCCTTTGGTATTTCTTAAGCCCTAAGAAAAGTTATTTTAAAGGTATTTTTCGATCGAAACAATCGATACATAGAGAGACAAATAGAAGAATTTGATACCTATTTTTTGGGGAAGAGCAATCCAATTGTTACCAGTGCCATTTTCTTCAATATATGCCTTTAGTGTTGCATCTTCTTCTGGTGACCATGGTCCTTTTTTCACATTTGCTTTGTCACAACATGGAGCTCTCCCCATATTTTTTTTAAATTTTTTTTTTATTTTTTGTTGCTTCCAAATTTTTTTTTTCTTAATACTTTGAAATATTTTGTGATAATTGTTGATTTGAAATATTTTGAGAAGAGAAGACTTGATTTTATAGGTAGAAAAAGAGTGGATGATCAATGATGTCATACTTTTGAAAAACCAAAAAAGTCTTCTCATTTCTCTAGGGTTTTATCTGTCACTGTTGGATTGGCTTACTACTAATATTATTTTATTAATAACATGACAAATTACTATTGCAAATTTCTCTCAAAATATTATTATTAAAATTGTGTATCTTTTTCTTATTATGTGTTGTTTTATTATGTGGATGAAATTCTAAAATCAAGAAAGAAGGCTCCATTCTCTTAGTTTGTCACCAATGGTGCCCTAACATTTTTTATATTTAATTATGCTCCTCAAATTCTTTAAAAATATCATCATGTGCGTGTCGAATATTGTGAATTTTTTGACGACCTGATAAAAATATTTTTGACGAGCTCGAATAATAACATAGATATGCAATCTCATGTTTCGTTCGTTGTTTATTCATTTATGAAAAAAATTTGATCATTCAATCGAAAGTGATAGATGTTATAATTTATGAGAAAATCCTTTCAAGAGGGACTCGATGGACTAAATTTAGAGAGACTCAAGCTAAGAGTAGCGCGATTATATATGTTTTAAGAAAGATAAAAGGCAAAGGATAAAATAAGTTGAGTTGAGAAAAATAACGTTTATCAAAATAGGTTGAATCGAAAAAAAAAATCAAAATTTGACCTAATATTATATGAAAGAATCTGAGCATTCAATCTATATTCTAAAACCTTAAGATAATAGGTGAAATTTTTTGGGACATTTTATAAATCCCTTTTAAATTTTAGAGCAAATGATTTGTTTTAGAATTTGATGAAAAATTGCTTAAACAATAATGAAAAAAACTATTTGGACTATAACTTGATAGACAATTTATGTCAGCCAACTTGCATGTAATTGACAATTTATTCATATTCATTTTCTTTAGTATCGAGTCGAAAATCTATCAGAAATTTTTATTTTAAATAAAATTAAAATAGACAATAAAATATGCATATATTTTACCTTCAACAAATATGACTTATGAAATTATATTGAATATGATTTTTTGTTTGATGGACCGATTGTTCTTGCGAATCAGAGTCGCCTAGTAGATAACTACTACTACTCGTTAAAATGTTTCTAACACAACAATACATATATACCCAATGTAATCTCATAGGTGAAGTCTGGATAGGAAGGTGTGTACACAGACATTACACCTATATACTTTATGAGGTAGAGAGGTAATTTCCACGCTTCTGAAAAACACAATAATTGAGTATGAAAAGGAAATACCATGTAAAGAAGTCATGTTAAAAATAATAAAGAAAAAAAATAATAGCAACAATAAATAATATGATAAGTACATTAACGGTAAACTATAAAACAACTAACTACTGAGTGAACGAGCTGGTTTGAGTCCTGAGTATGTAGATATTAAAAAAATCATGTTCGGAACATTGAAATGAACATTGCCGTGCATAATTTGAATTTAAACGGAGCACCGGACACCGGAAAAAAAAAAAGAAAAAAAAACTAGTTGGGTGAACGACATGCATTATGCTCAGGGGTAATAGAACCTTCGTTTAGTTAAAGATGTGTCTCTGTGATTTTAGTTTTCGTCTAGGAATACTTGTGCATTATCCCATGCATTTACTTAAAATTGGGTTGTAAATTAAACTCTCATTTTCAAATAAGTTGATTAGTACAAAATGGTGATGAATTATTTATATTTAATAATAATAAAAATAAATAGTATAAAAGTCATATACTATTTAGCCCCGTCATAAACGTACCTTAAAGTCTTCTTTAATACAATAAATTAATAACATCTTATCATATATATCAACGAGTTTAAGTCGTTAATTACGGCATTAACGATCATTTACATAAATTAATTATTTGTTGCTTTTAGACACCCTATTTGAAACAACTTGGCTAGGGTTTTCAATCAAGAACATGGAAATATCTCTTTTGAAGAAAAAAAAAAAAAGGTATTGAGTTATATGCATATTCATAGTATATAATAAATTTCACTTTATATCGCCAATGTAATTTAACATGTTAATGATCATTTATTTTATATTATTAATCGATTTATTGAATAGATTACCTCTAAGTACCTTTTAACCAACTTGCCCCCTACTAAAATCGTGATTTCCGTCTTAGGCTTTTTTGACTTATATTCTATTAAAAATCTCATATTTTTGATATACATCCCTCGAAAAAATTTTATCGATAAATTTACACTTTATTAGTATTATACACCGTCAACATAATATAAATAGAGTTTGGAGAGCACGTAGTGATGCAGTCAGAAATTTAATAAAGAGTGTGCAAATTTATTTATTTTTTTTAATTGTTTTTAAGAATGTGTCAGAATTAGATATACACATCATAACAGTTAACATTTAACTATTGTACACCACGTATATATTTTTCAGCGAAGGATGTGTAGTGGACTACTTTTTGCGCCTAAGGTGGCTCCGCTCATTTTAAAGATTATAGAATATATGAAAACCTTATCTCTTCCGCTCCGAGAAAATGTAAGAAAACAAAGAAATTATGAATACTTAATTCTACAAAAAATCAAAGTTCTTTTTTTTCCAAAGAGAATATTAGAACTTCATTGACCTTGGTCCCTCTACTACATTATATTATATTATATTATGACCTAATAAAAACATTTGTTTTATCTATTAAACAAAAGATTATAAGGTCCAAAGAACCTCACTTGCATAGAAATAACAAGAAGAAAACTAACAAAATTTCTAAAGTTGTTTTAATAAATTAATTAATTAATAATCAAATTGAGTCAGATCTTTAGGAAGAAGAAAACATGTTTCTGTTTGTCTTTATTTATAAACAAGAATCTCTCTAGCTCTCTCCATTGACACTAAAACATTAATTAATTTTTATACATAATCAAAACTTGTTTTTATAAAAAATTATATTATTTTCAAAAATTTATATTTATAACAAGATAAGTATGGCTCTATGTTGGCTAAACATATATAACATAATATATAATGTGGTATCATTGGTGCTAGCTTAATTGACTTTACTTTATGTACCTAAATTAATATGAATGTTTTTGCATAATTAAATAGTTGGTCGGATTTACCGTTTACTTTTTTATATATAGAGTATATACATGAGTATACATTAATAGTTGTACTCATATATGATGTATATACATGATTATACATAAATTAGTATGGATTATACATAAATATAAGTTATATCTTTGGCGACTATTTTTAGTTTAAGTGACTGGTTGTGGTGAACGGTTATTTGGGTAAATTTTTAAAATTTATTATTTTTTTGTCTCAATTTATATAATGGTGTTTGACTGATACAAAGTTTTTTAAAAAAAAAATAAAGAAAGACTCTTTGAATTTTGTGATTTGAAATTAGTCATAAATATCTACATAACGTTAAATCATCTCATTAAAAGTAAAATAGAAAATTAAAAAGTTAATTTTTTTCTAAATAAAAGTATAACATGACTTTTTTTTTAAAGACAAATTGACTATATATGTGTGTGTGGGGTGACAAGTACCAAAAAAATGGCGAAAATATATCATATCATCAATAGCTTTTAGTATTATTGATAATATAACTAGATAAGTATGGATGTTTGTTGGCTAAACACCAAAAATAATAATGTTGCATCATTGGTGTTAACTTAAATTGACTTTACTTTATGCACTTTTTTTTGTTACTCGCTTCCATTAGAGCTTCAATTAAATTCGAATCACACGTCGCGGAACTCAGTTGAGGATAGTGTTTTCATAACAGGTTTCAACAGCTCAAATCCAAAACTTCTGATTAAGAATAAAACAGTATAAATCATGAACTTTATGCACCTAATTAATATGTAGCTAGGACACAATACTTTTTTTTCTACCAAAACAACCCCACAATATTTTTTAGCCTAATTAATCTCTCATATAGTACAAGTGATTGATTAGTTTTAATCTTTTTTTTATGCTAAGTATGTGTCTTTTGACTTATGGAATCTCAATTATCATAAGCTACCTAAGGCTAAAAGGTATAGTTTTTATTAAATTTTTTTTTTGTGAAAAAAATTAGGGAAAAAATCATAATATGAATCTGCAAATAGTGTAGATTAAGAGGGTGAGTAGAAGTTTTATATTAAATTTTTTTAAAGAAAAAGTACTGTTTTTGAACTTGTTTTAGTGTTCAAAAATCATTTATTTTTACACCCTATTCTATGCAAAAAAAAAAATACTATATATTATGATACTATGATCACCCACAAAACAAAGATTAATGAAAGAGATTAGGGAATTAAGAGAATTTAATTTATTTAATTTAAATATTATAAGGTATTGTACTATATAGACCTAGGACTCAAAAAAAATTATATATTATATGACCTTAATTACAATAGGGTTGACAAATATGCCCTAATATATGGACTCTTGATACACATAAACTTCTAAAAAAAAAATAATTATTTTTTATACAATCTTTTATAACCAAATATTCTTTGAAGGAGACCTTTAATGACTTTTGTTTTTCTTCAACAATAATTAATATGCAATCATAAATTAATACAAGTGTTATTATCACTTCATGCACTTTTTGTTGGATAATACTATATAAAATAATTAAAAAAATAGCTTAGCATAATTTGAGTATTCCTAATCCTTCAATTTTTTAACTCATATGTAACATTGTCAACCCCTCATTTTAACAAATCCATAATGAATTATATCATAATGTGGCATCCAAAGAAATTTACTTGGCCTTATCTCTTTGATCACTTTATAATTAAGTTACCACAAAATATCTAGTATTTGAAATTTTTTTAACATAATTAATTCATCAAATTTAAGTAGGCATATGGTGTATTTAAAAGAAAATATTATCTATCGAAAAAGTTTTATTTTTAAAACTCGAATCTGAATCTTTCGACTAAGTGTAGAGAAATTTCATTTATTCAAACACACGTGAGTGGAGGTAGGGAACTCAAAATTATTTTTTATACAATATAATTGATATGATAAATTTTCTTAATTTCTTTATATGTTAATATTTTCTTGTATTTTCAAGAAAATATTATAAGTGAAAATTTTGATTCCGTCGATGTTATTAATTGTTTGTTTCTCTATCCCAATATTCACAATATGGTTACATTGTAAAAAGTCAAACGAATGTGGTTTTATATAGTTCATAAAATTGTATATTTTACTCTTCAAAACACTAAAGTCAGACTTATCTTAACATACAAGATATTATAATATGAAAATATAATTCATACCCTAAAAGAATTTATACGACTTGTAATTTTTTTAACAAGTGCCAAAAAAAATAGACACAATTTTATATTTAATAATTAAAAAAAATGCACAAGTACTCTTTAAACTATACCGAAATTTCATAGATACATCTTAACTAAATTAAGGTCTTATTATCCTACTAAACTTATTCTTTTGTAATTTTGTACACTTTTTGTGTTACGTAACACACTCCGTAATTCCACAAATTGAGGCGCGAGAAAAATATTTAAATGTCACGTAAGTCAAAAAGGTGCACAAAATTACAAAAAAAAAAGTTCAGGAGTAATAGGACTTTAATTTAGTTAAGATGTATCTTTGATATTTCGATCATAATTTAGAAAATACTTATGCATTTTTCCTAATAACTATTTCAAACTTTAAAATTTTAAAATATTCATTTTATCCTCATAAAATGCTTACAGCCACACAAATATATATGACTTATATCGATAACATATTTCAAATTTTTATTTTTTTAAACCCCATATTAAATCAAATTATGTCATATAAATTGTTAAACATAGTGTATATCTATATAGTTGGGGACATAAATTGAAGATTGGCATAGGGGCAAATGACCCTCTATTTTAATTATTTTTTTTACTGTTTTACTCTTAAGTATTTTTTACTTGACATATAACCAGTCAAAATGAACATGTACAAGAAATTGACTTTTTATTAAAAAGTACAATGCCGTGTATTAGGTACATAAAAAAGTAAAAACAAAAAATGTTGTTTGTTACTTTCTAGAAAGATTAACAAGTAGAATTAATGATGATGTAATGGAATTTGACCTTTGATTTTACTATTTATAATGTTTTTTTAAATTAAAATTCACATTTTTAATCTAATTGGTCCATGCAAATATCAAGAAACTAATATATGAAAAAGAAATAAAAAGGAATTAAGTCAACTAGGTGTTTATACAAACACTAGCTTGTCTAATTAGGTTGGTTTGGTAGGTTAGAACAATAATATAATATCAATTTTTTTGTGTATATTTTTATAAAATATCATAAAGTTTCTCTAAATTAAGTGTTGTTAATAACTTTATGTTTAGTTTCATGCATCTTTTTTTTAGATTAGATAAAAGTATTATATCCTTAAAACAGCTATCAAAAAGATAGGGAAAAAAAATATAAGAGAGTTAGTAGCAAAGGTTAAGAGGACAATCATTATAATGTATACTTTTGATACAAAAGCTTTATAGTTGGCCTGTATAAAAGAGTGTTTTTTGGTGTCCATATACTATGGTATGTGATATGTGAAAGAAGGCGCATATCACGAGTTCAAACCTGTTGTTATATACGATGATATTAGGATGAACTGAAAGATAGACAGATAGCTCATTGTTATGTATGATGGTATTAGGATGAAACGTAGAAGAGGGACAGACATACAGACTCAATTATTATATATGATAGTAGTAGGATGAACTGTTGAAGAAGGATAAACAGACCGACTCATTGCTATGTATGATGGTATTAGGATGAACCGATGAAGAAGGATAGACAGACAGACTCATTGTTATATATGATGGTATTAGGATGAACTGAAGAAGAAGGATAGACAGACGAACTCATTGTTATACATGATGATATTAGGATGAATCCAGAAAGAAGGATAGATAGACAGACTCATTGTTATATATGATGATATAAGGACCGAGGAAGAAAGATAGACAGACTCATTGTTATATATGATGGTATTAGGATGAACCGATGAAAAGATAGACAGACAGACTCATTATTATATATGATAGTATTAGGATGACTCGATGAAAAAGGAAAGACAGACAGACTCATTGTTCATCGAGTTTCAAATCTTGTGATACAATCTTTGAGGATATCTTAATTAGAGAAATGAGAGATTTCTTGATAGATCAATAATCAAAGGTCTAACATCGAAATTTTGACCAGACCAGCTTGAAATCGAGATGTGCTTTTCCGAAAAATTTGGAAGAGTAGAAATAGAACATGAAGGACTACTAGTACTCCATATACTAAATGAATCGTCTTAAAAAACCATAGTCGTAAAAATGTATACAAGAAATAATGTAGCACCCATCATATCATCAGATGCATGTTCGATCCTTCGGACTTAGGGTGTGACAAATATAAATCATGATGCATGAAAAGAGATACGCTTCAATGCATCAACATCGTAAAATAATCGTAAAACATGTTATATCAAGATAAATTATATTGATCGAAAGTATTTATCGTTCCACAAGATACTAAATTTGTGCATATAACACTTGCAAAATTCAGATAATCTACACTCCATAAGATGTTAATGTGATACTGAAACTGAAAAGTCATATAACTTCAGATGTATAAATTATCATTAATCTATGTACAACTCCCCTTTACCAGTTCCAACAGATATCTGAAACAACAAAAAACCAATATCTGAATGAACTGCAATAGCACGTTAACATATACCGACCTTCACTAAGTCGAAATCCAGCCAACACCGGTGGTCTTCTCCAGAAAATAACTTCCTGCATGAAGACGGATAGACGTACAGATCTGCTTCGAGATCATAGGAAATAGGCCCCTAGAATGTCCGAGCTGTAATGACTTCATAATATAAATAGGCATATGAAGTCATCGGACGAGAAAACTTATATAAGAAATGTTTATTATAGTTTCTGGGAAGATGATAACAACTTTGAAGCAAAAACACGGGATACCATTTATTTTGATCTTTCTCGGTCAATATGTAAATGACTATATTGGAAGGAGTGAGTATGACAAGTAGTATCATTTGACATTCATTGCCGCCGCCATAGTTCTCAATTTCTGAGAGATTTCTGAGAATGATGGTCTCTCTGCAGGATCAGGGCCCCAACAACTCTCCATTAGCGCTTTCCATTCGGGATCACACCATGTCGGAATTTGGGGGCGCAGTGTATTGTTAACAATTCCTCCTATGTAATCATTAAAAAAAGATGAGTAATCCCTCCAGTAACAGAGGTATTATTCTCCATGCTATTTATCAAAACACACCTCTGAATTTGTCTAATTCTTTCTTAATCCTTTTCTGGAGCGGTGGTTCTCTAAAAGCATTTATTTTTAAGGAAAGGGTAGGGAAGTCTCAAACTGATAGAAGCAAGTAGAGGGAGATTGGTTTCTCTAGCAAACAAAGCGAGAAAGAAAAACATGTATTAGGAAATGGCCACATACCTATTATTGAAGCACAATGCATATCTCCATATGGTTCATCACCAGTGAGCAACTCCCACATAACAATTCCGAAAGAATAAACATCAATCTGCATCACAGATAATATAACGATCACTTCATGAAAGAGCACACACTAAAAGATGAGTTCCACATCTAAAGACAAGACATTACCTTCTCCGTCACCTTAGTTTTTCCACTTAGGAGCTCTGGTGCCATCCAGGGTAAAGTGCCACGAACACCTCCTGAGACCAAGGTGTGTTGTTTCACCTTTGATAGGCCAAGATCACCAATCTGACGTAAAAGAAATGTAGGGTCAGGAACAACAGGATATCCAATCCAGTACGAGAGCTACAGCTTTACTGAGCTCAACAAATCAAAGTGCCTTTTTAGTTTCAGATAATGGTACTGAAAGTAGGTTCTTGTAGATTAGTGGGTAGTTGAGTGTAGTCTTGCTTATCCTTCAATACAATTGGTCGTAGTATTACTCTTGTAGGTTCTTGTTCTCTTGATTTCATTTACTACATATTGTCCCTTGTAATCCATCCATCAAATTATTTTTTTCGAAGTTACTGTTCCTTTTTCAGAATGCTTTGTCATGCCTTGTGTAGTATTCTGTCTTGATTTCTTCACACCCAGTTATTTTGTTGAGCCAACGGTCTATCTATCGAAAACAGCCTATCTACCTCCCACAGTAGGGTCAAGATCTGTGTACACACTGCCCTCTCTAATCCTCACTAGAGGAACTACATAGGATATTTTGTTGTAAAATGATACTGAAATATTTAAACAACTAAAATGTGGTGCTCAAGGATATTGACTATCAAATATGAGTATATGAGCATCCGTCATACCTTGCAGACAGGTCGATGTGGATCCCGCATATTTACCAACAGATTCTCACATTTTAGATCAAAGTGAACAATGTTTTTTCCATGCAGATACTCCATACCAAAAGCAGCATCCATAGCAATAATAAGCCTTTTACGGCGATCAATAGTCCTGTTGAATAAATATGTTATCAAAGATATGTTGGAATTTATACTACCTATAAATATTGATAATGTCCTTCAAATTAAGTAGGAAAACAATGAAATCCAACTAGATATCTGAAAAGCAAAATGTACCTGTCCTTTTTCTGTAAAAACTGTTTCAATGATCCATTGACCATGAATTCTGTAACAGTTGCTAAAGATCCATCTGGTCCATCACGAACTACACCGTAAAAAGAAACAACATTTGGATGGTGCAGTGAACTCAATGTCAGAGCTTCCCTCCAGAAATCTGCGATCTAATGAATAGAAGAGGACATTAAGATCGGCTTCAAAATATAGACTAATTCTGGAGAATAAAGACACAATGAACAAAGAGGCGCTATAAGCAAAAGGTAGTTTCAAATTAGTTTTCATCATAAGAACTCAGTCATAAGTAGAAGTGGTAATAAAAATGCTTGACCACACTTGGCCAATGTCATTTACGTCCCTTTTTTCGACTTCTTCCTCTAATTTTCTTCCTAATTTGGGTAGAAAATGGCTAAAGTAGTGTTACAAAACTTCTGATTAGAAGGTGTACAGGTTAGACCTGGCTTTTCTTGTCAACACTGAGAAGGCGAGAAAGTATGATGAGTGTAAAAGGCATCTACCTCAAAAGCCCTACATTATAGATAACAACTAAATTGGCTTATTCTTCCTCGTCTTTATTTAGGATAATAAATTAATGAATCTTTATGTTTTTTACTGTGTAGACATTCAAAATAAATATGATTAGAAAGAGCGGTCATCTTAAAGCAGAAAATAAAACTGATCCCAAAAGGGCAAGTGTCATAGCTCATTGTAATATAACTTAGAGACAATTGGAAACAGTGCTACCTACTACATATCGATATAGTTCACAGAACAGGAATTTCTTCACAGTTCACTGCCTAAGCTAAAATTTGATACACCTAGGAATATTCTGTAGATCAGACGTCAGAGTGCTTTAAGACCTCCGAGTTAAAGGTTGATTTCCTAAAATACATACAACTTAGAAAATTATAGTAAAAATAGGTTTGTCTCATAGTAACTTTAGCTATTTTTACAGGCACTCATCCACCCTTAAAGGAACTTGGTTTATTGACTGTTCTAAAATATTACTACTCCTTGGTAGCTCCTGAGCATCTTATTACCCAGAAACAAGTGCAATATCTACTGCAAACAACTATATTCCACATTTGGAACAGAATTACAGACAAGAAGTTGTGAGAAAAAAAATAATATATGTATACATTAAGGACATACCAGACGTTCCCTATCAGATGGCCTACCAGCAAAGCAACTGGCTTTGATTCTCTTTATAGCGACATCTGACCCCTTCCACTTTCCATGAAATACTGATCCATATGTCCCAGAGCCCAACTCCCGGATCTCCTCGAGATCTTCATTTTTGATTGTCTGTACCAAAGCAATGCATATAGTTTTATTCCAATAAGATGTACGAAACAAACTAAACCTGAGAAAGTATTCACTAAAAATGAATAAAAAATAAGCAAATAAATGCAGAAGTTTTTTCTGTACAATCTCCTCGGGAAAATCTAAGAAGCAAATAACACGACACAAGATTTATCTAGAAAAGGTTTTCCCCATAATCCTAGAACAATCACATTTGCAATGTGAAGTAAAATGTTTCATAATGGTGAGGGAAAAGGAGACAAAATGAAGTGATTTTAAGAACCTGCAATCCCTTCTCGATAGCTTCTTCCTCAGCCTTTGTTGACTCAATCTTGGAATTATTAACATTGTCATTGTCTGAATCAAATTCCAAGCCCCCTTGGTCATCCTGTGAATCAACAGATCGTATCACATACAGAATAATGCCTTTTAAAACATACATGATACACCAATATTAATAAAATCATGACCCTCACAGCTAACTCAGCATCATTCTCATGCACCACTTTAGCACTGTCATGCTCATGAGTGGAATCAGCATTTTCTTGAACTTCGACTTTTGCATCCTTGACACTTTGTGATGCTACCTTTTCCGCAGAAGGAATCTCATCAGATAAGGAAGTCAGCTGATCTTTTAGTGGCTTCTCATTCTTATAAGTTACGCAAGCATCAGTTGTCTCTGTATCTGCAGAAACACCTTCTTTTACAGAATTTTCCAGGCAAGTGGTCGAAGGAGATACAGGGTTCAGTGGAATTGTGTCCATTAGTGATTTGGTTGGACTGCTGCTGCATATATTAGAGACTTCAGCCAAGCCTGAAGGATGTAATTGTTCCCCTTCCTGGCGAATAATACTCTCCTTCTCGCTGGCACATTTATCAGCAGCTAACCTTATCCCAGACCTACTCAACGTAGCTGGCCTATCACCAAAGAAAGGTCCGGAATCAGATTTTAACACCGGATCCTGCAGAGTTGCAACAGTCTGCATGCCACCTGGGGCCTGAATAGCTTCCGCAGTATGCATGGGCTGATTTCCCTGGTTGTGAGCATTTGAGATCAAGTTCTGAGATGGTGCAAGAGAATATTCAGGAATGGAAAAACCATCAAAGACCATCTTTTTCTGTGAAGAATCAAGCCAAGCATTTTGGTTCTCCATTCCAGATTGCAACCTAGGGCCATTTTCCATTATACCCCTGACAAATCCAGGACTAGCAGAACCATTGACCAGCTGTGGTGAATTACCAACCTCGTAAGAAGGACCTCCATGACTTGGGTTTTGGATATTCCTCCACAAAGAATGTGCAGGCATATTTGCTTGAGGAACCTGGTATGCCGTATCTGGTCCATAAGCATAAGGTGAATTTCCATAGCGAACTCCACGATCTTCCATAGAGGGAAGATGAATCTGAGATCCTGTGCCTACAACCTGGTCATGATATACCTGACTACCAGGATCCCGTCCAGTTCGAATGTGACGAAGGTCTTCATTATTAAGACCTTGTCCCAGGACCTGATGGCCATCAACCAAATTGCTACCAGCTCCAGACGCATGAATTTGTGGTTCCTCAAATCGAGCATTTGATTGATGCTGCACGCTCCATCCTCTTTCATGACTATGAATGTCGCTCTGGCGGCTGCGAAGATCATTTTGTTCCACAGGGTAGTATGAGTGGTGCAAACTGGCATCTGTAGTCACTGGGAACATTTCTCTTTTTGGTGGGCACTCAGCACAAGGGTTTGCAACCTGGTGGAATCCATTTCCTGTATCGAGAAGGGAATGCTCTCCAGGCTTCCAAGAGGAATCAGGATGAGGCTGATTGCGCTGAAAAGTCATTCGGCAATGCTCACATATACTGTTTCCCTCGAATGCAGTAGCACCATGAAGGATGTTACCTGGAAAGCCAGCCTTGTCTACTACATGTCCATTCGGAAATAATAGTACGTTATCTGCATATTGAGGCTGGTGATCATATAGGGATGGATGATTAACCTGAAGACGACTGTACTCTTCGGGCAATCTATCAAAATTTCTCTCTTGAAATTCAGGGTATGGAGAATAGTACCGTGACGAAGAAGGAGAATTAGGAAACTCTGATAATGGTCGTGGATCAAGGTATCCCGGCTGTCTAGGAGAATAGTATGCTGGACTCCACGGGGCCTCCATTTCATTATACCTCTGATTAACTGATTGTTGGGGCTGAGCTATACCCAAATGTGGTATGTTAAGGTGACGCAAATTGACCTGAGGTATAGGCACCTCGTTACTCCTCAAATTGTGGAGACTACCATCAAGAGTCATCTGACTAAAGCACTGCTCAGCACCATGGAGATCATCCAATGGACCTGTAACCTGAAATTCATTATGTTGTCCCATTCTGTAATCTGGGGATTCATTAAGGCTATTCAAAGCATCCACATACCTTCTCTCATTTTCCCTCTCATCCCCATCACAGAAATGCAAGGATCCATCTTGATCAGGGTGCAAAAACAGAAAGATCCTGAGCCTAGTAAATCCATCACCAGAATCCAACTTATCGTATTCCTCCATCATATTGACCACATCATCGTCATTCACTACTGAGACGAGAGCATCAAGATCCTCGTCAGGCTGCTGATACTTCAGTACCATTGCCCCCTCATAGATCTCCCTCATTTTAGTCATGAGTTCGTCATAAGAAATATCACGCGGAACACACACTATCCTTGTCTCACCACCCACATACCGAAGCTTCCCATCCTGTGGCCTGGGCAATATACTTCCTGAGAAACTACACAAAAACTTAACACGTGGAGTATCATCATTTGAACTAGAAACCGAATCAGGGTTGGTCATTGTGGGACTATCCATGGAGTGTTACAAAGCTTGCTGCTCTCTCACTTAGCAGTCAGAATCCGAACGTTCTAGTTAGTATCAGAACGCATAATACTCCAAAAATCACACCTCAAAACCACCCAAATTCAGCTACTTGAAAATTCGAGCAAGTTAACAACCACGTCCACCAAGAATCATCAATAGCCTAGAAATATTCACCAAATACTTCAAATTCAAGAATTCTCCCAACAAAATAGAACAAAACAGAATTCAACAACTAAATATCACCAATCTTCAGCTCAAGTCAATCCAAAAACACATCAAATACTAAGCCAACAAATCAAACTCTACAAACCCTATTCAGCAATAAATCAAAAACCCAAATGAGCATTACACCAGTATTATCACAATCTCCAAATAAATTCACAAAATACTTCATATATAACTCAAACGATTCATTTCACAAACCCCAAAAAAATCCAATCTTTCAACTCAAACAATCCAAAAAAACTCCAAATATTAAACAAACAATTCAACAACCTCACACCCCCATTAACTAAATAAATCAAATAAACATGAAAAAACAGTAAAATTACCTTACAAAGAAAATGTCATTCTTGAATTCTGATTTCAACCAAAGCTTCCAACTTTTCAAGAATCTTCCAATTCCAGAAAAAACCCACCAAAATTCAAGCTTTCGTGTATTAAATCTCCTATAAAAGACTCTAAAAAATCGAATCTTTAATCTCTAAGTACCCAAAAGTCCCACAAAAATAACAAATAGATATAGAAACAAATAAAAAACTAGTTATTTGTTGCCATAAAAGCTTGTGAAAATTGAAAGCATGAGGCTATATGTATGGAATCTATCAATTAGAGAGAAATGAGAGAAGATGAAGGCGCCATGGCTGAGACGATTGATGCTTTGCTCTGTGTAAATTGGTAGGGTGGTGGGGTGAGGGTGTTTTGGGGAGGGGTGGGGTGATGCCAGGTAGAAGGACACTTGGCAATTTTTGAGTACATGGAATCAAGGCATCAATTTATCTTTGATTTTAGGTATATACTCTTCACTTGCTATGTCAATATATGTATGTGATGAAGGAATAAACATCACCACAAATACAGAGAGGTCTCGAGTTTGAGTTTTTACGATGAAAATAATCAATTGGGAGCGGTATTGACATTGTGTTTGAGTTTCTATGCTAAAATAATTAATTTGGAAAGGTTTTCGAGTTTGAATTTCTATGTTGAAAATGACCAATTAGCATAGGTTTTAAGTTCAATTTTTTATGCTAAAAACAATCAATTGAGAGAAATCTTGAGCTCGAGTTTTCTATGTTGAAAATAATCAACTAAGAGAGGATTCATGTTCGAGTTTCTATGCTAAAAATAATCAATTAATTTCGAGTTTGAGTTTCTAAGTTGAAAATAACCAATTAGGGAGAGGATTCAGGTTTTTAGGTGCAGTGCTAAAAACAATCAATCATGAAAAGTCTCGAGTTCGAGTTTGTATGTTGAAAATAACAAGCAAGAAGGGGATTCAGGTTCGAGTTTCTGTACTAAAAACGATCAATTAGTTTCGAGTTTGAATTTTTAAATTGAAAATAACCAATTAAGGAGAGGATTCAGGTTTGAGTACAATGTTATAAACAATCCATCAGGAGAGATCTCGAGCTCGATTTTCTATGTTGAAATAACCAGCAAGGAGTGGATTCATGTTCGAGTTTCTATGCTAAAAAATAATTAATTTTGAGTTTCTATGTTGAAAATAACCAATTAGGAGAGGTTTCAAGTTCGAGTTTCATGCTGAAAAAAGTCAATCATGAGATGTCTCGAGTTCAAGTTTCTATGATGAAAGTAACCAACTAGGAGAGATTTCATGTTCGAGTTTTTATGCTAAAAACAATCAATTATGTGAGATTTCGAATTTGAGTTTCTATGTTGAAAATAACCAATTAAGAGAGGTTTTAGGTTCGAGTTCTATGTAAACAATGATTAATTAGGGAGGTCTCAAGTTCGAGTTCCTTTGCGAAAGAGAGATCTAAAGAATGAACTTATAGCGGTTAGAGTTTGTTACTAAATAATACTCCTTCCGTCTCATATCAGTTGATCATCTATCTAAAAGTAGTTATCTCATACTATTAGTTGATTACCTAACTAATCATGAAAACATTAATTAAATCTTTCCTATATTACCCTTGAAGATAATTCTTTTTCAAAGTGTCCATTTTTTTTGTAAAATTCTTAAATAATTTTCTAAAAGGGTGATTTAGTAAAATCATCTTCTTATTTATGATTTCTTAAAACACGTGTAAAATGAAAAATGATCAACAAATACGAAATGGAGGCAATAACTATTTGGCATTTTGAGCATATAAAAAAAATTCAAAGATTATTTTTTAAAAAGTCTTGTTTGCCCAATAGATAATTAGATTAATTAAAGGTTATATGAGTATAAAACGTTAAATAAAAGAAATTAAAATTTCAATATGAATATCATACACTGAATAAAAAGTTATATTATATATATGCAATGAAAGAATAAATGCGATCAATATTGCTAGAAATTTCAAGTTTTAATTTTGAATATTGCAATTTTTATTTATTTAGGTCCATTTTATTTTATTTTTTGCTTAAATAAGTACTTTATATAGTGAACAATCAAAAATTTTGATATAAATATCTAACATTAAATTGAAATTTTATTAAAAATTATCGAATATGGAATGAAAAATAAAAGAAAAGGAATAACTTAGGCACTATGGAGGGTCCAAAATAAATTTGGTGAATATGTTTTTTTAACTTTTTTGAGAATTTTCTTTAAGAAAGTACAACAAAAGTTGTCTTCAATGGAGATTCTATTTTTTGAAGAAAAAAAAAACAAAAAGTGCTTCAAACAAACATTTAATATTCTTTCTTTTTAGGGATATTAGCACTTTTAATCGTTCAAATATTAATAAATTTAAGTTTTGATTTGTGTAATTTTTACTAAGCATTTCGTAACATTTACGATGAATAAAAATTCAAATAAGATCGACAGATTTCTAGATTGACAAATCTCTAAAAATGAGATGAATATAGTATTTTAGGTGAATCTCATATCGAAATGAAAATGGAATATAACTTTTATAAGATACAATTAAAATTCACATGGTACATGTGTTTTTACGTATCAATATGATATAACTTGAAAGACAAATTCATTTGAATTAACTTAAAAGCGAATAATAATAAATTTTCTTAATTCTTTTTGTCAATGAAAAGCATAACAAATCTGGAATACTAAGCCAAATAGACAATCAATATGAAGCATTAACATAAAAAATAAAAAAATAAAAAACTTTGAAGACTATATGTATATATATCCTCTATATTATTGATATATGTGTATTACTATGTGTAAAAATATGTTGTAGTTGTACTATGTATTTTAATATTAATTAGTATTTTACTTCTTTTTTGGTTTTTTATTATTTCTCATTTGGCTTTTAAAACTCGTACTAAAATTTCGATTAAATAAAATTGAGTATTGTAAGATCTATTCGAAGATGGCACGCCTAATCGAATATTTTGGAAATGTTTTTATATAGTACATCATCTTCAACATACTTATTCAAAAACAATTATTTATTGATAAAATTAAATCAATTTCAATACTAAAAAGTGCTTTTAATATTGTATACTTATCAGTTACGCTACAATAAAAATAATTTTTAGCAGCATTAAATATTGACACCAATAAAGAGTGTTAAAGTTTTTACCGATACTAATTAAGTGTCATTAAAACCAACGTCGCTAAAGGCTCTAGAGACATATACAAAAAGTGATAATTACCGCTAAAAATACATATTTAGCGACAATTAAGAATTGAATGCACTGATTGACTTAATCATATAGTAGTGCCATCAAATGTACAATTAATAAAGCTTTTGTGTGACATGCTGGTTTATATTTTAATATAACTAAATAGTCGTTCAATTTCATCTCAGTTTACATGATAATATTTGAATTTAGCAAGTTAAGTAAAAAAGATTAATCGTAATTTTTTTATACCTTTTAAATGATTTAAATTATTAATTATTATTTCACTTACGACATTTTTACATAATTGTCAAAACTACATATATTATTTTTCAAATTTAAAAATGCTAATAATTACATTTCGAATAATGCCCAGATATTCCAAAAGAAAAACTTTAATTATTGAAGTATGTTCATTTATTATGTAATATGTTTTTCAAAACTCAAAAGTGATTCCATTGTTACACTTTTATGATGTGTGTATTGTGCTTTTGTGCCTATAATATACTAAGAGCATATGATTCCTCTTGTTGGTCATAAATATACAAAATAATGAGACATATAATTATATTTCAAAGTAGAGGGATACACTATTTTTATTTATAAAAAAAAAAAATAAAAAAAAATCGTAGATTTATTTTTTAGATTTTTATTATTAACTTACTGAGTACACTTCTGGAATTAGTCTTTTTATAAATTTATTTAAAAAGAAACAAAGAGAAGCGAATGAAAATGATAATTAAATCGTGATTTGTTATAGTATTAAATCAGTTTTTAAAAATAGATGCGAAGGCATATTATGTGAAATGAATAAAAATGTTCTATGTTTAATGTTTGATCCATAAATGTCTTTACTGTTAATACTTGATCCAAAATTACTTTTATTGGACCAAAATATTAGACGCAATTTTTATTTTTTTGGGACCAAATTATAAATGAAGGATATTTTTGTTCACTTAGATTAAGGGTAATTTTTACCCTTTTCCAAAAATTAATTGATTAAAAATATTTAAATCAACAAGGGACATCGATACATATTGACAAATAAATATAATTTCGAGTGCTACCAACGAGGATTGTAATAAAATGATAAGTATTCCTTAAACACTCTTAATCAGAGATCTCGAAATTAACTTTTGAGTACCCCTTGTTATGGAGTCACCTTTGCCAGGGAGATTAAAGTAAGATTCTCCTTAATTAGTCGCTTATTGGGAAAAAAGATATTTAACGTAATAATCTTTTTATCAAACAAAATAATTATGTAAATTAAAGTCAACATTGTAAGAGCAACTTTAAGGCTACCAAAATGAAGTACAAATATTAAAATACAAAGTACAACACATATATGCATAGTGCATATATTGTAAGTAGTTAAACATTACTCTTGCATTATTAATAATATATCTCTAACTATTATGTTCATCAAATCGCAAACACAATAAGTTAGTCCAAAAAAAATAATATTGCTAAAAAGAATGAAATTGTTTCGTTGATGACAATTATGATGATGCTAATTTTGATCTCTAATTCAAAATTAGTATATAGTAAATTGGATGAATATTGTTTTAAGGAGTGTATTAGAGGATGTCAAGGTCAAAAAAACCACAATTATTATTTAGTTTGTGAAAAAATATGTGAGGATCATGGTCAAATATTGAACTATTGCAATCTTGATTGTTCAATTAATAAATTTTCAAGTCTAGTTAAAGATATCTTCTTCTTCTTTTCCAACTTCTCTTTCATTACAATTTTTATAATTGAGGATTTATCGAAAACAGGTTTCTATCCCAACAACGATAAGGATATGATCTACATATATCTTATTCTTTTCAGATCATTACTTGTGAAATTACACGATTGTTTATGTATGTTATTTTTATTGATTTAGGGTTTTGTTAGATTGTTTTTATGTATGTTGTTATTATAAATTTTATTCAAGTCATTTGTTCTCACACCACAAGATCGATTAAGAATAAACTCAACATATAGGGTTCAATTGAAAGATCGATTTTATGTTGTCGATCCATTACAGATGTTTGTTTGGGCATATGATCCTTTTCTAAAGAGATCAGATCAGATATTCATCACCAAAAAGACTTTATTCTTGCAGTTCGAATTTAAGATTTTTAATTAGAGATGAAGTAATATTTACTACTCTACCACAATTGTTGATGTTTAAAATCATATATTTTTATTATTATTATTATTATTTAATTTTCCTCCCTTTTTACTACTAACTTATTTATTTTATATAGTTATATTCATGATTGTTCCAATAATGACTGCAAGAATTAGAGCTTAATTAGAGGATATAATCTTCAAAGTTTTATTTTATAATTATAGTTTTTGTAAAACAAAAGCTAGTCAATGAAATTATAGTCAACATTTCAATAGTACAAGTTTATCTAAACTATATATTAGATTAATATTCATAATTTCTTTTATTTTATTTTTGTAAAATGAATTAAGAAATGTAGACCAAAGAAATATAATTTTGAATTAGTCAAATAAGTAAATACTAAACACTAAATACTTTTTTAATAAAATTAAATGTAATCTCTTCCTTAGTAAAGTAGACAAATCTAATTATTTACACTTATAATATTAATGACCTGTTAATTTTTTTTTAATATAAGAAGTACCATTTGATCATCAAATCACAAAACAATAAATTAATTCAAAATAAAATATGGCTAAAAACAAATGTAATCACTCAAAAGAAGAATGAATTGATAAGAATAAACATGACTGGGGTCGAAAGATCATTTTAATATCGATCCATTCACTTTGGGGTTCTCTCATTAATTTAAATTTGCGCTTAAAATATAAGAGATTTTTATACGGTTATTTTCTTCACGCTTTTTTATAATAAAAAAAAGTAGTAACTATTAATTTGATATATGATACATTCACTTTGGGGTTCTCTGATTAATTTGAATTTACGTCAGAAAGTTAAATTTTTTAGGGTAAAATATTCTTAATTACTAAAGATGGCTTTATTTTTTATGCTAGAACTTGAGATTTCTAATTTAAAATGAAAGAGTATTTCTCACTCTATTACAAATATTGATGGTTAAAATCGTTTTTTCTAAAAAAAATTTTTTTTGATTAAAATAGATATTAAAGTATTTTCAAATAGTACAAGTTCATCTATACTATTTATTAGATTAATCTTCACAATTTATTTTTTTATTTTGCTAAAATAAATTTAAAAAGTTGAAGTGTCATTTTGAAGTTAAGAAAATATAATAAATGGAAATTTTAATTAAACCATGATTTTTATAGTATTAAATCATTAAGAATATAAAAAAAATTGTAAGTAGAGCTATTAGCAGTTCAAACTCATTTTTGCAAATGAAAAAATTAATCTATGAAACTATTGTTACATTAATATTAAAAGAAAAAACTTTTTTTTTAAAAAAAATAAATTAAGAAAAGTTGAAGTGGCATTTTGAAGTTAGAAAATATCATAAAATGAAAATTTTAATTTAACTGTAATTCTTTATAATGTTATAAATTCATTAAAATTACAGAAAATTCCATAAATAGCACATTCACCATTCATTCATATATATAATATTTTTAAAAATATATAAATATTTATATACATGATTTTAAAGTTCTATATCAATTCGTCCGATAGGTATGTGAATTGAGACGATTTATTTCATATTCGAGACATTTAATTAAGACGGACCATTCACTCCAATGACAAATCTTCTCTTTTAAGTCTTAAGTAAATAAACCAAATTATTCAAATCTAGCTACATTAAATTTATTTATTTTTCAAATAATCTATATTGTATAACAGATTTATTGCTCCTACAAAATATGTCAATTGTTTTTTGTTTTTTTTTTTTGGTTTCCCACGTACCCAATGTCCAGAGCTCACATTGAAGCTCTGACTAAATTCAGATCGTGCACTGCAGGGCTAATCCGGGAGTGGTGCTCCCAACAGAATTTTCTCCATACCCAAGGCTCGAACCCGAGACCTCTGGTTAAGGTTTCAGTATATATATATTCTTTAATTTCCAACAAATTTGTTGATCTTAAAAATATGTCAACTATTTTAATATCCTAAAATAATCATGTGATGATATGTATATACCAAAGTTATTGCTTTTCCAAATATATCAACTATTTTAAATATATCCTTTAATTTCCACATATGTATAAATAATAGTAATAGATTTGATGCTCTTACAAATATATTTACTGCTTAAAATATCCTTTAATTCTCATATATATGATATATATATATACCAAAAAAAGTCAATTATTTTAAATATATTTAATTCAATTTCCATATAAGAAGATAGTGGTAATTTAATGCAAGATCAACAACACAACTATATAAGTCAAATATAATTAATGACTCAAAATATAATATATTATAAGGCACCCAAAAACATAAAGTTAGTTAACCAAAAAAAAATATGGCAAATATTATTTCATTTATGAAATTAATGTTAATGCTTATTTTGATCTCTAATTCACAATTTGTTAATTGTAAATTGGATAAAAAATGTTTTAGGGATTGTATTAAAGCATGTTTCCAAAATCCTGGGTGTTATATATCATGTGCAAAAGAATGTCAAGTTTCTTCTCTTAATTATAATGTTTTTTCTACAATGGATTATTGCAATCTTGGTTGTTCAATTGATAAGTGTGCAAGTTTAATCAAAGGTAACTTTTTCTTTTTCTTTGTTTCGAATAAATTTTTACGATGCGTTACAAATGTTCTTTTATATGGTTATTTAAAAAAAGATTCATAAGTAGAATATATGAAATTTTTATTTGGTAATTTTTTTCTAGTCGAGTCGTAACTGGTCATAGAAAATCATTTTCTACTTGGGATTAATGTGTGGCGTGTTATAAATGTTTTTTTAGTTATATATATGGTTATTTAAAAGAAGATTCATAAGGAGAATGTATGAGATTTTTATTTGGTAATTTTTTTCTAGTCGAGTCGTAACTGGTCATAGAAAATCATTTTCTCCTTGAGATTAATGTGTGGCGTGTCATTTCTTTCTCTCGTATAGATCTTAGAGATTTTCTAATATTTGAGGAGATTATGTTTTAGGATTAGTTATAAATGTTTGATGATAGAGGTGAATCTATAGTATTAAATGCACTTCATCCGATTTCAGTATTTTTTTATTCAACTTTGTAGTTGTTTTAAGAAATTAGTGAATATTTCGCTTAGAGTTCAGTTATCTTTTTATTTTTTTCATGTTATTAATGAACATGTTAGATTATGCTAAAAAGATTTTTTTTGAGTAAATTGAAAATTTTTATGAGAAATAGTAAATTATGGTACGTTTTCTTGAAGGACAACTTTATAAAGGTTATATTTACAAAATTTATAAGAAAATTGGATCAAAATTTGATTATTAACATAAATAAATCCTTAATTTGATATCATTATAGAAATTCATAAACTTCAAGTTTTAGATTTATCTATGAATCAATTAGTCATTTTCGTATATTTAAATCGTAACGGAACATATTTTGATTTTTTTCTTTTTATCTTTATTGTTATTATTTTCTTTTTCCTTTCAAATTCAGTAATATATTTATTTTGTACAGATGACAAACAATGGAAAGGATGCATGAAGGATTGTTTTGGCGATTATTGCAAAATTGGAGCTTAAAAGATAAATTAGAAAATTAATTAATTAATTAATGTGATATCATTAATTAATGTTGTGAATGAAAAAGTAATCATAATGTCTATCTTTTCTATATAATAAATATAGGTGTTTTTCTTGAATCTCTATTTTAAAAAACTAATTGAAAGATAATATTTCTGTTTTATATTAAGTAAAATGTTGATTTCGTTGTTTATTATTTTAAATTCATAAAGTTTAAATCATGAATTTTTTTTATTTAGTGAATTAAAACTAATTCTTATTTTCGAAACTCAAAATTGAAGCTTCGGGTTGAGGGAGAGGAATCTCATAGGTACAAAGTAGAAAAGAAAAAAAGAATCTCTGATTGGAATAATTTTTTAGATCGCAAATTTATCGAAATTGGATTTGTAAAAAGAAACAAAAGTTGGTGAAAGGGTAGGATCAGTCAATAGGTTAATAACTAGGCAATAAATGGCTAACAAGACAAATTAACATAACTAGCCATTTGCAGAAAAAAGAAAAAACAGATAAATATAGGGAAACTTTAACTTATAGCCATTTACAAATAGCCTAATTATTCTTCATAGCTATAGTTTGATAATTATAATACGTAGCTACATATATCGAGGAGAGAGGCGAGCGAGACTGGGAGAGAGATGACAGAGGCAAGAGAGAGGGGGGAAAGAGTGGGAGAAAGGTGAATTATATATGTATATCAGTTAGATAATTGTATATTTTACATATGTATTTGTATATATGGCAAGCAAGATCATGAGAGGGAGGAGAGAGGCTAGCGAGACAGGGAGATGGAGGATAGAGGCGAACGACATTGGGAGAGGGAGGAGAGAGGCGAGTGAGAGAGGGAAGATAGTGAAAGAGAGGTGAATTGTATATGTATATAATTGTATAATATACATATGCATTTGTATATATGGCAAGCGAGATTGGAAGAGCGAGGAGAGAGACGAGTGAAATTGGGAGAGGGAGGAGAGAGGCGAACGAGAGAGGTCAGAGAATGGGAGAGAGATGAATTGTATATGTATATAGGTTAAATAATTGTATATTATACATATGTATTTGTATATTCTGGCTAATTATACATATAAAAACGTAAGTAATTATACAAACTTGAAGTCAATCCACATAATTAATGTATAATGTTAGTCATGAACGGTAATTATAGCAAACTATAGCTATGATGAGTAATTAAATAATATATATTTGCTTTATTACGTAATTTTTCCATAAATATATGATATATGCATATTAGTGTATACAATATACTTAATGATTTACAATCTAGCCACATTTACTTAATTTTTATTTCAAATAATCTATATTGTATAACAGATTTATCGCTCCTACAAAAATGTCAATTGTTTCAATATATATGTTGATCTTAGAAATATGTCAACTAAAGTTATTGCTTTTACAAATATATCAACTATTTTTGATATATATCCTTTAATTTCCACACATATATAAAAATAATAATAGATTTGATGGTCTTACAAAAATGTTGACTGTACAAATAAATATCGTATAATTTTCATATATATGATACATAACATAAAAAAAAGTCAATTATTTTAAATATATTTGATTTAATATACATATAAGAAGATATTGATAATCTAATAAAAGATCAAACAACAACTATATAAGTCACACATAATGACTCAAATCTATTTATTATAAGGCACCCAAAAACATAAAGTGAGAACAATTAAGTTAACCAAAAAAATATGGCAAATATTATTTCATTTATGAAATTAATAATATGATTCTCACTTTGATCTCTAATTCACAATTCTTCTCTTAATAATGTTTTGTCTCCAATGGATTATTGCAATCTTGGTTGTTCAATAGACAAGTGTGCAAGTTTAATCAAAGGTACATTTTTAAAAAAAGTTTAAGTAGATCTTTATGACGCGTTATAAATGTTCTTTTAGTTATATATATGGTCTTTTTAAAGAAGATTGGTAAATAGAATGTGTAAGATCTTTATCTGATCATTTTTTTTCTAGTTGGATTGTAACTGGTCATAGAAGATAATTTTTTTTGGAATTAACGTGTGTCGTGTCATTTTTCTTTCTCTTATACAGATCTTTAAGAATTTCAATATTATAGATGTTATTTTGGTTATATGATAGGGACAAATCTTTAGTATTAGGTACGATTTATCTGAGTTTAGTACTTTTATTTAAATATTATATTTATTTGAGAAATTCATGAATATTTATCGTTAAATTCAATTGATTAATGAACCTTTTAGACCACACAAAAAAAAGATTTCTTTTGAATAAATTGAAAAATCTTATGAGAAATATTAGTATATTACGATATGTTGTTTCTAAAGGTTATATTTACACAATTTATAAGAAAATTGGGTTAGAATCTAATTATTGGCCTAGAAATCGAATAGTAACATAAATAAATCCTTAATTTGATATTGTTTTAGAAATTCATAACCTTCAAGTTTTAGATTTGTCTATGAGTGGATTAGTCATTTTCGTTTATTCAAATCGTAACTAATCATATTTTGAAATTATATTTTATCTTTACTGTTATTATTTTGTTTCTTTCAAATTCATTAACATATTTATTTTGTACAGATGACAAACAATGGAAAGGATGCATTAAGGATTGTTTTGGCGATTATTGCAAAATTGGAGCTTAGATGATAAATTAGAATATTATTAATTAATTAATTAATTAATTAATGTTATATCATTAATTAATGTTGTGAATGAAAAAGTAATCATAATGTCATCTTTTTTATATAATTGATGTTTTCCTTTGAATTTCTAATTAAATTAATTAGAAGATAATATTCTCTTTCTATTTTAAGTAAATGTTGATTTCACTCTTTCATTATTTTGAATTCACAAAATATAAATTCTGCATCCTTTTCTAACTAGTGAATTAAAATTGATTCTTTGTTTTCAAGATTCAAATTCGAAGCCTCTGATTAAGGGGGGGGGGGGGGGGGGGGGCCTATGGGTTCGGACAAACTCAATAACTTTTCTGTAAATTTTGTATTTGTATTAGAAAATTAAATAAATATATATGTATATTAACTCGTAAACCCTAAAAAGAATTAATTGACAACGTAGCGATAAGGAAGATATCGTGGAAAGCAACAATTGCGTTGCGGCCTTGAATCTCACTATCAACAAAAAAAATCCTTTATTTTAATTTTTTTAAATCTTCACTCTGTCTCTGAACTTAGTCAATAGATTACTAACCAACAAATGGCTAAAATAAGAGAAATTAACTTAATTAGTCGTCCGCAGAACGATAAATATATGATATATGTATAATTAGTGTATACAATATACATATATTGAATAGCAAATAACTAGTAACTATAAATATTTTTGATCGAGCGATCAAATACGTAACTTCCCCTAAAGATAACTAAACCATAAACAAAAAAATAAATTTTACTCATAAGATTATTTCTTCTTTGTTTTTAACTAAAAGGTCCTCTTTAATTTTACCAAGTCTATTCACTACATCTTTCATATTTACCCTCTCTTCTTGTCTTTCTTTTGTACATTCCAAAGCCAACTCCAACATATTAAATATGCAAATCTCATGATTTTCTCCAAAGAAAATATTTTCATCAACAATTGTCTTCAAAGAAGTTGGAAATGATTCAATTACCCATTGCCTCAAGTTCATGTTTTCATTGAAAAGTTCATTTGTTGGTCTTCTTCTTGTCAATATCTCTATTAACATTATGCCGTAACTATAAACATCACCACTCGTGGACACTATTCCCTCCGAGCCATACTCTAAAAACACACACAGAAAAAAAAAGGAAATTAATATGTTATAACGAGTTTAATATAATGATAGTGTAAAAAGCTTCTATACTATCAGTAGATACAAGTTAAATTCAGTTGATTCTACCCTAGTCTATAAGGGGTAGACTTTTCTTAGTTCAAGTTATTTTTTGAGTGGGGTCCACAATAGAGTTCATGTCACCACGATCTATATGAAAGGGCAGTTTAGTTGATACAACCAATAAGGGGCAAAGATAAGCCCTTTTGCTACTTAGAAAAGCGAACGGCGAGCTCAAAGGTTCAAGACTTAGCCGAGCATTAATGAAGCTAGATTCGTGCAAAGTAAGCAGCACCGAAGTCACCTTAATTGGCCAATATTCTATTTTTCAGAGAGAAGAATGACCGAAAATATGCCTTATATTAGGAAGAGTAGTCAGAGAAGAATTGTTTACCTGGTGCAATGTAGCCAATGGTGCCCAATGTGTTAGTTTGTGCCATGGAGTTGTTTTCACCTAAAATCTTTGAAATGCCAAAATCACCAACATGTGCCACCATGTCACCATCTAATAAAACATTTTGAGGCTTTAAGTCACAATGGACTATAGGTGTATCATAACCATAGTGAAGATATTCCAATGCCATTGCAACATCAAGCATTATGCTAACTCTTTGAAACATGTCTAAGACTTGATGTTCCTTATCATACAACCAACTTTCAAGGCTTCCATTTGGCATATACTCGAGAACGATGGCTCTAACGTATTGATTGGAACATGTAGTGATCACCTTAACAAGATTTCTATGTTTAATGCTTCTCATCACTTGACATTCAGTATCAAACCTCTTGCATCCTTCCTCATTTAGCATATTTAGAACCTTTATCGCGACTGTAGTTCCATTAGCTAATATGCCCTTGTAAACAGAACCAGAACCTCCTGAACCAATCATGTTAGAGCCACTGAAACTATCCGTTGCTTGTTGAAGTTCACGGTATGTGATCAACTGGTGTGTTGTGATTTCTGTTAACTCTTGATCATGTTCTTGAAGTTTTGTTCTTCTTGATCTTCGCTTAATCCATATGAACAGAACAAGTAGTATGAGGAGAATTGATGCAATCACAGGAATGACAACTACTAGCACATGTTTCTTAGACTTTGATCGTTTCGTTGCACTATTCATAGCACATTGAGAAACTTCTGTTATAGGTTTTCCACATAAACCTCTATTTCCAACAAAAGATTGAGAAGAAGAGTTTGCAAACACACCACTAGTAGGTATTTCACCTTCTAAATGGTTGTAGGAAAAATTGATTTCTTTAAGGAACTGAAGGTTTTCCAAGGACTTTGGGATGTTTCCTGATAACTCATTTGAAGATAAATCCAAGAACTCCAAGCTCAACAAACTGCCAAATGATGAAGGAATCACACTCCGTAACGAGTTGTTTGAGAGTGAAAGATACGTGAGGTCTATGAGGTTCCCGAATGTACTTGGTATCACACCGGAAAGTTGGTTGCTTGAAAAATCTATACCTTCAATAGATTTCAATTTTCCAATGTCAAGAGGAAGTTCCCCTTGTATTGAATTCCGCGTCACGTTTAGAAAAATCAGGCTGTCCATTTCCCATAGACTTGAAGGTAGGGTTGAGGTGAGCTTATTGAAACCAAATGAAAGCCTTTGCAGTCTAGTGAGCTTTCCAATGCAACTTGGAATAGCTCCAGAGAGCTCGTTTTCGTGTAGAAATGTGTCTCCCAAATTCACCAACTCACATATCTCCTCTGGAATTGAACCTTGTAGCTTGTTTCTGCTTAGATAAAGCCTCTGAAGTTGCTTTAACTCACCAATCTCTGGTGGAATGGTTCCTGTCAATTGGTTACCGTTCAAGACTAGCGATAACATGCTGCTCATATTCCCTACTCCTCTTGGAATTTGTCCATTTATCTGACCATTCTCTATGTTAAACATTTCTATAGTAGACGAAAGATTACTAACCGAATCAGGCAAGACGCCATTCAAGGGATTGTTAGCCAATATCAGAAACTGCAGCATCCTACAATCCACCAAAGAGTTCAAGAATCCAAGCTCTTGTTGTCCTGGTTCATTTGTAAGCTGATTACCACCAAGATTCAAGAACTCGAGCTGTCGTAGTTTTCCCAAATCACTTGGAACTATGCCTGTGAACAAGTTATATGACAGCTCCAGCTCAATGAGATTAGAAGCATTTGTGATATACATTGGGATTTCTCCTTCAAGTTGATTATTTGGCAAGAAAATCCCCTTAAGGTTTGGAAGTTGAAGTCCAAGAGTTGTTGGAATTCGCCCCGAGAGATTGTTATCACTGAAAGCAATGTACTCCAAAGAAGACATATTGAAGATAGATTCTGGTATTACACCAGTAAGATTATTGAAATCGAATCCCAACATCTTCAAGTTCGATAAATTTCCAAGTTCTCGAGGAATTGTACCAGTTATATGGTTGTTAACACAACCAAGATATTGAAAAGTGGATATATTACTCAATGAAAGTGGAATAGTACCACTTATTGCATTTTGAGTCACATAAAACCTCTCAAGCCTTGATAAACAACCAATATTTCTCGGAATTTGACCTGTTAAATTGTTGTAAGACAGAACAAGAGTTCTTAGCTTACTGAATTGGCACAGTCTTGAAGGAATCTCACCGATGATTCGATTATAACTAAGGTCTATAACTTCAAGATTCATCACACCCTTCATTTCATCAACCAAGAATGAACCAGAAAGACTATTGTTAACCAAATACACAGCACGTAACGATGACATGCTGAAGATCAATCCAGGGATAGAGCCTGAGAGTTGATTATGTGACAAGTCTAACTCAACAAGTTGGCTTAGATTACCAATCTCAGATGGAATTTTACCACTAAATCTATTTCCATCTAATCTCAATCTCCTTAACTTTGTAATGTTACCAACAAAAGAATGAACTGTTCCTTCTAGTTGATTGTTATGAACATCAATGACTTCTAAAAGAGGTAAGTTTACGAGTTCGTAAGGAAGAGTACCTTGAATGATGTTGTTACTAATGTTGAGTGTAGTAAGAAAGGATAAGTTAGCTATGGATGGTGAAATTTTGCCTTGAAGATTCATGTTTGGGAGATTTAAAGCTATGACTCTTTGGTTTTGTGGATTACAAGTGATACCAAACCAAGAACAAAATGAAGTGTTTGTAGTCCAATTCTTGTAAAGGAAAGAAGAGTTATCTGTAATGATGAGTTGTTTAAAAGATAACAAAGTTTCCATGTCTGTTGCATATAGGGAAAAAATTGATTCTTGAAAGACTAATAAGATAAGGAAAAGAACATAGCTTTTCTCCATCTTGAAAGACTTGATCAACTTCTAAAATGATTTAACGAATTCACTCGAGGATAAAGATATACTCTTCGAATTACAAGCATCGGACGAAAATAAGAAGGAGGAGACTAGAAAGTACTTATGTCAATATGTATAATAAACAAACTATTTATAAACAATTTGCAATAAAGGATGTGGTTGGAAGGATAGGTCGTGTATCCGTAATCAGAGGTGTTAATATCGTGCCTTAAATATGAAAAAGATCTTCATAAATAGTTCAACTTGAATAAATTTTATGCAACGTAAATTCGAATTAGTCAACCATGAGAAAGGTCTAAACTCCTATTTAAGTGTGAATATTATCAAGTCAAAATCATGGGCCAGCAAATATGCCAAAATTGAATAGGGTGGTGTAAATGTCAATATTAGTGTACTCTTTACAAATTAAAAATTCCATTTCTTGAATTTTAAAAAGAAAAGTTTGTAGAATACTATTTTTTTTCCAAGGGGAAAAGATAAACTTTTAAATTACTTATTATGTATAAATATCTAAAGTTATCTTTTAATAATATTCACCTTTCTTCCTGATAACAATTTTTTTTAAAAAAAAAGGGATAATGCACAACTATCCCCTCAACCTATGCCCGAAATCCCAGAGACACACTTATACTATACTAAGGTCCTATTACCCCCTGAACTTATTTTATAAGTAATTTTCTACCCCTTTTTAGCCTACGTGGCACTGGTTTGGAAAAAAAAGTCAACCATCGTTGGGCCCACAAGATAGTGCCACATAGGCCGAAAAGGGGTAAAAAATTATTAATAAAATAAGTTTAGGGGGATAATAGGACCTTAGCTAGCGTTTGGCCATAGATTTTCAAATATTCTTGACAAATATTATTTGAGTGAAAATTTGGGTGAAATTTCACCATGTGTTTGGCCATAAAATTTGGGAAATATATTTCACTTTTTTAGAAAAATATGATTTATACACACAAGTTTTAAAAACTATCAAAATTAACTAAAAGTTTGTATTACAAGTCAATGAATGTTCGTTACAACAATAACAAATAATGTCCATGACACTAAAGCAATGTGGTAATTTGGAGTGAGTGCAACAAAAATTATTTCATACATCGTGAAGTAGACAAAGTACGTGACTTTGTTACCTAAAGCCAAATTTTAATAATTTTCATCAACAATCATATCATTATTTAATATTCACTACATATTTCATCACTATTTTGGTGTTCACGTAAAAAATGATGTAATACAACGCAAACAACTACTAGAGAGGGTGTTTTTGTAAAAGATAAAAGATTGGGGTAAAATTTTAATTTTTAAAGTATCCCAAATAATGAGATTTGGCCCAAATACTAGAAAAAACTAGTATTTGGAAATTTGGGATATTTGCCAAATAATGGCAAATTGTATGGACAAACATTATTTGCCAAATTTTTTCCAAATATTATTTGGAAAATTTATGGCCAAACGAGCCCTAAATATAAGTGTGTCTCTGAGATTTCGGGCATAGGTTGAGGGGGTACTTGGGCATTATCCCTAAAAAAAAAAGCAGGTGACTTTATGACTATTTAAGAAATCAACTCTAAATCGTATACTCATTAGAAAAACGAAAAAATGCGTAATATATATATATATATATATATATTGGTGAAGAATAGTCTTCCTAATTTAATGCATTAATTAGTAAAGGGAAAAAATACATCTAACTTCCAACCAACATGATATTGACATTAATGTCGACAAAACAATAAAGAGATCAAATGTTAATGTTATTAATAAGTCAAAGGATTCATAGATCGATTCGATGTAAACAACTGATATTGATGATTTAAATATTTAACTATAATTTAATAAAGCGTGAATTTCTCGTATACGTATAATGTATACAAGCAGCAGGAATGGACACATTGAAGAATACCTAATAGTGTACAATCATTTCGAAATGAGTTTAAGTTATACACACCATCAATTTTTCATATGATATGAACAAGTCAAACAAAATTCACTGTACAGGTGATAATAGTTGAATAGGTGAACATTTTCAAATGACATTTTATACACTACATAATGTGGTTCAAAGAAATGCAGAAAGGGAGAGGAGGGGGACTAGGAACTGGTGTCGCGTTTTCCTTCGTTCCTGGGTGACATGGTTTGTAGTAACTTGTATACCAAAAGGCGCGACAACAATGAAGAAAACAACTCATGACAGAGCCTCGGCCATAAGTGAACGATGCTTCTGTTGCTGCTCATAAAGGTCGCGGAAGATGCTGTATTTGGCATCGTGGTACTTCTTCACTTTCATGTCTTGAGACGGATGAACAACCTGCCATCAACCGCATGTGAAAAACCATAACAACAAAATGGCACAATGAACCTCAACGGCAAAGACATTTTTCAAAGAGGTAGCAGCCAAGTCTGGTACCATGGTGGAGATAAAAGATAAAATTAGTAGAATCTGGTGCATGGCACCAAGAAGGGTAGCGGTGGAGGAGAGAAGACGGAGTGTCTTTCCATTAGGTCGTTGGGAAGAAGCAAACACAAGAACGAAGACAACCTCTGTAAGCAAGTAACATGAACGTGCAGTAAAAGACTCCGCGGAACATTTAATCTGTTGTCCCAACAAGATCTATACACAAAACAAGTTATTTTCTATGATTTTCTGCATCAGGGTGTGAATGGAATAGTTCCTAAAAGAGACAATTTTACCCAAATCAACCAAGCAAGGAGACGTAAAGTCAGAGACGATGAAATTTAGAAGTCAAAAATGCAAAAGCACAGTAAATTGCTAGAGAAAAGGAATGAACGATAAATAGATGTATGTCTTAAAAAGTAAGAAGGAAGGCAAACAGCTAGCGCAGTTCCTCTTTTAGTGAGAAAAGTAGATATAGTTAAACAGTCGCACACCTGACCAGCTGCATTCATTGCCTTCATGGCGTCACGAACAGTAGAATATTTCTTTGAAGCAACAGCACCAAGAATAGCAGACCCCAATAGCACAGATTCATTTTCGCGAGGGAGAATGATAGGGTAACCTGCAGAAGGCATAATACAGCTTGGAATTGATTAATGTATCCAAACACAAAGAAATCTAGGATTATTCAGTACCAATGTTGAAAACAGAGGTACTGAAAGATAATAAATTGAAATCTATAATACAACCTTTTCAGCAATTGGAAAGCTCGAGGGAACAGGAGTACATGGTAGATGTAGAATCAATTAAAGATGTTTTAGGTTCCTTGTAAATTTTGCTATAGGATTAAAGATCTTCCTGGTACTCTCAACAATTGTAATTAGGAATCTGTAACTTATTGTCGCAGGTTCTGGTTTTTGTTTTGGAATAGAATACAAGTTGTTATTGTCTCAAAAAAAAAAAAAAGCTCGAGGGAAAGTTTAGGATTCACTTCCTAACTTGTTTCAGGTTATTTCCTTCTATTTAATTGTTTATTGTTTTAGGGGAGTTAACCAACTTGTTATAGTATAGTGGTGAGTACTCCCTCATATACAGCAAATAATGCGTATTATGTATATCTATGTACTTTCTTTTACATAGATATCCAAGGGGAGTGTTGTAAAATAGTTGGAGTGCCACGTGGGCCCAACAATTGGAAGGTGGCATCACTATTGATTGTGGAGTGCCACGTGGGCCCAACAATTGGAAGGTGGCATCACTATTGATTGTGTATGCATGCCATATGACACCTTCCCATTAGTGATATGTCATCACTTGGCTAATTAGAAGGCCAAGTGATGCATTAATGTATGGCTATAAATAGCCACTATATGAAACATATACATACACCTTTGAAAGAATATTACTTCCTAAATTTTTCTTCTTTTAGTATATAAATTTTAGTAAGTTCTTTTATAACACGTTATAGCACGAGTCTCTGCCAGTTCAAGTAAAGATTTTAAAAGCCTCGGAGGTATAAATTTCCTTTTCTTAATAATGTCTAATCTCTCTAAACTTGAATTTCTTGCTCTAGACATATCGGGAAAAAGCTATCTATCATGGGTACTCGATGCGGAAATTCATCTTGATGCGATGGGTCTAGCAGACACCATCCAAGAAAATAATCAAGCATCGAATCAAAACCGTGCCAAGGCGATGATATTTCTCCGTCATCACCTTGATGAAGGTTTGAAAATGGAATATCTCACTGTTAAGGATCCTCTGGTATTGTGGAACAATTTAAAAGATAGATAAGACCACCTGAAGTTGGTCGTCCTTCCACAGGCACGTTATGACTGGATCCACTTGAGACTTCAAGATTTTAAATCTATCAGTGAGTATAACTCTTCCATGTTTAAAATTATCTCACAATTAAAATTATGTGGAGAAAATATCACTGACCATGATATGTTGGAGAAAACATTTTCCACTTTTCCTGCCTCAAGTATGTTTCTGCAGCAGCAATACCGAGAAATGGGATTTAAAAAATATTCCGAATTAATTTCACATCTCCTTGTTGCTGAACAACATAATGACTTACTGATGAAAAACCATGAAAGTCGACCTACTAGTTTTATGCCATTTCCTGAAGTAAATACGGCAAATTTTCACCAATCTAGGCGTGAAAAAGGTCGTGGCCCCAGTTGTGGCCGTGGTCGTGGTCGAGGAAGAAATTTCAATCATGGTGATCGTCTTGCACTAAATAATAACCTTCAACACCAGCAGCGTAAAAAGAAGAATGAAAAACATGATGTAGTGCAGAAGAAAAATTTAGGAAGTAATATTCTTTCAAAGGTGTATGTATATGTTTCATATAGTGGCTATTTATAGCCATACATTAATGCATCACTTGGCCTTCTAATTAGCCAAGTGATGACATATCACTAATGGGAAGGTGTCATATGGCATGCATACACAATCAATAGTGATGCCACCTTCCAATTGTTGGGCCCACGAGGCACTCCACAATCAATAGTGATGCCACCTTCCAATTGTTGGGCCCACGTGGCACTCCAACTATTTTACAACACTCCCCCTTGGATATCTATGTAAAAGAAAGTACATAGATATACATAATACGCATTATTTGCTGCCTCATTAAAAACCTTTCTAGGAAAACCCAGTGGGACAAAACCTAGACTAAGGAAAAAAGAGTACAGTGCGTATTTTACTCCCCCTGATAAAAACCACGATTCAGATGGTTAAGTTTTCGCATTCCAATTTTGTGAACCATCTTCTCAAGAGTTGAGGCTGGTCAAGATTTGGTAAATAGATCTGCTGGATTATCACTTGAACGAATTTGTCGCACATCAATATCACCATTCTTCTGGAGATCATGTGTGAAGAACAATTTTGGTGAAATGTGTTTCGTTCTATCTCCTTTTATAAAGCCTCCTCTTAATTGAGCTATGCATGCAACATCTTCAAAGAGTATTGTGGGTATCTTGACGTCACACTTCAAACCACATCTTTCTTTGATAAAATGTATTACTGATCTTAACCATATACATTCTCTACTTGCTTCATGAATGGCTATTATCTCAGCATGATTTGAAGAAGTAGCGACAATAGACTGCTTCGTAGATCGCCATGATATAGCAGTACCTCCGTATGTGAACAGATAGCCTGTTTGTGATCGAGCTTTATGTGGGTCAGATAAATAACCTGCATCTGCATGACCAACAAGATCTGCACTATCTTTGTTAGAATAAAACAGACCCATATAACTAGTTCCCCTTAGATATCGCAATATATGTTTAACTCCATTCCAATGTCTTCGGGTAGGGGAAGAACTATATCTTGCTAATAAATTAACAGAAAATGTTATGTCGGGTCTCGTAGCATTAGCAAGATACATAAGTGCCCCAATTGCACTGAGATAAGGTACTTCTGGACCAAGAGGTTCCTCATTTTCTTTTTGAGGTCGGAATGGATCCTTACTCACTTCAAGTGATCGGACAACCATTGGAGTACTTAATGGATGTGCTTTGTCCATGTAAAATCGTTTCAAGATTTTCTCAGTATAGGCAGATTGATGGATGAAGACCTCGTCTACTAAATATTCTATTTGTAGTCCAAGACAAATTTTTGTCTTTCCAAGGTCTTTCATCTCAAATTCTTTCTTTAGATATTCAATTGCCTTTTGAACCTCTTCTGGAGTTCCAATGAGATTAATGTCATCAACATAAACAGCAAGAATAACAAATCCCAATGTTGTTTTCTTAATAAATATACAAGGACAAATGGCATCGTTAATATAACCTTGTTTTATCAAGTACTCACTAAGGCGATTATACCACATGCGCCCTGATTGTTTTAAGCCATATAATGACTTTTGTAATCTGATTGAATACATTTCCCGAGATTTATATGCTTCAGGCATTTAAAGTCCTTCCGGAACTTTCATATAAATTTCATTATCTAGTGAACCGTAAAGGTAAGCTGTAACCACATCCATTAGATGAATTTCAAGATTTTCATGTACAGCTAAGCCGATGAGAGTCGACCACCGGCAACAAAGAGTTTTTATTTAGCCGACCCAACTTGCTTGGAACTGAGGCGTAGTCGTTGTTGTACTATTCTAGAGGAAATTCAGCAAGGATATTATGCAAGTTTTGGTTTTTGCATTGGCATCAACGAGGATATTAAGCAAGCTTTGTCTACTTTTGCCATCGTCAACAAGGACGGTAGGACAATGAATTTTACAAGTATAGCTAAATTGTGGTCCACTTCTAAGAACTAAAAGCAAATACCCAAATTCGATTTGTGAAAGATGCTCTTCCAGACCTAAATGTCAGTTAGCAGCTCCTGGACCACTGTGTAACACAATAACATTTTAGCTTTGGTTTTAATTAGCTTCAACTGACTAACTGATTGGGAATGTAGCGTGAGAAACAATCTACTAATTGATCTATTTCTTTCAAATGCCCCACTATAAACATATCATAATTTCATTTTAAAATACCTTGGGAGCTAATGAAACTATTTTTAAAAAATTCAGTTCTCTCATTAATTGCTTGCACTGTATTTATGCAGACAGTAAATGCATTACATATTCATCCACTTCATGTATATCACATAACTCATTAATAAACAGCACAAAGAGAGAATGAGAGAGAGAGAGACCAATAATATCTGCATGCTCTTGAACAAATAGACGATTCTTTGCAAGCCCACCACAGGCAAGTAGTGTGTCAATCTGAACATAATGAAAACGTATAAGGAAGTATCAAGCAATGTGGTAAATATAGGTTCAGGTATCAAAATGGAACGTATGCACACTTTGTGATAAAAGCTCTCAGCATAAGAAAAGCAACAAATAGAAGATCAAAGTGATGCTGGCAGTTGAGCATTGTCTCACTTTCCGGTGGGATAGGTTTGGTGGTAGTTTGGAGCATCATATCTGCATCTCTCTTACCAGTAGTATTAGTAAAATTCTCTTAGTTTCTTGTTCTTCAATTTCTGTTATAATTTGTTGTTCCTGTACTTCTGTTATCATACTATTTAGCTGTGCAATACTAATTTCCTTACTATTTGTCATGCCTTCTTCACTTCTGTATTTTATTTGTCCAAATCTGCTTTGAAATGCTTTCCCTTTCTTTATTTCTTTCTTTTCTTTTTCTTTATTTGAGCAGAGGGTCTATTAGAAACAGCTCATCTACCTTCACAAGGTGAGATAAGGTCTACGCATACACTACCCTCCCTAGACCTCACTCGTGGAATTACATTGGGTTTGTTGTTGTAGAAGATCAAAGTGATCAATAAGAAACTTTGAAACACACAAACGCTGCATTACTAGGTTCTTTCTCAGACCCATCCTAACCTCCCACCACTGTTATCAAAAAGCTTACATCTTTGATTTGGACAACAGAGTCTCAACATTCAAAGTTTATTCAACGATGCATATGCTTGCCAGAAAAGGTCATACAAGTCAACAATGTGGAGAGCTCAAGCATACCAAACTTTACAGGTTTAAAATCTCTTCACTTAACTAACTAAATACAAGTAGTATCAGGAAATGAGTCCTTCACCTTGTGTCCATTAGTATTGCAGTGCTCTACTATATGGCGGGTTCCATATGCAATGCCCTGTACTGTGGCAAGGTAGAGAAGTGCCAGCTGCTTTTCACTAGTATCAAGTGTTAAACCAGAAATCATACCTTTTGACTTTGGATCTGCAATAGGGGACCTGACAGAAATTTTGCATGTAATTTATAGCAGATTTAGGCAATCAAGGTAAAAAACAAAGTAACCATTCTACAGTACTATACCTGTTACCATGAAAATCTGGGAGAATATGCATATCACTAGTCAATGCAGCTATAAATGGTGAGTCCTCATCTTTCTTCATTGATTCCAGTATCTCATTCAACAAGTCAAATATTGAGATTCCTAGCAGAAGATATAAAACTTTAGCTTTAAGCAGGAGACCATCACAAAAGGAGAGCAAAAATCAAATCGCATGGGAGTCTAGAACTTTGACAAGGAGCACCAGACAGTTCCTAAATGTCATATCAAGGTCATCTTACTTCGAGATGCAGCACGATTTGCAAGATGAGGAGATGCAACATGATTCTCAATTATATGGTCTAGCAATGAACCAGTAGCACTCTGTCCTCCTTCAGTAAGCCAGTACTCGGGCACCATCGCTGACAATATTGCAAAGAGCAAATAATGGAACATCATTTGCTTGTAACAGAAGCAACAGCATTTGCAGATAAAATATGGGAACCCTCCAAGATTAATGTTACAACTAAATGCAGAACCTAATATCTAACCATAAGCATCTCTTTTACAGCTTTTCAGCATTACAATGTCAGTTTGACTATGCATATCCTGAGCGACATTTACATCATCTGAACAAAAATTGTTTGAAAGAACAACTGTACATTGCAAGTGGAAGTGTACCTGACCAAAAAGGTCCCCAGACTCCAGGTATGAATAATTTTGTCCTGGATACAGCCATATGGCATGTGGAAGTACCACATACAAGCACCATACGCCTACTTATAGCATCCTCATCAACTTTCAAACATGCAGGTACAATCCGTCAATAAGTTAATATAGTCAATAATATAAGCAAAGATATTTTGATCATTCAACATATCCAGAAGAGTACTCAATAACAGCAACCTATAGATTCAGAATCTGATGCAGGCACACTTTCCATTACACCTACACCGCCAGCATGAGCATCTATCAGAGCAGTACCTACTGGTGTCCCTGCCATCAGACCCAATTCCTGAAACATAAAGCAGCAGCATCTTAGTAAAAACTCAAAAGCATGAAGAAAGTAAGGGGACTCATACCCATCAAAACCACAAATGCTTGCATCATTGAGAATGATTATGAGCTGCTTTTAACTTTTGCTAATAGTCAAGATGTAATGTGATTTTTATAAGTTCTTCACCTTTGCAGCATGTGGTGTTAAACCCGAACCCAATGCATGACCGGGGAATGCTACACTTCGCCCTGCACATTTTTATTATAAAATCATGAAAAAGAATAACTAAGCAGTTCTCAAGACTAAAAGATATTCCACTATACGAACAACATAAATGAATATTGACCTTTTGAGACAATGTACCTAAACAGTTCAAAAGATATTTTTTAAAGTGGGCAGGTTTTAAAAATCTCAATCCTAGAAAACAATACAAAACAAAAAGAATTACGCGCAAAAGGAACCAAAAAAAAAAGAAAAGAAATAGGATGCTAAGCCGAACTACGACTGTTTGCCAAGACAACAGATCAGTAAATGCTGATGGCAACCTGACATGAATGATGCACAAATTTGTGATTTTTCCTCTTCTTTTTTGGTGAGAGAAGACCAATTCCCAAACTAATCCTAATATATGAGAGGGTAACACTATCTGTTTTCTGAGACTCATTGCTCAACTTTCAAAGACTCTTTCAACAGCCGCACGTTGTAGCATCACTTCAAATAATATGATGAATAGAAATTGACAAGTTTACAACAGAGTCAGTTCCCTGTTTGTTTTTTTTTCAAATCATACATTTTGGTAATTTAGGTGAAGCTTCAAAAATACCTATCTTAGCATGATGCCCATCAACAAGATCACCTAAACCAATCTCCTCCCAGAATCCATCATCCCATCCACAAGATTCCATAGCACCGGAATCTTTCTCAATTATCTGCTGCATGTGCGCATGGCCTAGATATGTCCATTTGCACACAGTGGTGCATAAACTCCTAGTGTCATCTCCTGTTGCTCTAATAAGTTAACAGAATAGATGGCATCACCTCTTCCAGTTAAAACTTCAAGAGTTATAGTTCAGGAGCTATTTCTTACTTGTATGTTAACCAATCACTTAGATCCATCCATCTAAATGCCATCGACCAGGATTCTTGGAGATTTTCCTTCACCCACAAGAGCTGTAAAAGCAATTTTGTATTAACAACAAGTAGATAGAGCATATCAAGATGTGATGATCAATTAAGTAGAAATTTCAACTTTTCCTTTTCGACTTCCAACAGTAGAAAGAAAAGAAGCGTAAAGATGTCAAGAGCAAGCATACAAACAACACACACTTATTCAACTTACTTCATAAAAAAAAAAAAAATTATTTGGCTATCAGATAAAGAAGGAAAGTACAGGTGAGAGGTAAGAAGTATGCATGTCATCATCATCAATAACATCACTCCTTCCATACGGTTCCAGAAGTATCCATCAGGCACACACAAAAGCAAGCGCATGTCAAGAATTCAACATTGAAAAGCAAATTTCTGACAACCTATGGTACTGGCAGGAAAGAAGGTGGATGTGGAACAGAGCGTAAAAGTTACACACTGAACAAGTGCTGCCCAGATCACCTTATGCCAGGCAACTACCAAGATAAAAGGGGTCATCCATATGAAAACTTCTACAAATTCACCCAACCATCAAAAGTGGAAGCATATAACTACTCTTTCAATGTACCCTTCACTATTTAGACGCGTTTCACAGGCTTCTAGCTGAAATAAGTATCCTTTTGGCATTCAATTGTGTGATAAATTTCACCTCTGTGGCAAGACAGCCGAGACTAACAAGCATTTAGCTCTACATTATGAAGTAACTACACAAATATGGAACATCTTTCAGTGTATCAGATGATATTGCCAAAAAGATCCTTCTAATTGTTGAAATGTTGGAACAGGGGAGGAGGTCTTCCGAGACAAAAGGCAGATGGAAGATTTTAAGATGATACCAGGTTGCATTTGGTAGACTGTATGGAGGAAAAGAAATCTGAGATGGTTTGAAGGAAAGGATGCTTCTAAAATTTTGGACCGACTTAACTCTACATTTTAACATATTCCTTGATACTCAAGCTGGTAAAACTTAAGTTTGGTAATTTTGAACAAAACTGGGATAATGAACAATCACCGAGCCTGAACCAGAACTAGCCAGGAGAATTACCGACAGGGAAAAGGCCCCTGCGAGAATGGAGCAGTCACTGAAAAACTCACAATCCCACCGGAACGGTCCAGCAGGAGACTAGACTATAAAACTAAGAAAGAGTGCAAAGTGAATGGTGTGAATTGAATATATCATAATTGTAGAGGCTCTGATATTATGTGGAAAAAAAGAAGAAGAGATTCTTGGGATGCATTGATGGCTCCATTAAGTAGTATGAGAGGTTTGAAATACCCTGTTCACTTAGTATATCTCTCCAGTGTGGCACTAATTAATATTTGACTAACTTATCATTAACATTCTAGTAGAAAACTAGAAATGTTACTATAAGGGGTCAGCTAAACCAATACGTACTTTAAAAATCAAGAATCTCATTAAGGAAAAAGATACAAGACATGAGAAGCAGTCCTTCCTACTAGTGTACGTACCTTTGGTGGCTCCATCTCGGGTGACACGCCTCCACCACAATACTGTAGTACAGGTGAATTAGAGGCGTTGATCCTCTCAGCTTGTTTTACAGCTCTATGGTCCATCCACACTATGATGTTTCTTCTAGTATCACCACTCCATGAAACCGTGACAGGTTCACCCTCAGAATCAACAGCAACTGCGTAGAGGAATCAATTCATCCATGTTATGTACTACCGTAATTTTAGCATGTATACCTCAATCAACACGCTGGACAGATGAACAGCAGAAGTTAGTGACTATATACCAAGAGAACAAGTAGCCGCGAACCCCAGTCCCTTAACTTCTTCCTTGGAAACACTTCCGAGGGCACATGCTGTTTTTACAGCAGTGCAAATCGCTAACCAAATATCAGTTGAAGATTGCTGAATTCGACAAACCACAGAAATGAAATCAGAAGCACAAAGAACTGAAAAAGGAAGAAATCAAGCACTAGTTCAGCAAAACAGAGTACGGTTTCCTCATAGCTACCTTTTGAAAAACATATTACTATCAAGTAAACATATTGTAACGTGAGACAACCAACAAAATTGACCAAAAGAGATTGAGGGAAATCAACCATACAGACAAACAATAAAAGGCAATAACAAGGAACGTCCATTTCAAAATAGTTACAACATCTGACCTCAACACAGTCACCGTCTTTCCATATCTGTATTGGACTACTAGCAGAACCTAGAAGCTTCCCGTCCTCATTAAAGAGACCTGCACTAAATTGTGATCTTAACGTTAGTTGCATATGACCACTCAGTGCTGAAAATAGTAACAGAAGCTTAACATTTGAGAAGTGATATCATCGAGTAAAGACAAAAAAAGAGAAACACAACCAACATCAAACCCCCAGGGAAAAAACCAATTTCACAATTAATTCATACCAACAAGCACCATAATCATAATACTGCAAGATTACACTCAAAAACAAAACCCACCAAGTACCACATTCACGAGACAGCAAGAATTCATTCAAAAACGAGCACTTCCAGTTCAAACATCCACACCATTAAGTCAACATCAACACAAAAAAGCCATAATTTTTTAACCATAACCAATCTCAAAACCCCATAAAAAGACTCTATTTTCACAAATAATTTTAACCAACAAGCACCATATTCACAATACTGCATGAATTCACTCAACCCCCCTCCCCCCAACCACCACCTGCACCAGTACTGCCAGTACCAACATCCACACACCATTAAGTCAACATCAACACAAAAAAGCCATTTTTAACCATAACCAATCTCAGAACCCCATTAAAAAAAAACAACTTTACCTGCATGAATTCACTCAACCCCCCTCCCCCCAACCACCACCTGCTCCAGTACTGCCAGTACCAACATCCACACACCATTAAGTCAACATCAACACAAAAAAGCCATAATTTTTTAACCATAACCAATCTCAAAACCCCATAAAAAGACTCTATTTTCACAAATAATTTTAACCAACAAGCACCATATTCACAATACTGCATGAATTCACTCAACCCCCCTCCCCCCAACCACCACCTGCACCAGTACTGCCAGTACCAACATCCACACACCATTAAGTCAACATCAACACAAAAAAGCCATTTTTAACCATAACCAATCTCAGAACCCCATTAAAAAAAAACAACTTTACCTGCATGAATTCACTCAACCCCCCTCCCCCCAACCACCACCTGCACCAGTACTGCCAGTACCAACATCCACACACCATTAAGTCAACATCAACACAAAAAAGCCATAATTTTTTAACCATAACCAATCTCAAAACCCCATAAAAAGACTCTATTTTCACAAATAATTTTAACCAACAAGCACCATATTCACAATACTGCATGAATTCACTCAACCCCCCTCCCCCCAACCACCACCTGCACCAGTACTGCCAGTACCAACATCCACACACCATTAAGTCAACATCAACACAAAAAAGCCATTTTTAACCATAACCAATCTCAGAACCCCATTAAAAAAAAACAACTTTACCTGCATGAATTCACTCAACCCCCCTCCCCCCAACCACCACCTGCACCAGTACTGCCAGTACCAACATCCACACACCATTAAGTCAACATCAACACAAAAAAGCCATAATTTTTTAACCATAACCAATCTCAAAACCCCATAAAAAGACTCTATTTTCACAAATAATTTTAACCAACAAGCACCATATTCACAATACTGCATGAATTCACTCAACCCCCCTCCCCCCAACCACCACCTGCACCAGTACTGCCAGTACCAACATCCACACACCATTAAGTCAACATCAACACAAAAAAGCCATTTTTAACCATAACCAATCTCAAAACCCCATTAAAAAAAACCAACTTTACAATCAATTCATACCAACAAACACCAAACTCACAATACTCAATCAAAAGAGAAAAACCCCACCTGCTCGAGCACTGCCAGTACCAACATCCACACCAAGAAACACTGAACGAAGCTGCCTAGGAAGGCTATTAGTTGTCATTTCCACAGCAAAAGAGTTAGAAATTGGAAAAGAATTAAAACGGTAATAGCTATGCCGCTGGTTTAGATACGTAGAGTCAAGCAGTGGGGTTGTATCTGTCATGGATTTTCTTGAATCCAATCTTTTATCCATTTTTTCTTTAAAATCCATTTTGTCCTTTTCCTCTTTCTGTTACTTTTTTTTCTTCTCTTTTTTGTTAATTTTGTACTGTCAGTATGATTATATGTATAATGGTTTTGAGTTATAAAGATCTGGAAAAAAAAAACTGGTTTTTTTTTCTGAAGAAGATGATGATTATGTGAATCTAAATCTGATTATCTCAAATTATTTTTAATTTTTTCCTTTTTTTTTGTTTATGATTGATATTGTATCATTATTTGTTTGTGATAAAAAAATATTCTCATTTTTAACTTTTATAAAACTTTCTCTTCGAGCAACAAAACTAACAGTCTATTAGAAAGTTGAATTAACGACTTTTATATGAATTTTTAAGTCGATGAAATTGATTAATGGATCTGAATTGGAGATGAGATTGTAAGCGTTTATAGATTGAACGAGATTAAGATAAGGAAATGATTTAATTTGTTCGAAAATATGACCTTAAATAAGAAGGTATGAAGGTTGCCACCGAGAGTATAAGGTTAATAGGTTATGGAGAAATGTTTTTCGTACGTGTAGGGTTGATAGTGTTGGTGTTGTATCAGCTATATTATGTTTGCTTAAATTATCTATTATTATTTCATGTGTTTTGATTATTACACTATAATATTAAACTGTTGTTATTTGTTTGTACTTTAGTTGATTAATTCTCAATAATCAACTAACCTTCTATTTTAATTCGCAATTTTCATCTATCTAATTTAAAACGTATCACGTCACATCTAGTAAGTTTTCTCAATACCATTTTAATTGATCTCTATTTCATATAACATCTTCTCACTATAACATCTAACACTTTTTTCTTTTCGTATGCCCAAAACCCAAATACAACATAAAAAAAATTCACCCAACATTTATTTTTTCCAATTAACAAAAATAAAAAAGAAAAAAAGAAATCACTATATATATGTATTTGAATTATATTAAACTAAGAAAATCATGAACCATTTCCTACACAATATATATAAAAAAAAATTCTTTAATATTAATTATAAAAATAGAGTTAATTGAAGACTTACTTTGTTAAAATATTTGAACTAATAAATATGTATTTTATACGATATAATTATTTTTTATAATTATCATATGAAGAAAAATGACATAGTATACAAACAATTAAAGTAGGGAAAATTGTATAAAATAGCAAACTAATAACCTAAATTAAATTGAATAGCTAGGGTTTGATTTAATTGTGCTCCATAGCAAACATTGACAAAAATTTGCTAGGCGTCTCTCTCCCAGAAGTCTCGCTCGCCACTCTCCCATTCTCGCCTCTCTCACTTTATACACAGAAGTGTATAATTTCTGTTTCTGTTTTGTATAAAACGAGAGAAAATTGTATATACACATGCAAAAATGTATATCTTCGTGTTATACACTTAATTATATAATTTACAAACATTTTACTTCAAATATTGCAGAGAAAAAGACCAAAGAATTATACAATTGCGAATTATACAATTGCAGTGAAATACAATTTTTTCTAACTTTATACAACAGAAGTGTATATATTGTGTTTTTGTTTTTATATAAAGCGAGAAAAACATATATCTTCTTGATATACACTTATAGTTATGCAATATACATACATTTTAATTCGATTCAACTGTATGCAAAGCTAATTATACAATTGCAGCGAAATAGGCCAGCGAATTATACACTTTTATATGTATAGCGAATTATACAGTTTTTATGTTTGCTATGGAGCGCAATTATGCAAAGTTTGTTATATTATACAAATATGATTTTTTTGTTTGCTATATGTGAAAGTTGCCCATTAAAGTATGATAAAAAAATCGATCGTATTCTAATTAACTTATTTTAGTACAAATATTATTAATTATTTTTACGATTTAACACATTTTTATCGATTAAAATTTTTAGGTGTTTTTTCCAAATTTAATAGCACACCCCCACCCACACACATTTGTTAAAAATAAATAAATTTAAATTAAATACTAATAAAACAGAAAAACAGAAAAAAGGAAAAATAATTCTCCATTTTTATAGCATCTTTTGTCTGCCCAATTTCGTACTCGAAAAGCCACCTTCCGCCGCCGCTTTCCGGTTGCTTCCTTTCACCGGAGAAGAAAAAGATCAAAATCATGACTTACGCTACTCACGTTCTTCGTCACTCAAAAAAGGTACAGATTCAGATTTTTGTAAATTTTTTTTGTTTGTTTGTGTAATTTTGAATCCCTAAAATCTACGATTGTTTGATTGACGTGATCTGTAATTACTCTGTGGAGGTGCGGCATTTTATAGTGAATAGGAGTGTTTTTGTTTTCTTCGTTGAGATTGACTTGTTATTGGTTATGTTTGATTTTGTATGAGATTTGGTAATCGGAGCTTAAAATTTGTGGTTGTAGTTGAGATATGAATTTTAGGAATTTGGAGTTGGTGTGATTTGTATTGATGTTAGGTTGAATGAGATGGATGCATTTTCTCATGACTGGTAATTTGATAGTCAGAAGATGGTTTAGTGCTCATACTTTTAGATGAAAGTTGCATTTTGCTACACCAGGTGCCTCTTGTCTTCCACCAGCAAGGTTGGGGATATATTGGAACAAATTGACTAGTATTTATTTGAACTTGAGACCTTATGGTTCTCATCCTACTCTATTGGCCACTAGACTATACGTGCAGAAAGGAAATTCTTTTTATCTTGTTGTAGTAGTTTAACTAGGCCTCACTGTTGGATGCGAAAAAAAGATGTCTTTTTATTTTTTTGATAGCAGTTTTTGTCTTTTAAACTCGTGGCATATGGCTTACTACTTGATATTAGTCATACGGTGAAATCACTCTGAAGCTTAAGCAATTTGGCCAAACCATTTCGTTCATGGAATTAGAACATACTTGCTATATGTATCTTTCAAATTTCTAGGTAATAAGTATTCCATCTTCTTATGCGGTGTTAAAAAAGTAGAAAATAAAGGGATATACTTTAAACTCAACGAGAAAATAAATTGGAGCACCTAACAACACATCTTAACAGACCAAGAACAATTATATACTTAGGATGCAGCTAATTCAGGTTAATTCTTTCAAATGCCATAGCTTAATCTAAGTCATTTACCTGGAATTTCCCTTGAAACATCCAAATGTGTGTTGAATTGTTCTAAAACCTGTTCATCTCATTTTCTTCTGTTTCCCTTGCATTCAAATTATTTGCAGATCGGGAGTTCTTCAAACTTGATACGATGCGACTCTGCTGGTCTTGTCCGTTGGTTTAGTAATGGCACGAGGCCTTCTATGGAGAAGGGAGATGGTAAATTAGTAGATTTAATTATTGTTGTTTATGAATTACACATTATCAGATGTTTGTGATTGGTTACTTATTTTTCTTTTTGTTGGCTCTTTCATTGTCTGTTATTGGTGATATTTTCATTTTTTTTGTGTTTCACTATCCAAATATGTGTGCTTTTTCAGATATTTTAAGGTGCCACTCTGGTCTCATATCCGGAGAGAGACACAACATTCCTAAGTCCTTCAATCGATGCTACTCAGGTTCAGCTGTCTCCAACAACAGTTGTAGAACAGTATCTTCCAGGGTTGTGACTAAACCTCTATTTCTTTGTCACCCTTCTTTTACTTGTTGAATTTCGAGCACCAATATTTACATAAAGTTATCTTAATGTGCTTTTAACCATAGATGTCATGTGGAAATGCTCTGAGAACTACAATTGCTCCATGCACCTCCACCGGTAGCATCTCTTTCATTAGAAGGTCTTCGGGGTTTGTTCTGTGGCTTACTACTGCATTTTATTTTATTTTTAAAATGAAGATAATGTTTGATCATTCTCTTGAAGCAGTTTCTGATTTGTCTTCTTTGTGTCAGATCACAAGCGCCTTCAAGGAGGGGTTTCTCCACTGCTTCAGGTACTTGTTTTTAGTGTCATTTTAGCATTTGGCTATTTAAATAGAAACTATGTCCTCAGGGCATCCTCCAAACTGCTTATAAACCATTCTTTATTATAGTGAGCATTTATCTAGTTGCTGCTACTTTAGTTCCTATGATCGGTTAAGGTTCATCTGACAACTTCATGTAATGCACACTGAGTAAGTCATTTTTCATTGTTCTATCCCCTATATACTACTTAGTTGTACTCTGATAGCTACATTGATGATCTGTCCGAAATTTTCGGATGTGAAATTGAATAGGTTTCCAACTGTAAATTTAGGTCTGTCGCTTGCCAACTGTAAATTTGAATAGTTTTCAAACGGAAACTTTCGGATGTAAAGTCTTTACTTTCTTGAACTTTGTGCCAACTGTAAATCTGACAAACAAATTGAAACAGAGGGAGTAATTTAGAGATTTGCAAGGGGGTCATTGGCGGTTGTGAGAAGAGACTATCTCCTTGGAAGAAATAGTACCTGTTCTTTGGAAGGAAGACTGGCTTTGGTGAATAGTGTCTTGGATGGTATTCCCACATATTTAATGTCACTATCCCCATCCCAGGGATTGTAGAAAAAAGAAACAGGTTCCAAAGGTTGCTCAGAAAGATAAAAATACAAATAGTAAAATGGAAAGAGGTTACGAAAGGTAGAAGGGGGAGGAATGGTTATTAAGAACCTCAAGCTACAGAACAAGAATCTTCCTTACAAATGGCTTTGGAGGTTAAATGATAGCAGGAACACATATGGAAGGAAGCTGTTATGACTATTTATGGGAAGTTGGATCTGGGAGCCCAGACAATCTGGAAACATATGTATTGTGGGATGAACTCCAGAAATCTATTAAGCTTATTGGAAATGAGATGTTAATTTTGATGGAAAACTGGTCGGATATGGGGAGTTTGGAGGATGTATTTCCAGTCCTTTATAGTGTAGCTTTAATTATGACTCTCATGGTGGCTGTTAGTTTGAATAACATGGGCGACTGATACTATTTAGAAGAAAGTTTAATGAATGGGAAGTAAATAATATCAGTAGATTATTGGGTCTACTGGGACCAGTTACTGGATGTTACAAAGAGGGATTCACAGATTTGTCTGGCAAGTAAAAAAGATCTTTTACTCTTACGAGTGCATATATGTTGTTGCAAAAGAAACTTGGAGGCTCATTGGCCTTGGAAATTGATCTGGAGAGCAAAAGCACGTCCAAGGATTGCTTGTTTTGGATGGATAGTAGCACTTGCAGCTAAAAATCCTGGATACCCTTCAGAGAAGAGGAATGACTATATGCAGCAGATGTTTCTTCGCTGAAAGATCAGCGGAGACCAGTAATCTTTTACTTCTACATTGTGACCAGACACGACAGATTTGGGCACTTTTCCTGGGAGCAATTGTAGTGTATTGAATGCTATCCAAGGATGTGAAGAGTCAAATACAATGCTGGCAGGGACATATTGTTGATTGCATGCAGAAACAGATTTGGAGAACAGCTCATTGTGCATCATATGGACTATATGGCTAGAAGGGAGTAAGAGATGTTTCGAAGAGAAAAAACAGAACTTATGTTTTGTAAAATATAGATGACGTCTTTGTTACTCTTTTGCTTGCTGTAATTTTGCAGTAACTCCTTGATACTATCTTGAATAATAGTACCTCACCGTATAAAAGAAATTGCTAAAAGGATCCTTCTTATCCTTAATTGGTTTAATTTGGAAACATGGAACCAAAGAGTGAGAACCCTCGATTTTGGAGTCAAATTAATCTGGCATCTTCTCTGTTTCAGATCTTCCTCCACACCAAGAGATTGGGATGCCTTCTCTTTCACCTACAATGACAGAGGTATATATCTTCTCTCACTAAATCTCTTCGAGAATCATTATTTCTTTACACTTATGTTTGTTTTAACGCCTTAGCGGTTCAATGCTTGGGATGCAGGGAAATATTGCCAGATGGTTAAAGAAAGAGGGCGATAAAGTTTCTCCTGGTGAAGTGCTATGTGAAGTGGAAACAGTAGGATTATTTTTAGCTGCTGTTGTCATGATGTGCTAAGGGAGAGTTCTCCCTTATGTGTCTTAGCTTCTGGATTCTGGTATTCACACTAGTCATTCATACCCGTAGGATAAAGCAACAGTGGAGATGGAGTGCATGGAAGAAGGATATCTAGCTAAGATTATTCACGGAGACGGAGCAAGCAGTATCAAAGTTGGAGAGGTATTGATGATTAAATATTTCAATTGAGAGTACCAATTGTGCAGTGTTGCATCTTGGTGTTAGATAATTTGTACTTCACGAGATGTGGTTCATTTGTTTATTCAGGACCTCCACTGTGTCGACATAACATCTCTGCATACTTGTATAGATCGGCTTCTTTATAGTTGATGCATCACACATCACTTTCTAATGCTTGGTTCTTCTAATTCCCACATTTGACGTATATTCTAGTTGGTACTTTGTTTAGCCTGGTGCTTTGCTGAACCTTTGATACTTTAGCTGATAGCTGAATAATGGAACTGACAATTCCTCTATTTGCATCAGTTCAATCACAATAGGCTCCTAACCTCATATAATTGACCTAGCAGAAATTTCTTTTCTTTGTAAATTTCATTGTGCCTTGAGCTACATGCCAACAAAAGCTACATCATTGTGAGAATCAATTATAAAAAAAATTGATGAATGTTGAAAATTCTGTAGGTGATCGCTGTTACTGTTGAAGAGGAAGATGACATTGCGAAGTTTAAAGATTATCAGCCTTCAACATCAGATGCCACACCTTCACCAAAAGCTCCTGCTTCTTCTCCACCTCCTCCCAAAGAAGAGGTTGCCGAGAAACCTGTTACTCCATCACAGCCAAAAGTTTCTAAACCTAGTGCGTCGGATCGCATTTTCGCTAGTCCGCTAGCTAGGAAAATTGCGGAAGATAACAATGTACTTATTTTCTTCAGTTAAATTTGCTTTGATAATATGATTCAGGTTACATGTTTTATCCTTGAGGTTAAATCTGCATTGCTATGAACATGAATAGATACCTCTCACAAACATCAAAGGAACAGGTCCTGAGGGACGTATCGTGAAAGCTGATATTGAAGATTATCTTGGTAACCTTCTTCCCAGTCTGCATCTATACTTATATGCTAGTTGATGTTACTGTTGGTTTTATGTCATTGAACATATTTCCTTCTTTCTCTAATGAAAGGAAAGATTTTCCTAAAAAGTTGTGATATGGTCGTAGAAGAATCAATAATCATTTTTTCCCCTTGATAATGTAGCTTCACGCGGAAAGGAAGCCCCTGCAGCAGCTCCCAAGGCTGACACATCTTTAGATTACACGGATATTCCTGTTGCACAGATCAGAAAGGTACTATTCACTCCTATAGGGGATGAATCCCATGTTCCCTGAATTAGTCAATTTTAGATGCACAGATCAGAAAGGTACTATTCACTCCTATAGGGGATGAATCCCATGTTCCCTGAATTAGTCAATTTTAGATGCTTGTCCGTGTTATCTCCAATTCATCCCTTGCATGAAGTGTTTGGTATACTTTTTGTTTACCCACTTCTTTTACAAGCACAAGGTTTCGTTCTACTTATACCAGTTTTGGTGTTATCTGCGCAGGTGACAGCTTCTAGGTTGCTGTTGTCAAAGCAAACCATTCCCCATTACTATTTGACTGTTGATACATGCGTCGACAAACTTATAGAGTGAGTAGTACTTTTATTGTCCAACATTCAAATTTTATTTTATTTTTCTGTTATTTATCTTGCTAGCTGCTTGGTCCGCAGACTGAGGAGCAAGCTCAATGCATTGCAAGAGGCTTCAGGAGGAAAGAAGTTATCTGTTAATGATCTTGTAATAAAGGTAAGAAATACTCCATTAAGATCCACTGTACCACCTGACAAGGAAAAAGGAAAAGAAAGCCATGGTCTTGTTATCTCATCTCAATGAGACAATTCCAGCGTTCTTTCTGTATTTTCATGGAGGGTCCAGAAAAAAGAGATAAGGTCTCGTCAAAAAATAAAAAACAGAGAGAGAGAGTGACTATTTTGTGCCAAAATTGGAGCTGGAATCTCGTATATTTCTCACATACGAAGTCTGAGCAACTCCTAACTTGCTTTCCTAATCGCTGCACCTTGTCAAAAACCAGTTGCTCCTCTGTCCCACAATATATATGACATTTAGAACTATTTCGAAGTCAAAGAATTTTTTTCTGGATAATAAACATATTTAACTGTAAAAAAAATTTCATTTGATTGACAAAGAGTTCAACTTTCAGTTGTACTTTTAATGTAAATTTTGAATTACTTGGTTTTTACTCGTGTAGAAGAAATCAAATGTCTGAATGTGTATTTATACTTGGGTCTTTTGACCACTGTTTCGACGTCATTTTATATTTTTCTTTTGGAATGGAAGTAGTACATTATACAGGATGTATAGGAGATATTGTCATCTGTTATTTATAGTGACCTGTCTCAGAGAAAGATGACCTGGGTAACTAATTTCATTGCAGGCTGCTGCTTTGGCTCTTCGAAAAGTTCCTCAGTGCAACAGTTCATGGACCAATGACTACATTCGTCAGTAAGTGAAATACATGGACTGAGAAGACTTCTCTAATTTGCAATGTAAATTAATAGTGCATTCTTTCTTGCAAACACAGGTATCACAATGTAAATATCAATGTAGCAGTGCAGACTGACAATGGTCTTTATGTTCCTGTCGTCCGGGTTTGTTCTCATCCCAGTCTAGTGTTTATAATTGGATGTTTGTTGATTCTTACTACCAGTTATATTTCATGTTTGAAAATCTGTGCTGTTGGCAGGATGCTGATAAGAAAGGTTTATCCTCTATTTCCGAGGAGGTGAAGAACTTGGCCCAGAAAGCAAAAGAGAACAGCTTAAAACCACAGGATTATGAGGTGGGCATTGCAGTTAAATATCTTCTTTTTTCATTGGATATAAATTTAATTCATTTGTTTCTTATTTCACAGGGTGGGACATTCACCGTCAGCAATTTGGGAGGGCCTTTTGGCATTAAACAGTTCTGTGCCATCATTAACCCTCCACAATCAGCCATCCTAGCAGTTGGATCTGGTAAGTTTGCATCTAATTAAATTGTTTTGTTTCAGCGAGGATATCTTGTGCTCATCATTGCTTCTTCTTAAACAGCTGAGAAAAGGGTGCTTCCAGGATCCAGTGAAGGCGAGTATAAGTTTGCCAGTATGATGTCTGTAACGTTGAGCTGTGATCACCGGGTGATTGATGGTGAGTGATAGTGGGTTCTTCATATCCTCCTTTTCAGAAAAAACGATTCACGGTTAACCTTTGATAATTTTCTTTTTGTCAAGGTGCAATTGGTGCGGAATGGCTCAAAGCATTCAAAGGCTACATAGAGAATCCCGAGTCTATGTTACTGTAGATTGATACTTCCTTTTTTTTGGTCGATCCTTTGAATTCTTCACGTTTTCCTCTACAAATGGGATGTACTTGGATGTATGATAAATGGGATTTTACGTGCCATGGCCTGATCTTATTGCTTTGATATAAGCATCTTTATCAGGGAAAGTGGCTGAACAATGGGAATAAAATGAGGCTGCAAGGCTAATGTAACCATTGATTTAGGCTTTTCGATGAGTGTAAACCTCCAGTTTTTTTGCTCGAGATCATTGAGTTGATTATCTGTCTGAAGTAGATGGAATACTTGCTGTAAATTCATTTTTTTAAAATAAGGTTCACTAATCTCTCAAGTTTTGAGATGCATCAACATGAGTCTGTTGCTTGACTCCATTATTATCTTCTTGGTTGACATAAGCCAGATTTATCTGTTAGCTTCGATATAGTTCTTCTGTGTTTTTGAATCCTTGATTAAGTTGCACAATGATCGCATTGAAGCTTTGTGCAACCAAATTATGTTCGTTTGATGGACTTGATTAAGAAAATAAAGTTATGCCTAACTACCAAGTTATAACTTTTGAGAAGCGTTTGATCCTAATACGCATCATATAATTTGTTTTATTGAATAATACATTAATGTGACCCTTAACTTGGCTTCAGTAGATAACTATGTCTTTTCATTTTGAGTATGCATAAGTAGACATTTGAACTTGTATAAAATCTACGTGACATAATATATGTTAGACACCATGTAGAACACAATTTCCATATAGGGTGTCATGTAGGATGAATGTGTCTATTGGTTCAATTTTAACAAGTTTAAGTGTTGTGCACTAAAGGTCATCGTTATCGATTGACGTCAAGTTAAGGGTCAACTTGTTTTATTCATTCAATCTTTGCCATACTACTAGAAAGACATACAACAATAAGCAAATTTAGTGCATCAAAACCTATTTTATTCGGACTCTCAAAAAAAAGTTAAAATCCAACGTGCGTCTGTCAAACATTTTCAAAGAGTACGAGCAATATAGATCATTTATCTGTTAAGATAAGCAATGAAAGAACTAAGCTCTAGTTGAGAAACACCTCCTCCATCTCTTGATTGCCAAACTTGTCTACCCAACTTTTCAGCCTTGCTTCTTAACTCTTCCCCTTCTTTAGATACCATCAATCTATTCACAACTTTCTCAATAGTTGATGAGTTAACAAGTTCCTTTTGGTGTGCTTGTTCTGTCACTTGAATGCCAACTTCTAAAATTTCAGTTATTAGTGTAGCATTCCATGGTTGTTCAGAGTGCATTGGCCAAGCTAATATAGGAACTCCCATTGTTATACTTTCCATACACGAATTCCATCCACAATGACTCATAAATCCACCGATTGAAGTGTGTCCCAAAATTTCTAACTGTGGTGCCCAATCTGTCACCACAATACCTGTTCCTTCAGTTCTTTCTTGATACCCTTCTGGTAACCTTGCTTTTCTCGTTTCGTCATCAAAGATATTACCTTTATCTGCATCTCTCAGTACCCACAAGAACTTTTGCTTGCTGTTTTCTAGTCCCATAGCCAGTTCTTGAATCTGTTTATCGGTCATTGTAGTCGATGATCCAAAAGAGATATAAAGAACAGATTTTGGACCTTGTTTGTCTAGCCACTCCAAACTTTTGAGTCTGCTGCTTGAACCCTTTTGTAGTATAGGTCCAATGGACCATTGTTTCTTGTTTGCATTCATCTCCAACTTGCTTAGCAAATCGATATAAGTTCCTTCGATCAATCTGCATGAGTTGAATATATCACCTGTTCTGTACTGCATAAACTCATACTGATAAGCCATAAAGTTCATGATTTCAACAGAAAAACACCCTTCCATTGATGGTATATTTTTTGGCATTCCCTCTACTGGAAAAGGTCTTCCAATAGCATCCCAAAAGCTAAAGAATTGAGTGAAAGCTGAGATACAATGAAAGGCATAGGACTCAGCATTTGGAATACTAGAAAAATCTTGAACCACAGATGACATAAGAGGATCATGTATAACCACAGTTCTCTTCACTTTACTGGAGAATTCATGAAGGAGACTCGTAAACGGTTCGTGCAACTGTTTAGATGCTTCAAAAGATGGTTGGAGATGTGTTGGGAACTTCATGATGGAATTTGGAATTATTGGAGGAGGTGAATCAAAATGTGGAGTTGGGAATTCATGAAAATGAATTTGCTGCATATCTTGAAGGTTTCTTGATTTAGCTTGCTGAATATGAGTTCTGTAACCAACAAAATGAACTGAAACTCCATATGAAGATATCAGACATGAAAACTGAAGCAGCTGGTTTAGATGGCCTTGTGCTGGAAATGGCACTACAAATACAACAACAGATTCTAAACTGCTTTTGTTTGCCATAGTTCTTAAGACTTCTTTTGGACAAGTTCACTGGTTTTGCTGGTGTAGATCTTGGTTAGAAAAGGACCATGTTATATAGAATTGGCAAAATGGTACTTATACGAGTTTGTATTCTGGACGTTTCAATTTAGCATTGTGTCCTAGATAATGTTTCTTGGTTAATAAGCAAAAGAAAGTCAACAAGAGTATATAATATTAAGGCAGTATAAAGAATAGGATTAAAAAAAACTGAACTTTGTCAGATTATAAGATATGATTTTTTAAAAAAACTGAACCTTACCTCATCATCTACATCATATGGCAGCAGCTGCCTTTCTGTATTTTATTTGCTTCTTGAATAAAGCAAAGTCAATGATGTAACAAAAAATATTTTAAGCCAAAGGTGTCTGTACAATTGAATAGAAAATCAACTTTGATAGACTCAAAGCATTATCCTTTCTTGCTTTCAACTATCTTTTGAAGTGATAAAAGTGTATAACAATTAGGTGGTCTTTAAATTAGATATTTTTTATTGTATGAATACTATGTTGTTCAGACTTTCTTGTAAATATTGATAGTTATGTGTTTGGAGACTTTAAAATGCTAAAATTTGGGTTCAACATCAGTGAAATTTGTGTACGAGGAAAATAGATTGATGTTGAATTCAAATCACACCAAAAATATAAAGATTCAAATTTTCAATCAACAATTGATGCTGCTTTGTTTTTCTGAAATACTTGTTATTCCTCACGGAAGGCGAAGCTATTGGTCGCGTGATTGATTGTATTTTCAAAGTAAATAACTTAGTCAATCTAATAATCAAGATAATACGTAATATTCACTTTATAGCGTAATATTCACGAAATGAAATTGCTTAATAACTTGATGCATATCTCGAGTGAGCTATGCATACTTGGAGATCTCCACAAAAGAAACATGATATGTTCTCCAAAACATTAGTTAAAATTCGAGCTATCCAATGAAAACAATAATTTTATCGACTATACACTGTTTACGTATTGATCGAATTTTTAAAAAATATTGGCTCACACGATATTTTTGATGATAAAATTACAATAATTATTTAACTGCTAGCCGTTGCCTTAAACTTCCACTCACACTCTACAGTCTACACAATCACTAGGGTTCCACCTCCGCCATGTCACTACCCACAACTCTTTTCGCCGGAATACTCCGCCGTTGCCGCCGCCGGAATTCTGTACGCCGCTTTATTTCAACGCATTCACAACCAGCATTGCCCTCCATTGAATACCCACTCAGCCACCCAATCTATACCATATGGGCTGCCAACACTTCCTTAGGAAAAACCTTAGTATCTGCTGGCCTTTCCACTTCTTTCCTTTCTTTCCCACACCGTAAATTCCTCTACTTGAAGCCTGTCCAAACTGGGTTCCCGGAGGACTCAGATTCCCGCTTCGTTTATAATAAGTATTCTGAATTTTTCTCCCAAAATCGACCTGAATACTCTGTTTTTGCCTCGAATCATGTGCTCAAAGCATCAGTTTCAGCTTCAGAAGCTGTTTATTTAGGCGGGTTTGAAATAGAAAGGGATAAAGATATGAGCTGTGGGAATGGGGTAGTGAATTTGGGGTTGTATGAGGAGAGTAAATTGCAAGGGTCTGAAAATTGGGAAATGAAGGGCTTCTCGAAGTTAGTATGTAAGACAATGTATGGGTGGAAAGAGGCGGTATCGCCACATTTAGTGGCGGAGAGGGAAAATGCTAGAGTGGAGGATGATGAGTTGTTGGGGATGTTGAAGGGTTGCTTAGGGAGTGAATCAGAAAGTGAAAAAGGTGAAGTTTTGTGTGTGATCGAGACTGCTGGTGGTGTTGCCAGTCCAGGACCATCTGGTTCACTTCAATGTGACTTGTATAGGTGCGTGGGTTTTTCGAGTTACTTGGAATCTCTTAAAATACAATATGTCAAGAATATTAATTGCAGAGTTTAGGTACTTAAACACACACTTGTTTTGTAGATGAAAGTATACTAGGAGAGATATGTCCGGAATGTTAGTCTTACTGGTACTCCAATGTAAAGCTTACAGCTTTTGTTGTCATCTTGTTAAAAAACATTACATTTTGTCTAACATTGACTTGGTAGAACCATGGAAGTATAATGAACTTAATTTTTCTTTTAATAAAGTATAATGAGCTTAATGTTAAGAGTGCTGTAATGTCAAGCCTACTTAACGATATTATAGTTGCTTGTACATGTAAGCAAAAATACAAATAAAGAATCCAGTCAGTTGGTTATCAAAAAGAATCTAGTTAATTATCTATGTCAAAATCTCAGCTTACATGCCTAACAGTGATGTGACCAGTAGTAATATTCCTCGAAAAAAATTTCTTGGTGACTAATTTAGTGAGATGCCTCTTATAAGTAGGCAACTTTTGCATCAAGCGCACTATGTTAGTGAGTACTATTTGATGAATTGAGTTGGCAAATGGAAATGCTTGACAGGAAAAAATATAGATGTGGCGATGTTACAGTCAGTACTTCATGCATACCATCATGATTTCTAGCTATCTTCTCTTATTTTGAACCCCTAAAGTAGCAATCCATGACTACAAGCCCACTAAAGATGCAAAGCAAGAAAGATTTTTTCAACCTGAACTTGTTGAGAATCTTTCTAAAAGTCAAAGTTTTCTGAACTACTTCACCTATCAAGAAGGAGATCAATAGATGCAAAGCAAGAAAGATTTTTTCAACCTGAACTTGTTGAGAATCTTTCTAAAAGTCAAAGTTTTCTGAACTACTTCACCTATCAAGAAGGAGATCAATGAAAACTGAATACAAACAGTATTATTGTATGCTCAGCTTTAGGATACATGCTACTCACATTGTTCATTGTTCCAAACTAAGATGAATAAGAATGGCAGAGGTGGACACTCAACCTTATAATACTGCAAGCAAGATCTTTCTTTATTGGTTATCAAATCATGTTTAGTTCATTGTTTTTAACTAAGATGAATAGAATGGCAGAGGTGGACACTCAACCTTATAATACTGCAAGCAAGATCTTTCTTTATTGGTTATCAAATCATGTTTAGTTGAATTGCCCAAAATTATGTTACTCTTGTATGTAAAAACTTTAGAGACTGCTGCATTTACGTTTCAAATGTAACAGCTTCTTTTCGTTTCTTGTTTTGGCAGATTCACAGTTTTACTTGTTATGGCTCAAAAGCCAATTTGTGATTTGCTTTCTGCTTTTACAGACCTTTCCGCTTCCCAGCTATTCTTGTTGGTGATGGAAAGCTAGGGGGTATTTCAGGAACTATTTCAGCTTATGAAAGTTTAATACTTCGAGGTTACGATGTTGTTGCTGTAATATTTGAAGACCATGGCCTAGTTAATGAGGGTCCATTATCATCTTACTTACGGAGAAGGTGAACCTTTAGCTGTTTTTCTATTGACTTGAATCTTTCTTTTGAAGTGGAAAATATAGTATAACACCAATAATTAGGCATTATCCGTGAGTATCTTCTACTGCTTCATTTAGACTATAATAATATCGATTGGTGTACCACCCAATCTTGTTTCCGTGTATTTTCATTATGAAATAATAAAAGCTGAAAGTTCATTTCTTGGCTGACAGGGTCCCTGTGCTTGTTCTTCCACCTGTACCAAAGGAGATGTCAAATAACCTGATGGAGTGGTTCCAAGAAGCGCTTCCTACTTTTCATTCTCTTGAAGAAATAATGCAGTCAGCTTTTCTGGAGAGAACATCTAGATTACGCAACATGCCAAGGAAGGCACATGATGTTTTCTGGTGGCCCTTTACTCAACATAAACTTGTACCAGAAGAAAATGTGACAGTTATAGATTCACGGTGTGGAGAAAACTTCGCTGTGCACAAGGTTTTGAATGTTACCTCAAGTTATGAAAATGCTATTGTTTTTGTTATTGTTGTAGTTCATTTCTGACAGTACTTTTGGATATATATGCTCAGCAGTCGATACTAGAAATATTTGTCCTAAAACTCTTCGACTGCTGTGTACTATCTACATATTAGTGATATTATATGTCACTGATAATCTTCTTGTTTCCTCTATATCCTATTCGCCCTCTTTTTTGATGTTATAATTGCTTCCATCTATCTGCTGTTTCTATCAGGAGAGAAACTATTTATTCCTTTCTTATGCTATGTATTAACCTTCTACTCACACGCTGGTTTCAATTTCTGCTTTTGCTGTAGGTTAATAATAATGTTGATTTAATCACTCAACAATTTGATGCATGTGCAAGTTGGTGGACACAAGGACCCGATGCTACTTTACAGGTCAGTCTGTAGATATGTTCTTGCTAATAGCAATTAGGCAACCTCAATGATTGTTTTATAGCAAGTCACTATAACCGAGAACTGTCTTTGGTATGTGCATGCTTGTATTCGAATAGTGAACAAGGGGAATGGAGATGCATATGATTGAACATGATTGGCAATTTGTTGAAACAGTTGTCCCTTTATCACCAACTTATCAATCATAGATGCAATCATCTCCGATGAGCCTTAAATGAGCTGATTAATGAGGATGATTTTCCTGATAGCTCAAGAGTGCAGAAATCACGAGCCTAGACACAATTTAGATTATGTAAAGCCCTAACCTTGCTAATACTTTTTTTCCTATGGTCTGAAACAGAGAAACCGGGATTCCTGAGAAAGGTAACACTTTTTCTTATGTGCTGCTGAATGAAGGTGGTTCTTCCTTGCCAAAACGACAACCAAACCACAAAAATAAAACAAAATAAAATTAAAATTAAAAACTGAAGCTTTATTTGGTTAATTATCTTTATGTTAGAGGGACATCTCCTGGAGCAAAAATACTAGATTTGTTCGCATATGCTGTTTTCCAGTTTGCTTTGCTGTCTTTAAGACTTTACCCTGTTATTCAAATTGTCAGGCACTATATAAGACTGTAACTCGATTTCCTCTGTTTGTCTTTAGATGGTTTCAGATTGAGCTTGCACGAGATATGGGCTATGCTACTGCTAGATATGGGCATGTTATGTTTCCTGAAAATGTTTATGAGCCGGCCTTGGAATGTGCTGAACTTTTGCTTGAAGGCGTGGGAAAAGGTTTGTCGGTTAAACCCTCTCCTTGCTTGCCTTGTCATTTCTTAGGGAAATTAGTGAGCTGGAGTTATTTGTCTAATCAGTGTTCTTATCATTGAAACTTCGTATTTCTCCATGAGAGAGCATGTATTACATGAATTCACTCTTTTTATTTATGTGAGTTTCTTGTAGTTTTTCTTGTTTACAGCTCTTTGAGACCATGTTGCTAAGTGTACATGCAGCAAAATTTTCATGTGGTACTGTGTTGGCATCTTTATCAACCTGTAATCTGTTTTATTCCTATATGTTCGGCAAGAAGTTAACCGACAAAAAAAAATTGTTCGGCAAGAGTTCTAACAATCATAACATAAGCAGTTAAACACTACCTGTAAAGGCAAGTAGTGGCTCGATTTTAACTTTTATGCTTATATTTTTTCCATGTCTTGAAAATTCTGAAAAGTGGTTGAGCTTTTTTGGAGTTGTACATTCCTTTATACCTGTTCGATAACCATGAAAACTATATCTACATGATGTGCAGATAGGAAAATATTGGAATTTCCTTTTCATTTGTTTCAATGTCCTATCATATTTCTTAGATATTTGTCTCCAATTTTTTTAGTTAAGACTGTATCTGAATTTTATGAAATGCTATTGTAACAATTCTTGTGTGCTATAGTGTTTTTCATGTCTGGTTGTACACCCAAATAATGTTAAATATTTCCAGACTGCACTAAGATTAGTTCTCCAACAACATTGTTTTTTGTAGGGTGGGCTTCGAGAGTATACTTTTCAGATAATGGCTCTACGGCAATTGAAATTGCTCTTAAAATGGCACTACGGAAGTTCTTGTTTGATCACAAGCTTGTCTCTGATGATTTGGTGGCTGAGAATGTTGAAAGTTGTGTTGATTTAAAGGTTGATAATACTAAATGTCCTCCAAGTAGTTGCATTTTGTTTTATCTGTTGAGTTGATAATGTTGATTGGCCATATGTAGTTGTACTTTGTTTTATCTGTTGAGTTGATAATGTTGATTGGCCATATGTGTCCCAAAGTATCGGTTTTCACTGTTGAAAAGTCCCACTTCATTTACTTAATGTACTTGGAGATCGAGGAAATGATCAATGCACCACTCTAATTGGGTGCTTGTAAAGATATGACATTTTAGTCAATGTCAAGGTTTGAGCAAAAGCTATGTAGATTTTCAAATCACTTGTTTTATTTTCTTCACCATCTTAAGCCATCTTGCTGTCGGCTTGCACTTAACATTAGTTGTAAGGTCAGATGCTGTTGGAAGATGCTAGACGACCTAGTATTCAATTTTCATCCTGTTCACAAACTTGACATCAAAGCATAAGTAGTATCTGTTATCATGTGCATTGCAAAATGCTAGTTTATGTATGGAGCTTTCTGTGTCATTAACCAGGTTTTAGCCCTCAGAGGATCTTACCATGGTGACACTTTGGGTGCTATGGAAGCACAGGCGCCATCACCTTATACTGGTTTTTACCAGCAACCATGGTATGACCTTATCTTTGTGAAAGATTTTCGTTTTTTCTTTTTGGCAGCAGCTTTTCGTTGCTGCAAAAGAATTTTGTTATTTCTTTTGGGAGGTTGAATTATCTTTGCCATTAGATATCAGTTACCCATAACTAAACAGTATAATTCAATTATTTGTGTGTGACTAAATATTTCTGCATGATTACCAAGGCTCTAGAAGATGGAAACATTTTTTTTATGGTTCTTTTTTCATTTATACAAATCATGCATTTCCAGATCAACAAATCTTAATGGTAATAAATATATAGAAGAATTGAAGCTGAACTGATGCTTCTGCGCAAAATATATTATGATGACATTGTGGTGTCACACACTGCATAATGCGAAAATTATGAACATGGATCAAATTGCCTTGCAGCATGCACATTATACAAAGTCAGTAGATAGAGCTGAGTAGTGAGTACTGTTTTCTGCTCAACTTTTTGAAGTTAATTGGAACAGCTTTGACAGTTTGATTAAAAGTCAAATTATTTATTTGAGAAGATTGAAATACATTTGGCTGTCCATAATCCATATGGTGAAGTATGCGTTGAGATGTAATCAATGCAAACACTTCCATTCTGTTCTTTTGGAACTCCAAAATAGAGGGGGGTGACCGTGACGAGCAAAAACTTTGTCGGAGTAGTTGACCTTTTCCTTGGTCTGCTTGATAGGAAAAGAATTCATCAGCCCGATCCAGCTTTACTTAAAATGCATGGCAGAATGGATCCTTTGGTAGGAGATCCATGCCTAATTACATGGGCTGCTATTTAAAGAAGCTATTCCGCACGATCAAGTGCCCAAAAAGAAGTGCCAAAACTTACAGCTATTTAAGTACTTATGTGAAGTTCATGATGATCATCCTGATTTGTGTGGGCAATTTGATACTGCTGTTTAATTAGTAGTATATGAAACTAAAAAGAAAACTTGTACCTGTCTTCCGGTGTTCATAATGGTTAAAGAAATATGCTATGCCTAATATTGTCAGACTGTGAATCTTCTTGGTTTCTGTTTTGATCTAGGACACTCTTTTATTCTTTTAACTCATGCATTCCATGTTAGATTTTGTATGTCTTGGCAGTTAGGGTGACCATGATATCTTTACAGTTTTGTCCTTGGGCGAAATGTGAAGTATTGAACATATTGTAAATTTTCAGGTATAAGGGAAGAGGTTATTTTTTAGATCCTCCAACAGTTGCAATGCACGATGGTGTTTGGAAACTTAGCCTTCCTCAGGAGATTGAAACTCTAAAACCCAGTCTTGAAGATTTGAGTAAGTGAAGCGTAACTTCTGGTGATATTCTTATTTCAATTTTTCAATACTCTAAGCATTGGTTTCTTTTCAGCTTTCAGTTTGCGTGAGAACATATTCAAGGAAAGCCGTGACACTTCAAATCTTGCTGATATATATCACTCATATATATGGAAAACACTACAGCTAATTATTGACTCGAGCGGATCTACTCAGACTGGAGCATTGATTATAGAACCAGGCAAGATTTTGACATATGCACAACTGCCCCTCCATCTTTTTCTTCTTGCCCATGACTCATGCTTTATATACTTCTAGATGCATTTACCTTTTTGGATCTTACTCTTTCATAATCTTTATAATATATGGTTTACTTTTCTTTTTGAAATTTTTGGTGAACAACATGCGCAATGTCTTTCTATATATGAGATTAAGAATTTATTCTAATTCATGGAACTATTGTAATTACTTACTAAACAAGCTAGTAATATTGTAAAATATTTCTTAGAGGTCATTTGGTAGAGTGTATAAGAACAATGCTAAATAGAGTATATTAGTAATGCCTGTATTAGTTATGCAAAATTATTTCTTATGCATTATTTGGTTTGGTGTATTAAAAATAGCATGCATTTGCATGATGGAAAAGATGTAAAAAGGGTTTGAGAGGCAATTGGGTCTTTAACCATGGATTCCATGCATTAGTAATGCACACCAAAATACGTAATAGAGTGTATAACTAATGTTTGCCAAACAAAGTACTAGTAATACACAAAGCTAATGCATACATTATTTCTTCTAATACACTCTACCAAACGACCCCTTAATGATTTTCTTTAATGTCTATGGTGACAATTAATTAAGAATCTTTTGTGCCATTCATAATGATTCTTGAAGTTTCTGTAGCAATGCGGTTTACTTGCAATTATTTGCAGTGATACAAGGTGCTGGAGGAATGGTAATGGTTGATCCACTATTTCAGAGAGTACTTGTTAAAGAATGCCGAAATCAAAAAATTCCTGTTATTTTCGATGAGGTTTTTACAGGATTCTGGCGTCTGGGAGCAGAGGTTTGTTTGCTAAACTACTTGACATATGAGTTCTCTGGGCTCTTAGCCAGATCACTCGATGTATAAATTCTCTGGTTTTAGGATTTTCAATTTGTGTCTTTTCCTTTTTCAGTCTGCTACAGAGTTTATCCGCTGTAAGCCAGATATAGCCTGCTTTGCCAAGTTAATGACTGGTGGCATTGTGCCCTTGGCTGTCACTTTAGCATCAGAAGCTGTATTTGAAGCATTTATTGGAGATTCAAAGGTATATTCATCAGTGTTTACTATCTGCTTGTCAAGTATTTGCTTCTGTGAGCGAAAAACTTGTTTCAGCCAAAACTTTGTTGGATCTGCTAAAATGCCCTTTTTGCTCCTCATTTGTGGTTACGCCCAATTCAAGTACACAGATATAACATCATATGATTGGTGGTGTAACCTCATTCCTTTGCTTCAGCTCCAGGCACTCTTGCACGGTCACTCTTACAGTGCACATGCAGTGGGTTGTACAGCTGCTGTTAAGTCAATCAAATGGTTTAAGGACTCCAAATCAAATCATAATCTGATATCTGAAGCCATGCTGCTCAGGGAGGTATGTGAAAAAGCAGTTGGCTGATGAATGCTATTTTAGTTTAATCACTGGGAATTTGCATTCCCTTTCTGTACCCGAAAACAGTGTCACTCCTCATTATTTATGAAAATTCTTTAATAACAGTTTTCTGTTTTCTCTGTTGATAAAGTATACAGTTCTCCGACTTTGTCTCCTAAACTGTTTTGTTGGGAACATGTAAATGTCCTTGTTTCAGACTATTTAGCACAATTTTCTTAGGATAAACTTGGCCGCTCAGACCAAAGTATTTACATCTGCTAACCTATATACATAAATGAATATATAGTACATCTTCCTGCTATTTTTTGGGGTGCGCGGCTATTTGTGCAATTTCCTAACTAAAATCTCTTTGCACAAACAATTGGAGCCCATAAATTTGCAACTTATCGAAGTTGGGCAAGCACATTGGCATCATATTCCAAAATATTTGGGGCACACTCTAGAGCATGATTGACTTTAAAAAATCACCTTTGGGCTTTGCTACATTACATGGATCCTTCATTTGCTTTGATTAGGTGTGGGTATTCTGTGCTGATTCTTAGTGAAAGCCACTAAAATGTAGCAATAGACCCGTTGAAACTATGCATACTCCCACACACCCGTGCTATACACATACCCATAAATGAATCTACGTAACATAGGTTCTTTGTACCATTGATTCAAATTATACCGAAGAAAGTATCCAGAGTCATTACATTGACCCAAATTTCTAGCTTTATCCACAGACTAGTTTGAATAAAAAATTATGAAAAAAACTGCAGCAACGCTAGGTCACCCTGTAAAAGAAATTGAAAAGGGGCCTGTTATAAAGATGAATTCCCAACATCTTGTTTTTAACATGTTATTTTGTATTTCCCACTTCATCATTTCTTGGATGTTTGCAGCTGTGGGATTCAGACATGGTGAGACAAATTTCTTTACTTCCAGCAGTGCATAGAGTGGTTGTGTTGGGGACTCTATGTGCATTGGAACTTCGAGCAGAAGGCTCTAATGCTGGGTATGCAGTCTATTCTACTTTCTTGGAAATTAGGAGTTATTGTATTCGTTTTCATTGTCAACGCAGTGATTGTTTAAACAGAGAAATTCTTATGCTTACCTTAAATACCATATTAAAGTGGTGCTCCATATATAAGCTGTGACATTGAGCTCCATTTAAGAATCATTTAGAAGCTTATTTAAGACATATCTGACTATCTAGAGACTGCTTTTTTGACATGTATAATTCATTGGTAATAGCATGTATAAGTGAGCATAACTTGCATGTGGGATTTATTTGCCTTCCCAAAGGAGAACACTGATCTGACAATTTCTGGTCAATGATGAAAAAACTAGTGTATGACTTTGCTAACACGTTAAAGTCTAATTGTATACTTTTCTTTTGATTCGCTGGAAAATCTAAATGTGGCTGAATTAGCATTGCAGATGTTAGAATCCATACTGAACTAGACGGGGAATACATTTGCTACGGTTATTGTTTTCCTTCGACAACATTGTACAGTTGCTTGGCACATCCTTTGTGCTACAGTATCAATAAAATTACTTTACGTTCTCAAAAAAGAACTAGTATCTGAAGTTTATCATTAAAGAATCAATGATTGTTCATCTGATTCGTAGATCAATGTTTGTACATCTGATTCGTAGTGCAGGCATATGATTAGCAAGAACGCCATAAAAGTCGGTTCCTTTCTTAGATATATCACAAAATTAGTCAGTTACCATATGGAGGACTGTTGTTGTCTTACTCATAATCTGATACTAATAAGTGTTGGTGAAATGGTTTGTTGTACCGCTGGCATCAGTTTCTATATAGATTCATCACCAAAACTATGAAGTGAACAGTTCTGGTTTTATCTTGCTTGTACTGCATCTTTTTGTGTTACTTGTGAAGCTGAATTTTGTCTCGAAACATGTAGGTATGCTTCTCTATATGCTAGATCTCTCCTTCAGAAGCTCCGCGAAGATGGTATCTATATGAGGCCTCTTGGCAATGTCATTTATCTCATGTGTGGACCTTGCACTTCACCTCAAAGTTGCAGCAACTTGTTAAACAAGGTGTATACAAGACTTGAGGAGCTCTAAACCAGTAAATCTATCTCAATCTCAGGAGTTCACTAGGGGTGGGCCTAAACACAAAATCAAAACTTTCTGGATGTTTGATTTAGATTTTTGGATTATAGATTAGACTCCGAATTTTATTTTTAAAAATTTATGGAGTTTGGATTGGATATCTGAAATTTTATACCTTATATTCAGTCCTAAAACTTGTGTTGATAGCACTCTCTTCAGAAATGCTGATATGGTTGTATCGTATCTTCCAAAAATAGTGTAGTTTTTGAGTATTTGATGCGAGCGCGATAATATCAAAGTATGTCATTTGCCTTACTTTTATCGTATATGCTAATTTCTATAATTCTATTACAAAATAAAAAATATTATACAGAAATAATAAATGCATTATAAGTTTTGTGCTTACAATTCAGCAATTACAAATTTATATATTATTAATTGTTGTATAACTTGTCTATAGACCAAACAACTTAATGTAAATTAAATTAAAAAGTGCTTACAATTTATGCTTTTATTTAGTCACAGTCTCATATCATGGTATATTTGTAGTTTCAAGTTTGTTTACTTGAGAAATTAACAATTATCTTGTTAATACAGGTGACTAGTATACTGTTAATAAAAGAATTTTTACATATCATATTTAAGAAAAAAAGTCTAAATCAAATTACAATATTATTAGATTTTAAATATATATACTTGGAAATTTGACGGTCTGGGCCGAGCTGACTTATTTCTTGTGAGCCAGAAAACAGCCAGCCCAATTTACTAATATGTGGGTTGCGGGTTATTCGGTGTATTTTTATAAGGGAAAATTATGATTTTGAATGTTTTGCTTAAATCACGGGATTATGTAAATTTATTGTTAGCATCTTTTATGCTACTGTTACCATTTATTGAAAAATAATTTTTTTTTGTATAAATTTAATTAAAAACAACGTTTTATACAAATTTAGAGTCACCTAACAAACTAAACTATATCCATGGAATGTAATTATGTAAACTATACCCATGGAATGTAATTTCATAACATCTGTTTGCCATATCTGAAATTTTCCCTTTTTATAATCAAATTATAATTTAAAAATATTAACATAAATATGGACTAGGCATTATCATATTCTACCGTTTATATGCAATATATCAATTAGTTAAACATTAAAAATAATTAAATTTAAGGACTACGTATAGTATTTATGTTTACAAAAAAGATATACATCAATTTGAGAAAAATCATACCAGCAGTATCGACTAGCCACAAGTGTTTGAATATTTTCATAATAGATTCAACTTCTATACTTGTCGAGAACACGTACATCATGTTGAATAATGATTTGATATGGTAATAATATGAATATTAAGTAGATCATACTTTCTTTGAGTTCGAACTTTTGTTATTTTTAACGCTTTATTTTATTTTTAATTTTTTATTTATCCCACGGGCCGATCCAGCACATATTGCTTAAGGCCTATAGACCAACATTGCTTATTAGGATCGAGCTAAAAAATCATATTTTTTGGGCAAATGACAAAAACCACATACTTTTAAGGCAAAATTATCATTTGTCCCTTATAAGTCTATAATTACAGAAATTCCTCAAACCGATACAATCATATAAGCGTTGATACATAATTTGATGCGCAAGATACATTAATCGTTAAGTAAGATATATTACATTCTATACATGATACACTAATCTGATGTACATTTTATGCATGATACACTAATATGATGCGCGAGATACATTAATCTAATGCGCGAGATACATTAATCCGATGCGCGAGATACATTAATCTGATGCGCTGATACATTAGTCTGATGCGCAAAAATAAGGAATTTTAAAAATTTGTAAAACTATTAGGGGATAATGGTTATAAGAGAACTTAAACATGGAATTTCTGTCATTTAAAAAAAATGAACTCCAAATTTTTTAACCCTGGTTCATGTATATTATGGCAAAAGTGGATCATGTGGATCACAAGATTGAAGCAAGCAAGTTAGATAGTTCAAAAGATATTGAAGGCGTAAAAATATATTGAGGAGATAGATATAACGAAAATTGAGTTGTTATAGATACTGAGATACACATGATTCTCGATCAAAGTGATGTACTCGAAATTGATACGTGTTCATTTTATTGAGATAGTCATCTTATACAATTCAATCATAAAATGGGAAAATTGTATATAATGACAAACTAATAAATCAAATTAAATGCTATAACCATCATTTGACTTAATTGTGCCCCGTAGCGAACTGTTTGCCAGTCACCTCTCTCCCTCAAACTCTCGCTCGCCACTCTCCTCTCTTGCTCCATCTCCTGCTCGCTTCCTCTCACTTTTATACAAAATACAAGTGTATAAAATCTGTTTTTATTTATATAAAGCGAGAAAAATTGTATATATATAAATATTTTCGTTCCCCTCTCCCAGATATCGCTCGCCACCCTCGCCTTTATCGCTTATACAAACAGAAACGAATTGTATAAATTGTGTTTCTGTTTGTATAAAGCAAGAGAAAATTGTATATACACTTGCAAATACATATATCTTCGTCCTATACACTTATAACTATACGATAAAAAGACTCCCCCTTCCAATTTCTTTTGTTTTTCTCTCTTTCTCATTTTATACAATTCGATTCAATTGTATATTCCCTGCCCAAGTCTCTTTTGCCTTTCTCTCTTTCTCATTTTATACAAATTCAAATTGTACATAATCGTTTTATACACTTATAATTATACAATTCGTTTTATACACTTTGTTTTATACAATTCTGTGCCCAAGTCTCTTTCTCTTTCTCGTTTTATACAATTCGCTTCAATTGTACATGTATAGTGAATAATACACACACACACACACACATATATATATATATGTATGTATATATGTATATGTATGTATGTTTGCTATGGAACGCAATTATGTAAACTTTGCTATAACATACAAATATAAATTGTATTTGCTATATGTGAAAGTTGCCCTTATAAAATTAGGAAATATTTTTCTTTCTTTTTTACGATAAATAAATTTTACCTAATCAAATGATACTTTATTGAGTAAAATATTTAATATTTAATGTGATTTTTACATAAAGAGAAAAAGTGAAAAAATCATAGAAATAAAAATAAATATATTTCTTTTTATATCGACCCGTATATGAATCGGGTTAACGAAAGAACCCGTTTTGGCAAAACTCTGTTCTGCGCCCAAACCAAAAATTTCTTTAGAGCGAACAGAGATGGGAAGAGAAGGGAACGCAGTGAATCTGTATAAATAGATTGATTTACACCCAAAATCTCTTCTCAAATTCTTGTAAAGAACACTCTGTCGATGTTTCTGTTATCTTAACACCTTTTTTTTTTGTTGCTAAATTTCGAAAAAGAAACAAAGAAAAAGAGGAACTTTTCAGCTTTCTACGAATTGAAGTGTATGTTTTCTCATCTTTTTGTAGGTTTGATCATCTATTTTTTTCTAATTAAACAACCCCTTTTCGTTTTTTGGTGAAATTAATTATACCCCTTTTCGTTTCTTGGAATGAATTGGAGTATAACGATTTGAAACTATAGTTTGGTTTGTGTTTTTTGATGAGGGGAGGGAGTAAAGGAGATTCTTTTCTGAATTAGAATCGTTGGGTGTTTTTGGTTGGTTCATTACTAGTGTAAGAATAATAATCAAGTGTTTTTGTTGCAGAGTTGCTGACCTAAAAATGGGTTATGAACCTGGTGGCTCATCCCGGGATGAGCGTGATGAAGGTAATAGTTTTTCTTTTTTTTTTTTTTGGCTTTCTTTGATAGTTAGGAGTTAGTGGTAAGGCAGCATACACACCACCATTCCCAGAGACAACTTGTGGGATTACATTGGGTTAGGTTATTATTGAACTATCTGCTGGATGAAGAAAAGTCAGTAATTTTGTGAAGAATACTGAACTGTTGTTAAACAATTTAGTGAGGTGAAGCCTAGAGCGAAGCTCAAAGCTTATTTGAAGTAAAACTTAGTATTTAGAGGGTTAAAATTTACAAATTACAATGAAAATTAGTAATTTCAGTATCCTGTGGAAGATAATACGAAAATTGGAGTTCCAAAATTTTTTCTTTTTTTTTGATTCGATAATGCCTAGACTAATCTAGCTGTTTCAAAAGCTTTTCGCGAGGATGCAATTGTTTGAAGTATACTTTCCTAAAGTCTGTAGCTTGACCCACTGCCTAAAAAATCGATTCTAATTCTATTTGTTCTTTCTGATTTTGATGCCTTTATCTCAGCGAAAAGACTTCTCGCTTCAAGTTTCTTTCTGATATCCAACTTGCACCCCAATTTTTCTACCAAGTACTTGCATTTTCCTAACAAGGCTTTGGCAAATTGAAAGACATCACCTAGTTTTTTTTTTCCAAATTCAGACCCTGGAATCCCATAGTCTTAACTGTACCTACATCATTTAGATTACACCCTTGAGTGCTTTGGGAGGTGTTTTTTTTTGTGATTGTGTATCTAAAATGCTTATTTTTCTTAGTAAGAGGTATATATTATAAATCTTATGTTCCTATGTCTAGTTAAATTGGGCAGAAACCTTGTATCTGAAACAAGTGGGTTTTCTAGATTAATACTTGTTGATGAGTTTTCAAGTTAAATATGTAACATGGAGGTTTAGTAGTAGGCTTCCTTGTTGCTTCGGTTTTTTTTTTGAAACTGGTAACTTAAAGTTGCTTCGGTTTTTGTAACATTCTCTATAGAATTTTTCTATTACTTGGATCACCTGGTTGTATAACCTCAGTGACCTCATCACAAGAAGAACTACATCAAAATCTTGCATCTTTGAAACAATTACTAAGATTGTTGGAGGAGCTTCTGTATGATTGATGTCTCATTTCAACCTGAATGCTGAAGTCTGAACATATGTGGTGTCGTACTTCGTTACAGATGCTTGCTCCTGGATTGCCTACCAATAATTATAGTTGGTTTTGATATGAATTATGAGGACTTTTAGTTCTCCTTTATTCTGTAACTGTTAGGAAAGACAATTCTTGTATTCGCAAAGAGCTTTTGATATTATTGTTTATTTATTTATTTATCATTGTGATTAGTATTATCATCATCCTCATCAATATCATCTTTTTGCTGTTGATAGTTCTATATACTTCTTCTCTGCATATGACTGTGTTCTTCCCCCTTTAGTTGAGTGATAAGGGAAGCTTGGAATCCTGTCAGGATGTCACCTTTTCTTTAATTATTTCTTCATTTTTTTATTTCATGTGGTGTGGGTGGGATTTGAAGAATCCAAGCTTGAAATGCTATTGAAATAGTGGTTGGTTGGTTGGTCTGTCTAATTGATGTATTCCGTTTCATTTGAAGACTTGCTTTGCAATATTTGCTGTAAATAAATAATCTTATCATAAAAATATTTAAGAAGTTTGGTTGCTCGGTTAGTGCAATATGGTCCAAGGTTGATTTTCTGAAGTCCTAATATTGATGATATATTCAAAAGAGAACGAAGAAAGGTGGGCCAGAGAAATCTTGATCACGCATTGTTCTTCACTAGGTATGAAAACTTAAGTGGCTCATTCGACTAGTTTAGATATGAAATAGGAAATTGTGTATGTGTGTTGGGGTGTGCCGGGGGGGGGGGGGAGGGTAGTGTGAGGCATTGATCGTTTTATTGACAGAAATAAGAGTGGTTTTAGTGCCTACAAGTTGGAGAAAGAGAGCTGTGATCTGGTGGCTTAGAAGTTACTGCTTATCTTTCCAGAATAAGTGTAGTGTGTAAAATCATTTACCTGTCAAACAATAAATATGAAGTGTGGACAGAAGTAAAGGAAATTGTCAGAGTCTTGTGCTTGTATGTTTAGTTTTTATATCTTGACTTTCTTGGCCCGCATATGGTTGCAATGGATCTCATAATCAACAAGTTATATGGAATTTCAGTCTTGTGTTTTTGCGCATCCATGATTTTTTTTCAGAAAGGTAATATTCGTATTTATTGACAAAACCAGTACAAAACCATAATTACAACTTATCAACAAAACAAGATATCTGAATCTAAAATCTAAATAGAGTCAATGATCTCAATAATTGACTCAGTATCCTCTAGTTATATCTGTTTGCACCAGGAACAAAAAAGCTTGATTGATCTTCTGAAGATCACAACTTTTGCTCTCAAAATATCTAGCGTTTCTCTCTCTCCAGACTGTCCACCAGTTATAGGTTGGGACAATCCTCCATCTATCTCTGTCTGAAGGTCCCCCACCTACCTCTTTGCAACTGTAGAGGAGGTGGGTCATTCTGTTAGGCATAGTCTAAACAACACCCCAGTGGCTGATAAAAATCCTCCAAAGTTAGGTTGTCATCCTGCACTATAAAAACAGATGGCTAACTGTCTCAACCTCTTCTCTACACAAATAGCACCTCGAGCTCATAGAAAATATCCTCCTCTTGAAATTTTCTTGTGTCAGGACTGCCTCTCTTGCCAGTAACCAAGTAAAAGATGCCACCTTGAAGGGGTTTTTGTTTCCAGATCTGCTTCCATGGCCATTTTGATGGCTGTTGGCCACCTTTGTTCAAAAACTTGATGCTGAAGTCACCTTAAACATGCCTTTGCTATATTTGTTCCACCATAGTCTATCAACCTCTTTCTTTGTCCCTTTGAACTCTGCCAGAGCTCTGAAAAATTCTGTCACAGTTTCAATTTGCCAGTCATTAAAATTCCTTCTAAATTGGACTTTCCATCCTTGTTGTGTCCAGTTGTCAGCTACACTCATTTGTTGATGTACTGCCAAAATATACATCTCAGGGAAAAGATTTTTTTAACTAGCATGTTCCAACCATTTGTCCTCCCAAAAGTAGTATTGCAAAAAAACCTCTAAGGTCCATGGGGGCTTTAAGCGCAAAGAGAGAAAAGAATAAAATGTATGTTTTTAGTCCAAGGCTAATAATTATAAACATGAATAACAAATAAATGACCAAAGAAATTGTAAAAAATTTATGATAAAGTGAAATATCAATTGTTTAGTGTCGCTTCTTCATAAGAGGCTCATTGGCAAGGAAAACTTTGTCTTCGAACCTTGATGACGACACTGAAGCGCATAAAGCGAGAGAAAGCGTTCAGCACGTTTTGAGCCTCGCTTTAGGGCTTAAGCGCGCTTAAAGCGCGCCTTTGATAACTCTGCCCAAAAGGATGTCTTACTTCCATTTCCTACCCTCACAGTTGTGTTATTTCTCAAAAAACGCCAAAAGATTCTAATAGACCTCCATGGACTTACACCATAGGGTGTAGAACCTCATTTGTCATCCATTTGTTCTCCTCTCCATATTTAGCTTTAATTACTTTGCCCAGTGAACTTTTGAGACTCTTGTGAGTATGTCCAAAACCACTTCAGTCTAAGGGCCTTGCTTTGTATTTTGAAATTTCTTACTGCTAACTCCCTTGCTTCTTTCCCCAAAGAACCTCGTCCCGTTTGACCAAGTGTCGAATAGTAGAGACATTTTCCTCACTCCTTTTCCAAAGAAAATCTCTCCTAATATTGTCTAAACTTTTTATCATTCCATCAGGAATGGAAATATAGACATCATATAGGTTGGGAGCAGTGTCCTGAAAGCCGATGAGGCAAGGCGAGGCTCGTCGCCTTTTACTATTGACGTGGTGAGTTCAGAAAGGCGACAAAAGACGATAAAAAGGCGAATGGCGACGGCTTGGCAAGGCGTCGCCTTTTTATTCTTTTTTAGAAAGATCTGATTTAATAATTAAAAGGCAATATGAGGGTTTATTTGATGTTTTTGCAAATATGGGACTTCTTTTCTCCATTGCGACCCTCTTTTCTCCGGTTGTCCTCCCTCACACTACTTTGCGACTCTCTTCTCCTGTTCTCTTCCCTCACTACTTCGCGACTTGCTTCTTCTTTTCTTCTCCAGTTCTCCTCACTACTGACGAAGAGACCTCATCTGCTCAGCACCCAGCAAGTACGGTTTAAGATTTGTTTTTTCTTCTTCTTCTTCTGCTCTTCTTATGTCCTTCTCGTCTTCTTTCATATGCAGAAGAAGAAGTGCAGACTCTCTTTCTTATTTTGAAGCTACTGTTAACTGACAACATTGTTTTTTTTTTTTTAAATTCAATCCTTCTATATTTATTTCTACCCCACTCAATTTAGTTCCATGCTAATTAATATAGTATTTGCTAATAATATATGTTATTGCTATTGAGATTTTGGATATTTATATAAGCAATTAAATATTTTACGTTTTTGGTATTAATTGGCGCCTCATTCAAAAAGGTGAGCGCCTCGCCAGACCCTTGTCGCCTTTCGCCGTCTAACACTAGACTTAGGAGAGCATCCAAAACAGAATTGATGAGAGTGACTCTGCCGCCTAAGGAGATATATTGAGATTTCCATCTAGTTAACTTCTTCTCACACTTTTCAATCACTTAGTTCCAAATGCTCATGGCCTTTGACTTGGCACCTAGAGACATACGTAGGTACATAGTAGGCAGGGAACCTACTTCCCCTTCCAGAATTTCAGTCAAACCCAGGGACCTCATTGATTGGGAACAACTGGTTTTTCCTCCGGTTTATATGAAGTGCTGAAACTCCTTCAAAAAGCACTAAAATGAACCCTTTCTGTGGAAATCCACTATGACCAAAAGTTGTAATATAACCCCCAAGGCTCGGATCCAAGTGGTTTTAGATTTCAGATTCAAATTTTTGCATCCTTTTACTGGGTATTACCAATGTAAATAGATTTTGGTTTCGCCCCATCTCCATTCCTTCTGGATAATTTGTTCAGCCATGTTCCGGTTTGGAAACTCGAACAAAAACGAGTTGTTTGCCATCTCATATATGCTTATTCCAAATATTGCTTTATCAAATAAAATTGCACTCCATCTCCTGATGCCTGATAAAGAAGAGAGTTCTGTTTCGCCCTCTTTAAATGAAGCCACTATGCATCTCTTGAAAAGACCGGTGTCTCTCGCTCCATGGGGTTCTGTAATGTGGAGATCACCTTCATTGTAGGAGAGTGTCGTTTCACAATGAGTCTTTCCTAAATAGTCTGGATTGTTCGGCAAACTGTGGTTGGTGAGAACATTGAATGAACCTTTTACCTTCTTTCTATATTAAAAGCTATGTCATTCTTCCAATATGTATAGATGATTTTTTTTTTGTGGGAGCATATTTTTGGTAGCTTATCTACTTTTAAAAAGTTTTGTTCTTAGTGCTTCTATCCTTGGTCTTCCAGCTGAGTTCCTTTACATCGACATATGGTCTTTTTGAAGCCTTGTAGATCCACCAAATAGGCCTCATTATTCTTACTATTTTTTTTGAAATGGGCAAGTATTATTGATGTCCAAAACCAGCAGTAATGTGCCTGTGATTTCAAACAAGAATCCAGAACAGAGCACTGGTAAAGAGAAAAAGGAGCAAAGGAAACAATCCTGGCTATACTATACAAGAAACTCCATTAACTGTAATTGGGTTCATTATACACTATCCATTCCTTTTTACAGCGAAAGTGTATCAGCAAAGAACGATCTGATTTGGCCTACAGGACTGAGTTCTTCAGTCCATCATAGCGTCCCATTATTTCTACTTGTTTCTGCAAGTGAGGAAGCTGGCAATCTCAGTGTGATTTAACTGACAGTTATGTCTGATTTTTGCAGATGATGAGGAAGAATATGAGGAAGCTGGCGGTGGTAACCGACTTTTGGGATTTATGTTTGGAAATGTTGACTACTCTGGTGATCTCGATGTTGACTACCTTGACGAGGTGATTTGCTCCTTTCTCCCCATGTAATTTGACTGTCATACAATATGCTGTGAGCCCCAAATTAATATGTTAGCAAGTACTGAAGTGTCTCCAAGTAGCAGTGGAACTTAACCGGATAATCATTTGCTGGTATTTCAGCATAAGCAACTCCATTATACGAGTCCGGAGCCAAAAGGGTAACAAAAATTTACTTTGCAAAAGCAACTTTTAAGCTCTATATGGGAAAGCAATTTACTTAAAAAAATAAACTTAAAACAATATGCAAACACAATTTTAAAACTCTATATGGAAAAATAATTTACTTTAAAGAAGCCGCAAAACCAATGTGCCCTTGTAAGGCGCATGTCAGCCGGGCCTTACAAGGCTCAAGGCTGCTGCGTCTTACAAGGCGCATTGGTTCCGCGTTTTGCGGCGGATGACCTAATTTAAACGGTGTCTAAATTTGTTACCCTTTTGGTTTGATAACTAATTTTGTTGCCCTTCTGGAAATTTTGAAATTTTTTGTTGCCCTTTTGGCTTCGGACTCTCCATTATACCTTCACATGGGCCATCTTTTCTATTTTAATGTGGAAAGTGGTCAGCCTAGGTTGGGCATTGATTGAGGGTCATGAAGTGTTCAAGCTCCCTTTCACTTATTTTAGTTGTCGCTAGGAGCAAAACCTAAGGAGTACTCGCTTGGAATCCAGTACAAAATTTTGGGAGGACCATGAAGGTTAACAGTTTTTCCCAAGGGAAAATCTGATTCTAATTAAAAGCACACACTCCTGCTTCAAATATTTTGTGCCCATGCTGCCTACCCCAAAATTAAGTTGCAAATTTTACTGGGTCAAATGTTTTTGTGAAGCAAAACAGAGTGTGAATTAAGTTGCAAATTATAGGGTCAAATGCCCCAATGGCTATGTGTGAGAGGTTGACTATGGTGAGGCTGATGAGAGGTAGAGGTAGGCTGAGGAAGTATTGGGGGTAGGTGATTTGACTGGACATGACACACCTGCAGCTTACCGAGGATACTGACCCTAGTTAGGAGGTTATGGAGGTCGAGGACTAAGGTAGAAGATTAGCATGTAGTTGGGTGTTGTTTAGCTTCTTTATCAGTGTTATAATTATAACTGTTATGATTATTATTACGCTTATACTGTATTATCCTTTTTTATTGGTACATGTTATTTCATTTGCTTCAGTTATTGTAATACTAATGTTGGTACTGTTCTTCTCTCCATTATTTCCTTTTCGAACCCGCTTTGTTATGCTATGATGTGATTTACTTGAGTCGAGGGTCTGTTGGAAACAACCTGTCTACCTTTACAAGATAGGGGTAAGGTCTGTATACACACCACCCTTTTTCAGACCCCACTAGTGGGATTGCTCTGGGTATGTTGTAAAAGAATGCAATCAAACATGTTATTACTTATGCAGGAAGTTATATATGAATAATTACCTCCTAACCAGCTACCAAACGACTCCCAAGTGTAGTATTTCTTTCGATAAGTACAGTTGCAACAAGAGCCAGGTGTTTCCTGTAGTTAATATCTTAACAATCTCATCCAAGGGAGGATGCTAGCAGGGTTAACCACCTATTTGTGGAAGTATCACTCATTGCATTTTCATGCTCAGATCTCGCATGTTCCGTTGTTTGAGCTGTTCCTGGTGTCTTCTTTGCTTATGAAGAGGACAAAATCTTATAGAAATTATGTTTTTCAGGACGCCAAGGAGCATCTTGCTGCTTTAGCTGACAAGCTTGGTCCTTCTCTGACAGAGATAGATGTATGTAACAGAACTCTTTCGTCATTTGGAATTATATCTTCTGAGAAGTGTAGACCCAATCTTTTATCACTATGATTTTATTTGGAATTGTATTTCGGATGAGGTAGTACAAATATGAATGATTGTTACCCAAATTTCATCTGATTAGATTTGGTGCTAATATTTTCTCCATGTTTGTTCTTCTCGAATGTTCAGTTGTCGGTGAAGTCCCCACAAGAATCTGCAGATGCTGCTGAACAAGGTACATGTTTCTCCATGAATGCCGCCTGATGCAGTTTCTTTGATACTTCCATTGACAATTCTTTTGTCCTTCTCTTTCATCCTATAAAAGTTCTCTTTTACACTGATATTTAAAATAGTTCTACCAAATGGATCTCTAGTTACTTCATCAAAAAGTTCTACCAAATGGATCTCTTTAGCAATACTAACCTGCAGCTGAGATTCTTTTATTTAACAGACTTTTCTATGTCTTTTGCGTGCCAGACTGCCAGAAACTCTTATGTTTCTGCATTTTCGGTTTGTTTGGAAACCACCTGGTAATTGGAATTGGTGTAATTACTAGGTTAGTAATTACCAGCCTAGTAATTACACTGACCTGTTTGTTTGCTACAATTTAATCACAGTGCAATTAAAAATGTACTGTTTGGATGCACAATTGCAATGATAAGATTATATTATATTTTAAAAATAAAAGTTAATTTTTAAAAATTTATATCAAACAAATAAGTAGATTTATAATTATGTTAATTAAATATTTAAGACATATTGTCTTTTGAAAATATATCATGTAATTAATAAATATGTTCTTAACTAATATTATGGAAAAATAATTGATTTATATTTTTCAAATTAGTATATTTCAATTGAATTAAATATAAAAACTAAAAGTACAAGATTTCTATGAACATCATGAAATGCATGTTTGACAAAAAAATTAATATTATTAATAAAATGTCATTAATTGTTAAAATATTAGACAAAATGATAATCTATCAAGTCTAACTAAAAAATAAATGAATTGCATTGTGAAGTCTCAAGTCAATACTACTAAAGCAAATGTAACATAAGTTCTAAATTCAAAACAAAAAATTTAACATAATATTATTATGTCAAATTTCAACATAACATACATAAATATTATTTAAGAGAAAAATAAACTATAACCTTACTTAGCAATGAATTCTCTAGTTTAAAAGTTAGAATACTAACAAAATTATGCTAATGAAAAAAAAAACATTGTATAAGAAAATAGATAATATGTAAAATTGTATGGAATCACATGAAATAAAGGTTGAAAATGCGAAGGAAATGAAATATAAATAAAATAGAAAATAAATTATTAGGAGTTTTTAGAATAATAAAAATAAATTTTTTTTAAAGTATAAATTAAAGAAAATAAAACTAATAATAAAATAAAGAAATTAAAAAGTAATCAGCTTGTGGCTTGTAATTGCACCATGTAATTACCAACAATTCACAGTCCCTCCCTGGGAATTGGAGAGTATAATTACTCCTGCCAATTACACCCAATTACCTGCAAACCAAGTAATTACATGACCAACCAAACACATCAATAGTTGCACCAATTACACCAAATTCAATTACCAGGTGGCTTTCCAAATAGGCCCTTCTTTGTGTTATTATATCTGGACCTTGGTGTGTTCAAGCTCCAATGGGCTTCTAGGTCTTTATTCTGTTTTCTATTTTTTTTTTTTTGAAATTGGTAAATTGTATTCCTTCAGCATTAAGGCTATGCTGGCCACCTCCAAGTACTTTACAAAAAGAGAAGAGAGATACTCACAAAAAAGCCTATAAATTCCACTAATTGGATTTCCTCTTCTATACTCTGTTCTTTACACCAAAAACCTAGTAAAGTAATTACTTTCCACTTAATCTTCAAAATAGAGGATTCTTTTCCTTCAAAGATCCTCTGGTTCCTCTCCTTCCAAATGGTCCACCAGATGCAGGCTGGGACTGTCCTCCACCATATTTTTTGGCTTTTGCTTCCTCCTCTTCTGATAACAGCTAAGCAAGTCTGCAGTATGTTCAGGCATGATCCAATTGATCCCAGCAATGGCAGTGAACATAGCCCAAATTTGTGTTGTTACTTTGCAATGCATGAAAGGTGTTTGTTGGTTTCTAGTGTCTCCTTGCAGAGGAGGCATCTAGATGCTATGATGAACCCCCTTTTTTGCAATGCCTCATGTGTCAAGCATGCTTTCCTAGCTACTAGCCAAGTGAAGCATTTCACTTTATTAGGAGCCACACTTTCCCATATAGTATTCCAAGGTCCAGTTGACCTGCCTCCAGCAACACACAGTTCCCTTTTGTATACTCTGTTAACAGTGAGAATTCCATCATTGTGGTGTCTCCCAATGAGTTTGTCTGAATCTGTATTAATGCCCGGGAAGTTTCCTATTAGTTTTGGAAAATCTACTACCCATGGTATTTTCCAATCATTTAGGGGTCTTCTGAAAGTGAGGTTCCAGCCTTGAGGGGACCACATTTTCTGTATACTGCATCCAGTATTCAAGCTTATTGAGAATAGTCTAGGAAAAAGGGATTGAAGTGTGCCATGACCGCTCCAGTCCTCTTTCCAAAAAAGTATCTTGTCTCCCCTACCAACTCTAACTTTGGTGTTTAGCTTGAGAGTCGTCCATAGATTCCTGATAGATTTCCAAACCCCAACCCATATGTATTAGTCACTTTATTAGTGCACCATTGCCCCTCCGCACCATACTTATGAAGGATAATCTCCCTCCACAAGGCCTGATTTCTTGAGTAAATCTCCATAGCCATTTGGTAAGTGAACTCTTATTATGAAGCTTTAAGTTCCTCACTGCCAGACCTCCAAAACTCTTGCTTTGCTGAACTGCGCTCCATTTTACCAGGTTGAAACTTTTCTCAATCTTGCTTCCTTGCCATAAGAAATCCCTTCTCAACTTGTTTAAGATTTTCCTCACCACACCAGGGATGGGGGATAAAACATTACATATGTTGGCAGAGAATCTAGGACTACATGATCAAAACAACTCTACCTCCCAAGGAAAGGTATTTTGATTTCCAAAGAGCTAGTCTTTTTTTTGTTTTCTCTATTATTCCATCCCAAATATTCACAGCTTTGTGATTAGCACCCAATGGCATCCCCAGATAAATTGTGGGCAACTCCTCTATCCCGGACCTCAAAATACCTGCCAGAGATTGAATTTGTTGCACCTCTTTCACTGGAAAAATATTGCTATTCCCCCAGTTAATCTTCAACCCAGAGCAAGCTTCAAAGATCACCAGTATCACCCTTAGGTAGCAAATTTGTTCTTGTTTAGCTTCGCAGAAAATCAGTGTCATCAGCATATAATAAGTGTGTCACCTCCAAGATTTCATTGTTCCTGTTCTTAATGCTAAAGCCTTTTATCCAGTTGTTTGTTGCAGCCCTTCTCATCAGACTGCCTAGCCCTTCCATAGCTATGATAAACAAGAAAGGTGACGGGGGTCCCCTTGTCTCAGACCCCTTTCAGCTGGGAAAAAACCCAGGATGGAGAACCTGGTAGTTTTGATACAGAATTCTATCCACTTATTCCACCTTCTCCCGAATCCCATTTGCCTGAGAATGTTCAACAAGAAACTCCAGTTCAGGTGATCAAAGGCCTTTTCAATATCTAGCTTGCACATAACTCCAGGCACATCTCCTCTAATCCTGCTGTCAATGCATTCACTAGCAATAAGAGCAGCATCCATTATTTGTCTCCCTTTAATGAAAGCCATCTGGTGGTTTTTTACAACTCTGCTTATTACCTTCTTTAGTCTCTCAGCCAGCACCTTTGCTATGATTTTGTAAACCCCGGAGATTAAACTAATTGGGTCTGAAATCTCTTACACTGGGTTTTCATCATCATTCTGAAGCACACGGTTCAGTGTTTCATAGAGCTTACACTGGGTTTTCATCATCATTTTGAAGCCATTAGGCTTAATTCGACCCATCTTTTCTTTCAGAAGTCATTTCTCATTACTTTTCTTCCCTCTGTTTTATTAAAACAGATTATGATGAGAAGGCTGAAGATGCTGTAGATTATGAGGACATTGATGAGCAATATGAAGGACCTGAGGTACAAACTGTTACCGAAGAGGACCTATTGTTGCCGAAGAGGGATTACTTTTCAACAGAAATCTCTCTAACTACTTTGGAGAATCGTGATTCTGTTTTTGATGATGAAAACTATGATGAGGATGATAATGAAGAGAAGGAACAGGAGGTGGTAGAGAAAGCTGCTGAAGTTCAATCTACTCCTGTAAAAGGTTAGTTTAAAAGCATTTTTTTCTTGGGTACTGGTGTTTCGTAAATGCTTTTATGTTGTTACAAGTATTGATGACTGTGCAATATTTTGGAGTGTAAGTTTACCTTTTGATATTTTAATCTCTTCACTGATTTCCACTACTAGATTTAAAGGGCAGTTCCTCATGTTAGTTTGTTACAAACCTCAGTTCTATTACAGAAAGTGCTGCTCACCTATAAAATGAAATTGAAAGCCGACATAACCCAGAGTCCCATCTATAAGGGGGCATCAGAAAATAAAAGTAGAATTGTGAAAGCAAGATATTATCCTAGAAACAGGATAAAAAAAAGTTGATCCTTGAGATAAATCTTTGTGGTAGGTTTTTTTCGAACTCTTTTTCTGTTGCAGCTTTCTGTGCTAAATTTCATTTTTCTTCTAGCTTTTTGGTGAAATAAAATTGTTTGCAGCAGCTGTGAACAAGTCTATGAGACAATACTTTTTTTTTGGTGAGAGGGGGTCTTATGAGGGAAAGATCATGGGGGCGTTAGATGCCTTGACGCTACGGCAGGGCTCTGAATGAGCAGATAGATTTTGCAGTGGGAAGAGGTAGGGAGCTGCGGATAGGATGGACAGTATGTGAATTACAAGAGACATATTGCGTACTTTTATTCTATTTTGCTTCAGCTTTTATATTTAGGGAAAAGGGCCAAACTGCTCTTCAAGCTGATATCACATGGAACTAGTCGAGGCGAGCACAAGCTGGTCTGGACACCATGTTTTTTTTTTTAACAATCGCTCTCTGTTTGAATTTGGTCCCGAATTTGCCCTCATCGTTGAAGTACTTCCTCAGATTTTTGAGAAGAAATACTTGCTCAGATTTGCCTCTTAGAAAAAACGAAATTCACTCTTTCTTTTTCAATCATCTTTTTTTATTTTAGGGCCGAATATGTATTTAACTTCTGTCGCTGAAAAACAGACCCAAAAAAATATAAGAAAAAAAAGGAGATGTAACTTTTTTTCTTCCGAAATATACATCAAAACTAGGCACTTTGTGTTATGTATTGGATTAGTATCTGTTATCTTTGTTTTCCATCTCAAATATTCTGGACAACACTATCAAAGAACATTACTCCTGACCGTACCCTTCTATTCAATAAAAAAAAAGATCTTAAGATATGAAAATTTGATTGCTTTCCAAGATCTGTTGAGATATGAGGAATTAATTAACGACAGGGAGATTACTGTTGGAGGAAAAGGAATAAATCTTGGAGTTGCATTATTTCAGTTAAATATTTCTCTTTGCATCTTCACGTTAGACCTATTTGTCATGTTCTGTTTGTAGGAGAATACAACAATGAAGCTGAAGTCATTTCTCTTGGGAATAAGGTTCCAGAAGAAGTTATATCCATGGATGCTCCCGAATCTAGTGAAGATCTTCAAGAGGTTTGCCCTTTACAAATTAATAAGAAGAACTACTTATCATTTTGTGATCCTTTTATTCTGACTTGTAGCATGATGTGCATGTCATCTCTTTCTTTCTCACTTCTTGTCCTTTCCTTCTTGTGAAATAGGTCATCAAACAATTGATATCTTTGCGTCACTTTCTATTTATGATCAAGGTTTTCAATGGCTTCTTGAGATTTTCCTGAAATAGCTATTTGAGTAGTTCATAATCTTCCATGACGATAATTTCTTTTAATGCTCGAAGATTGATGATGCTAGTTAATGCATTTTATAAATACCTTGGATTATTGTATTTATAGTGGCTGAAGTACTCAGGGCATATGCATTTTTATGCAAGTTAAAATCCTATAATTTCTGGTGGACCTCTCAGTATACAAAACTTAGTTTTACTTCTGTTTTCTTTTCTTCACAGTTTATCACTATTGGGAAGTTGACAAGTATTAAAGCACTCTCCTTTTCCTTTTCTGCCTGTCTATTCCGCTGTAGATCAGCGTTTATTTGATAGGAGTTCTATTAATTGTTCGAAATATTGTTCTCCTCTATTATGTACTTCTACTCTATGCTTGGCATAAGCTAACAACTGCAGATACGTTCCCTTTATGGAGACTATAGTTGTCTAATTCAGTTGTCTGCTTTAGAATAACTCTTGTTTTCTAAACAGTGCTGCTTTTTATGGTGGTTCTCAGGAAGAACCTCTTGCTTTGGAAGAGCCAGTTGATAGTCAAAGCTCTCTGCCTCTACCTGTTCTTTGTGTCGAAGATGGGGAGGCAATTCTGAAGTTCTCTGAAATTTTCGCCCTTCATAAACCTCGGAAGAAAGCAGAGAAGAGGGAGCGACGTTGCTCTGTTCCCAAAGGTACCTTTTGCTAATAAGAAAATCTCTTTCTTCAGTTCTGTTTGGTAATATTAGTACAGTTGATGAGACTTTCCGAAGCACATTCTTGTATCAACAGACAAATACAAGGCCATGCACACACTGGATATTGTTGAAGAAGATGAAGTTAAATTACTGAGAGGGTCCTATGAAGAGTTTCCTTGGTTGAGGATGACCCATGTACATCATGATAGTGCTTTAACGTTGCTGGATAATGAACCAGGAACAGTTCAAGGGACTGATGACTTAAAGCCAAAAATCGAGAAAAAGGATCCCTGTTGTAGTGCTGAACCAATGAAAGAAAATCTATCAATGGATCTTTCTGCTGATTGGAGCTCACCCATTTGTCCTGAGTTCTATCCTTTTGACCAGCAAGACTGGGAGGATAGAATTATTTGGGATAATTCTCCTCCATTGAGTGATAATACTGCTGAGAGTTGTGAGATTTCTGAACCTGATTATGAAGCATTGACTGATAAACAACTGGATGTGGAGGCCGAGTCTCAAAGTTTACAGTCAGAAAAAGAAATTGAACCCCATGAAAAAGGTCACAGCTCCTTTTTTTCTTGCAGTGTTTCTGTGGAGCCTTTTGGTTCAAAACAACCTTCAGGACACCTGGGTATTTCATTATCAGAAGGAAGATATCACCCTCAGCTTTTGAGACTAGAGTCTCGCTTGAATTCAGACAAGCAAAAGAGTACAGATACTCCGATGGATGGAGACACTGATGAAATTCTTAGCAGTGATGCCTTAAAGCGTTTTACTAAGCTTACATTACAAAATAGAGATATACTGGAGGAATCTTGGGTGGACAACATTATTTGGGAACCAGATCAGCCCTTTCCAAAGCCAAAGCTCATATATGATCTTCAAGATGAACAAATGCTTTTTGAAGTTTTGGATAACAGGGACGGCCAACAGCTTATGCTTCATGCTGGAGCAATGATCACAACTGGTTTAGTGAAGCCCAGTAGTGGTGATTCTGCCGAGTTATATGGTCTCAGTGGTTTATCTGGGCGTTTCAATATTGCCAATGATAAATATTATTTGAACAGAAAGTCAACTCAGCAACTAAAGTCACATTCAAAGAAACGCACGGCACATGGTCTCAAAGTTCTGCACTCAATACCAGCTCTTAAGCTGCAGACAATGAAGGCTAAACTAAGCAAGTAAGTCTTGTGTACTTCTTTTGACCCTTTCTTATACAAATGGTTATTTCTTCTCTATTTTTTTTTGATATAGTAATAATTTCATTGATGTAAATGGTTTCGGATCTTTTGAGTTGCTGGATTAGGAGGGGAGGAAGTAAAAGTCAAAAGAGATGGTGGAGATTAATACCATCATGTATATGGTGGTCAATATGGAAGGAAAATAATGGGAGATGCTTTAAAGATAGGTCCAATTCCATAAATAAAGTAAAATGGAATTATATTGAAGCTTTACTTCTTTGGTGTAAACTGCTTCGAATAGAAGATGTAGACCAGATTGTAGATTTGAAAGGAAGCTTGTAACTGATCTCTTTTGGAGGTGGCTAGCATACCCTTAATGCTGATGAATACAATTTACCTATTTCAAAAAAAGAAAAAAGACCAAAGTTAACCCATTAAACAACCTAAACTTAACCCATCACTTTTCAGGCTTATTTGCGTGTTTTGTAGCCAGAAGTGACTTTGCTTTTGCAGTTCAATGAACAACTTTGGACTGTATTTTACTTATCAGTTGACTTAAGCTACCCAGGGGAAAAAACAGTTTTTTCTTGCATCAGTCTCTATGGACATAGGGATTAGCATCATAAGTGCCATACTGCTATTAGTGTTTTGTTAGACTATCTAATGACCTCTATTAACAAGATTTGGAGGTGTGTTTTCTTGGATATATCATATGTATTGGTTGATTGCTTCGTTTTTAATGTTTGTTGATGTGATTTGTTCCTCTTTGCAGTAAAGATATAGCAAATTTTCATCGGCCAAGAGCTTTATGGCATCCCCATGACAATGAGGTGGTACTTAAGGAACAGAGAAAGTTGCCTACACAAGGGCCAATGAAAATCATATTGAAAAGCTTGGGTGGCAAAGGAAGTAAACTTCATGTGGCAGCAGAGGAGACCATTTCTTCCCTCAAGTCAAAGGCATCCAAGAAGCTTGGTTTGTAATTTTTCCTAGGCCTTTAGTTCCTTAACTTCGCTTATATTAAATCTATTTAGTACCTTCATATCCCAGCTATTAGCCTATTACTAACTTTCACCATGTTATTTGTCTATAGATTTCAAACTGTCTGAGCCAGTGAAGATAATTTACTGTGGGAAGGAGCTTGAAGATGATAAATCTCTTTCTGCCCAAAATGTGCCACCAAACTCTGTGCTGCATCTTGTTCGTACCAGGATACATTTGTTGCCTAGGGCACAAAAGCTTCCTGGTGAGAACAAGTCCCTGCGTCCTCCTGGTGCATTTAAAAAAAAATCTGATCTTTCCGCAAAAGATGGCCATGTTTTCTTAATGGAGTAAGTAAACTCAAAGATTTATTGTGTATTTTCTATAGATATTCTGATGGCTGTTCTTCTTTGATTAGTTCACGCTCAAAGATGGTCATGTTTTCTCTTCTGGTGGATGCTCCATCTTTTTGTGGGTTGTGTAGCCTTGTGGCATTCACTTGACCATTGGGTTGTAGATACCTGGGGCACACTCATCTTGAAACATATTTGTGACAAGGATAGTGACACAATGGCAGGTGTTCACACAACCATCTGTATGTCAAAAATGTTGAAATTGCTACCCCTAGGATAATCTGTTTGTGCTGATTGTTGGTTGCTTAGGGACTAGGTAAAAATGCTTCGCACTTATGACTCTTTACCCGCTTATTTATAGATGTATATATGCTTCTCCAGCTTATTCACAGACTTAGGTTTGCTTTGGTGAAACCTGAATCTTAATGTGAGAATGATTGTTTAAGTTTATCGTTGAAGACATAAGAAGTAGAGTTTCAAGAAAAGAGTAGCTCATAGAGAGAAAGTTGAGGCTGGTGAGATAGACCAGTTGCATGGCTTGTGAATGCTACCCATATTCTCTTCCATTTCCTTTCAATAAGCTATACTTTTTGCTTTATTTTCAGTGTACAGATGTTAAGAGATGTGGTACCTCATTGTCCATCATTACTCTCTTTCCCTAAAATTGGATAGCTGTCAGTCATGTGAAAACATGCCATGAAATTTTAATAGTTGTAACAGGGCTGACCCGTTTATACAAAGAAACATTAAAACCAAAGAGTAGCAGTCCTATTTTGAAGCTTTCAAAGCAGATAAATATGGAGAAAAAGGAGCCTCCACGGCTCTGTACAACACTCACACATCTCGTATTGTTATATATGGTCCGGGTATCTTGAAGAAGATGTTCTGAGCAGGTGCCTAATAGGAAGTTTTGATGATGCCAAAGAGTTTCCTATTCTCTCAGACATTCGTACGTGGACCAGCAATAACTGGAACACGATACTAGGGATGCAAATGTATGAGATGCCTCTTTGATTTTTCTTCCAGGTAAATGGCAGAACACATCAAGATGGGAGAATGGAGGTAGAGAAGTAACTTGCTGAGTCTTCAATGGTAATCGCTGGAAGCTGGGTGTCTTCCTGCAACTGTGAAACTGGGTTGGGTTTGGGTAAGAATATTGGGAATAGCTTTAGTTATATAGTCTCAAAAAATTTCCAAAGCTATTGATGATAAATATGGTGGCTGGTTTGAAACAGATGAGGAGACAACCTCCTTCTAAAAAAAAAAAAACAGATGAGGAGACAACCTTGAAAAATCATCTAAAATGGGCTCTGATCAAAGTGAAGGGACCTTCTGATCAAATTTCGAAAACAGAAGTGGAGTAAAATGGAGTAATTTTCACCCTCCCTATACCACACTTGTGGGACCTCACTGGGTATGTAGTTGTTGTAGTGTGGAAATCAATAAGATGTTAGTGATCAGTTCTTATCAACAATACTTGCATCAAGTTTGGTGATGGAGCAAAGAACTCTTTCTGTAGTTATGATAGTATTGGCAATGGATCCCTTAAACAGATGTTTCCATTTATTTTTAATTTGGTGCTACAACCTCAAGCATCTGTAGCTGAGGTTTGCAGTCTACAAGGTTGAAATTTTGAACTTCAGAAGAATCTTAATGATTGGGAGGTTGTTAAAATGATTGACTTCTACAGACTCTTGGATGGTTTTAAAGGAAATGTGAAGGAAGTTGGAAAATTGACTTGGAAAGGGGGCAGCAGAGGTATCTTCACTGTGAAATCAGCATATGGTATACTAAAGAAGTCTGAACAACAACATTTTTGGGACATGGAACTGGAAGCACATTTTGAAGGTGAACATACCACTCATAATGGCATGTTTCTGTTGGCTGGCTTGTAAGGAGGCTGTGCTAACAACATGATATGCTAATAAGGGAGGGATGCAGTTGTGTTTTAGATGTTTTCTATGTGGGAAGAAATGAAACCACTAGCCATCTATTTATCCATTGCAGAGTTACCAGTACTTTGTGACAGGGTATGAAATGACTTAGATGGATAATGCCTAGGAAATCTGCTGAGTTGTTAGCATGATCGAAATGACACCGGCAATTTTGAGTGGCAGAAGAGATGATGGAGAGTTTTTTCTGCAGCCATCTGGTGGACAATATGGAGAGAATAGAATGCAAGTTGTTTTGAAGATGTAGGCATGTAGCTAACACAGAACAGAAAATTAAAAAATTGTATGTTTTTACTTTCATTTTTGGTGTAAAAAGGCCCTAATAGAAAATGTAGATTTTGTAGTTGACATTATTGGGTCATTATAACTAGTTCAGGAATTGGTCTTTTTTCTTTGAGGTTCCTGCTACTATGTTTCTCTTAACAGTCTGAGGGATACTCTTTTGATAATATAACATATGTTACCTTCATAAAAAGAAGAAGAGAATAGGGGTGGGAGCTGCAGATAGAGATAGATGGAGGATTGTCCCAGCCTGTATTTGGTGGACCGTTTGGAAAGAAAGAAATGCTAGATGTTTTGAGAGCAAGAATTGTGATCTCCAAAAGATCAAACTAAATTGTATCAGACTTTTTTGTTTCTGGTGCAAGCAAATGTATTTAGAGGACACCGACTCCATTTTAGATATCCTAGGTTCCTGTTAGGTTTGAGATTCAGTTTTCTTACTTTTTGACAAGCTGTTTATATGGTTTAGTGCAACCCAAGCACTGGTTTCAATGAATATACACAATTTTACCGTCTCGAAAAAAAGAAGAAAAAAAAGAAGAGAATAATGGTCCTTAATAAGTTTGTTGTGACAAATTAATATTATACAGGTGCCATTGCTACGGCAGGAGTTCTAATAGAGGCACTATCTTTGTAGTGGCATTGTAGATCAATGTAATTAACAATTATGCTGGTATTTGATTAGAGAGGATGGTCATATTGTGGATATTGAATGCAAGATTGATTGATTTTTATGGGGCTATAGTTTCATTCTTGTGGTAAAAGTGCAACACATAATGTGTTGAGTAGGCGCATGTCACTAAGTTCGAACCCTGTCGTAGAAAAGGTTTGTTATTTAAGTTAAGTGTGGAGGGACTGACCCATCATCTGCCAAGTTTAAAATTGTGCACTACCTGGTCCGTGGGGATTTCTCATTTATTAAATAGAAGTAACTGGTTGTCTGATTATCATCACTATCTAACTGTAGGAATTTTAATTTTTACCATGATAAGGATGATCTGATGAGACGCTAATTTTTGTCCTGATATACATCCAGCACTCTCTAGGTGCTGTGATAGATGAATAATATGCCTTTCTTTATAATAAGAAAGGTGATCTATGTCAAAGTTGACTAGTCTGTTGCATTGGTTAAGTGGAGATTTGTTTCGCACATAAGTAGTTTATTGGTATGAATTTTTGGAAGTACTTTTTCTTGTTTCTTGTTGTAATGGAAATTCAAAATATCCAAGTAGGATGCTGAAGAATTTTACTTTCTGAGATGTAACTGAAGCCAATTGTTTTCCCTGTGAATTGTGCAAATAACATCTTAAATGCTATCTGTCTAGAGGTGGATATATGAAGCATTAAAAGATCCTTTTTCTTTCATCTATATTTTTGGTGCAATGTGTACGGCCCCCTTTTGTATAGCAGCTGGATGTATTTGACAGAGGACTACTCTATAAAAATATCTATACATATTTTGTGACCACCTTTGTGTTATTGATGAATAAAGATTTTTTTGTTTCAATCTAAATTTTAGGTGTGAGGAATAGACCCCTTTTTGTATAACAATTGGATAGATTTTAAAACGTAGCACTATATTCAATCACATGGTACATATTTTCATCACCACCTTGTTGTGTTTCTGGTGAAACCTTTTGATTTAAAATATTGAAAGAGAATTTTATCACTTCTTTTCATGTATATAAAACTTTAAGATGTTTTTCCTTAGTCTGCTCAACATTTTTGTCTGCTCTTCTACTTGCAGATACTGTGAGGAGAGACCTTTGCTCCTTGGAAATGTTGGAATGGGTGCAAGATTGTGTACTTACTACCAAAAATTATCTCCAAATGATCAGCAAGGCACCTTGTTGCGCAATGGAAATACTGGATTGGGGAGTGTACTCACACTTGATCCTTCTGATAAATCCCCCTTCCTTGGGGATATAAAACCTGGTTGCAGCCAGTCATCTCTTGAAACAAATATGTATAGGGCACCGATTTTTCAGCAGAAGGTCTCATCAACTGATTATTTGTTGGTTCGCTCAACAAAGGGTAAGCTGTCCATAAGGCGGATAGACAGGATTGATGTTGTAGGGCAACAGGTTGTCTACTATCCTTAACTTGTCTCATTGGAGTAATTTCTTGATCACGCTATGCAAATTTTATGTTATCATTTTCTGATGAACTTTTTGCTAAAATATTGATTGTTTTAGTAGAATTTATCGAACCACGGCATCAAGAAAATTTCTGGGTTCATGTTATTATGCTTTTGCCAGTAATGAACCTAAAGCAATGAGCTGTTGCATAATAAGGTTGAATTTTGAAATTCAGAAGGCATATGAATTGGTCCTCCTGTGATGGGGTTGCCTTTGATTTTCTCATATTTTTGCATTGTCCACATGCATTCTTCTTGAAGCATTCAACTTGTTTTGCTAGATCTGGTTAGAACTTCTCTTGATGTTACATTGCCTTGCCTGATCTGTTCATTTGTGCGATGGAAAACTACCTTTGATGACCAGTTGCATATTCAAAATACACACCTTTACTATATCTTTTGATGATGATGTGAGGTGCGGGGCCTGAGTGTCAGGTCATGCCAATGAGTTGATACTATTCCAGGCCCTGGATGGTGGAGTATCTGATTGTAGTTTGACAGATCTGAAATAAATAATCTAAAATTGGATGATCCGGAATTCGTGAAGGAAATGGATTCGAAGCTACATAATTTATTCAATTCATATGCTTTTTTTTCATTTTTTATTCCTGGAGGAAGTAGAGTTTGCTTTGCATTAGTTGTGGTTAACTACATTATCTTTGGATTTTTCTACTTATTGGTCATGGAGGTATATTGGTGTGCATTCTCGCTATAAACCCAATTAACTTTCAACTATTGTTGCAAAATTTGCAATAGTGGACAATTCACTTTGTCCTCTAGATTTTGCTATCCTATTAAATATTGGATTTTTCTTTGTGCAGTATGCTAACACATGCTTCTGTAATGTGCAACATGCTATAGCTATGTCGATGCTTATACCTGAAGAGGATAACCAAGTTTCTTTAATGTGCAAGCATGCTATAGCTATTAGCATCTTATGCTTGAAGAGGATGATCTATCATGAATAATTTATGACTAATATCTGTTTGTTGTTGCTTCTGTATGAATATGTGATGGATCTATTTCCTTGTTTAATCTGCCTTTCCCTGTATTCTTGAAGGAGCCTCACATGGAGGTAATCTCTCCTGGATCAAAAGGTGTTCAGACCTACATAATGAACAGACTATTGGTGTATATGTATCGTGAATTTCGTGCTATTGAAAAGCGCGGTTCCCGTCCTTCCATCCGTGCGGATGAGCTGTCTGCACAGTTCCCTAGCTTGTCAGAGGCCTTTCTTAGGAAAAGACTCAAACATTGTGCTGATTTGCAGGTACTTTTGTGAACATCATTCAATTCCTGGGTAAATTCTTAGTACAGGCATTAGAGGGAAATAATTTATTCGAACTCGTCTTTGTCGCATTCTGTGTGCTCCTTCCCCTTATGTGTCTGTCGTAAGTTACTTGGGTGCTGACATGATGCAGAGAAGATCAAATGGACAGTTCCAATGGGTTATGAGGTTCAATTTTCGGATACCATCCGAGGAGGAATTGAGGAGACTAGTTTCGCCGGAAAGTGTGAGTTCTTTCAAAAGATCCTTGTTTTAAATTTCTCTTTCATCTCCTCCATCCCCCTGAAAAGATCTCCCTCCCTCCAATTTAAAAATATTCTTTAATTGATGAATTAAGAGATATTATGCGCTTGTCAAAATAACTTGGGATACAAATAACACTTTCTTAAAGCTTCATCTTTCGATTATGATGGAGTTTTCCACTTTAGCACATTTGGTATTGGGAGGAGGCTTAATCTTCAGATGTGCATTCAAATTTAGACGTCTTCATCTATAATATATAGTATATCTTTTGATGAAGTAATGTTTCAAAGGATGCAAAGTCACTGGAGGCTAGTTACCAAAGAATAAAAGAGTAGGAGAACACTGTTTGCCCCATATACAATGTCTCAATAAAGAACTAAAGTGCTAATAAAATCCAAAAGCTATGCTGAATTAGTTACTGGGAACAACGTTGTCCAACAAAAGAGATCTAAACATTTAGCTGAAGAGAATGGCTTGGAGTTGAGATGCCATCAAAAAATTTTCTGTTATTCTCTGTCCAAAGGCTCCAAAAATTAGCAGCAGACATCATCAACCAGGTCTTCTTGATGGTCTTATCAATTTTCCGAGGACTCCAACTCACATATGCCTCTCTCGGATTCTGAGGCATTACCCATATTAATCCAAAATGCTGAAAAACAAGCTCCAAAGGCCAAAAGCTTCTGGACAATGCAGGAAAAGTTGGTTGACTGTTTCCTTCTGACAATTGCAAAGATGGCATCGGTTTACCAGTAGTGATATCCTTCCCTTTTTAGGTGATCTATAGTACAGCTGGCGTTAATGGGGGCTAACCAACTGAAGCACATGATCTTAGTAGGTAGTGTCCTCCAAATCAATTTCCTGGGCCACGAGTCAATAACCTGATCTTGGTTTCCAAGTGTCTATAGCATTCTTTAACAGAATTATATTAAAAGCATGAAGGAACTTAGAAATGTTGATTGAACTTTTTGCCCTTCATTAAAAGACTCTACTATAGATAAAATTGTCATTACTATTTTCCTCAAATAATATTCGTTTAATTAAAATCCTAATGTTTAGGACTTCAAAATTAATTAAATTTATAGCTATTAAATGTTAACATATTTGTAATCAGTAAGAACTCCTAATATTTGGTACTTAAAAATTGACTAAAATTCTGGTTCTTAAATCTTTCCTTATTTGAACTATATTAAAAATTATTATTTAAATGTTACTTTAACAATAGTCACTAAGCTACACGGCAAAACAACGTACACTAAACTAGATTTAATATAATACATAAGACCTAAATCATGCTGCTCCCCGCTCAATTCATAGTCACAAGGGGCCAGAAGGACTTCTAGTCTATAAGAATGCTATATCTTTAGTTTATTTCATATATAACTAGGACTAGGTAATATCTAATATTACATATACATGTCTTTCTTCCATAACAAAAACCAAGCATTCATTAAAGACCTAGAAGATAATTCATCAAGAATGGTGTAAGTTGTTTTTCTTTTTGAGTAGTTCAAATTGCTGGACTCTGTTGCAATAAGAAATTTAAAATTTATCCCCTTTCATTTTCAAATCCATCAAAGTGGGTAGAGATTGTGACTTCTGAAAGTTTTTGACCTTGGTGCATACTGGGATTAATGTTATTTTCCGAGAATGTAGTAATGTTTTTCGCTATACTGATATTGCCCCAATATGGTCTCTTCTTCTCTACCGTTTCACGTTGACTATGTTATTTGGGTTTCAACCATTTATCAGAAATTCTTTGTTTCGTGCTTGTCATTTGATTCAGGTATGTGCATATGAAAGCATGCAAGCTGGCCTGTATAGGCTTAAGCGCCTAGGTATTACGCGACTTACTCATCCTACAGGTCTATCAGCTGCAATGAACCAGCTCCCAGATGAAGCAATTGCTTTAGCTGCTGCATCACATATTGAAAGGGAACTTCAAATCACACCTTGGAACTTGAGTAGCAACTTTGTTGCCTGTACAAACCAGGTAGATCATAGTTAAATATTATCTTTGTAATCTAGTTTCAACAAAATGTTCGTCTCTTTTTGTATTGTGTATTCCAGGAATGGGTGGTATTAGAAAGCACATTCCAATAAAATTCGGAATTCTGTAATATTTCTCAGAAACTAAGTTTGGTCATTCTTGTTCTTGTATGGCCACTTCTGTTACCTTCTTAACCTTTTATCTGGTCATCAGAGATGCATTGACATGGCAGCCTTGATGTCTTTAAGTAATTCAGAACTTTCTGTTGCCTTGATAGAGTACAAGGAACCTTCCTTTTATCATTAAAAAGTATAATAAGTATTCCTATTGTAACATCTACTGTTTCATCGAGTTAGTGCTGTGAGATAGGCATACATATTGTTTTCTGCAATTCATAACATTCTTGCTAGTCCTGAAACTTGATCTTTCTTGATACTTTTCTGTAGGACAGAGAAAATATTGAGCGTCTGGAAATTACTGGTGTCGGTGATCCATCTGGTCGGGGATTAGGGTTCAGTTATGTTCGCACCACTCCTAAGGCACCAATACCAAATGCTATCTCCAAGAAAAAAACAGTTGTTGCCAAGGGGTCAACAGTAACAGGCACTGATGCAGACCTACGAAGACTGAGCATGGAAGCTGCACGCGAGGTGAGTAGATCGGGATAGTATTAGGATTGGATTTTAAAAACTTCCAGCTTCTTGACTTACTTGGCATCAAAATGCGGTTAGTTAAAAGCTAAATTGGCTTTTATATCATACATATGTTTCCATTGCCATATATGTCAACTAAGTGTTATCAATCTGGACCGACTGTTTCTTCTTTTCTACTATTCTATGTTGTGGCAAGTTGCAAGGAAAAGAAATTCCCCTGATTTACATCTTGTAACCTGAATGAATATACCCCTTATGAAAGCTGATTCAGAACAAAATTGTTCTGTGGGAAATGTTTTTATTTAGTTTGCGCTTTACAGCCTAGTTGATGGGTGTGTGAGTAGTTGATTGTTTGTCCTATGCTCTGATGTGCTCATGTCCAGATTGAACCCCATTTCTCCTTCTCATTTTTTTATCTTGTGCCTAGTCGAATGTGGTTTATGGATGAGTAGCCCAATGGGTTTTATCCTATCAATTCACAAGTATGTGTTGCTCATTCAAAAGTGTATTTCCCTACATTTTAGGTTCTTCTCAAGTTTAATGTTCCAGAGGAGCAGATTGCTAAACTAACAAGGTGGCACCGAATTGCTATGATTCGCAAGCTTTCTAGCGAGCAAGCTGCATCCGGTGTGAAAGTTGATCCAACAACTATAAGCAAATATGCTCGTGGCCAGCGTATGTCCTTTTTGCAGCTGCAGCAGCAAACAAGAGAAAAATGTCAGGAAATCTGGGACCGACAAGTCCAAAATCTTAGTGCAGTTGATGGTGAAGAAAATGAGAGTGACTCTGAAGTGAACAGTGACCTGGACTCATTTGCCGGTGACTTGGAAAATCTTCTTGACGCAGAGGACTTCGAGGATGGTGAGGAGGGTAGTCATGAGCCCAAACATGATAATGCTGATGGAGTCAAAGGACTCAAGATGAGAAGACGCCCCTTTCAGGCTCAGGTGGAAGAGGAGATCGAGGATGAGGCAGCTGAAGCTGCAGAATTATGCCGCATGCTCATGGATGGTATAGAATATGTATATATGTATATATTTATTATATGTTGTTTCTAGTCCATCCTTGTTGTCTTGATGCTATAATTTGCAAGATTGAAAAAATTCAGAATTTGGTGCCACCTCAAGGTTACTTTCTATTTCTCCTGGAAAATGGAGATTTAGTTGGAGGAATTTTTGAGGAGAATAAAATATATTAGGGGAGTCCTTATGCTGCTACTGGTTGAGTAGGGTAAAGATGGTGGAGTATGATGTATCTCTTCATGCCTATGAGATGGAATTTGTATTGTCAAGAATTGGGTTCTTTGTTGATATGTCTCAGTATGGTCAATACTAAAATCCTTTTTCACGTGAAGTTCACAAATGAAGCAACAATGTTACTCCTGGCTTAGAGTTGAGTACTGTTTAAAATTTTGTAGAAGTCTTGACAAGTTAAGTTGCATCTTGTCCTTGAAACTCTCACCAACTCGGGATTAGCTTTGGTTAAGAAGATCGTAGGAAATATTACCAAATAGAGGTTGATATATAAATTGATCCAAAGTGCACATAAGAAAACTGCCTACTCCCTTTTATAGGTATAAGACAGCAAATTTTCTTTAAGGTGGATTGTAACTCTCTTTTTCAATAGAATAATCTTACACAACATCTTTCTTCATGGTAGAAACCATGTTATGTGTTGCCTGCCAGCAAGTGCAGCTTATTTTAAAATATGTTTTTATTTGATATTGTTTATATTCAACTACTATCTTGCAGATGATGAAGCTGATCGGAAGAAGAAAAAAAAGGACAAAGCCATGGGCGAACAAATTGGTTTCATGCCAGATATAAGATACAGGTTTAGTACTGAAAGCACTGATAGGGGCAAAAAACCTCAGATATTTGCCAAGCCAAGCATAAAGTCTGATGGGCTAAATGTGTTGGATTTCATTGGAGATCAGAAGGAGGTTGTTTCCCTTTCTTCCTCAGTAATTGTATTGTGCTTTATCAATAAAAATAGGACATTGTAGGCATGTAATTAATATGCTGACCAGGTGACACAGTTCTCTGATTTTCTTTTTAGCTGCAGGCTGAAGGGTTTGCTACTAAAAGAACCCCATCTAGCAAGGTGAAACCCAAGAAAAAGTTTGATATTCTGGACTCTGGATTGTTTAATAAGAAAGTTAAAATACTAGGGGAGGGAATAAAGGTAAATGTCCCTACATAGTTATCTACAGCATTTAGCTGCATATTTTGAATTAGAATCTATCCTTTCCCAGTGTTTCTTGGTTCTTATAAGATGCGTGACTGATGTGATACTCCTCCTTGGACACAGCCCATGAAAGAGAAGAAGTCAGCAAGAGACAGTTTTGTCTGTGGAGCCTGTGGTCAGGTTTGTGGTTATATTTGAAAAATCATCTTTTCTTTGCAAAAAAGTTATGAAGGTTAATCAATTGACTGGTCTTATCATACAGCTTGGTCACATGAGAACTAACAAGAATTGTCCCAAGTATGGGGAAGATGTGGAGGCACGAGCAGAAAGCACTGATCTGGAAAAGACTACAGGAAAATCTATGGGTTCTATTGATCTCTTGGATCAGTCCCAGATCTTCTCAAAGAAAGTCATCCAAAAAAGTGGAACCAAGAATCTGATGGTCGACGTTCATGAGGATGATAATTCCAGTTCAAAGGCCAAAGTTCTGAAGGTCAAATGTGCTTCAACCGACAAACTTCCTGATAAACCTACTCCTGCGACCTCACTTAATTCTGACATACCAGTGACTTCGGATGCTGAAATTGGAACTTTACCACCCCCCATAAAATTTAATAAAATTAAGTTTTCAAATAAGATGAGAGCCGAGGATGATTCCAATGAAGCTTACAAGCCTTCCATTCTGGTAAGGCCACCAATGGAGACTGCAGAGTCACATCGCAGCAAGAAAATTGTAATTAAGCAACTCAAGGACTCAACAAGTGTGGATGAAGGCTTCCTGGATGGAAGCAGTGGCATGGAGTACAGGAAGACAAAGAAAATCAACGAATTGTCGTACATGGGGCAGCAAGAGAGGGAATACTTATATGAAGAGACTTTAGGAAGGAAAAAAATGGATGATAAACGATTATGGGAAGAAGAGGAGAGGAGGAGAATTGCTGTCAGACAGAGAGAAGAAAGAGCCAAGATATATGAGCGACAGAAGGCATTAGAAGAACAAGAGAAATTAGCGGCGATTGAAAGCTATCAAGACGCCATAAGAAGAGAAAGGGAGGAAGAAGAACGTCTTAAAGAAAAAAAGAAGAAAAAGAAGAAGACTGAAATAAGAGATGATTACTTGGATGATTTTCTTCCCAGAAGAAACGACAGAAGGATACCAGATCGAGACAGATCGGTGAAGCGGAGACAAACTTTCGAGTCCGGAAGGCATGCTAAAGAGCATGCACCACCAACAAAGCGCCGAAGAGGGGGAGAGGTAACTAAATCTATTATGCTTGTTTTTGTCTCATCTTCTGCAGGTAATAATAGTGATAGTCAATTACTATGTCCACAGATGCCACAGATCTAGATCATCCGTTACTATAGCCACAGATGCCACAGATCTAGATCATATTATCCTTCTTGCATTTTGTGTTATGTCCAAATGGTCTAACTGACCTTTCTCTCATGTTCTTGTTGGCTAATTTGGTTGCATGGCGGTGTTCATAGAATTTTCCAATAAGAAGTGAATAGTACTGGGTAACAGAATACTCGTCTAGCTACCGTCATGGTGGGTGGAAGTTTCTAATTAGTTTTCTTTTTCGAAAAACTGAGACTCATGCCTCCTTGTATGTGAAATAGAAAGGTAATAAGATAAAGGTCTACTTACTCTATAGGAATATAGATCGCTACTCTAGTAAGTGTTGTTTGAACAATCATTTAGTCAAACAATAACATACTGGCTGGTCTGGTTTTTCTTATACGGCTGATTGTCACATCTTAAGCAATATACATTTTCTGTATGCATAATTCTGTCATTATTGGTCAATTAGCTGCAGTTAGAAGTAGAACTGCAAGTCTTAAGCAATATACATTTTCTGTATGCATAATTCTGTCATTATTGGTCAATTAGCTGCAGTTAGAAGTACAACTGCAAGATTTTAGCAAGAGAACCTCTGATCTTATTTGATCTGTTCATTCTAAGAGTTGCCTACTTCTTTTATAATACCAAGGGACAGTAGTACAGTAGTTTTTTCATTTAACTGAGATGTGGTTGAATTTGTTTGAAGGTTGGTTTGTCAAATATTTTAGAAGAAATTGTTGATACACTGAAGAACAATGTGAACGTATCATACCTCTTCTTGAAGCCAGTGACCCGAAAGGAAGCTCCAGATTATCACAAGTATGTAAAACGCCCTATGGACCTATCTACCATCAAAGAGAAAGCCAGAAAACTGGAATATAAAAACCGTGGGCAATTCAGGCATGATGTGGCACAGATCACTATCAATGCACATTTGTACAATGATGGGCGCAACCCAGGTATTCCTCCCCTTGCGGATCAGCTTCTAGAGATTTGTGACTACTTGCTGGAAGAGAATGAGTCCATCTTAGCTGAAGCTGAATCTGGTATTGAGTGATGATACTTCATATTTGAACCTTGTTTCTGTTCGATTTTAAGTTCAATTAAGCAAGCTTTCATTGGTTACTCACAATCTAGTGTCTATTGTTCAGCGATCTAAAGGATAGATCTTCTAGATGTGTCAGTTGCAGCCACCCCAACATATGTATCAGATAAACAAGACGCGACTGAAGGGATTATTGTATCCTAACTGTATAATGAGATTTAGTAGCTGATGATTCTGTGTACCGACCATGTTGTTTTAATCCATGGTCAAGGAAGGCAACGCGATGATGGGTGTGGAGGAGAGAATGATTAGTGTATCTTATTTGTAGAGTGGCAGCTCAATTATGTGAAATATATGTGCAGTTTATGCGAAATATTCTAGTTGTGTAGATCATAGCAATTATCGGTTATTTCTCTTAGTCCTCTGGGTTCTAGGTTGCCCCTTTCAGCTATGTGAATAGAATGGAATTTCAGCCAAGTAATTGGATTTTTTTTTCATAGTACATCTTGCTCTTTAATAGTCTGTTGTTCCTTGAATCAAGCCCCTTCTAATTCCCTTGATTTTCTTCTAGTTGAGGACTTCTCATTATTTCATCATGTACGCAAACCTTATCTCTCTACCTTTGTGGAGGTAGAGAAATTATTTTAAAAGATCATCGGCTCTTGTATTATGTGTTACTAATCATGTATCGATGATATTTATCTCGATGAGATTCTGATTTGTTTTACTTATTTCTCAACATGGAGTCGATGAAAACCAATAGAAGAAAATGAAAGCCTTATTTTTTTAATGCATATGGTTTCCAAAAAGTCATTTTATTTGAAGTTTTTTTAATTGTTGAAGTGATGGTTGTTAGAGAACTATTTCAAATAGTTACTTGTAATTACTGGAAACTTATGATATATCACTCTTAATATTGTTTTTCAAAGTGTCAAATCTTTAATTCTTACCTAACATAAGTACCTTTCACAAAGAAGCAACTGTTGTTATAATTTTAATTTATCTTTATAAACGAAAACTAACAATTTCATTCCAAAAAATTAAGTAATAAGGTTTGTTCTATCTATTCTGTAACCTGAAAAATAAGTTTGTTTTTTGGGATCTAGTTTGTAAGTTCGATTAAATTGTACAAGTCGTGTTTAGTTGGAGGAGGACGTTCCAATTTCATTAGATTTAATACCATACTTATTCCAAAAGTAGAGAATCATTCTACTTTAAATGTAAAACACGCTCTCTATTAAATGCGATATTATTTTCAAAGTTCGAATACGAAAAACCTTATTAGGAAAAAGTATAACTTATTATTCCACTATAATCTCTCATAGTATTCCTAAATTTGTTTTGAATTATCAATTTTTTTCCTAAATTATTGATAACCTTAAAAACACTTCTGAATTATAACTCAACTAATTAAACTTAAATACATCCTGAACTATTATTTATTTGAAGATTAAACTGATAATTTACGATCGAAAAAAAAACAAAAGTAAAAATTCTTTGACTATAAAATTTTAGAAAAGGACAAAAGATGACACCACCTAAAATTATGGTGATGTAAGATCAGGCAAAATGAATGGCCTAGATCTTGTGTACACTCATTCAATCTAATTGGTCTTCTTACCATTCTATCCAAAGCTAAGGCAGCCACCCAACATCATCAAAGCCATAAAGCAAACACCAAAAACATATCAAACTCTTCTTTTTCTCTCTAAAATAGTCTTGTAAGTGGGACCCTTTTATTACAAACCCCCACCCCCACTCCCACCCCACCACCCACAGATATTTCACCCACCCACCCATAGTAACCTATCCCACCATCAGCAGCACCTCAAAAGAGGCAAAAAGAAACAAACTGTTAAAACTAATAAAGACAGTGTTCAGTTCTTGAGAGAGAAAGAGAAATCTCTTAGGTTCAACTAAAGTTTCAAGAATTACCAATCAGGTGAATTTTACTGAAAACCCCACTTGTAAAGTTGTGATCTTTATGGATATTATGTGGATATTTTTTTTGTGTGTAAATAAATTAGGGTTTTGATGTGGGGATCTTGAATTTTGTGTATTTGGGTGTTGTGGGAAATTTTCTTGAATGAACTTAAAGATCTGTTGGATTGTTTTGTTGATTGTTGTTTGTTTTGTTATTTGTGGTGAATTTAGGGAAAAAAGAAGGTATTTGTCTAAATGCAGACTAGGTATATGGAGAGGACAAAATCTATGAAGAGGAGCTTGGAGGGTGATGATGAACAGCCTCCTGAGCGTAAAAGACCTGCTTTAGCTAGGTAAAGCTTTGTAACTTAATTTTTCTTGAATTTGAGTGATTTTTTTTGTTAATTTTGGTACATGAAGTTGGTCACTTGTGGGATTTCACTTAGGTATGTTGTTGTTGTTACATGAAGGGTTATTTGCTAGTTATTTAACTTGAATCTGTGCTAAGTCTATCACTTTGGATGTTTTATGCAGAAAATGAAATTTATCATTGTAATTGTTGAAAGGTTAATCCTGTTGAAGTAAAAGTTAGAATGTTTAATCCTGTTGAAGTAAAAATTTATCACAGTTTGACCAATGTGTATGGGTTAGTATATAGGAAACAATATACTAACAAGCAACATGTATTTTAACGATTCTCTTTCTGCTGTGTTTTCTTGTTATTTTGGGTTTCTTCTTCTTTTAATGGGGAAGGCTTTTAATGGGCGATGCTCTGTCAGTTAAAGCGATGGGCTCTGGAGACAACTAAGTACATACTTTTGTGGCGTTACTTACTTGTGGTTTTCCCTCACATTGCTAAAATAGTCAACTACAGAAGTTTACCTGTATGTTTTTTTTCTCTTCTTAAAAGAAATTTGAGATTATCAAATGATATTTTATGCAGTGTTATTGTGGAAGCTCTCAAGGTGGATAGTCTTCAAAAGCTCTGCTCATCTTTGGAACCGATTCTTCGGAGAGTTGTAAGATATATAACATTAGGATTTATTTATTTTCCTGTCATTCCTTTCATAATCTTCAATTGGTTGATAGTGTCATCCTGCTAGGAAATATGTTTCCACATTAAGTTTATCATCTATGTAAAAGAAAGTCTGTTTTGGAGGTCAGGTCTCCATGCTTTTTTGTTGCATCATAATTTTTTGCTCTTTTTGTTTTTATGTGGAATTTGAACTTGGGAATTCATCTTGACCAGTTGCCGATATTTTCTCTGATAAGGGTTATTTTTAGTGGGAAATCTATTTGTTCTTTCTTTTATGTTTAATATTGTACCTGTTGTATTATTCTATTATATGTTATATCACACTTTCCCTATTATTTGCTATTACTTGGTTGCTATGTCTTGTTTAATGTTGTCTTATCCTTTTCAAATTGCTTTGTTATGTGTTACTGAGCTGAGGGTCTTTCAGAAACAACCTCTCTATCTCTACGAGATAGGATAAGGTCTGTGTATACTCTACCCTCCCAGACCCCACTGTGGGAATACAGCGGATATGATGTTGTTGTTATTGTATAGTTGATTATGCTAGTAGGGTGAAAAGATGAATGGCCCTTCACATGTAACTACATATAGTGTGTACATGTATTTGTATAAAATCCAATATTCTAACATGTGGTGAGAATTATCTTTTGTGGTTTCAGTTACTTGATGTCTAGGCTTCTTATTGGATATTCACCATTTGATCTGAACAGGTTAGTGAAGAGGTGGAACGAGCATTGGCTAAGTTAGGCCCTGCCAGAATTGCTGGAAGGTTAGGCTATGAACTATGTTGTTTTGTATCCAAGTCTTGTTTTTTTCTTATGGACACCATTTGGAATTTTTTTTGCTTTTTTATGCTTCTAGGTGGAGAGAATTTCTTCCTATTTTATTGAAAAAGACAGAATAGCTAATTAGACACCCTTAAGTTGCACTAGATTGTGTTCCCGCCCCCCAGCTTTACAGGATTTCATTTAGGCAAGTATGTGTTCAATATTAGTGTTTTTAACCCTTTTGACCACCCTGTGTGGTCCTTGATCACTATCCACATGAGATAATATGCCAGACCATCATCTATATTTACAAAAGCAATTATCCATCCCCATTTTTTCGTTCCTTATCTTCCCCATCCCTCTAAGTCATTCCCATATCTCTTCCCCATCCACCATCACCTCACACCACTACCCACCTCTAGCAACTTCTTGAAATCAAAATACTTTTAGATCTTTGAATTTGATTCACTGTTGATAACAATGCATTGTGGGTCATAAAAAAGATTATTTGATGGATTAGAAATCAACAAGGTATGAGGAAATTTTGACTTGAATCCTTCTCTAGCTGAGAGAGATGAAGTCATGTAGATCATTTGGACCTTGTGGTTATATTGCATAGTATCTGTGCATTCATGTTATTGATTTATCAAAAAAGATTAAAGACAGATTCTTGTAGAATTTTCAAGGATCCTAAATAAGTTGGTTCAATCTTTGGTCTTAGCTTAGTACCTTTTTTCTACAAATACACAGTTCAGCTGCAGTGTGCATTATGTTGTGGTCCTTTTTCTGAACATGGAGTGATGCTTATTATCCAATTTAAAGAAGAGTATTCCAACTATGTGCTACAATAATCTATACAAAGTTGTGTGTTCTTTCCTAGTTGTGCACGTTGAATGGAATTTGGAGGATATTAAGCTTATAACTACATTAAAAAAAAAGATTTTGGAGGACATGTGTTCCTTTTGTCTACCTTGACTATTCCACTGGGCACTTGTATCCTCTTGGAAACTCTGTCCAGCGTGTTTAAGCACAATTGGAAGAAATTACCCTGTATATATGCCTCTGCTGGAACTGGAAGACATAGACATTGCGGTTCCAGTTTCATTGACCACCTGGAACCTGGCCATAAGTCAACCTCGGTGCTTACATGTGTTAAAATACCTTATTCTGATTTCACCATAATGGATGGATGTGATTCAACCACGTCACAAAAACTGTACCTGTTTGAAAACACCGAGTAAAGAAAATGTTAAAACTTGTATTTGGTTCTTTAGTATCTCATACCCTTTTTTAGTTTTACCCGGAGTGATTTTATTTTGAGTGCTTTTATGATGTTGGGTAAGGAACTGTTGGAGCCTCCATGCAAAAAGAAAACATAAATCCCTGCTTTCAAGCATGAACGCATCTACAAAGGGAAAAAGAAATGGAAAATAGAACATAGTCTGTATTTAGTTTTGTTTATGTTATCTCTTGGAAGGTCTATTAAACCTTGTTTAAGTTATATCTGTAAACATTTCATGAGTAAATGGCTTCCATTCTTGTCGAAACATAAGTTGGTAGGGCTGCTCAAAACATAAAACTAAAAAATAAACAATATTGGACAAGATGTATGTACTATGTGATTAAACTGGATATGTTGTTGGACAATATGTATAAAAAATATGTACATTATTTGAGTATTGCATATCAGCTAGTTGAGGAGATTGGGGTTCAAAATCCTAACTGAGACAGAAAATATCTGGTGATTTCTTTCATCTTCCTAGGCATTGGACAGGGTTACTCGGTATTTATGGTGGTGGAAGGTAGTGGGTACCTGGTGGAATAGTTGAGGTGGATGCAAGCTGGTATTTACATTATATAATATAAAAAGAGCACGTCTAATGAGGCAGTTTCAAATATGTGATTTCTGCATTGCATTGTCTTGTTTTTGTTCATTCTTCTTTTATGCTTACAAAAAGCAAACGAGGGAGTATGCTAAGCTTCTTTCTTTTGCGTGCATATTCACTTTCCAAGCAAATCCATGATATGAGAAACACAAATAGTTTATGCACCTCCGGGCTCTGGACATATATTTTTGTGCTACTACTATCTGAAGTTTCTTGGTAAATCTTAAGCATATCAAGGTTGGATCAAGAAGATGTAAGAATTTCTGGTCATATGCAATCAAAATAGGATGTACTGTATGATAATTTTAACCTTGTCAAAAAAGTATGTATACTACTAAATTTATTGATGTTTCACTGAATATGCAATGTAGTTTTTAGAAGATTCCAAAAAAGTATGTTTATTGCTAAATTTATTGATGTTTCACTGAATATGCAATGTAGTTTTTAGAAGATTCCAAAAAAGTATGTTTATTGCTAAATTTATTGATGTTTCACTGAATATGCAATGTAGTTTTCAGAAGATGCCATCCTAAAATCTTCAGGTTTCAGGTCATCTCCTAAGAGAATTGAAGGGCCCGATGGAAGTAACTTGCAGCTTCAGTTTAGGTCTAGGCTATCTTTGCCTCTGTTCACTGGAGGCAAAGTAGAAGGAGAGCATGGTGCTGCTATCCATGTTGTCTTAATTGACACAACTACTGGCCATCTTGTGACTGCTGGTCCTGAATCATGTATAAAACTGGACGTTGTTGTGCTAGAAGGTGATTTCAACAATGAAGAAGATGAAGGATGGACACAAGAAGAATTTGACGGTCATGTTGTTAAAGAGCGTGAAGGAAAGAGACCTCTTTTAACTGGTGACTTGCAAATTACACTCAAGGAAGGCGTTGGAACTTTGGGGGATCTCACATTTACAGACAATTCAAGTTGGATAAGGAGCAGGAAGTTCAGACTTGGCATGAAAGTTGCTTCTGGATATTGTGAAGGAGTACGCATACGAGAAGCCAAGACTGAGGCTTTCACTGTTAAAGATCACCGTGGAGAATGTAGGCTGCTTAGTCTAAACTTTTTGCTGTTACTCTTCTCTATTCTACTGTTATTGACTCTGTCTGAACTTCTTACTCCTGCAGTGTACAAGAAACATTATCCACCAGCTCTAAATGATGATGTCTGGAGATTGGAGAAGATTGGCAAGGATGGTTCTTTCCACAAGAGGCTAAACAAGGCCGGGATATTTACTGTTGAAGACTTCCTTAGGCTTGTGGTCCGAGACCCACAGAAACTAAGAAGTGTGAGTGTATAGTGAGATATAACAAGGAAAATGAAAAAATAGATATATTTTAACTTAACATTTCATTGCACTTTGTCTTCAATCTGACTTGTATTTCGGCAGATCCTTGGAAGCGGTATGTCAAATAAGATGTGGGAGGCTCTAATAGAGCATGCAAAGACCTGTGTCTTGAGTGGGAAGCTTTATGTCTATTATTCTGATGATTCGAGGAACGTTGGTGTTGTTTTCAACAATATTTATGAGCTGAATGGCCTTATAGCTGGTGAACAATACTATTCGGCAGATTCACTTTCAGACAGCCAGAAGGTTGTTTATTTTCTTTTATATACTGTTCCTTTGATTTTGAGTTCTCTTTGGGGTTGATATTATTGGATTTCTAACATACTGTGTTAACTCTCTAAGCTATCAGCCTGGTCATTCAACTGACTTTTTCAAAATCTAGAATTGCAATGGAATTTGAAGTGTATTTCATTTAATTGTGGTTCTTACCTTTTGATAAAGAATGTGCCAGCTCTTATATGGTCTTTAAATGTTCTTGTAGGTATACGTAGATTCTTTGGTCAAGAAGGCATATGATAATTGGAATCAAGTCGTTGAATATGATGGCAAGTCATTTCTGAACATCAAGCAAAATCAAAATCCAAGCTCTTCTAGGAACGAGCTTCCTGTTGGGCCAGTGGATTACCCCAACACCTTGGTTAATCAGCTTCCGCAGTCACGCCATCCTGTTCCAGTTCAATCCGAGCAATCTTCTATGGATCCCAACTTGCTAATTGGAGGTAACCTGTTAATTTCAAAATTTTTATACTTCTATTGGTGGTAATCAGGGAGTGGTTATCTTCTTTCTTGCGAATAGTTCTGTTTGTTTCATTGCTTTGCCTGGTCTATGAGTCATTGCTGGTATCCTTAGCTGTAATTTGGCTGCTACACATACCATCAATGACTCTTGTACTTTGGCCACTCCCCTCATTTTCATTTGTTTTTGCTTTACAAGCTACATTCGCCGATAGCATTTGTGGAAACGATGTTTCTTAATCGAGAATGTGCAGTGATTTGGAAGGTTGCAGAGTTGTGACAATGGATTGTAGACTAAAAGGAACTTGTCTAATGGATTGTTAAAATGTAATGAGGAAATATTGTTGTGATGTACCGAGACCTTACCCCGTGCCTTTTTGAGGTTGACAGACTGTTTTTAAGAGATCCTTGACTCAAAAGGAAAGTATACTCCACAAGAATAAAAGAAAAGAGACATCAAAGTAGCAAGATACAAACAAATGCTACGACCGCCAGTAATATGAATACTACAAAGAGGACAAGAGGAGACCAGCTCACTCCCTCTCACACAGAAAATGACAACACTCATCTACTTACTAATCTTCTACCCTAATCCTCAACCTCCACACTTTCCTATCTAAAGTCATGTCCTCAGTCAAATGAATTGTGTCATGTCCTATTTGATCGTGTCTGTAGTTTGGTTTCTTACACTCTTGGAGACCTTTTGTGGTTAAGCTCTCTCTTTCTCCCTTTCCAAACTTATCCTCTGCACTATAAATATCATAATACTGTCATCTTTTAATATTGGTGCAACAGGTTCAGGTTACAATGACAACATGGTTGCTAGGATGCCTACCCAAAGTCCTATGATGAATTCTAATTCCCGCTCACAGTTTGAGAGCACTCCATTTGCGCCTCAGCACCAAATAACCAGCAGTCATCAGCTCCAGAGTACGAGATATGACAACAATGTTGGCCTGGCTCTTGGTCCTCCACAATCATCTTCATTCCAGACAATTACCTCATCTCTCCCACAAACCAATCTTAATCCTTTTGATGATTGGTCGCACAACAGGGACAAGGGAGTTGACGAATTCTTGTCTGAGGAGGAAATTCGAATGAGAAGCAATGAAATTCTTGAGAATGATGATATGCAACATTTGCTAAGACTTTTCAGCATGGGAGGCCATGGTTCTGTAAATGTGCCTGAAGATGGATATGGTTTCCCATCTTTCATGCCTTCGCCATCTCCTAGTTTCAGTTATGATGAAGACCGCACACGGCCAGGAAAAGCTGTTGTTGGTTGGCTGAAAATTAAGGCTGCAATGAGGTGGGGGTTCTTTGTGCGGAAGAAGGCAGCTGAGAGGCGTGCACAGCTCGTGGAACTGGATGATGAATAAAATCTGGTGTGGAAACATTAGGGCATTTAGACTTAACCATCGACCATTTGAATAACTATTCACAAGGCCGTGGTCATGCAGGCCCGAGTAATTAGCTTTCGACTCTAGACGGTATATTTTCCGAGGGATTAGTCAATTCGATTGTTTTTCTTTTTTCATGTACAGAAGCCTGTACAGTAAATTCTCTTTTAACACTCTCATTGTTAACTCCATCGTGCTTACTCTCTTTATCTGTTTCAAGATGTAATGTAATGTATAAGTCCTGCAGACCCAAGGGAAATATGCTTTCAAGAACACCTGTGTGTTGAATTCTATATGAACTTTTATGGTAAAAATGATGCTGTTTGGCTTTGCATTTGAGTATTTAGTTAACTTACATTATGGTTTTTTGCTTTCTCCATTGCCATTTTAAGTGCCAAAAATGATTGTAGGTTACAAGATGATGATTTTCTAACCATTGATTCCTTAATCGACTTTGTTCTGATTCAACCTTGATGGGTCCATTTGAAATGACTTGAAGACCATATTCATAGTTTTGCTATGGTTGATGTCTTTTTTTTGGTGTTATACATGTCAATAAAAAAATGACGCTCGTCTTTGAGAAATAAAGAGTATCATTTATTAGGTTGTTATTGATGGATTTTATAAAATCGATATAACATTTTATAAATTTAGTGGACTAATATAAACAAAAAATTGAGATAATCTTGAATTCCTTTTTCTTGACTTCAAATAGAATTCATCACGCAAATCCAGAAAAATCAATGGACTAATCCTTTTTCCAAAACATAATTACTGTTGGTCCATAAACTTTTGGAAATTTTTCTGATTTTTTCATGGGTAATAGAATTCATGAACTTTTGAACATATTACTAATTGACTCTGTTTGGCACATCAAACCAACTACGGATTAGGTAAATTTTCTATTTTATCGATTTTCATGTGCTATAGTTTATAAATTTTTGGTGAATCAGAATTTCGACGTCTTTACTGTCAAAATTTTTTGTGGACATTCGTTAAGACGTTAGTTATGGATTTAGTTGAACCTGACGGCCAACACGATCAATTTTCAAGGTCAAACGAGCCCCGCAGCAAGTAAATCCCCCATTTTGTCGATTTTCATGTGCTATAGTTACACCATCTTTTTTAATGATACGAAATTCCAACATTATTTTTGTCAAAATTTTTTGTGGACGTCCGTTAAGACGTTATCTATGGAGTCAGTTGGTCGTGACGGCCAAGACAGCCCATTTTCAAGGTCAAACGAGCCTTGGAGCAAACAAACCCCTCATTTTGCCGATTTTTGTGTACTGTAGTCCATGGATTTTTGGTGATCCAAAATTTCGACGTCAATTTTGCTCAATTTTTTTGCAGACATCCTTTCAGGCGCTAGCTATGGAGCCAGTTAGCACTGACGGCTAAAACAATTCATTTTTTAAGGTCAAACAAGCCAAGAGAAGGTAAATATTTGTGTGCTATACTTCATGATTTTTTTGTGATTCAGAATTCCGACATCTTTTTTGCCAAAATTTTTCGTGGACATCGTTTAAGACGTTAGCTATGGAGCCAATAGGCCCTGACAGCCAAAACGATCCATTTTCAAGGTCAAACGAGATCCGGAGCAAGTAAACCCCCCATTTTATCGATTTTCATGTGTTATAGTTAACCTTCTTATGTAATGATGCAAAATTTCGACGTTATTTTTGCCAAAATTTTTGTGGACATCCGTTGAGACGTTAGATCTGGAGTCAGTTGGTCATGACTGTCAAAACAATCCATTTTCAAAGTCAAACGAGCCTCGGATCAGGTAAACCCTCATTTTGCCAATTTTCGTGTACTATAGTCTATGAATTTTTGGTGATCCAAAATTGCGACGTCAATTTTGTTAAATTTTTTTAGGGATATCCATTGAGACGTTAGCTATGGAGCCAGTTGGCTCTAACGGTCAAAACGATCCATTTACAAAGTCAAACAAGCCTCAGAGCAGGTAAATCCCCCATTTTGCAATTTTTGTGTACTATATAATACCATGGATTTTTGGTGACCCGAAATCCCACCGTCTTTTTTTACGAAAATATTTGTGGACGTCCATTAAGACGTTAGTTATGGAGCCAGTTGACCCCGACAACTAAAACGACCCATTTTCAAGGTCAAATGAGCCCCGGAGCTGGTAAATCCCCAAATTTTGTCAATTTTTGTGTGCTATAGAGCATGCATTTTTGGTGATCCAAAATTTCGACGTCTTTTTTGCTAAAATTTTCATTGATGTCCGTTAAAATGTTGGCTATCGAGCATGTAAACCTCTTATTTTTGGCAAAATTTTCCACGGACGTTCGTTAAGACCTTAGCTATGGAGTTAATTGTCCATGACACCCAAAACTGCCAATTTTAAAGGTCAAACAAGTCCAGGAGCAATTTAGTTATAGTTCTCAAATTTTTGGTGATCCTTGATTCCGACATCATTTTTGTCCAAATTTTTTGTGGATATCAATTAGGACGACAGTTATGGAGCCAGTTGGCCCTAGCGATATAACGACCCATTTTCAAGGTCAAACAAGCTTCAGAGCAAGTGGACCCCTCAATTTGCTATTTTCGTGTGCTATAGTCCATGAATTTTTTTGTGATTTAGAATTTCAATGTCATTTTAGCCAAAAAATTTTGTGGACATCCTTTATGATGTTAGCTATGGAGCTAGTTGGCCCTGACACACAAAACGATTCATTTTCAAGGTAAAACAAGATCCAAAGCAAGTAAACCCCCCAATCCCCCCCCCCCCCCCCCCCATTTTGCTGATATTGGTGTGCTATAGTTACCATCTATTTTGGTGATTCGAATATCGACATTATTTTGCTAAAAAATTTCGTGGACGTTCGTTAAGACATTAGCTACGAATTTTGTTGTCTCTGATGGCAAAATGACCCATTTACAAGGTTAAACAACCCAGGACCAAGTAAACTCTCATTTTGCCGAATTTCGTGTACTATAGTCCATGCATTTTTAGTGATCTAGTATTTTGAATTCATTTTTGTCAAAAAAATTTGTGGACATCCGTTAATACAGTTAGTTATGGAGCTAGTTGGCCCTTACGACTTAAACGACCCATTTTCAAAGTCAAAGGAGCGCAGAACAGGTAAATCCCCCATTTTGCCGATTTCATGTGCTATAGTCCATGTATTTTTGATAATCCAGAATTCTGACGTCGTTTTTGCCAAAAATTTTCTTGGACGTCCATTAAGACGTTAGCAAAGGATTTTATTGGCCCTGATAGTCAAAACAACTCATTTTCAAGGTCAAATGAGCCCAGAGCAGGTAAATCCCTCATTTTATCGATTTTCGTGTGCTATAGTACATCATTTTTTTGGTTATCCAAGTTCTGTCGTTATTTTTGCCAAAAATTTTCATGGACGTCCGTTAAGACATTAGTTATGAAGTCAGTTGACCCTGACAGCCAAAACGACACATTTTAAAGGTCAAACGAGCCTCAAAACAAGTAAACCCCCTATTTTATCAATTTTCATGTACTATAATCCATGAATTTTTTATGATCCGAAATTCTGATGTAATTTTTGCCCAATTTTTTTTGGACGTCCATTAAGATGTTAACTATGGTGTCAGTTAGCCCTGACGTCTAAAACAATCCATTTTCAAGGTCAAACAAGCCCCGAAGCATATAAACCTCCTCATTTTACCGATTTTCTTGTGCTATAGACCATAAATTTTTGGTGATCCAGAATTCCAACGTCTTTTTTGTGAAACTTTTCCGTAGACTTCCATTAAGACATTAGTTATGGAGCCAGGTGGCTCTGACGGTCAAAACGATCCATTTTCAAGATCAAACAAACCTCGGAGCAGGTGAATCCCCTATTTTGTCGATTTTCAAGTGTTATAGTTCACCATCTTTTTTGGTGATCCGAAATTTTGATGTTATTTTTGCCAAAAATTTTCGTGGATGTCTGTCAAGACTTTTGTTATGGAGTCAGTTGACCCTTACGACCGGAACGACCCATTTTAAAGGTCAAACGAGCCCCGAAGCAGGTAAACCTCCTATTTTGCCAATTTCATATACTATATTCTATGAATGTTTGGTGATCCGGAATTTCAACGTTATTTTTGCTCAAATTTTTGCGGACATCTGTTAAGATGTTAGTCATTGAGCTAGTTGGCGCTGACGGCTAAAACGACTCATTTAAAAGGTCAAACGAGCCCCTAAGCATGTAAATCTCTCATTTTGCTGATTTTCGTGTGTTATAGTCCATGAATTTTTTATGATCCAAAATTTCAATATTATTTTTGCTAAAATATTTCGTGAACGTCTGTTAAGACGTTAGCTATAGAGTCAGGTTGCCCTAACGACCAAAACAACCCATTTTCAAGGTCAAACAAGTTTTGGAGTAGGTAAATCCTCCAATTTCGTCAATTTTTGTGTTCTATAGTTCACCATCATTTTTTATGATTCGAAATTCCAACGTTATTTGTCAAAAAATTTCGTGGACGTTCGTTAAAACGTTAGTTATGGAGCCTGTTGGCCCTGATAGCCAAAAGACCCATTTTCAAGGTCAAACGAGCCCCAGAGCAAGTAAAACCCCCCATTTGCCGATTTTCGTGTACTATAGTCCTCAGATTTTCGGTGATCCAGAATTTCATCGTCATTTTTGCCGAAAAATTTCTCAAGTGATCGTTTAGACGTTAGCTATAGAGCCAGTTGACCCTGATGGCTAATACGACCGGTTTTCAAGGCCAAACGAGCTCCGGAGTAGGTAAACCCCTCATTTTGTCGATTTTTGTGTGCTATAGTCCATGAATTTTTTGTGATCCAGAATTTCGGCATCATTTTTTCCCACATTTTCGTGGACGTCCGTTAAGATGTTAGATATTGAGCCAATTCACCCTGACTTCTAAAACGACCCATTTTCAAAGTCAAACGAGCCCAGAACAGGTAAATCTCTCATTTTATCGATTTTTATATGCTATATATAGTTGACCATCTTTTTTAGTTTTTCGGAATTCTAACGTTATTTTTCGCAAAAAAAAAAATCGTGAACATCCGTTAAAATTTTAGCTATGATTCTCAATTTTTTCGTGTGCATAATGAACCATACTCGTATTAAAGTGTTTTTTCCCTTGGATCATATAATTTAATGCAACACTAAAAGTTTCGAATTGAAAAGGAATCTTATATCATTGGTACACATGTGAGTGATTATATTGCTTATTACCTTATTGGCATCTCAAAATATATTTAAATATAAAATTAGAAAAAGTAAAGTGTGAAATGACATTTTCAAAATATTGTGTTAGGAAAACATGTCGAAAAATAAGGCAAAAATACATAGCACCTGTCAATTTTAAAACAAATATTATATTCAAATAAACAACATAACAACCATTTTAACAAAAAAGTAAGAATTATAGTTGACGTTAATCTCACACCTTATCATTAGATAACAAAGTTTTTTTCCCAAATATTATTTTGATAAAGTCTCACATCATTAAATTTAAAAGATATATCTTAAAAAGTTATAAACAATATTTATACGTAAGATTGTAATAGAACGAGTTTTATTTAAATTATTAATCCACAAATATATAGTTTTTTAAATTAATTATCCAATCATATAAACTTATATTTCAGATTATATTTCATCCAATCAAAGTAGTTAAAAGTATCTTAGTAGGATTAGTAGTTATCTAAACTTAATACAACTCATATTAGTCAAATCCTTTTACCATATAATTCCTAAAACATTATTTTGATCATATAAAAACTCCTCTTCGTGTTAATTAGATTTATAATTGCTATTAACATCTTCCATCTAATTAGCCAAATTAAGTTTAATTAGGGTTTTTTTTAAGTTGCAGAGTCCATGGAAAACCATAACACATCTCTTACAAACAATGAGTCCAAAGATAATTTAATTAGTGCTAATCATATAAATGAGCTCCCAATTAGTGCTGTGTTTAGTAACAAGGATAGTAATGGTGATCAAATTATGTCACCTGAAGATGTTGAAGCTTTGATGAACAAATTTCCTCCAGGTTTTCGATTTCATCCTACGGATTATGAGCTAATTAAACATTATTTGGAGAGGAAGCTTGCTAATTTGCCTTTGCATCCCAATAAGATCTATGAGTTGAATATTTACAAGTATGAGCCCGACACGATTGCTGGTACGTATAAATTTTGAATCCGTCTCTTTGATTATATTCATGAGTTTTGTTTAGTAAGTTAACTAGGGTTTATGTGTGTGTTTTTTTCGATACAATCTTGTTTAGGGTTTGTGGTTACGATTTATGTGTTTTCTTCCATACAATCTTGAGTTAGGGTTTGTGTTTTCTTCCATACAATCTTGTTTAGGGTTTGTGTTAGGGTTTATGTGATTTTTTTTCTTCACGTGTTTTTTCGATACAATCTTGTTTAGGGTTTGTGTTTTTTTTTCTTCATGTGTTTTTTCGGTACAATCTTGTTTAGGGTTTGTGTTATGGTTTATGTGTTTTTTTTTCTTCATATGTTTTTCGATACAATCTTATTTAGGGTTTATGTGTTTTCTTTTTCTTCATGTATTTTTTCGATACAATCTTGTTTAGGTTATGTGTTAGGGTTTTATAAGTTTATTTATCCAAAAGATTTCAGGTTAATCTAAACATTGTTTAAGTTATTAATTTGAACCAATATTTTTTTTCCTTTAATAAGTCTTTGTTCAACAAATACTATATGTTTTCGTGTATTATTTTTCATAAATACGTTCAATCTTTGATCTAATTGTATAACGTATATAATTTTACACTAAAGTTTATATTACTGATGTCATGAGCTAGGTGTACCGTTTATAATAATATAACATGTTAAAATACATCGATAGTTATTACAATTTAAATTTTTTTTCGCAGCATATACTTATCTTGAGTCGACAACGATGTCGGTACGTATAATGTTGCATCGGCCTCTTGATTTTTGTTGAAGATAACTAACTAGGGTTTATGTATTTTATTTATTTTTTTTCTTCATGGAATTTTTCGATTCAATCTTGTTTAGGGTTTGTATTAGCGTTTCCAAGTAATTTAGTTTATTATCTAATCATGTTTAAGATAATAATTTTAACCTACATTTGTTTTCGTCTATTTCAACAAATTACTATATATCTGTCATGCTTATAACGTTCATAATACTATAACATGTTAAAATACATTAATATTTTTTTTTTCTTCGTGATTTTTCGATTCAATCTTTGTTTGGGGTTTGTATTAGCGTTTCCAAGTAATTTAGTTTATCATCAAATCATGTTTAAGATAATAACTTTTACCTACATTTTCAACATGTGTTTCATGCATGTAACGTTTATAATACTATAACATGTTAAAATACATTAATTTTTTTTCTTCATGATTTTTCGATTTAATCTTGTTTAGGGTTTGTATTAGTGTTTCCAATTAATTTAGTTTATTATCTAATCATGTTTAAGATAATGCTTCATGCATGTAACGTTTATAATACTATAACATGTTAAAATACATTGATAATATTTTTTTGGTCGCAGCACAACTTAAGCCTACGACAACGGAGAACATATGGTATGTTTTTACTCCAAGAGATCGCAAATACCCAAATGGAGAAAGGCCAGATAGATGTACTTGGAATGGGTACTGGAAAGCAACTGGAATAGATAAAATTATAGTTGATGATGATAACATTAGTAAAATTGGATCAAGAAGAGCTTTAGTTTACTATATTGGAAAGCCACCAAATGGGAAAAAAACTGATTGGATTATGCATGAATATATGATTCCTAAAATCACAATTCCAAATAGTTCGACACCAAGAAATCCAAAGGTAGGTTAGATTCACTTAAATATCGTATTACACTATTATTTATAGTTCGTTTTCTAATTTACTTTATTTCTTCTTGAAGTTGGATGAATGGGTTTTGTGTAAGTTTTACAATAGAAATGATGTGATTACTAGTGGTTCCACAAGAAGGAAGAGAAAGAGGGGAGATCATGATCCAATTATCGATGAAGTTCATCAAGACTCTGTCAGAAACAGCTTCACAAACTTCAATAACAACGACAATCATGCAGTTATGTTATCAGAGGGTACAAGTCTTGGAAACGACCCCACAAGCTACTTCAATTACAACTACAATCATGCAACGATGTTTTTTCAGGGTACAGATCAGGATTCTATGGGAAACGATCCCACAAACTATGATAACAACTACAATCATGCAATGACATTGCACCCTCAAGTTCACATGGAGGTTCCTACCTTACCTCAATGCCCTAACATGCCATTCTTGTCTAACTATCAAAATTATGTATCTGATCACTTCAATGATTATAGTATTGTCGATCCCCCTTTGCCTTTGAGGATTGAACCTACACCTACCAACAACTCAATCGAACATGATTACACCATGAACAATGAAGGTGTTGGAGGTGATTATGGTGAGTATTCTGAAGTACATGACCAATATTATGTATCTGATCAGTACATCGTGGATAATTATGAGTCACAATATGACACGAACAACTTTGTCAATGGTGAGACTACTACCTCAAACAACTTTGTCAATGGTGAGACTACTACTACCTCGAACAACTTTGTCAATGGTGAGACTACTACCTCAAACAACTTTGTCAATGGTGAGACTACTACTACCTCGAACAACTTTGTCAATGGTGAGACTACTAACTCAAACAACTTCGCCAATGGTGAGACTACTAACTCTGACAATTATGAGACTAATACCTCGAACAACTTTGTCAATGGTGAGACTAGTACGTCGAAGGAAGATAGCTAACATATGTGGTATTTTTATTACAATTGATTAGCTTTAAAGTTTTAGATCTTAGTTTTCACAATTATGATTTGATTTTCTTTGATGTAGTATGAAAGGATGATTTTCCTGAGGTAGCAAAGTAGTCTACCTCAGGAAAATCAATCCTATTTAGAATTAGCTATACATTTGTTATCTATATAATTGAGATAATGTGTTATATTATTGATTTATTTGTTGACTATGTAACACATTGTGATAATTAGCACTTAAATCATGATGCAAAACTCCGTCTAAATAGATAAAGATGAAGAACAAAGAAGGCTAATTTCATTAACAACCAAAGGAACTAATGATAACGTTGAGTTCTCACAGCATTTAGAATTACAAACCAAAATAGAGAAATCAACATATTTTTTAGTTGATGTTTTTTTTTTAATTAGTTTAATTAATATTTTATGATAGCTAATAGGATAGTAACACGTCATTAACAAATTTAGGTTATTAAAGATGAGGGAAAAATAGAGTTCAAAGATTGACGTCAAGGGCATGCATTTTAAGCCCGGAAGGTAGAAAAAGGATATTTTGTACCAATTCGTATAGTTGAATGATATTTTAAGCTCTTTTCTGTTGTATTAAACATGAATGCATACAAAACTTTGCATTAATTAATTATTATTTTTAAGTTGTACTCTGACTAATTATAGTATTATTTAGTTTAAATTGACTTTTGATAACCAAAATATAACAATAACTTTTTCAATTAACAAGTATATTAGATAGCAACCTTATGTTCTTTTTTCACCAAATTAAGGAAAAAACATTTAACATTTTTGGAATTATTTTTTTTCATGTGGGAACTAATATGAATTAAAGTCAAACATGATTAGAAAAATATTATTTATCTTATTAAAAAGTAAGAGGATGAGTCCCCACTAACCTACAACAACAAAAAATAAATAAATTAAAAATTAAGTGAAAGTAGTATTTTTTTTAATTTTGATTTCTCAATAGTTGATAATTTTTATCTTGTTTTGAATATATATGACTCAAAATATTTAATTTTAATTAATCAAAATAGTGCATTAGGTCTATGTAATAATTTTTTAATTTTTTCTAATTCTAAATAGAATTTTTTTATGGGGTGGCAAGTACTACACATAAATAAATTGATGATTAAATAAGCTTAGTCATATACTATAAAAGAGTGGAAACTAAAATTTATCAATAACGAAAAAGCAAAAAAATTGTTATTAACTCAATAATGAAAGAAAAATAAATAGAATTCTCCCTTCATTGTACATACAAAAAAATAATTAATGATTAAATTAGCTTAATCAAATATTACAAAAACGAAAATTAATATTTTATCAATAACCAAAAAAGCAAAATTTGTTATTATTAACTCAACAAATACATTTTTTTTTAAAAAGAGTTCTTGTCATGATGTAGACAACAAATAGCATATTCCATGTTGTAAAGAAAAGAATATTAAAATAATAATACTAATTAATTATTAAAAGTACAAAAAAAATATATGTAATATTATATTTAAATATGAACATTTGACCACAAAAAAAATTAGGTGATGATGATTGAAGCCAGCAAGAAAGAAGGAATGGACATAGTTGTTTACCAATATGTTCCCACTACCAAAGATGAAAAAAAATAATACAATAATATAGTAATTAATCAATGAACAAAAAAAATCCAATATTTTTTATAGATTATATTATGAGTAATACAAAAACAAGAATGCAAGAGTTTTCAAAGATCAAATTAGTAAAATGGCATTATTTTCATCAAGAAATTCATCAAGATCTAGGTCCTCTCTTCCATATTTGGTGTTTCTCTTAATTGCTGCCTTTTTTGTCTTCAAGGTACTCTTCTATTTCTTTAATTAATTAATTAATTATTCATCATCTCAAAAATTGAATATATATTTGTTGATTAATGTTCAATATTGAAAAGACATCAAGTTTTAATGAATAAATTTTGTAAGTAGTAATTGAAAATTGACTTGTCGGAAATATTTCTGTGAGTTATAATTGATGGTGTATTTCGATAGGAACTTTTGGAATACCCCTTAAATAGTGGTTAAACATGCAATGTTTAATGTTGAAAAAATATTAAGTTCTGATGAATAACTTTTGATAGAACAAATTGAAAATTTGACTTGTCGAAAATGTTTCTGATAGCTATTTGATGGTATTTCGATAAGAACTTTTGAACCCCTTTATAAATAGTGGTTGAAGAAGTATTGGCATGAATTTAAATTTTGTTATTCAATGCTTAATACTGAAAAAGAAAACCATTAAGTTTAATTTTAACGAATAACTTTCGATAGAACTAATCGAAAATTGACTTGTCAAAAATATTTCTTTCAAGCTATTTGATGGAATTTTGCTAGAAACTTTCCACTCCCCTTATAAATAGTGGTTAAACCTACATTGACATGAATTTGGATTTTGTTATTCAATGTTCAATATTGAAAAAATCATCAAAATTCAACGGATAACTTTTGATAGAACTAAAAAAAAATTGACTTGTCGAAAATATTTCTGCTAGCTATTTGACGGAATTTCGATAAGAACCTTCAGACCCCTTGAATAGTGGTTAAGCATACATTGACATGAATTTGAATTTTATCATATCATACAATGTTCAATATTGAAAAAACATCAAATTTTCAACGAATAACTTTCGATAGAATTATCCAATTAAAAAATTGACTAGTTTCGAAATATTTTTAATGATTTTTTTCGTTTTTTTTCGATTACATGAGCAGGTAGATATACTCATATCTCAGTCTTTTAGTTCAGCCCGTCGCAACCTGGAAAAAACTCCTAATCGTATCGTTGTGAACCCCCAAAAATCATCGGAAGAACGTGTTGTTGACAGGTACAAAAATATTTTTTTATTTTTCTTATAAAATGAATAAATAATATTTGTACAATTATAATTCATCTTATTAGGAGTAAAAAAATAAAATTTCAAGTTAGATTATATTTACGTATAAAAATAATATCATTTTTCACGACATAATATCAATAATAGTGACTAACAAATATAACATGAGAGAACTACTCACTTATGTGACATATATAATGAGCTTTGAAAGAGGGAAGTATTTGAAATATAAATTTGGCTTAAATTATTAATATCATTCTCGAATTATTAATAGTCTTAAAAACATCTTTTTACTTGATTAATTAAACTTAGATATACACCCGATCTTGCAGTAATATGAGTGAAATACATTCTTAAATTCTCGTCAAGTTTAGAGCTGCTTTCAGTACTTTTCTCGGCTTTTCATTAAGAGCCGACATGCTCCTACAAGAGTTTGAAACCACTTGATATGTCATGTTGTATATCGGGAGTATATCTAAGTTTAATTAGTCAAGTAGAACGGTATATATAAGACTGTCAATAGTTTGAAACGAAATTAATAATTTACATCAAACTCGAAGGTGTTTTCAATATTCATCTCACTTTAAAATAAAATAAATAAGAGAATTTAATTTATATATATCGATAAAGTTCAAAATATGAATTTTCTTCCTTTTTTTTTTAATGGCAAACAACTAATTTTTTTTTATTTTGAAAATTTGCTGCAGCCTCCCTGTAGTTTTAGTAAATGGTACATTTGACCAGCATATTATGATATCATGGGGAGATGACAGAGGAAAAATACTTGAAAATGGAGAGCTTTTAACACTCTCCTTAGACAAGAAGTCTGGATCAGGCTTTCAGTCTAAAAAAGAGTACCTCTTTGCTAAAATTGATATGCAAATTAAGCTCGTCCCTGGAAACTCTGCTGGCACTGTTACTACGTTTTACGTAAGCCTTCTTTACTAATCTTTGCATGAAAAAAAAATCGATTTTTCTTATGATATACTCTTGGTCCTTCAATTATTGATATATTATTTGACATGTGTCCTATCGGTCCATTTATATGAAAAATATGACATATTTAGAAAAAAAAAACAAATCATGTTATCATCAATTATAGAGTATCAGTATAAACTTAACATAACAGATGCTTAATAACATAGTGGAGCATTCAACAATTATGTTATACTTTTGGTCCTTCAATTATTGATGTATTATGATTTTGGTCCTTGTATTATCTGGTTAAGCATCTTTGACCTTCGATCAATGGAAATGTTTCTTATCGATCCATTTATGAGAGAATTATGATCTATTGAGAAAAATTTTCGAATAATGTTATCATCAATTATAGAGTATCAGTACAAACTTAACATAACATATCCTTAATTATATAGTGGAGCATTTAACAATTATTGATATATATGACTTTGGTCTTTGTGTTAGCTTATTAAGTACATTTGACCTTCAATCCACGGAAATGTGTCTTATCGATCAATTTATGTGAGAAGTATGACATATTTGAATAATTTTTCGAATTATACAATCATCAACTATATGAAGTAACAATACAAACTTTTTTTTTTCTTTTGTTTGTAGCTATCATCACAAGGGAACAAGCATGATGAAATAGATTTTGAATTCTTGGGGAATTCAACAGGGAACCCTTATACTCTTCATACAAATGTTTTTAGTCTAGGCAAAGGCAATAGGGAACAACAATTCTTCTTGTGGTTTGATCCAACTGCAGATTATCACACATATTCAATCCTATGGAATTCTAAATGTATTATGTAAGTACTTTTATTATACTTTGTCTCTGTTCATTTTTACTTATTCACTATACTAAACTTTCTTGCTTTACATTTCTCTTAGTATAACTCTCTTCGCCGGTCTCTACTTGTCACTAATTGTTCAACAATATTTGTTCAGTTTGAAAAATCAAAAGATAATTTATTGTTTTGTTTCTATTTTACCTTGTTGTTAAATGCTAGTCAATATCTAATTCGTGTCTTAAATTTAATATATTTAAAAGATAATATAGTAATATTACTTGTGTTACTTACTGTTTCTTGAGGTGCGTATCAAGTCAATATTAGATAATATTGTTGGACAGAGGGAGTATGTTTACTTTGCTTTAGAAAATTCAATTTCAAGTTTTTTTTCACTTAGAAGTTTACCTAAGCTAGTTAATTACATAATCCATTTTCATATCAATAAGTGAGATGACAATTTATCTCTTTATATAATCTTTATCAATAGTTATCTCATGAAATAGTTTTTGGGTTGAGTTATGCTCAGCATTCATTATTTTTCATGATTTCATAATCAGACCAATATAATTCTTGTTTTACCTAATGTTAGACCTTCATATCTTCTTGTTCACATTCTAGTTGTGAGACCTCGACGTCTTAATAGAGGGGAAGGGTGTAAGTAGTCCTACATTAATAAGTAGAATGTCAATTCATCTCCTTATATGATCTTCGATCCTTACCCGTTTGAGCTAGCTATTGAAATATTGATTGCAATATCAAAAGTATTACATTTTCTTATGAGATATTTCCTCATTTTTGTTAATGTAGATTCTATGTTGATGATATACCAATTAGAGAATACAAAAATCCAGAGAGACTTGGTCTTTCATATTTAAAATACCAACCAATGAGACTATACTCAAGTCTATGGAACGCAGATGATTGGGCTACACAAGGTGGTCGTATCAAAACCAATTGGGAACTAGCACCTTTTGTAGCGTCCTACAAAAATTTCACATATGAAGCTTGTATTTATTCAAGATTAACTAGCTCATCTTCATGTGATATCGACTCTCCAACTCCTATCAACAACGCTTGGTTAACATATGAGTTAGATCGAACAAGTCGTGTTAGAATGAAAGCTTTGCAGAAAAAACATATGATTTATGATTATTGCAACGATAAATGGAGATTTCCTAAAGGTCCTGCTCCTGAATGCAAGCTTCTTCAATAACATTATAGTTTTTTTTGTTTATTATGTATAATGTTTTATATATTTTGTATTTTTGAATTTTAGGTTTAAATTCCTAGGAGAAAAGAAAAAAAAAAGGAACATTTTAGTTCCTTTTTAGAAATTAAAAGTTACTTTTAGTTTGAGCCATTGGGCCTAGCTAGAACTTTGAGTATTTTTCAAAAAAATAGTTATATTTGCGAAATATAATTTATAAGTTATATTTATTCAGATACGCATTTATTTTAAAAAAAACATTTAAAAGTTATATCATTTATTTTGTGAAACATTTTGTTATTTTCATTGACCATTAATATTTTGTGAGATGAACATTGCATAAACTTTTAAATATCAATTTATTTGTTATTGATTTTCTAGCTGTCTCCATTGATTGACCCATTAAAAGATCTTTATAGTAAAAAATATAAAGTATATAATATATGGTTTTTCAACTAGCTAGAAAGTAACATATGAAAAGAAAATAGGAAATGTACTAGAAAATAAGGAAATATTACTCATTGGTTCTTAGAAATTTCTACATGAGCCAATAGAATATCCTAGAGTTTTCCCCTTCCCACTTGCCTATGTATTTCCGATATATTATTTTTTTTATCTGTTCTTCGATATTTATATTGAAATTTGATTTTTTAAATTTTAAATTTTTTATGTATAAATATTTTCCAAATAAATATTGGCATTATGAATTACTTTTTGTTTCTTAGATGAACTAATTATGTGAATATTTGTCTATATTATTGGTGTATACATATATATATTGCATAATATTAAAATTTTGCCACATCCAAAAGAAAAGTAGGTGAAGAGTTATATTAGCCATTAGATTAAGTCCTTTTATCTTGTTAGATAATAAGTACTTAATTAGTTTTACCAACCTATCTATTTAAAACCTCAAAAGTTAATGTTTTTAAGGGTCCCTACTATTCTACTTTTACGACTTAAATTTAAGATTTTTAATTAAAAATGAATTATATTATACAATTTTTGTAAAATGTATTGTTAAATTATAAAGACTTGCAATAATAATAACATATTCAGTGAAATTTTATAAAGTGAAAACCGTTATAACTCATTTTCAAAATCTATCAACTACCTCAAGGCAATATAAAAATGGTGAAGGTGTTTATCTTCTCCAAGAAAACTAAAAAGTCCAAAAAAAATCATGTCAACTTTATGAATAAGAAGAATTTGTAGTTTTGTTTACATGATGATGTGTAATGATGACTAAACTATTTTATAAACTTTGCTAAACCATCAAATTAAGCCACATCAGATATATTAGGGCCCACTCACTATTATAGTGGATGCCACCTGTCCTACTCAATTACCAAAATAGCCCCTCCAATTTCTATGAACTTTCTTTAGGTCCTAACAATTTTCACCCCTATATATAGTATATGGGATATACAAAGTTACATATATACAAACTTTTGACTTATTTTTGAAAAAACAAATCAAGAAATTTCACTAAAATTGAACCAATTATTTTCAATGGCTTCCTTAGTTCTTTGTTTGGTCATTTTGGCATTTTGCTCTTTACATTATAGTTTGGCTTCTAATAATTTCAATCAAGATTTTGATGTTACATGGGGAGATGGTAGGGCAAAAGTTTTAAACAATGGCAAACTTCTTACTCTTTCCCTTGACAAAGTTTCTGGCTCCGGTGTTAAATCCAAGAAAGAATATTTGTTTGGAAGGATTGATATGCAACTTAAGCTCGTACGTGGAAATTCAGCTGGTACAGTTACTACATATTATGTAAGTATTATCGTACTAGTGATGCATATCATTTGAACTATACTAAGAATTGAAGTCATATGACAATTTACTATTTTGAATATCATATGAATTTACTAAGAAATTGTTTTATATCAATTTTGTATGTACTATATAGTTATCATCACAAGGGTCAACACATGATGAGATAGATTTTGAATTCTTGGGAAACCTTAGTGGAGATCCTTATATTGTTCATACAAATGTGTATACTCAAGGCAAAGGTGATAAGGAACAACAATTCTACTTATGGTTTGATCCCACTGCTGATTTTCATACCTACTCCATTCTTTGGAATCCACAAACAATTATGTAAGTAAATAAAAATCGATCTCCGCTTACTTTTACTTATCCACTTTAAAAATTTTATATATCTGTTAAAAAAATTAGTATGTGATTGATATAAATATTTTATTATAATATTCATATTTATAGTCCCTCCCCTAGAATTCACATCTTTACTTCATTGGTGACTCGAACTTATAACATTTCTCTTTGATCTTTTGTTGATTCAAGCTTACAACCTTATGGTTGAAAGTGATCATGATGCTTACCATCCGAGCAATCCCATCGTGTCAGTAATGAATTAAAATCTTGATAATAAAACATGAAAAAGTACTTATGTTTTCTTGATACGTTGAAAGTGACAAAGTAAAAATAAACAGAGAAATAATATATATCCTTAGTAATAATTAATAGAATCAAAAGCTCAAAATATACAAAGTCAATATAAAGATCTCTCTCTTGTTTTTTCCACCATAAAGTTCTACAAATTTAATTTTATCTTAATATTGACTTAATTATTCTTTTTTTTTTGTAGATTTTATGTGGATGGCACACCAATAAGAGTGTTCAAAAACATGGAGTCAAGTGGAGTACCTTACCCAAATAAACAACCTATGAGAGTCTATGCAAGTTTATGGAATGCAGATGATTGGGCCACAAGGGGTGGCCTTGTTAAAACAAATTGGTCCAATGCTCCATTCATAGCTTATTTTAGAAATTTCAAAGACAATAATGCTTGTATTTGGGAATTTGGAAAATCATCATGCACAAATTCAACAAAGTCATGGTTCTATCATGAACTTGATTCTACAAGCCAAGCTAGGTTACAATGGGTGCAAAAGAACTATATGGTTTATAATTATTGTAATGATATTAATAGGTTCCCTCGAGGCCTTCCTCTAGAGTGCGCTTTCAACTCTACGACTAATTAAATCTAGGTTTTCAGACTCTTTTAAAATGTTATCATATGCATGTCAATCTGATGTACACATGCAATCGACATTTTCTGAGAGGAGGGCACTTTCAATTCTACGACTAATTAAATCTAGGTTTTCAGACTCTTTTAAAATATTATCATATGCGTGTCAATCTGATGTACATATGCAATCGATATTTTCTGAGAGGAGGGCACTTTCAACTCTACGACTAATTAAATCTAGGTTTTCAGACTCTTTTAAAATGTTATCATATGCGTGTTAATCTGATGTACATATGCGATCGACATTTTTTGAAAATACGAGAAACGTTGATTTTCTTAGTTTTAGATATGTAATTGATTATTATATTCCTCTTGTAATTTACTAAACTTTATTCTTTATATACTCCTTCATATATCGAAGTGAAAAGAAAAAACAAATCAGAATCAATTATTTTTTTACTAAAAAAATATCGTGAATGAAAAAAATCAATTCACATTGAGGATAATTACCATGAGTGAACATTTGGGATTGTTAGTCCCAAAAATTTAGACAAAAATCTCATCATAATACATTGTTCATTTCATCACTAACATTAGTAAAAAAAAAAAAATCATACGAAATTGTCTCAATTTTGAATGGTTTCGTTATATATGGATTATGATCGAAGTGTGTGTATGAAAAATGCTTCATAAGTTCAATTCACCAAATATTTAATAGCTTTAGTTTCAATTTCGTGTAGTTGAAGTTTTTTTTTCGATTCAAGAAATTACTTTTACATTTTTTTCAAAATTATAGAGATATTTTTATAAATAAATATTTTTATAATAAATATCAATCGAATAATGCATAAGCAAATATTTATATACAAACATTATTAATATATTTTAAGCTAATGTATAAATATGACCTTTAATTTGATGTTAATGAGCGATTATGACTTTTAGCTTTGAGGGTGCACAAGCAGACAGTTAAACTTGAATAAAAATCGAGCAAATGAACAAATTCATCCTAAATATATCTTATATGATAATTTTAATCCTATGTGTATTGTGCTATGTAGATTACTTGTTTTTACTTATTTAATTTTATATAAATTTAAATATCTGCTCACATACATTTAAAATTAAAAAACATAATTATCCACTAAAATTAAGTTAAGAGTCATATTTATATATTATATTTTTTATTTAATATTATTTTTATACGCTCGATTCACTCTAAAGGTAAGGTCCAATCAAGAAAATCTTAGAGGCTATATATATATATATATATATATATATATATATATATATATAGGCATAATATATATATTGAACCATAAATTTAACTTCAAATTTTAACTTTGACCTTCTACTTTCATAATACACAAACAAACACTTTAATAATCCAACATTTTAATAAATAAACACATGAGTCCTATATGACATAATACACGTAGAACATCATGTTGGATAAAAAATGACATGTGGGACATGAGTGTCTATTTGCTCAACTTTATACAAATTTAAGTATCTACTTATGCACACCTAAATTAAAGGATATAAATATAATTCAAAATCAAGTTAAATGGCACATTTATATATATATATATATTATATATATATATATATATATATATATATATATATATATATATATATATATATATATATATAAAGTTAGGTCCAATGAAATAAGCCAACAAAAGAAATGATAACTCATGTTTTCTTTTTATAATTTTATAGAATTCACATGATGATCTAGGTAGGCAAGAAGGTCACAAGAGGATGACACGTAGCTAAATGTTGTTGATGAGTCATAAAATGGTGAAATATAAGTCAGAGTAATCAAGTGATCACTCGGCACTAGCATCGAATCGTTTGATATTTATATTAAAATTTAGTTAAATTTAAAATTTTATAAAAAAGAACTTATATAAAAATAAAATATTTTTTAATAAAATAATTTTATATTTAAAATGTTGTATATTCATTCTTAATTCAGAATGAAGAAATATTTATCATATCGTTTTTCTTACTTCATCAACAAGTTTAATATTACTCACTTTTGTTTTGTGCGTATAATACGTATCTAAATTTTATTTCTATCTTATAAAATAAAGAGAATACTTTTCTAAAACGTAAAAAATGAATAATAAAAGCAAAATTGAAAGCAATACATATGAAATGTTGAAAAATAAAAGTATTCTAAATGAAAAATATATTTTTTTAAATTTAATTTGGTATTTGGTAATGAATATAAAAAAAAAGTGCACGTAATCTTACAGAATCAAAGTCCAAATGTTGTAACATGCCATTTTTTAATTAATTGTATTACCTTCCAAGTCCTTTTATTTTTCAAACATAAAATGGATTAATATTATTTTACCATTAAAAAATAAAAATTTAAGTATAAATTTTTTTCAAAAAATTACTCATAACTAATAATTGATTTATAATATATCACCAATTTATTACTAAATAAAATTAATACCTAATTCTATTATTTAGCTTCAAAATTTATCCATCATTAATTCTTATTTTTATAGTAGTGCTCATTCATTCAAAAATATATTAGTTTTAAAAAAATTGACAATTTTTTTAATTTCATAAACTTACCTTATCTCCTCATCTACATTTTACTAATTAATAAATACTAAATAGCAAGCTGTTGCCAACTCTTTATTTTTCAGATGGCATTCATTGAACCACCTTTTGTGGACACAAATTTGTCTTTTTTTTCATCTAAAATTCACTATAAAAAGGCAAATTATATTCATTCCACTTTCAATATATTCTCAAATTTTTTATAAATCCACTAAAAATAACAATGCCTTTTCTATTTTCCTTTAATATTAGACTTATTTTAGTTTTAGTATTTATAAGTTGTATGGTTGTTAAATATTGTGCTAGTAATGATCTTAATCAAGATTTTGATATTACATGGGGAAATGAAAGGGGAAAAATACTAAATAATGGTGAAATACTTACTCTTACACTTGATAATATTTCAGGTTCTGGATTTCAATCAAAGAAGGAATATTTATTTGGGAAAATTGATATGCAAATAAAATTAGTTCAAGGGAACTCTGCTGGCACTGTCACCGCATACTATGTAATATTTTATTTTTACAAAAAAAAATCAAGAAAATTGGCTATTTTTGTTAATTGTTATGTTTTTTTTAATGTGGGTATTTTATTTTTTTTTTAATTTAGTTGTCATCACAAGGATCAAGTCATGATGAGATAGATTTTGAGTTTCTTGGTAATTTAAGTGGAGAGCCATATACACTACATACAAATGTGTATACACAAGGCAAAGGTGATAGAGAGCAACAATTTCACTTGTGGTTTGATCCTGCTAATGATTTTCATACTTATTCTATCCTTTGGAATCCACAAACTATTGTGTAAGTACTCTAAAACAATATTTTATTTTATTTTATAAAAAAATTTGATAATATTTCATTCATCTGTCCATTTTTACTCGTCTGTTTTTATTTTATAACAAGTTAATAATATTTCATTCATCTGTCCATTTTTACTTGTCAGTTACATAATATTTCATTCATCTGTCCATTTTTACTTGTCTTTTATACGAAAACAGTTTGTTATTGTTTGGAATATCCTTATTAATTAGATACTATATACTTTGGTCCTTGTTATATCCTTGTCAATTAGATACTATATACTATGTATTTAATATCTAATATATTTTCTAAAATATTAAATTTAATGTATTTAAGAAAAAGGTGAGATAATGACATTGTTTAAACTACTTATCATTTTTCTTTTAATCTATCAAGTCAATAGTGATAATTATGATTTGAACAACTAAAAATTAATAGTGGATAAATATGATTGGACAGAGAACGTATCAAGTTTTTCTTTCCGAAATGTGTTTTGCTTACTATGAAAATAGTTCCTAGGTCATCTGATAAGAGTTCTCAAGTTCTGATAGTCAATGTTTCACTTGTTTCACTCTTAACGAAAGTTCTCAGGTTGGTAATTGAGTTTCGTGAATTTTTAATGAAAAAGTATATTTAAAAATAGAAGTTATATTTTTACATGATATATCAGATAATATATAGTATAAATAACTTTAGTTATCTTCTAGATTGATCTGACAGTTGAAAAGTTTATTGTAATTTTTTTTCAGATTTTCAGTGGACAATGTACCAATAAGGGAGTTTAAAAATATGGAAAACATTGGAGTTGCATTTCCAAAATCTCAATCAATGAAACTTTATTCAAGTTTATGGAATGCTGATGAATGGGCCACAAGAGGTGGGCTTATCAAGACTGATTGGGCCCAAGCCCCATTTACAGCCTCTTATAGAAATTTCAATGCCAATATTTGCAATAATAATAATAATAATAATGATTCTTGCAAATATTTGGTAGAAAATTTGGATCCTGTGAATGAAGAAAAATTGAGAAGGGTGCAACAAAAATACATGATATATAATTATTGTACTGATAATAAGAGATTTCCTCAAGGTTTTCCTCTAGAGTGTAGTGTTAGTTAATTAATTAATTAAATTTAATTAATGTAGGTAGAAAAGTTGGTATAATAATATTAATAGCCTCCTCTAGTTTTGTCTCTTTCAAGTTTATTATATATTGTGGCCTAAGTGATAAGGGAGGACTACTATTGTAATATTTATATGTTTATGTTTTTAATAATGGAAGTTGAAAGTGTTTATGTACTTAAAAGTATTGTCATGTGTTTGGTGATAATCGAATCATACTGAATATGCTATTGTTATTATTATTTTATTAATATTAATAGCTAGCGTAAATTGAAGTGTTAGCTTTGTGTAGATGTTTTTTTAATGTTGTTTCATACATTTTTCTCGTATGAGGTTAGATCTCGTTTTATTAAAAAGCTTTGTGTAGATGATTTTTTAATGTTGTTTTATACATTTTTCTCGTACGAGGTCAGATCTCGTTTTATTGAAATAAGGTAACAAAGTAACGTGTTGAATTTGTCAGTAAATTTTATTCAGGTATTTTAATTATGACATGTTGGTTTTAATTTAAATTAGAAGTGTTCAATAAAAATATTTTATCATATTTGATTGAAATTCTCACTAATGTTTGTTGACATATTCAGCCTTAGCTTAAATGCTTTTGTAACAGAGCAAAACATAATTCTTCAAGTACACATTACTTTTAAGAGAAAATTATCAAATCATTAAGAAATTATTATCTAATTATATCTTCTCTTATCCTTTCAACACTGATAAAATAACCATATCATATAATATATTTTCCAGAAATTTTGTTTTTAGCCAAAATTTGGTGCTTTTGTACAAGTTACTTCAAATAATAATGAACAAGGAATCTTGGATAACTTACACTATTTACTTGAATACTCTTTTTAATGTCAACAGATAAATGCGTATCAAACTTTTCGTTAACATTATATTTTTAAAAAATCTGACACGATGCGATACTTTTCGTGAATATTAAATAGATAGTTAGGAAATGTAACACTCTAAATTAAGCTACAAAAGGGAGTAATTAAATACTATAGGTGTTAATTGGTATGTTAAATTCTAGTCACCCTACCATGTGCAAATATCATATTATTTGCATTGAGAAATAGGCTGGGCCAAATAATTGGGGGAAAATCCAAATTCCAATTTTTCCATTCTTTTGCTTCTTGTTGAGTCAACAAAAGGGAATAATTTGGGACCAAGTATGAGAAAAAAGCCAATACTTCTACCACATTTTTCAATCACTTCAAATTACTTTAATTTATGGGTCCATAGTTGTCATATATAGAGAGAGTAGCATTAATAAAGTGCGTAGCTCAGTGATTAATGAAATGAATTTAATATTTTGGAAAAATTGATTAAACTTAAAAGGACAGCTCAATTCACTAAAGCTTTAGCTGTGGACAGGGTTTTGGGAAGACCCAACTATAAGGCACTAAAGCTCTCGTTATGTTTAGGGTTCGGCAAAGGATCGACTATAAGGGTCGACTACATGTAACATTATCTTACATTTTTATCAGAGGCTTTTTTCAAGACTTGAACATCATGTGACCTCCTAATCACATGACAATAATTTTACCAGGTAAAAAAGTTACATACTATTCGATAATATATTTTGCACTAAAAGGACCGTTCGGTGATATTGTATATTATTAAGCTTAAAAGGATAGCTCGGTGCACTAAAAGCTCATGTTATGCGCAGGGGTAGAAGAAGAGTTCGACTATAAAGGTCTATTATATGCGTTCTTACCTTATATCTCTATCAGAGGTCGTTTATAAAGCCTGAACTATCATGACCTTCTGATCATGATAGTCGATTATATGCATCCTTACCTTATATTTCTATCAGAGGCAGTTTACAAAGCCTGATCTATCATGACCTTCTGATCACATGACAACTTTATCAGCAATTTTGATAGATAAATTTACGTACTATTTGATACATATATAACTATGGAAGATAATAAATGTTTAAATAGAACCATCGGTCGAGATGCAAATAAATTGTTCCGAACACGATGAGAAAATATTGTAATTGGTCATTTAGAAATGTGCATGGACCATTTAATTTTAAATGGACTACTTGTCACATTAGATACCATATTGATAACGTGTACCATTTACAAACCAGAACTTTATCATCCCCACCTAGCTACAACTAACATAATTAATTGAAACATTAATGATTTTGTAAAGATTATATTATATATAAATGTATGGTGCCTAAATAGATCAACATCATTTTAATTTTTATTTTTAAAATAACATAAAGATCATATGGATATTGTGAGAGTAGAGTTTTTGTTGAGGCTTTTGGCAATTTTGTTGTTGGTTTTGACTGCTTGTCTTGTTGGATTTGATTCTCAAACTAAAGTTGTTTTTTTAACTGTTCAAATAAAAGCAAACTTCAAATATTTGGGTGCATTGAGGTGAGTTAATTCTATTACTAATTAAATCAGGTTTAAAATTTGGATTAGAAATTGTTATTTTATTTGATGTGGTTTTATCTCTATTGTTTGATCTGAGGGTGGAAATCGTCTTATCGTTGGATGATATTAAGTATAAAAAATAGATTCCGAATTTATTGTATCATGGTAATATAATCTTGAACGTGTGTGATTTCAAAAAAAATTTAAAATTTGAATCTGTCTCTCGATATGTTTTCAAATTTTTTTTCATGTTTCTTTGTTCAAAGGGCTCTTTGTAACATGTCTCTTTGATATATTATAATCTCAACCTGCTATGCATCAAATGTATATTGATAAGTAATATTCCTTCCGGTCATTTTTAGTTGTCATGTCGCATTTTTTAAAAGTTAATTTGACTAATTTTTAAAGTTACATTAGATTATATTGTTTTGATATTTTAAACAAAAGATATGGTGGGTCGTTTGAAGGATGAATGGCGGAGGGCAACTTTTTAGAGTGGGCGCTCTGTGCGGTACTCTTTATTTTTATGATTAAGATATTTAAAAACTATATAAAAAGTATTATAAATTGCAATTTTTGCATATGAATATGATGAAAAAATGCATCGTAAAATGTTAGTCAAAACTCTTATCGTTTGACTGTAAAAAAGAAAACCATGACCACTAAAAATAAACGTAGGAAATATGAAAGTCAATTATTTAGTCAAACCACGCGAATAATAAAAACAGTCTCTCTACCTTCAGAAGACGAAATTAAGGGTGTCACATATGCATCACCCTCTTCAGATCTTATCCGCGGGATTATATATATTAGATATATTATTGTTGTTATTTATATTTATTGGCATATTATTGCATAATTTTTTTCTTAAATCTAATTGTTTGTTTTTATTAATTTGGCATATAAGTGTTTTGGTATGGATTGATGCTGCTGCTGCCATTTATAATGTACTTCAACTGCTGAGATGTTTTTTAATTGCTACTTCAAAGGTGGATATTAAACAAATTTCTCACAAGAATTATTGGTTCTTTTTCTTATTAGACCAGGTAATTAATTAATTAATTTTAATTAACTCTCTCTCTTTGATTTTTAATTGTATATTTTTTCTATGATTTTTCCTTTATCTTACTATATTTATTCCCTTTGTCCACTTTTATTTGTCATGTTACATTTTTCGAAAGTCAATTTAATTAATTTTCAAAGTTAAATTAAGTTACATTAATTAGATATTTTAAACAAAAAATTTTGATATTCAAAAACTATATGAAAAGTCAAATTGCATTTTTTGATATGATAAAAAAAATTATATCTTAAAATATTAGTCAAAGTTTTTATAGTTTGTCTCTAAAAATAAAAATCATGACAAATAATAGTGAACGAAGCTCACGGAGGAGTATTATATTGTTGATCACAACATAAGGTAAGAAGTTTATATTAATACCTAGTTTCTCACGTGGTGTCTGGTATTCATTTTGTAATCCGATTTTGAATGAAGTACACTAACGTCTAGATTCATGTTCTCAAAATTTTGAGATATATATATATATATATATATATATATAAAAGGCCTTCAATTAAAACGATTTCATACATAAAATACCTCTAGTTAAAAACGAAGGATTACTTGTCACTCCTAATACCTTCACCAAAATAATAGCTGAAAAGATGGATTATTGTTGAGATATTAATGCTATTTAATGTGGTAATTAACCTAACGTATTATTGAATTCATTGGTTTCGTTTAATTTTTGTGGGAAAATGCACAAGTACCCTCCTTAATCTATGTCCGAAATTTCAGAGACACGCTTATAATATACTAAGGTCTTATTACCTCCTTGAACTTATTTTATAAGTAATTTTCTACCCCTTTTAGGCCTACGTGAAACTAGTTTGAAAGAAAAAATCAATCAGTGTTGGGCCCACAAGATAGTGCCACGTAAATCGAAAAGGGCTAGAATATTATTAATAAAATAAATTCAGTGGGGTAATAGGACCGTTGTATAGTATAAGTGTGTCTCTGAGATTTTGGACATAGATTGAGGGGTACTTGTTTATCCCAATTTTTGTCTTGTGCTTTAATTTGTGTTTATTTATTGACTTTTTATAGATTATGATTGTTATTAATAAATGAAAATGCAAGACTTCAATTACAGTAATCTTGTGATACTTACCTTTTCTTTCCTTTTAGGGTAGAAAATCACATCTAACTACTTTTTTTATTTGTTTTCATTGATATTCCCAAATAAAAATGATATAATTATAATTTAAGTGTATGCAGACGTTATCTTATTCATATTTTGGAAATAGAGATATTCCATATAGACCCTCCTAACTAAAGAAATAAATACACAAGTCCATACAATAATATAGAGAAAGAAATAACAGAAATAAAAACGTGGAATAATATTTATCCCTTTTATTTCAATTTATGTGACACATTTCGAATTCTGAGGTTCAAACAAGTGTATCTTTGATCGTAAATTTTTTTATATATCTTTTAATTTTGTTTTTGGTAAGTAATCACTTTGAGACAGCTTTTTGAATCTTTTAAATATTTTGAATCATTAATTATTCTGACTTACCGTATTTTTTACGTGGTTTACAAATATAAAAATTTTATTTTTAAAAAAATCAAAGATTTCACGAATAACTTCTCAAACGACAAACTTAAACCATATGACTATCGGAAATCAAAACGCATGTATCACGTGAGACAGAAAAAGTATTATAGACAACCTTTCAAATCATCGTATGTGACAAAATTATATAATAATTATTATTTTTGCAGGTAGTTGTGTACATTGTATTTGCAGCAAATTCAGCAGCAATTGAAGCATCAGCAATTGCATTAATTGGAATTAAAAGCTTACAATGGATGAAAATATGCAATAGATTTACTAGATTTTGTATCCAAATTGGAGCTGCTTTAATATTGGGCTATATTGCTGTTCTTATATTATTTCTAGTTTCATCAATTTCTGCTTTTCAATTATTTAGGTTATATTCACCTAAACATTTTCTTAAACTTAAAACAAAATTAATTGATGATTCTTATGTTGTTCATCAAAACGTGTTGCAGAACGATCTACAAAATAATTGATATCGATGTAGTTTGCTTCCTTAGTACATAAGTACTTTGTTATGTAAAAATAAATTTATGATGAATTAATTCGACTATGCTTTTATTTTTATATGCTTGTATTATAACTTAATTATGATTTATAATTGATAATTGATATATAATCCCTCGTCCAGTATTGTTTGTCATGTTTTCTATTTTTAGAGTCAAACTGTAAAAACTTTTCGACTAACATTTTAAGATGCATTTTTTCATCATATTCATATGCAGAAAATTGTAATTTATAGTACTCTTCATATAGTTTTAGAATATCTAATTTTTTTATTTAAAATATCGAATTAATATGATTTAATTTACCTTTAAAAATTAGTCAAATTGATTTTCGATAAGCAAAACATGACAAACATTTTCGAACGAAGGAAGTAGTTACTAGAGAAGAGAGATGGAATGTGGCGTTTTGATATAATTTGATTGAGATTTTTGATAAACAAAAGGAATATATGAAATTAAGCTACGTTGAGAAAAGAGTATTCGAAGGTTGAATTTGTATATAGACATTAATATAATTGAAGTTTTATGAGTGAAAACTTCTAAAATCTATTTTTTCAGACTTTAGATTTTATATGTTTGTTTAATAAATAAATATTTATTGGAAAAAAAATCTATAAATATTTATTATGAATATTTCATATCTTATATGTGGACAAATAGTACTTGGTTCACGTATAGTATTCTATTCTTACTGTCTCAATTTATGAGATGTTTTTCAATTAGATGCGTAAATTTAAGAATTTAAGACTTTTGAAATGTGTGGTTGAAAGACAAATCATAAACAATTGTGAGAATACAAATTATCTCACTAATAATAAAATAAAAAGTTTAAAATTATTGAAATTCTAAATATACATATACATATTATATTTTGGAGAACTAATCACAAAAATTTTTAATAACATGCCTCAAACTAAAGAATATCCTCCATATTTCGCTAGTAGAGGTTAAATAATCTTATAACAAAATTCTATATTTATTCAGTTGATGTTTGATATCTACTTTGAGGTTCGACTATTCTAAATTCACGTCTAGAAATTCAATTTTGAGGGGTAAATACTTCCTACTAAAGGCGATTGACGAACTTGAAACTTCTAATTAAGAATGAATGAAAACTTAGTTACGTACCAGTACTCTACCGTAAATTTTGGTTATACAACAAAAACCATTTAATAACATAATTAAGTTTTGAATTCAAATCCCTCTCATTTAATTTTGGTGTAATCATTTATAAATTGCGTCCTATCATTTTCTCAATATCTTATGAAGTACGTAACAATTATCTTGATGCTTCCACTTGGTCATGGAAGCCCAATTACTAGTGGGCTTTGATGTATATATTGTTGTGGAAAATTATGCAACAAAGCAAACATATACTATTTAATTACTCATCATAGTTATAATTTACTATATTTATCACTCGTAACTAACATATACATTAATTACGTAAGTTGACTTTGAGTTTGTATAATTAATAACGTTGGTAATATGCATAATTTGTCAGGATATACAAATACATATGTATAATATACAATTATTTAATCTCTATATATATACAACTAACCTCTCTCTCACTCTCTGCCCTCTTTCGCTCGCCTTTCTCCTCTTTCTCTCAATCTCGCTCGCCTCTCTCCTCCCTATCCCAATCTTGCTAGCCATATATACAAATGCATATGTATAATATACAATTATATACATATATAATTCACCTCTCTCCCCACTCTCTGTCCTCTCTTGCTCGCCTCTCTCCTTCCTCTCTCGATCTCACTCACCTCTCTCCCCCCCCCCTCAATCTCTCTTGCCATATATACAAATACATATGTATAATATACAATTATCTAACCAATATACATATACAATTCACTTTTCTCCAACTCTTTTCCCCCGCTCTCTCTCGCCTCTCCTCTTTCTCTCCCAGTCTCGCTCGCCTCTCTTCTCCATATAACATGTAGCTACAAATTGTAATTATCAAACTTAAGCTATGGAGAGTAATTAATTATTTTTAAGTAGCTATATGTGAAAGTTTCTCAAATTCTTTTCTTGTAAATTTTCTAATAAATTTGAAAAAGACAATAAAAAATTATGATGGAATGATAAGATTTTTTCATCGTTAGTAAAAGAATTTTAGGTTCTAACTCTATAAATATAATTGTTTTTGGGTATGAAGCGTTTTACTTTTAAAGTGGAATGACTTTTCAATTCGAATTTAAATTAGCGGGATCTAAACGCGAATAACAACACTACATGAGAAATCAAGAAAAAATATATTTAAATGATATTGTTATTGTGCCGTAAGTCCCTACATTTTATCATTAGTAGTAAGAGTAATAAATTAATTTGTGAAAAATAATGTGTTGGAGGCTGAAAGGTGGATGAGTTTGGTTCATTTGAGATTATTGGATCGATTAAAATATTTTTTAAAAAAAATTATTTTAGAATTTAAACTTAATTATCTATTAATTGAATAAGACTTGAGATTAGATAGAAGAGGTTAGGTTTACGAATTGTTGTTGAATATGTATATTGTCATCCATTATTATTAGGGCAACTTTCACATATAGTGAATAAGAAAATTCATATTTGTATGCTATAGTAAAGTTTGTATAATTGCGCTCCACATAAAAACTGTATAATTCGCTATACATATACAGTTGAAGCGAATTGTATAAAACGAAGTGTATAAGGGCCCGTTTGGATGGGCTTAATAAAAACAGCTTTAAAAAAGTACTTTTGAAAGTGCTGAAACTTATTTTTAAAATAAGCAGTTATGCGTTTGGATAAAAGTGCTAAAGTTATTATGCCAAACGTGAAAAGGGAAAAATAGAAGAAAGAGATGTTAGAGTTATATGGGTAATTTGAAGATTATATAAAAATATTAAGGGAAAAAACATAAAAATGTGGTCAACTTAAAACAGCTTATAAGCTAAAAAAAAAAAACACCCCTACCCCAGCTTTTAACTTTTGGCTTAAAATAAGTTTTTTTTTAACTTAAAATAAGCTATTTTGAGTATTGTCAAACAGTTAAATAAGTCAAAAACCAGCTTTTAAGTCAGTTTGACCAGCTTTTAAGCTGAGCCAAACAGGCTCTAAAACAAGAAAGAGAAACACACTTGGGCAGAGAACTGTATAAAAATGAAGTTTATAAAACGAATTGTATTATTGTAATTGTATAGAACGATTAAATACAATTTGATTTTGTATAAAATGAGAAAGAGAGAAAGACAAAAGAGACTTGACAAGGAATATACAATTGAATCGAATTGTATAAAACGAGAAAGAGAGAAATTAGATACAATTTGAAAATTGTGTAAAACGAGAAAGAGAGAAAGACAAAAGAAACTGGGCAAGGGAATATTTTTATTGTATAATTATAAGTGTATAGGACGAAAATATATGTACTTGCATATGTATATACAATTTTCTCACGCTTTATACATACAGAAACACAATTTATACATTTGGCTTTTGTTTGTATAAGTGAGAAAGGCGAGGGCGGCGAGCGAGATTTGAGAGAGTGGCGAGCGAGTATGTATTTTTACAATTTTCTCTGCTTTATACAATTAGAAACAATTTTTATACACTTGTGTTAGTATAAAAAGTGAGGAAGCGAGCGAGAGATTGGAGGAGAGTGGTGAGCGAGATATTTGGGAGAGAGGCGCCTGACAATCTTTTGCAAACGTTTGCTATTAAGCACAATTAAATCAAACACTAACTACTCCATTTATTTTAAATTATTAGTTTGCTATTATATACAATTTTCCCTTGTTATTATTATGTTTTCCTATGCCGTTATCTATAAATATGATTTCTGAGTTATTGCATAATATATATAGGAATTTTTAATAAGATGATGAATGGAATTTGTATTTATTACTCTATTATTATTATTATTTGCGATAATCGACAACGAGGACACATTTTGAAATTTGGTGAAATAAGTTGTACCAAAGGAATAAGAAAATCAAAATTTTATAAGAGTTGGAGGGATAGAATTATGACCCTTATTAGGTATATCAATTCAATTCAAGTAATTTTATTATTAACACGCTATAAATAATAGGATTAATTAGGAAAATTCACCTTTCAATTTACTTATAATCATTATCTCCTAGCTTTATACCAAAATTTCTCATTTTCGCGCATTACATTAATGTATCTTGCGCATCAAATTAGTGTATCTCGCACATCACATTAGTGCATCTCACGCATCAGATTGATGTATCATGTATAAAATGTACCTTGCACATCATATTAGTCCATCTCGTGCATCAGATTACTGTATCATGTATAAAATGTAATGTATCTTACTTAACGATTAATGTATCTCACTCATTAAATTAATATATCAGCGCTTATATTGTTGTATCTGTTTTTAGAAATTTTTATAATTATAAACTTTTAAGGGATAGATTATAATTTTATCTTTAAAATATGTGATTTATGTAATTTGCCAAATATTATAACCTCAACTTATTTTGATCTGTCCACTACAAAAACAATAATTTTAAAAAAAAAAAAACAATGTAGGTCCATTTAGGAGCGCACTTCTACTAGTGTTTTATGTTACCTTTCTAGATAGTGGAAAAATAAAGTCATCTAAGGATATAACAATTCCATATAATGATTAATTTCGAAACTAAAATCTATATCAAATATGTAACGAAATAATATCATAATTTTATTTCGAGATCATAATCTTATCCTGCTAACTAAACGATCCTAATAGTTCATAGAAAAACATGATGAATATGACCGACGGTTGATGCGTAATTGAAGTTTTAATTGGAATTGAAATGCTAATTATAGGTGTTTTTTAGTTCAAGTTGTTTAATCTGTCTTTTAACTTAAACCACTTGCGTAACGCTAATAATTACAAAATGTTTCATCTAAAATAGCATATTGATTGTGATACAAACATTCCATTTTCCAAAAATAATATATTACAAATAATTTACCCTATTATTCTTTAGAATTTGATATATTACCCTACTAACTTTATGAAGGTGACATAATAGACCTCAATTTTCACTTCTTTTTTTTTTTATAACCTTAGTGGTCTATAATTTAATTTTCTAGGCATATATGAATTTCGTACTGTTCAGAATATAATTAAATAATAAAAGTGTTTTTTTTTAGTAATTTAAAATTTTACATGAGATAGTTACATACTTCAATATGGTATTAAAGCGGCAGAGATCCTGAGATAAAATCTCACTGTCATTTATATTAAAAAGAATTTCACATATTGGTTCAATGAAAAAGATTTAGGCCTGTATATAATGGGCGTGTTGAAAATTAAAAAAATAAATTATACCTATAGTGGTCTATAATTTAATTTTCTAGGCATATATGATTTCGTATTGTTGAGAATATAATTAAATAATAAAAATGTATTTTTCTAATAGCTTAACGCTTTTACATTAGATGGTTACGCGTTTCAATATGATATCAGAGCGAACAGAAATCCTAAGAAAATCTCACCGTCATTTATATTAAAAAGAATTTCACATATTGAATCAATAAAAAAGATTTAGGCCCGTATATAAAGGGCGTGTTGAAAATTAAAAAGAATTATACCTTTAGTGGTCTATAATTTAATTTTCTAGGCGTATATAAATTTCGTATGGTTGAGAATGAAATTAAATAATAAAAATGTGTTTTCTCTAACAGTTTTAATCTTTTACATGAAATGGATACGCGCTTCAATATGATATCAAAGCGAACAGAAATCCTGAGATAAAATTTCACTGTCATTTATATTTAAAAAAATAATTTCATATATTGGATCAATGGAAAAAATTTAAATCCACACGTAAAAGAGCGTGTCGAAAATAAATACATAAAAGAAATCAAGTATTCAACTTCATATTCGAACGTGAAGGGGAGCATTGAAAATATACAAAGTAATTTATTTAATTTACGGATGACCATAACTAGGTGCTGATATTATATTTTGACAAATTATACAAAATGAAGCTAATATTGGAGAGTCATCTCATGTGAGTTTAATTAGTACTTAGATACAATTATATGACTAAATGACAGACTTATTTTGTACAAATGAATATAATTATGTGGATGCCAGTGTGTAAATATATAACGACTTCCTGTCTCAATTTACGTGATATTTTTTAAATATTAAAATTCTATCAAATTTATTTTTAATCATAAATTTTTAATATATATTTTAAATATTTCATAAACAGATTTCTGATTAAACATAGACTACTTGATTTTAAAAAAATAAAAAATATCACGTAAATTAAAATAGATCGATGAGTATATAAAGAGTCACGCAATAAAGAAAAGATGGGGAAATTAATATTGTCAGAATTAGGTACTAATGTACAAAAATAAAAACATATAGTACAATAATTATAATTTTTAAATAAAAATTAGAAAATGTTAATTTGACAAGATGGATCAAAATTTCATACTTTTTACCATATGGAATATAAGATTTATTTAAACGGATTTACTAAAAATGCAACAAATAATATATAGATATGAATTTATAAAAATAAAATTACAATAATTCAAAAATTAAATCTGTAAATTTTATATTTTGGATTCACCTTTTATAAAATAACTATCAGCGATCAATATTATAAATAGAGAAACATTTTTTTATGAATGACTATTAGCTATCGATCAATAATATTATAAATAGAGAAACATCAACTTATCAGATGATCAATTATATTTTGCGTTTATTCCTATTAGTACTTCAATTATTTGACACACACAAAAAAAAAAAAAGACTTCAATTATTTATCTACTATCTACGTACACCTTTTTTTTTAAAGGTTGTTTGAATTTATTTATAGTTTATCGAGACATGAAATTAAAAAATATAATATTTTCTAACTATAAAATAAATTCTAAAACTTGTAAACTTGTTAAATTTTTTTTATTTTTTCCCTTTTCTATTTCTCATTTTTTAAAAAATTGCTTGGCCAATTTCTTGTCCCTTAATAGATGGTGCAATTAAAAGATTATACTTGTGAAGACATTTCTTTTATATGCATGCATGGATAGTGACCAGCTGTTAGAATTTGGAAACTATTTAGGGTTTGGCCCCTCACTTGTACCTTTTTTTTGTTCTCGATGTTCGATATTTACATCAGAATTTCGATTAAATTTAAATCACACATTGTAAAATTCATTTGAAGGTAACACTTTTAACAAGATTTTCTTCATATTTAAAGATCGAGTCTGACAATATGGTTAAGGATGAAGTAGTTCCATTTTTACACCATAACCTATTTTGATCAGTGTTAATGCCTTATTATTGGAGAGAGTAGATATTATTGAATAATAATATTATTTCATTTTTAGAAATTCACATTCAAATTTTTAAAATAATAATAAAAAATATTCTAATCATTCCAATACGACTCATATTATCGAGGTGATATAAATTTGATTAGGACATTTCGACTCTTCAAAAGTGGGGGTCCTTTTCACTTTCGTGTAGTTTTTTTCAATTAAAAGGAATGGCTTTTCAAGAGTAATATATAGTTTAATATAATATACATATATGTTTCTCCTCAAAATAATATTCCACCTATTTTTGAAATGATTTTTTTTTTAATTTGATATATTATATAAAATCATAATAAATGAAACAAACATATTTTCTTAGATAATCAAATAAATTAAAAGAAAATAACAAATTATTGAACCAAAATTCATGACACGTACGTTAACCTTATATATCTCATATAAATTTGTCTCTAGTCAAAAATATTTGTTAGTGTCAATCGATCGAGCTACATTATTATTTACATTTTCTATGATATTGTTCGTAAAGTATAGTGTTATGGAATTAAAAATATTGATGTGTTTAATTTGGCTTGGAATCTCAATGGGTATATATTCCAAACAGGTTCTATATATATATATATATATATATATATATATATATATATATATATATATATATATATATATATATATATATATATTAATTAATTAATTATAAGATTATGTTGTGTTTGCTGCAGACAAGACAAAATTAATATTATTATGATTATTAATTAATTATAAGTCACAAACAATTACTAAGAAATAATTAATACTCCAGGAGAGCCCATCCCTATCTTTTTTTAAAAAAAAAGATGTTACATAAATCAAAATTAAAATAGTGGGATTATATTTATTATTTCCCTATTTTTCAACAGTTTTAAGGCACATCCCCATGTGCTTTGTGCTAAGTTTATCTTCATGATCATGCCCATTTTGACTCATGACTATTAATTTATATATCTAATATTTATATTAAAATTTGATAAAATTTATTTCGGGCAAGAAAATTTCATATTAAAAGGTGAAATACTTTCTAACGAGTAAGAAAAGAGTACTTACCAATGGAGTAGCCCCATGGAGGCAACGGTGTCCTATTAGACACTCTTCGTCAGGAAAAAAAATTGCAAAATGATTCACGAGATGATTGAATAAATTTTGGAGATGCTGAACATAACAAGCTGCTATTTCTGAATATTCTGAATGAAATTTCTGACTCCTCCACTGGTATTTAATTACCACTCTATCACAACTCTCGCTACTTATGTGATTCGAATTGACTTTCCACTATTTACCTAGCTAGATGCATAGACAATATTAAAATTACTTTTTTACTTGACTAATTAAACTTAATATGATTCCGATTTACCACATCATAAAGCAAATAGTTTCAAACTCTTATAAGAGCATGATCAGACTCTTAATAAAATATTCAGAAAAATATTAAAAAACACTCTTAAATTTAATTAAAATTTAAATTATATTTCACTCATATTTCTAAATAAAAAATGTATTTAAATTTTATTAATTAAATTAAAAAGATAAAACTGTAATAATTTATGAATAAAATTAATAATTCACATCAAATTTAAATACGTTTTCGGGGTTTGGTCCGCACCGACGTTCTGAAGCAAAGATAGAGAGTTTTCGGTAATACATATTTTTTCGTATGGATTTTAATTCTCAAAATATAATAGTAGAATATTAGTTCTCTGATCTGAAATTTTGTAATATTTAATGGATCCTGTTGATTCTTGTAAATCGTAAAGTAATAAATATTTTTCAGTATCAATTATAAGTTAGGTACGATACTTAGAATTGTGATAAGATGAATATGTTTTTATTAAAAAATTATTTTTAATAAAATAATTATAATTATTTCTTCTCAAGTAAGTCTCACGTAATTTGAATCTAAATTCATTTAATAGGAACACTTGAGTGGTGTATATACAAGATATATATTTTTGTTGTTTTTATTTACTTGTCAAATATTTCTAAATTTTAATTATTTTTTTTACTGTTATATGTGATAAATCAAGAAAGAATGATACTTTTATTTTTATTATACTCTTTATCTATTAATATTGAGTTTAGATGTTTGAAAATGCAGCAAGTAAATATATTTAAGAGTTAATCAATTAATAGACATAAAATAATAAACTCGATATATCTATTTTTATTTTCTTAACAGAACAAGTCAAAATTAAATAAGTAAAAAAAACCGAACAGTATATAATAGAAGGACCCACGATATAAACTACTCCCTCAATTCGGAATGGTTTGTCATGTTGCGCTAATCGAAAGTCAATTTGATTAATTTTCAAAGGTAAATTAGATCACATTAATTCAATATTTTCAAAAAAAAATATAGATATTATAAAAGTATATGCAAAGTGTTATAAATTTCAATTTCTTTCATGTTAATATGATGAAAAATACATCTTAAAATGTTAGTTAAAATTTTTATAATTTAACTCTAAAAATAGAAATCATGACAAATAATCCGAACGAAAGGGGTATAGAGTAATGGAATTTAGTACTATATATATATAAGCCACATCTACATTTCCCAGAAATGAACTAAAGTTTGAAACTTACCCTTTTTTGGCTCTGAATTCAAGCTACTTCATAAATGGCATTAAAATGAATGATAAAATTATTTGTTACACTGCCAAGAAAATTGATGATCCCTAAGTGATTCTGTCACTGTTGGAGGTGTTGTTAAAATTATAATTTTATATATTACTTCCTTCGTTTTTATTTAGTTATTCATTTTAAAAATGATAAATATATTAAGACAGCAATAACTAACATATTGAAGTTACAGTTTTATTCTTATAAATTATGATTTCTTTGAGATGAATTAAGACTTCGAAATTTTCAAGAAGTTTAAATGATGAACAAGTAAAGGAATAACTAAAAGAGGAAATATGGACAAGTAACAAAGACGGATGGAGTATGAATCACGGTTATAGTTTAATAAAACTTGTTAAGAAGAATCGAAGATATTTGTATACAAATGTTTGGGTTTATATATTTTATCTATTATCATCAATTAATTATTTAAAAAATATAAAAAAAAATTGAAAATTTTTCTTTCACTTCATAATTAATAGGGATAAAATAGTAAATTCACATATCTTTAACAGGTGCATCAATTAAAAAATGAACAAATAATTGGAGATAGAGGAAGTACGTAATAAATAGGGATAATGTGATAAAATAATCATATTAACTAAAAATTTGTTAACGAATATATCAAATTTTAAACATGACAAATGAATATGAACAGACACAATAATAATTAATCACAACTAATAATTAATACTCGTAGTTGAGTATGAAACATCCTTAAAGAAAGTGCAAGCAACATGCATTAAAGAATATGACTCAGTAATTAACGAAATAATGATTGAGAAATTCTAAGATTTGAGATAACTTTTCGAGCTCCCTACGTTATTCCTAATTTCATATTATTAATGATTCAATGTCTATATATATGTCTTTGTTGTGAATTGTGATTTGTGATCTACAATTAGCAGACAAAATCTTGATTTATAAAAGTTGTTAAAGTTTAAGGTTTTTATTAGGAATTATATCTAACATCCATTTAATATAGTAAGACTCCAATCCATTGAACTAAATTATTTTAATTTCATAAAGTAGGAAAATGAACATGACTTGTTTAGTTAAAGTTAAAAGCACATGTTCCTAGTCAAATTATAACTAAAAAATGGAAATAATTAATTAAAATAATAACTATTAAACATGACATATATATATATTATATTATGGTACTATAAATTAGGGGCAAGGTGCACATAGAAAATGAAACATGTTTAGGACTACATGGTACAACATGAGTTCATTACACCTGTATACCATACATAAAAATTATGTGTAATTAATTATTTTGTTGCAGAATTTGTCTAGTCAAGGTAGTTTATCTTAATCACTAATTAGTTTCTTTAATGGGAAAATCAATTGCAAGATATTAGAAGCTTATTTGTCTTATATGTGATAATTACAGGGACCTAATTAGCTACAACCAAAGTTTTGATTAGACTCATGATTTGATGGCCTATTCGGATAATTTCATACTTAAAAGGAAAAAACAAAAGAAACGTTATGATAGAATAATAAGTATTCATTCATCTTTAGTTAGAGGTTTTAGATTCAATTTTCTCCAAGCATGAAGTCATATTTATTAGGTGCGATATTTTTTAGTGTAAATTCGAATTTAGTCGAATTTCAATATAAGTATCGAACATTAAATGAAAAATCTGAATAAATAGGTCAAATTTAGTCGACTTTTTAGTTTGGTGAAGAAGGCTAAAAAGGAAAAAAGATGTGTTGTAAGGTGAAAAATATTGTTCTTCATTTTTACGAAGAGATTCAGGTTTTGAATTTCCTTGAATAAAAATATATTTTTATTATTTTTAGGAAGCGATTTGCCACCAAATATAAAAATTTTAAAAACAAATTCAAATTTAATCGAATCGAAATTTTATTTTTTTTAGCCAACACTTAGTTAGACCGACAAGAGAGTGTAATGCTGCCTTTAGTGGAGGTGACAACCCTTTGATTCCTTTACTGATTTTTGCAGTTTTTTTGTCTCTCTATTATTTAAAATATTATGAAAAAAATCCATCAATTTTCTTCACCTATTCAATATTTCTAAAACTTTTAATTTTTTAATTAGAAAAAAAAAAGATTTACATTTTTATATGGTCAAGGTTAATAATTTTATCTACTATCATTAATTAATACATCTTAATATATTGTTAATATGAAGTTTTTTCCTATTAATTACAAAATGGTTGAATTAAACAAATTTAAAGTTAAAAGCGACAGTGTTTATACTTACCTCTGATTAATTTACGCGGGAGAAAAAAAAGTGTAACAAACAAAAATTGTTAAAATAAAAGTATCATAAAATTAATAGTTAAATTAATCATGAAAAATCTACAATATTATAAGTTTCTTCCTCTGGATCGAATACGTAATATTCTTTATTATAAGATCCATAATAATAATTTTATACAATGAGTATATAATTAGTAAATTTTTAGCTCTTCTTATAATTCACGACATGCCCTTCTTAATTTTGTTTCTCTCTCTCTATTATACACACAAATACACTTAATATTTTCCCTATATATACATTTGGCCCCCCTATACTTCCCACAAACCTAATTTCAACTCACCAATTTCACAACAACAAAAAAAAACCCTACCTTTTTCTTGTTCTTGTTCTTGTTCTTCTTGATAATCGTCGTCTTATCCTTCTTCGAAATTGAAATTTTTAGTCATGAGTTATGAACCAAACACGGCCTTAAACCTAAGTCTATCAAGAAATGATCTTTTATTTGACCAATCATCATCATCATCATCATCAACCCCTTTAAGCCCGGTTGAGCCACGTGTTTTTTCTTGCAATTATTGTAGAAGAAAGTTTTATAGTTCACAAGCTCTAGGAGGACACCAGAATGCTCATAAACTCGAAAGAACCCTAGCCAAGAAGAGTAGGGAGTTGAGTTCAACCCTACGCGGGCCTCATTCTAGTTGGTCAAATCATAGTAATAGTAATAATAATAGTAATAGTAATAATCATTGCTCGTTGAGCCCTAGTGGTCCGAGCCATACTAGTCATGGTCATGGTCATGGTGCTAGGTTTGTTACAAATAATGATTTAATAAGCTATGGAAGAAGAGAGATGATGATGAGTTATGAATCAATGAAAAATGGTCATGAGAGTGTTCAAGAGGATTTTGGACATCTTGATTTGTCATTAAGGCTTTAATCATCATCACTTTTTTTTTTAAAAAAAAAAATAATTTTGGTTATTTGTTTTTTACTTCAAGATATTGTTGTAATTTTAACCTATTTTGATGTGGTTAATTAATTAAAGATTCTACTCAAGGGCGATTATGTTCTTATTAAATTAAATATGAATCATATTTAGTTGTTTTTTTTTTTGTATAGATATATAAGAGAATTCTTCTGAAATTGTGATAAAAAAAAAATCTAGTATATATTGACTTTTTGGTATGTTGAATAAAATTGTTTTTTTTTTTTTACTTTAAAAATGTATATACAGTTAGTTAATATCTCGATAAGAAAATATAATTTTATGTATCGAGGTCCTTGATTTTGTTATTCTTTCTATCATTTTTCTATAATATGGTTGATATTTAATACTATATGTTATAGTTGTATGATAAATTTGTTTTAATTAATATGTATTGTTCTCTTCTTGCCATCCTATTTCTATTTGTTATGATACATTTTATCATTTCACTCGTGGAATTCTTCTGAGTAATCATAATGTAGTTTTAAAGTATAAAAATTAAAGATTTGTGATTTCAAGGAGCAAAATTATAGACTAAGAGTACTTGTAATATTATGTACTTTTTCTAATTTTCTATTCAGATTTTGATACTTATATTAGAGTATAAATAAATTTAAATTTGCTCAAAAACATCTCATATTAAGTAATAATAAATCGACTCGTATAACAAATGAGGCTCGAACCTAAAAAGTTAAGTAGTCCTCTTCACCACCCAAGCAATAGTAACATAGGCCAAAAAACATCACAAAAACAATCAAATGAAAGAGTATTTTATGCCAAAATATCACAAGTTGATATTTATCTATAGTTTTGATCATCAATTCTAAGTTGTTCAATTAAAAATTAAATGGATACCGATTGTCTGACATTTTCGTTTTTTAAGAGTCAAACAGTTTAAGTTTGACTAAAATTTTGTGCATAGATTCTTCAATTTTTTTTTTGGAAATAAAATTTATATATTTGTAAAGTACGTAAAAAAAAAATACTATAAATCACAATAATTAAAAGATACATAAAAATTTACGGTCAAAGATAAAGTTATTTCAATCTCAAAATTCAAAAAATATCACGTAAATCGAGAGACTTTTTTCTTAATCTCCGAATATATCAAAGTGAGGAGTCGGTAACATGATCTTATTTTATATCTCTAGTTCTGTTTTGACTACTTAGTGAGTAACAAAATGTTATTTTTGCTTGCATGATTGTTATTAAGTAGGAATTACCATAAAATAGTGCATTTGGTTAAAGGTTGAGTTGTTTTTTACGAGCGAGGATTAGGTGTCAATTCGATTTAATAAATTTCTCTCTTTTCTCGCACTCATATTCTAGAAATCTTGAATTCACCTTTATTAAGATTGACCACTATTCAATTAACCAATTATTCATATTTTATTGATTTGATTGTCAATTGAACACGTTTATAAATAAAAATCAACCGATAATCAATAAACCAAATCAACAACATATAAAAATGAATCAATGTGTTTGATCCCTCACTACATTGGAACCTTTTGTCAAAAAAAGAAGATAAAAAGAAATTATTGGGCTGTCCTTTTTTACTTGGGCTCTAGTTCATCAAAGGACCAGTTATGTAGAACTTGGGCCTTGTTCACTAAAAATAATTAAGCCCATCTGTTTTTAGTGGCAATTGAGTATTCTGCGGTGGCAGAGTTAAAATTTCGTATGAAGTATAGAAACTCCAATAATTTGGGTTGCTAATTATGTTCTATTCCAAAAGTTTTCTATATTACAAAATTTTTTAAATTTTCAGAATTTGTGGATACATTGCTCCTTTGCCCGTTAGATAGCAAACAATACATAGGTTATGTATCAAATATATAAGTCGTGTATTAGAGCTATAAACCAGATTCACGTTGATTTAGGTTTGAAATAACTGATGTTATGTAGCAGCGATACCATTTGTACCAGATTTATGTTAACTTTTCCTAAGGTTTGTATCCACTTAAAAGTATTCAAAATGTAAAATGATATACAAAAGAAGCCAAGGATAGGATTCAATAACATCTCTACCATATAAACATGAAAGACAATATAATCTTACGTATATCGTGTAATTTTTTGACAAAAAAACAATTATGATGAACCCTTTGCGGTACCCTAACACCACTCTCGATATTATGTAATAATATGTAATCAATATTCCATGTTTTGTTCAAGTTTAACTTGATGGCCTAGCTAGCCAAGTTAGATTTCAACCACTACAAATGTGAATTTTAAATACAACTAAATTACAAATATTGAAAAACTATTAATTTTTTATTTTTTTTTATCATTATTACTTTTTATTAGGAAGAAATTTAACTAATAAATGGTCTCATTTCAAGATATTTATTCAATCAAGAGCGAAGCTAGAGTATCGTTTATGGGTTCATCAAATTCAGTAGCATTTTTTTGTAATGACATAAGCTTGTTATTGAGTATATCAGATATGATTACAACAAGATTCGAGAAAATATTCTACTTTGAATAAGCACAATCACACCATTAATATTATGTAAGATATGATATGATATTATCCGAAAATCATGTGTGTACCTTTACATATAAATAATGAATAGTTTATCAAATATAAACACAGAAATACAAAATAATTTTCAAACTCGTTTCGATCTCTAATTTATCAATTCTTATCACTTGTTTTCACCCCAAAGATAGAGACATTTTTCTAGTTTTTTTTTCTTCATCTTTTTAGCAAAAAATATAATCATGTCCTCAATTTTGAGGAAAAAAAATTTAAATAAATGTTTTGGGATAATCTAAGATGAGAAATATGAAGTAATTGGTGACGTTTGTTAGTTCTTTGAATTATAATAAAGTTATCTTTGACTTTTAAAGTGAGAATTTGTACGAATATTATTAATAATAATTAATATACAATAGGTTTGGGAAACTTCCTTTGTCACCACATGCAACTTTATCATATTATATTATAAATATATTATTCATATTAAGAAAATAATAATAAATAGTGTTAATATAATTGTCCTCTATTCTATATTTTCCAAGTGGATTGGTCCAACACGTTTCAAATCTTTGTCGTGTGAACAAAAGTTAAAAAAAGTAAAGGAAACAACCACTCACTTGCTATCTAGATTCATAAAATTTAAATTTTATAAGTTTAAATTTCACATTTTATCAATGATTTAGTAAATTTTGTGACACCTATATAAAATTAGAGTTAAAATTACTGAATTTGAATTAATCAATAATTAATATATTAGATCACCTAAATAATTAATTTGAATTTCATTGTGCAAAAAAAAAGTTATCATTGTTAAGGAGCGCTTCACCTGTTAATGTGGAGTTTCTTGGCGTGCAATTTAATCTGATTTTAATGTGCATCGAACAATTGACGAAAAATAAAAAAAGAGAAGGAAAAAGGACATGAACGCTATAATGATAATATTTTTAATGAGGGGTTTCTTGGCGTGCAATTTAATCTGATTTTAATGTGCACCGAACAATTGATGAAAAACAAAAAAAAAGGGAAGGAAAAAGGACGTGAACACTATAATGAAAATATTTTTTAACAATAATGAATATATTCAGTGACAAAGAGTGTTAAATATGTATTGATATTAGTTAATTTTCATTAAATTTAATATTAGTAACAACTTATTATTGTAAAGTATGACATGGTTGAAATTTATTTTAAAGAGAAGAAGACATTATTTTAAAACAAAACACAAAACACTTGGACAACAAATCACTTATTACAAATTAAATAATATAATTTTGTTAATATTGTTTGGCTAATTAAGCTCCATTTGTATGGAGTAAGTAAAGTCTGAATTTGGATAGTATTTTATAACGTATGAGCTAACGTCACTTAGCTTTTTAAACATTATTATTTCTAGACATAATAATGAATTATCTTTTCTTTTCACATTATAAATTGAAGTAGTTGGATATGGTCTACCTACCTTAGGTTATAATTTTAAAAAAAGAAATTAAGTAACAATCGAAACACACCAAATTGATTGTTTCATAAAATAAGAGTTTTCATTGTTACAATGAAATTTAACGATACAATACAATATATTTTAAGTAACAATCAAAAAACTTAATAACGATACAATACAATATAATAAATAACAATGATCCAAACACAGTATTAGTGTATAATACACCATTAAATACGATAACAAGGGTTTACCTCGAAGAGAGTTTTTGCATCTTCCTAGATTTTTAGGCTTTAAAAACGAGGAGATTTATCTAATACATCAGAATTTTCGACAATCAATAATTCTAATCGTTATTATAACTACATATAATCTACTTTCACGATGAAAAAACTCACAATTTTTTTAATATTTAAAATTCGATTACTAAACTTTTTGATTAAGAATAGAGCCGTTCCGACCCCTCGTACCACAATCATTAAAGTGGTAAGCTAATCATATTTGTCAATGCGTGTGGTAGAAAAACGTGTACTCAATAATATGATAACGACATCCAAAAAAAAAAGTTATATATATATAATCATATTCATTCACAAAAACACCAAATTCATCTCAAAAAAATCATCAATCTTGAGAAAAAAAATGACATTTATAGACTTATTACTCTTTTCACTTATTCCTTTTTTCTTAATTTTCTTCCTCAAATTCCAAAAAACAAGAAAAAACCCCATTTCATCAAATACAAAAATACCAAAATCCTATCCTATTATTGGTTCTTATTTTTCCTTATTAGCAAATCAAGAACAAAGAATCCAATGGTTATCTGATATTATCCTTAGCACCCCTAAACTTACTTTTACTCTAATTCGACCCCTCAATTTCCACACAATTATCACTGCTAATCCATCTAACGTTCAGCACATTCTCAAAACCAATTTCTCTGTTTATCAAAAAGGCCAGAACTCAAACAACACTCTTGCTGATTTCCTCAGTAATGGCATTTTCAACGTCGATGGCGATATATGGAAGTATCAACGACAAGTTGCTAGCCACGAATTCAATACTAGATCACTACGAAAATTCGTTGAATCTGTAGTTGATGTCGAGGTATCTGAACGTCTAGTTCCCATACTCGCGAATGCTGCTGCTGAGAAAAATGTTGTCGATCTACAAGACGTGTTGCAAAGGTTCGCATTTGATAACATTTGTAAAATTGCATTTGGTTATGATCCAAAGTATTTGTTACCTAACTTACCTGAAGCAGAATTCGCTGTAGCATTTGAAGATTGTGTTCGATTGAGCAGTGAGAGATTTGCTGTCCCTTTTCCGTTGATTTGGAAAATGAAACGCGCTTTTGGTATTGGTTCTGAGAAGAAATTACGAATTGCAGTTGGAGAAGTGCGTGAGTTTGCGAAGAGAATAGTGAGGGAGAAGTTGAATGAGAGATCGTCGTTGGATTCAGCTGATTTGTTGTCGAGATTTTTGAGTACAGGGCACTCTGATGAAGATTTCGTTGTTGATATAGTGATAAGTTTTATTTTAGCAGGACGCGATACGACTTCAGCTGCGTTGACATGGTTTTTCTGGTTGATTTCGAAGAATGCAGATGCGGAATCTGAAATATTGAGAGAAATTGGGGGAAAAGAAGAGGATGTTTCAATGCGATACGATGAGGTGAAGAACATGATGTATACTCACGCCTCGCTCTGTGAGAGCATGAGATTTTATCCTCCGGTACCAATGGATTCGAAAGAAGTCATGAAAGATGATGTATTGCCCGATGGGACATTTGTGAAGAAGGGGATGAGGGTTACTTATCATCCTTACGCAATGGGAAGATCGGAGGAGATTTGGGGAAAAGACTGGGCGGAGTTCAAGCCAGAGAGATGGTTGAATAAGGATGAAATGACGGGGAATTGGATGTTTGTGGGAAAAGATCCATTCGCTTATCCTGTTTTTCAAGCAGGACCGCGAGTTTGCTTAGGGAAAGAAATGGCGTTTTTGCAAATGAAGAGGGTGGTGGCTGGTGTTTTGCAGCGGTTTAAGGTGGTTCCGGTGGTGGAGAAAGGGGTGGAGCCGATGTTTATATCGTATTTGACGGCCAAGATGAAAGGAGGTTTCCCAGTTACTATCGAAGAAAGGATGTAGTTGTTGGGTATGTAGCAAGAATTGATGGGAAATAGAAGGAAAGAGAGTAATTTGAAAAGTTGAGAACTTCAAAATCAAACTTACAGATACTAGAGTGGAATAATTTCCTTAAGAGGACACTGTGAGTTGAGTGGACTTGATCTTCTTCCAAACTAAAAGATTGTATCAGTTTCTGGTACGTTTGTTTTAAATATTTTCTAAAATAAATTTCTGTTCATCTTGCTTACTGATTCGACAAATTTCAATTACTTCGTGTTTCTGAATAATTTATTACAATCAGTAATTTTGGTTTTAATTACACAATTTGGTAAACAGTAGTAGTATTATCATGGACACAAGTTGAAAAAACAAGTTTATTGTATGTGTTCTTAGGTTATTTGCTTTTTTTATAATATTGATTTGTATTAATTATATATGTAGTCTCTGATCTATAATTGTTTGATCAACAAGGTTTTCTTAGTAATATTTGTTAGTGTTTGCCCTATTTTTTTTTGAAGTATTTATGTTTCAAAGTTATATGTATTGACTTGATGTAGCATTATAGGAATGAAAATAGGGCGGGTTGGGGTGGGGGTTACGGCATGACAAGCCTCAACCTGCTAAGATTTGAGCTCGCTCAACTCCGCTCCATTTAAATTTTTTTCAATGTTATAGCCCGCTCCGCCCTGCCCTGTCTTCTCACGTTTAATTTTAATTTGCTCTTTTTTGTATGTTATATTAATTCTTTATACATGTTCTTTATGGCAAAAGAGAACAATAATCAATTGCCAAAAAAAATAATTATCAAAAAAAATCTACTATTTAAATTATCCAAAGCACACTTATATATTTTCATTAAGTTCAGTTTGAAGTATATTTAATAAAATATTAAAATGAAAGAGGAGAACAAAAAGTATATTTAATAAAATATGAAAATGAAAAAGGAAAACAAAAAATAAATGTGACCAATTAACAAAAAATAAATTATGTCTCAACTGAATTATTGTTAACCCATAAAGCATTCACAATTGTTGTTTAATATTTGCTACAACATGGCTCTAATCAAAAGATGTATACATTATATCCATTCACTTAATTGCAATGTATCAACTAATACAATATTGATATATGTATACATTACATTGGATCCTATTGTTACAAAAAAGGTTTTACTACTTTAAAGATTTGTGTAGCTCTATTCAAAGCTCTAAAATATTAGTCTTAGAAAGAAGAACAACTTTTTTTCTTAAAAAAATTACATAAATTAATATATTTTTAAAAAATAATTATTAATTTTAGCAATACTTTTAGTTTATTACCATTTATAGCAATATTGTGATAAATCTGTAATATGTATTAAAAGTAAATTATGTATGCAATATATTTGAATTACAATTGTTTTTTAAATATATTATGTTTGTTTGGTAAAAAATTGTTACATTGTATTATAAGTGTATTAAAATGTTTGATAAATATATTATCCATCAGTAAAACTTGTATTATGTGTGAATAATAAATTGTTCTCTGTAATATGTATTAAACTTGTATTATAAAAGAATTAAAAGTAGTCGAGTGAAAAAAAATAGTATTACTATAAATAATAAATATTTTTTTTTTAAGTTTTCCTTTTCTTCTTTCCTTCTTTTTATAAATTGGGCCTCAAAATTTTGAGGGGCTAAAGGCAAAAGCCCAACCTCCCCTTGTGCATGATATTTCAATTTTTCTTGATTTTGTTTATAACATTCAAAAGGTTAAAATGTGACACCACATATATTTTTCTTTAATCATCGTGTAAGTCAATGAAACACTCGTGAGTTATTAAATTGATAAAAACAAATATATACACCACACATGCTTATTGAATAAAAGTATTAATATACTAATGTAAAAAAGTTCATTATAGCAATAAAAAATTAAATAGATATTAATTTATACATCAAAGTTAAACATATTATTTTATTTGTCTATTTTTATTTGTCATATTATATTTTTCGAAAGATAATTTAATTAAATTTTAAAGCTAAATTATATTATATTAATTTGATATTTTAAAACAAAAAAAAGTTAAATATTCAAAAACTATTCAAGAAGTACTAAATAGCAATATTTGTATATTAATATGATAAAAAAAAAATACATTATATAATGTTAATCAATATAGTTTGGAAACCATGACAATTAAAAGTGAACGAAGGAATAGTATTTTTTCGAATTGAAAAATAAAAAAGAGGTCATGTATTGTACTAATTATGACCCTCACAACAACAAAACAATTTTTAGCGGCAATAAATTTGCACATTAACAAAAAATGCTAAAATTTGTACCAATATTACTTAATTGTCTTTAGATTCAATAATGCTATAAATTTTAAAACATTTACAAAGAGTACTACTTACTATTAAAAATATATATTTAATAACCCTTTGCAATTAATTAATTGCGACTAAAAATCGCATTTTAATAATAGTGGAGCTCACAAATTCCTCTAGTGGTATTATAGCCATATTCATTATTACTTACTAGTAAATGGTAAAGCATATTTTTATTTATTTATATATTAACCAGAGACAGACTTACCCCTCTATGTGGGGTGCCTATGTACACATAATTTTTTAAAAAATAATGTACAAAATTAACATAAATTAAAATATAATTGATTGTACATTCATGAAAAGCATAGAAATTTCCGTGTACTATCGATACATGTTAGATGATTATAAATAGATGCATATATAAAATATAGAAAGAAAAAGGATTTGATATACCCCAACTTTGTCATTTAGAGCTGATATACTCATTGTTATGAAAGTGACTCATATATATCCCTACTTGTAAATAAATGGCTCACATATACGCTTTTCCTCTAACAGAAATGAAAAAAAAATTAATTTAAATTTTTATTATTCTTTTCTAAAAAATAGAATCCCATATGATTAAATTTAATCCTCGTCAAACACATTTTTGACTTTTTTTGTTTCAATGGCTAATTTATAATTATTATTTTAATAATCAAATTTATTTATGTTTCACTAATATTCTTGTAAAACTTATTGTAGATGACTAAATTTTTTCTTCAAATACGAAATTAAATTACAATACACACAAAAAAAAATTTAAAATTTTTTTTCCCTTTAAACTAAGGAATGAAAGAAAAAATAAAATAAGAATAATAAAATCAAATTTACAGTTTGTATAACGGTAAGGACATATATGAGTCACTTTTATAACGAATGATAAAATTGAACGGTATATGAGACCCTTTTTCCCGTCGACATGAAATTAGGCCACTTAGATGCACAACTAAGTGAATAGAATACTAAACAAATAAAAATTGTGATTAAGAAAAGAAGCAATATCAATAATATCTAAAGAATAAGTATCGATTAATTCTACCAATAATCTTGATAATATAGATAATACAAACATTATCCATAATGATTGTTCATAAATCACAGGTACTAAAATCTATATTTACTCTTTTAAGGAAAAACTATATAATTACTTTTTGTTGTTTTTATAAACTTTTAATATTACTAATTTACATAATATAACCACATATTTGTTCTGTCCCACAAATCGTCTCTTATACGTCACATCTTCAGACAAGAAATATTAGTATTAAATAGAGTATCATAAATTAAAATAATATATTATATAGTTGCACCTTATATAATTAATTAATTAATTTTGAATTACAGCAATTGTCTCCTAATTTAAAAAAATTAGATTTTGCATGTGCATGAACGTGTGCTGTGGCGACGAGTTAGGAGTTGATTAATTAAACCATTTGTTTAATTATATCTTAATACATAATTTTTTTTTATAAATCCTAGATCTAAACAAATAAATTATAATAAGATTCTTTATATTTATATAAATCAAGTGGTATTATCCTCTGGCTTTTCATATGATCTTACACATAACTTACAGCTGAATTATTGGATATTGTCTCCTTTTCATTTTTAAAAAGTTGGTAAATTGTCTTTTAGGCCACAATATAAGATCATTTTAATTTAGCTGATTAAAAATAGTCGATAAGTATATGTTAAAATTAATTTTATAAAATAAACAAGAGAACTTTTTTTTTTTTTCAAATAGAAGTGGTGAAATGGATAATGATTATTCGTTTTTGGTCATTTAAAAAAATTAGATAATAATCAATTAGTACTTCTTATTTTTGAATAAAAATGCTTAAATTGATAATTATTCATTAATATTGATAATAAATCATTAATTTATAGTGAGATAATTAGGATTTATGTTTTAACAAGAGCATTTTGACAATTACATGGTAAAAAGTCATAATTTTGGATAATCAACTTATTACTTTTAATAAAGCGTTTATCACTTAGTTTGACTTGCTAACAAACTTAAGTACTCTTGATATATACACTTAATATAATTTCATATAATTAATTAAATGTTTAGTTCTAATAACTTATTATAATTAAGTATTAGGATATAGTGTTAATATTTTACATTAATTGATTATTGTTAAACAGTACTTTCTTCGTTTCTATTTATATGTTACTACTTTAGATTTCACGTCTTTTAAGAAATTAGGTAAGTTTACCGTTATACCCTTATTTAGCATTTTTTTGAATATAAATCATCAATAAATAAATATTTATTAATTTATTTTGATTAATTATACTGGTCAATGAACATGAATTAATCATTAAATTCACTTATATTGGTCAAATTCATACTTTTAATGCTAATAACTCTCAATAATAAAATATTATTTCTATAGTAATTTTATAAAATAATAAATATTAACAAATATCTTATCTTTAATAAAAACGACATATAAATAAAAATAACTAATAAATCAAAACTTCTTTTCCCTTTTACATCCAATACATGAAGAGGAAGATTAACCGAATATCATTTAATTAATTTTTCCATTTAATTACTATACCTCCCCACCTCCTTTTACCAATAAACTACTTTCTTCTATCTATTTTTATTTGTCCGTTATATTTATTAAAAGTAATTTTTTAATTTTATTTATCCAATTTAAAATTTTAAGAAATAATTTATGACTTAATTTTTAATTTACTTTTATTATTAATTATAGATATTTTTTTTATAAACTTTTAAAAAATAATATTTATTATGTTTAAATATTAATATAACAAAATTAATATTCTATATATTGTCTAAAGATATATGTCAAGCCCAATATTAAACAAGTAAAAGTGAACAAAATAAGTGTTTTCTTCTTCTAAATGCTTAAGTCCATATTAAGGGAATGTTGAAAAATATTTAAGAAAAAATATTATAGAATCTTTTCCATTATTATTATTTTTATTATTTCTAAAGTAATCTTTTAGAAAAAATGGTGTAGTGAAGAACCTTATTAAAAGAAAGAATAAATATAAAAAAAATTAAATTAGATTATTCCTAGAGTAATCTTTTAGAAAATATGGTGTAGTTAAGAACCTTATTAAAAGAAAGAGAAAATGTATAAATATGTCAATTTTAGAGATAACTTAAATAAATTAAGGTTCTATTATTTTCGAGCTCATTTTTTTTGTAATTTTGTGCACCTTTTTACTTACGTGACATTTAAATATCTCTCACGTACTTTAACTGTGTGGATTCACGGAGCGTGCCACGTAAGACAAAAGGTGTACAAAATTAAAAAAAAAAAGAATAAGTTCAAGGATAATAGAATTTTTATTTAATTAAGATATGTCTTGAGATTTCGATCATAGTCTAGGGAATACTTGTGCCTAATCGCTAAAAGAAATGATAAATATGAGGGGGGGGAAAAAACACCTCCACAAATTTTTTGAACATCAAATTCATTTGTTTTTAACTATAAATATTTTTTTCAATAATTAACCTTAAAAAATATTTATGTCATAATTTGAATTTTAATATTATATATTGACATAAGACAAAAATATGCTCTTTAACTTCGCTTCAACTCATATATATTTCTTTCAACTTTGAGTATAAATAAGTAAACATTATATTTGTATAAAGTCGAATAAATAAATACACACGTCTAATTTATGTCCTATGCGTATTGTAACAGATAGAACGTATGTGTCTGCATACACGTAATTGAAAATTGAATAGCGTAAATTTAAAATAGTCAAACGGCACATTTACGTAACAAAAGAAAAGTTACTCTTAACATTAATGTTTTTTATTCAAATAATATACCATCTTTATTAAGATTTTTGTTCGATTTTTGAAATTCAAAATATATATTATGACAGATATAACGTGTGTGTCTGTTTATACATAATAAATAAACATAATAAAAGTTGAATAGCGTAAATTTAAAATAGTCAAAAGAGCACATTTATGTAACTAAAAGAAAAATTTACTTTTAACATTTATATTTTTATTCAAAATAATTTCGATTCTCGAAATTCGAAATATATGTAATATATAAAATGGAAAGAAGTAGTAATACATTTCATCATCTTTGTTAGTTAGTTTCACTTTCATTCAAATTCTCTCTGTTCTTCCTCTGTTTTTGCTTTTTACTCAAAAAAACAGCCATGATTAATGGCAAAGACATATATGATGTTCTTGCTGCAATTATACCATTATATGTTGCGATGATATTAGCTTATGGTTCTGTTCGATGGTGGAAGATCTTCACCCCCGATCAATGTTCTGGAATCAATCGATTCGTGGCAGTTTTCGCTGTTCCTCTGCTCGGTTTCCATTTCATATCCACGAACGATCCTTACGCGATGAATTACCATTTCATCGCTGCTGATTCCCTTCAAAAAGTTGTTATACTTTTCGCGCTTTTCATCTGGCATCTTTTCAGCAAAAGAGGAAATTTAGAATGGGTGATTACTCTGTTTTCTCTTTCGACTTTGCCCAATACTCTAGTTATGGGGATCCCTCTGCTTAAAGCAATGTACGGAGATTTTTCTGGGAATCTAATGGTACAAATTGTCGTTATGCAAAGTGTGATTTGGTATACACTTATGCTTTTTCTGTTCGAATACAGAGGAGCTAAGTTACTGATCGGTGAGCAATTCCCCGAAACTGCAGCTTCGATTACTTCGTTCAGAGTTGAATCTGATGTTGTTTCACTCAATGGACGTGAACCATTACAGGCCGATGCTGAAATTGGAGACGATGGAAAATTACATGTTATAGTTCGAAGATCCTCTGCTTCTTCAATTATTTCATCTTATAATAAAGGGATACTGCAATCGAATAACATGACTCCGCGAGCTTCGAACTTGACTGGTGTTGAGATTTATTCTGTGCAATCGTCTCGAGAGCCAACGCCAAGAGCGTCTAGTTTTAATCAGACAGATTTTTACGCCATGTTTGCTAGTAAAACAGCTAGCCCCAAGCATGGGTATACGAATAGCTATGGTGGAGATGTGTTTTCTCTGCAGTCGTCTAAAGGGCCAACACCGCGAACTTCTAATTTTGAAGAGGAGATGTCGAAGATTGGAAGTAATAAGAAGAATCGAGGAGGTATCTATATAGTAGTAATATAATGGAATACATATTGAACTTATATCATCGTGTCTTTCTGATTATATAATATGTCTCGACAGGTAGGAGTATGAGCGGAGAGCTATACAATAGTAGTAGCACTGCTTCTACTAATGGATTGGTGTATCCACCTCCGAATCCAATGTTTGTAGGGCAAAGGAAAAAGGAAGTTGGAAGCGGAAGTGGTGTACCAACGCCAGTGCCAGTGCCAGTGCCAGTACCAGTATCAATGTCGAATAGTAATAGTAATAGCAATAGTAAAGAGCTTCATATGTTTGTTTGGAGTTCAAGTGCTTCTCCTACATCCGAAGGTAATCATAAGCACGCGATTAGCAAAGGTGGTTCAAGTGAACTTGGAGTTCTTGATGCATCCAAAGCCGTTCTTCAACAAGAGATAGCTGCAGCAAGAGGTAATGAAACTTAAACTGTTTGACTCTCGAGAAATGAAAAGTGTCATGAGACCGAACGAGCAGTGAAGTCCTTTTTTTGCTTTTGTCATGTCTTTTGTCTCTAGCGCATGCAAAAGATTGAAATAAGGTGTCCTTTTCACCTTTTTTGGCTTCTTGTTATAAGTATATTGTACTTGTTTACTTTACTTTAGTTGACATTCTTCAACCCATCAAGTACTTTTAGATTGATAAAGAATAAATTTTGCATACACACAAGTTTTTCAAAACATTGATCTCACTTTTATTGAATCAACTACCAACTTAATTGCATCATAGTCTTATTTTAAAAGTAAAACGCTCTCTGTTTGAATATGAGACTTCTTGTTGTTGACTTGTGTTCGTTCGTGTATTGACTCAATTGATATATAGAGAATGCAAGTTCGGTTAGTAAAGGAAATGTAGACAAAGAAATAGAGATCGAGGATGGATCGAAGAATATAGAAGATGGAGAGAAGAAATCACAAATGCCTCCGGCTAGTGTTATGACAAGGCTAATCCTTATAATGGTATGGAGGAAGTTGATAAGAAATCCAAACACCTATGCAAGTTTGATCGGACTCATTTGGTCTCTCGTCTCGTACAGGTATTTCAAACACCTACGTGAACTTTTACCTTATTGGTGAGCGTTCACCTTGATGGAATGTAATTGTTGTCAATCTTTTTGCAGATGGAATATTCAAATGCCTTCAATTGTGAAAGGCTCGATCTCAATTCTATCAGATGCTGGTCTCGGAATGGCTATGTTCAGTCTAGGTATATTGACATTGACATTAAAGTCTTTACCAGCATTAGCTAAGTGTCATTAGAACCAATGTCGCTAAAATTTTTAGAAACATGTACAAAGAGTGTTACTTGCCGCTAAAGATGCATATTTAGCATATATATACATAGATATACACTCTTACAAACACAATTATACTACTTATGTGTAGGTTTATTCATGGCTTTACAACCAAAGATCATAGCTTGTGGAAAATCTGTTGCTACATTCTCCATGGCAGTTAGGTTTTTAACAGGACCAGCTGTTATTGCTGCTACTTCTATCGCGATTGGTCTTCGCGGTGTATTACTACATGTTGCTATCGTTCAGGTATATATATATATATACATTAACGATAACAAAATTACGAGTTTACCTTATATATACTGATGTTAATGGACTTATATATAACTTGTAGGCTGCTTTGCCCCAAGGCATTGTTCCGTTTGTGTTTGCAAAAGAATACAATCTCCATCCTGATATCCTTAGTACCGCGTAAGTACTTTCATCGTTTACCATGAATTTAAAATTTTGAATCTGCTTCTGGTTCGTAATGTTGATTATTTTAAATTGTTTTTATTTGGCAGGGTTATATTTGGAATGCTAGTTGCTTTACCAATTACAATATTATATTATGTGCTTCTTGGTGTGTAGACTTGGGGCATGGGGAATAGAGAGAGATAAGTTCAATGGATTCAACAATATGGAAATTACCATGTGCTCCCTACCATGTGACTATTTAATTAATATTATTATACAAAAAAAAATGCATTAATTTATTTTCATTCTTTTTCTTTAATTTTTAGTTTTTTTTTTTTTTATAATTTTAATTATAGTTAGCTAGCTAGGAAGAATTGGTGATCAATAGTACTAGAATTATTAATTTTATGTTGAATTATTACTTTCATTTTTACTAAGTAATATTAAAGTTGTAGCTAGCTATTTCAGATCTAATTAAACATTTAAGATATTGTTTCAGTCTAACGACATTATTTATTTAACTAATTTATAAAATCCACCTCGTACTCAGAGGCGGAATCATGATTATGAGTTTGAGAAGATTATTTAATTTTGATGAAAATGAAATTCTCGAAACTCAGTGCTAATACATTTAACACAGTTACTTCTTTATGTTAAGCCTCAATTAGCAATTATAAGATCGATATATCTTTATCTTGAAAAAAAAATAGATGCAAATTTATTTAAAAAATAGCTTAAATTAATAGTCGAATTATGAATTGTTATCGATCACTTGAATTTAAAAAAGTATTTTACTCTTTTCGCTTTATAAAAATAGAAGTCAAACGAGGTGGATTTGATCCTTTTTTCATTTTTGAGGAAATATTTTATTTTTTATTCATATGATGTAACGTTGCCTATATTTGACTATTTGATGAGTTGTTATAAATATTTCTGCATGCACGTGAAAGCTTAAATTAAATAAAATCATAATGGGAAAAAGAGAAAATTTAGCCTCAGTGCATTGTTCCAAGATTTACTATTCTTATTATTTTTAAATTATGTATATCATGTGATATGCCCTTAAGTAGGAAAATGGCAATTGAACACTTTTAAATCTTTACTCAATATTATATTTCGGAAATAGCAAATATAATAGACATGATAAAAGTTTATAATCATAGTTTTAATGACATTTTATAGCTATAATTTTATTTGTTATAGAGATAACAGTTTGTATATTTCTATCCGTCTCAAATAAATATGTTAAGTCAAAATTTAAGCGATAAAAAAATTATACTATTCACTCGGTCCATCACCATGGCACAAACATTGCAATGATAATTGGTAATAAGGTCCTTCCGTTTTATTTTGTTTAGTTAGTTTGATTTATTATGAAATTTTTAAAAATTAAATTTGTTATTTAAGTTTAGAATATGTATTGCCTTCGTTTCAAAGTAAGCGAATCGTTAAATCTTTTTCATATGATTTTAAGAGAGTTAATAATTGCTCATATTTATAATTTCACTTTAAATTATTTATATTTTCAAGAATAGTTTGAGAATAACTAAGAGGATAAAAGTGGAAAGTGGTATTCAATTTATGTCATAAGCTTTTTTTTAATCGATGTGTTATTTCAACAATTCACTTATTTTGAAAAGAAGATAACAAATTGACTAATAACAATCATTATTTTCTTGATAAATATCTCCTCTATTTCATTTTGTTTTAAAAATACGAATCTTGTAATTTGGATTAAAACTAAGTATAATATATCAAAATATAATTTAATCTTTATGATCTTAGAACTCTTACTAATTTTACATTTGCTTAATGAGTTTTTATCAGTAGCAGATATATTAGCGGATTATGAAAGGAACACTATAGATATATCCAAATATACATATGAACAAGTTGTTTGTTTTTAATGCAACTGAAACTATATCTTTTAGATCAGTTTCTTTTTGTATGAATAAACCTACTTAATAAATAAAATTCTTCTAATTTCAAAGTAAAAAAAAGTGTTTTTATGGATTATAAGTTTTTTTTTTAAAAAAACCAAATTATTTTTTCATTATTAGTTGTGTAGAAGCAATATAATGCATGTGATAATGTTCCTATAAGTGTGAACATAATGGATCTTACCAGCTCTACAAGTTTACAACATCACATGACCCAATTTTGATTTGTACATAAATTATTACTTACCATATCAAAGTTAATTTAAAGTACATATATTTTAAGAGCCGTTAGAAAGAAATAGATGCATTGTCTTAACTCATCATTAACTTCTATTTAAAAATGTGATAATTAATATGAGACCTATAAAAATTAATATTATTTTTACACCATTGTTTTAATTTAGTTGCTTCTAGTGATTATTATCCAGGATGATGCACAAGTCAGGTACTCTAAATTATGATTGAAATTTTAGAGATATACTTTAACTAAATTAATACTAATGACAGCTAAAAGCGACGGTCTGTGTTGCTTTTTTGGTGAATATAAGGTCCTCTTTGTTAGGATCGGAAATAAACAGGTGTAAACGCGGAAGCTAACAATGCAAACATCGAAAACCATGAGTAAGAAGACAACGAGAAATATACCAAAAGACACAAAGATTTAACGTGGTTCGGTCAATCGACCTACGTCCACAAAGGAGATGAGCAATCCACTATCAATATGAGAGTACAAAATACAGAGGGAAACAACCTCAACTAATTCACTCGGAATACATGGGAGGTTCACACAAGTGATAACGTATCAAGCTTGTGACCCATAAATTCTCCCCCTTAACCAAAACTCTCAAAGCCCTTAAGACTACATTGTGAATGCTGATTAAGTTAGAAGGAACATTCTTCTATTTATAGAGTCCTAAACCTTTTCCTACCAGAAAAAGGATTAGTCAATGCAAAACCTTTTCCTAAAAGGAAAACCTATTTATGGTAAGAAATCAGGGCAAATAAAAACCAACACTCTTATCTCGAATGCATCCGTTTGATTTTATATTTGTAAGTTTGTACACCTGTTTTTGCGTACATGATATCTAAACATTTTCTACGCGCCTCATTTATATGGAGTTATGGAGTGTGCTAAGTAAATCATTGTTTTAATTTAGCTGCTTCTAGCAAGATGTTTTTTGGGATGACGCACAAGTCATGTCCACTAGATTATGATCGAAATTTTCGCGACGCACTATCAAAAGCGACAAACTATGTCCTTTTTTGGGTCAATATAAGGTCATATTATTTCGAATCCCTTTAATTTTATTTTTGTAATTTTGTAGCTTACATAACACCTAAACATCCCTACACGCGTTAACTAGGTGGAGTCACGAAGTGTGCTACGTAAATAAAAATATGTATAAAATTAAAAAAATATATATGAGTTTAAAAGTAATTGAACGTTATAATATGGTATGTCTATGAAATTTCGATAATACCTGTGCCTTATTCGTTATTTTTACGATATCCAAGATATGATATATATAGTGGTGGAAATGGGGATAACCGTTACGTTTGACTCTATACATATTTTGCATTTTTCGTATAACAATTTCCAAAAAATATTAGTGTGGGAAATTGTATTATTGGCACATTAATTACTCACCTCTCTTTATTTTTATTTTTCACTATCATTTTACGTTCAGAAATAAATTTAAATCAAAATTATGAATTCACACATTGGTATATAAAGTCCTAACTTAAAATTTTGTTTCATATTTTTAATCATGGCAATCTCACATGATTTAGTTGATTTGTCACCACGACGTTTACTTTTTTGTGTCAAATCTTAACGATTAAACCGATAATCAATACGTCAATTAATAAACGATAATTAAACACATAAATCGATAACCAATACGCCAATATATTTTAATATGTCTACAAACCAATAACCGATAAGTCGAATCAATAAACTTCAAAACTGAACCAAAACGACCATTATGAAGCCCTAAATAAAAGGAGGATTTAATTAAGATTGTACATAGTTATTTAAATAAGTCTGACTAAATCCGAATCGCACACGGCACGCGGATATGATAGACAAAAGAAGTTAAATCTCACACTTGCCACAAACAACAAAAAAAATCTCAGTAAATAAGGATACACATTTCATTGAGAGATAATTGACTCCATACTCATACATAGTATAACATAGCAGTACAAAGAATGCTTAATAGTTAATAGTGACTTGAACTCCATTCTTCTCTTCTGTTTCTTTTTCGGTCTCGCCATTCTAGCTAGTCGTTCAAGAAGACGAATCCAATCGTCCCCTTGACAAGCATTACGTAGAGCAAAAGTCATTGTACTTGCATATACAACGTAACTTTATAAAACGATTCATGTTAGCTATCATTCGTTCCCAAATACAGGGTGACGATAAGCTTTGGACAAATAATGTCATACGTGGTTAGTGAATTGTTCGTTCGTTCACAAAACTTTACTACACAGATTCATCAGCATGACTTCCATCCGCATTTTCTTTGCCTAGCTTTGATTTCGATAGAGATTGTTTAGAAGACGAGGGCTGCAAGTTAAGGTAAGTGTAGAAAGACATACCAACAAGAGCCGTAATGGCTCCTAGTATGCTAATTGGACCCGGATTTGAACCAAAGATGAGAAAACCTCCGAGTAGAATGACACACGTTTTAAATTGGCCGAGTACCACATGAGTTGTTGCAGATGTTGCCCTAAATAGACGAAAACATAATTAGAAGCATAAATAATAAAGAACTTTGCGATTTCCAAATGATGTACTAAGCAATGCATACCCAAGTGCGAGAGCACCTGACCACTGAAGCAAGAAACCAAGAATAGCCGAGGCACCAATGATTGTCGAGTTGTAAAAGTTCCAACTAAATGAAAGGACACCGGGAGGATCAAGATATGGCATCAACACCACCAGAAAGAATAATGTAATCGGTGTGGTTTTCCACATCAGCCTGTCAACCAGAAATGCAAATTTGAGGAACGATAATACAAAGAACTGATAAAAAATTAACAGAAGGAGATTCGATTTGGAGCATACGCCAGGGCAGTCCAATTCTCCTGCTGCTGGAGATTGGACCATAGTATTTTATTAACTGCACTTGGTACTATCCATGCTACTGCAATGCAAGCACCGAAGAAATGAAACTGCAAATCTGTTACCGTAGCAACAGCAACACCTACTGATACAACAGTGAGTGCAAGCACCTGAAACATAAGGGTACGGATCAATATTCTTATCAAGGGAGATGCAGACGGACCAAACGGAAATCATTGTGTTGAATAAACTGACCATAGTAATCGGTTATCATAAAAGGCATACTCACACATACTCAAAGTACAAGGTAGGAAACTTTCCCGAGAATTCTAACGGCATATGGAAACGAAACACAATGCATAAAGAAACTAAACCTAGCTCTCAACTAGGCTACCAGCATACACTGTATATTAGCAGTAAGAAGCAGTTACCTTTAGGAAAGAAATTTTCTTCCGAAAGAGAACAAATTCAGCTAAAACGATAGCTGGTGTTACTGCAATCTTTGCCATCTGGTAAAATCCTACACTGGAAATATATCGTGCTTGTTAACTATCAAGAAAGAAGACCTGTTAAGATTTCAGAGGAGAAAAGATTACCATAAGTCTCACCTATTATACTTCAAGCTCACATTTGCAAGCCCAGTAGAAAGTGACATAACTATACCAAGAGACAACAACGATGAATATTTTGTCGATTTTGATGGTGTAGACAAGGAAAGGATGGAGAGAGCATTAAGAATAGCCATTATCAACCAGCTACAGACATAATGCAGGAAAGAGAGGAAAATTGGATAGTTAAATCCGACTGTAACAAGAACCTGGAAGAGAAAAGAGGAAAGCAAATGTTACGATCTCTAAAAGATTTAATATCTACTTTCAGATAGAGTAAGGTTAAGTAGACTGACCAATTTGTTCATCAAGATAATACTAACAGAAACAAAAAAATTGAATGTCAATGCAACAGTAGGCCCCCATAAGGTAGTTTGTTGGCGCTTCCCACCTCCAAATGCTCGTAATTTGCTAAACAAGGACGCTCGTGCCTCCTCCAATGCTCTTCCTGCACCAACAAAAGGAACATAGGAAATCTTTTCTTCCGTATGAATCATTATTATTCCATTCCAAATCCTTCCCGATACCTTCCGGAATGTTGAACAATAGACTACTACTAGACCATGAACATCAAACATCTCGTAGAAAGAGCTTACGTATTTGATAAAGTTTGGCCTTTTAAGTGCAGAGGAAAACCATCGATAAGTATTAGTATAGTTAGCTCAATCGAAGAATTTGTGAATACAGTGACTTGACAGGAGCAAAGGTGAAGTTATGGAATATAGTCAATTGCAAACATATATCACAATTGGTTGCTAACATATGGACAGCTTTCTCGCACCTCCACTAATTCCACGAGATACTGCCACCACCTCCCACCAGCAACATAAACCACATAACTCTGTCCAAGACTAATTCCACGAGATACACATCACCTCCCAGGTAACTCTGTCCTAGACTAATTCGACGGGATATACATGCCGCCTCTCAGGTAACTCTGTCCTAGACTATTCCACGAGATACACACCTCTCAGGTAACTCTATCCTAGACTAATTCCACGGGATATGTGCCACCTACCTAGACTAATTCCATGAGATACGTGTCACCTCCACAGGCAACAGAATTACCTAGTGTTTGTTATCTCTCCATTGAGTTTTAAACCAGAGACCTCAAGATTCCTAACCACCTCATTGAGTACTGAGCCACACCATTATTGAGCTAAACATATGAAGCATTACAAATTTCTCCTCCCAATTCCTAAAATTTCTAGATTAATAAGTTGTTAATGAATCAAAACAACAACTAGTACCAACAGAAAGATTAACAGAAATGGCAAGACTTTAAACACCAAGAATCCATAGAAACATCCAATTACCCAATAACAACCAAATCCCTCAATAACATAATGCAAAAAAAAAGATTACACCTTTACACATTTTACCAAAACCCCACAAAGAAAAAAAGGGAAAAAAACTAAATCTTGAAGCAATTAAGTACCTTTTTCACCAGCATCACTATCCTTCCTCTTGAGTAGCTTCCTCACATCTTTTCTCATCAAAAAACCCATCATTTTTTTCTCTCAATCCAACTAATTTCTGTATCAACTAGCTACCATTCACTCAAAATAAATGAAAGTAAATGCAAATCTCAAAGATTAATGAGTAATTAGTACTGATTTTTTTTAAGGAAAGAGGGTTTTGTCGGGTTAAACGGAGTGATTTGAGTTAAAAGATTTAGGTACAAGTGACAAAGCGTATAGTATTGTCGGAGAAAATCACGGGCATGCACCGACAGCTGAACATCATTATTTGGAATTTGGAAGTAATAATATAAGATAGAGCCGTTTAGATTTGAAGTTAATCATTAGTATTATCCTCTCGGTATTATTTTATACGAGTTAATTTATTTAGATATGAAATTAAGATTTTTAAAACTTGTCATTTAAAATAGATATTTTAAAATGAAAATTATAGTTTAATATAGAAATATATCCTTTTTCGAACGAAGAAAAAAGACAAAATAAGTCATATAAGCTGGATTGAAGGAATAGGTCCCACTCCAACGTGATTAAGAGATAAGGTCAAGTAGATCCTACTTTCTATAATTGATTACGATTCTGAATTTAGAATTTTTAATTTCATCTGATTTATTGATAGTTTTAAATTATTTTTTTAATTGACTAATTCAATTTAAATAAATTTTCAATATGTCACATAACAAGTAGTCTCTAAATCTTGTAGGAACGAGGAGCTCTAATAAAAAAAGGAGAACGGTTAAAAACATCCTTAAACTTGACGCAAATTATTAGTTTCGTCTCCAAATTATTGAAAGCCTTCAAAATACCTCTCTAATTTGACTAGCTAACTTAGATATACCATTAATCACGTTTAATCTATCACATTACCTAACAAGTGGTCTGAAAGTGTTCTTTGTAAGGGCATGAGACTCTTGATAAAAAGGGGAGAGAAGTATTGAAAATATTCCTAAACTTGACGAGAATTTAGAGGTGTATTTCACTCATGTTGCAAGATTAGAGATGTATTTAAATCAATTAGTCAAGTAAAAAGATATTTTTAAACTTGTCAATTGTTTGAAAATTTAATAATTCACGCATAGTTTAGAAATTTTCTCAATACTTCTCTGAATTAAAAATCGAGAGAAGTATTGAAAATACCTCTAAACTTGACGAGAATTTAGAATTGTATTTTATCCATAATTGGCCAGACTAGAGGTATATTTTTAAGACGATCAATAATTCTGAAATGAAACTGATAATTCACAACAAATTTAGAGTATTCCGAATACTTCTCTTAGAAAAAAAAGAAGATAACATTGCTTAGTGAAGCAGCATAAGTTTGGTATTACAAAACTTTGAAGTGAGTTGATCCTAGAAATAAGAATATATAGTGTCTAATATTAGTACAAAAAAACTGAAACAATGCAACTTCACTAAAAAATGACTTAACTAATATTCATCTCATATTACAATGTTACAAGCCAATGATACATTTGCTGCACAAACAGCCTCAGCTCAATGTTGCAACACCAAAGTGGCATAGATTAGCTCATTCCATGCATCGGGGACTCCCGGTAGACACCAATGGCTACAATCTTGCTTACCCTTTTTACCAACCTTACCATACACAGACGGGTGACCATCCTTGCGGAAATTGGTTGAGTGTGTTACGTTTAAAAGGACTACTGGGAACTGCATTTCCTCAATCACCTCCTCCACAATCTTCATTTTCATCGGATAGTTTCCAAGGATAGCACCTTTCGATACAGGTTCACTCTCTTTGTTACAACTTCCACCTGAATCCCAGTCTCCGCCTCTGTTTAAATACAAGTAAACGTTACACAAGTTTTTTAACATCATACACGATGCAACCAAATGGAAATGCTATTTAAGGTCGATCTTGATGAGTTAATGAGCCGAGCTTTTCATTGGACAAACGTTAGCATTTTGGTTTCAAAAGATTCTATTGTGGAAGCAACAGTAAGTACCTATAGTGAGCTGAAGAATACCCACGATATATAATCAACTTTTCACGGCTCATGTTTTCGTCAATCCACTTAGCCCAGGTCTTCAATGCTCTCCTATAAGCTTCAACGGCATCAAATTTAGGGTATATTAGGTCACCTTCTTTATAGTAATTTTTCCTGCACCAACGAAAACCTCATCTTAGTTGTTAGGATTTCAGCCTTGAAATACGCTATAATGCTCTCAAATTACTATAGAACGATAAGTCAAATGATCTCCCAGCTCGTAAAAGATAACCTCAGTAAGAAAAGATACTAATGGCAATGATAGCATATATGTTGCATCTAATGAAAGGTAATTGTAAGAAGAATAAAACACACCCCCTGGCAGTCTTCCCATGAGTCCACCAATGCCCCGTATTGAAGATTAGAATGTCAGCTCCCTTCCAACGATTAGATGTTTTGTCGATGCGATCTATTGATAGAGTTGGATTTGAGCTTCCTTGAGGATTGATACGTACTCCTTCTCTAACAAGGAAGTGCGAGCGCACAAACTCAACAGTGCAGTTATAATCCTGCAAAACTATAATATTTTAGTCCTCATTGCTCTCTTTACTAAGAAGCTTTCGCAACATTTCATCATTGATATAAATGATTTCAGTTTAGCTATAATAAAATCTTAATAAATGCATATGCAAAATCACCTCAAATTTGAAAACATAATAGCCTCTTCCTTTTGTTATCTTATACCCATGGATTTCGTACATTTTACTCTTATTAGTGAGGCCTTCACGAAGAAGGCAAAGGAGAGATTCAAACTGGTTCCGGTTCATTGAGTCCCCAACCAGCATCAGCCTCTTTCCTTTCAATCTGTACAAAAAATCTGATGGACTAAACCTACAAAAGAATTATAACTGGTTTAAGGATACAAGTTCTATAAGTAGTCCCCTGAATCAACAAATGAATGGCTATTTATCGACGAGATGAATAAGTTTTATCATCGTATGAATCAGTTGAAATCTAGAGCACACCATTTGACTCAAAACTTTCACTAAGTCGAACTCCACGCTTAGTATTTTTAACTATAACTATTATTTAGTCTAACAACATGAAGAGAAGAAGATTATTGCAAAAACAGAATTAATATAGCATCAGCAACACAAAACATAAACATGAGTACATCCTTGGGAAATAGTCAACCAAATCTTTAGTGTAGATACTATTCATTACTAGCCAAAAACCTACAACAATTACTAACTCCTTATCTTAACAGTTAATATATTTATAGTAGCAGGTTTTTTCTGTACTAACAACAACATACCCAGTGAATTCTCACTAAGTGGTGTCTACGGAGGCTAGAGTGTACGCAGACCTTAGAGGTTGTTTCCGAAAGACCCTCGCCTCGAGTGCATCAACCCAAGTAAAAATAGAAGAAAATGAAGAAACCAATAGCAGTTTGTAAGGAAAGCAGTGTAACGTCTACAAGAGAGAAATATAAATAGCATGATAATTGACATACAATAATATACGTGTGGCAAGAACTACAAGGATATGACTAGTACTACACTAGGCACTAACAAGCCTAAACTTTCTCAAGGCAAGACAATACTCTACCCCTACTAACCTTCTACCCTAACACGCGACCTCCACTCAATCCTATCTAAAGTCATGTCTGGTAGCACATTTGCATTTATTATCTTCCAATTGAACAATTGCAGACATTACCTTCAATTTGCATTATCCTCTACATATCAGACACACTTCCAGTAGTCGGTTCCAATACGATTTCTACTAGAATGGTAAAAAGACAGACCATTCTACGATTTCTTATCATAACGGCACAAACAGAACTTGCAAACTTGGACTACAAAACCATCTCTTTCTTCAGAGTTGAAAATCTTCCTTTAACCATAGACCTCAACCATCTCTTTCTTTCAAGAATCGCAAATCGTTCATCGACAAACAGCCACATAATAAGACAAAAGAATTCTGTTTGAATGATTACATTGCAATTCACTCTCCATTAGAACTGTTTACCTTACTCGAACACAGAGCTATGATCGAAAACGCCCAAATATATAATCACAATCACAATGTAGGAAATCAATATTGGTTACTAGTTCTTGTTGAATGTCCAACTCATGTAGTTTGACAGAAGCTGACAGCTCAACAAAGGACATATAACTACAAAATAACTTCAAAAATCATCATTTTTACAAAGAAAAATGAGTAATTTAAGTTACCTTGGAAGATGACATCCATATGGCTTCCATCTCCATTTAAGATATTGTGAGTCTGGCCTACCATTAGTCTGACAATCAAAAGCCTCATCCACATAAGGGCAAGACCCTGGCTTATAAATTGGATGATTCTCATCTTTAACCCAACTTCCCTTAAAAAGATCACAACTTTCTCCAATAGGTCTTGAGTTTTTCTCAACTAAACTAGATTTGGGTGTTTCTGATGTTACATCAAGATCAAATTTTGACTTCTCACTAGAACCAGAACTAGTCTCAGGTGAATTGGGTTTAACCGTATTATCATCAAAATCAGTTTTTGACAAAATGGGTATCTCTGTATTAACCTCTAATTCTTGAAATGTTGATGTTTCATTAGAACTAGAGATAGCCCCTGATTCAACCAAACTACCATCAAAATCAGATTTTGACAAAATGGGTATCTCTGTATTAGCTTGAAATCTTGATGTTTCATTAGAACTAGAAATGGTCTCTGATTCAACCAAACTACCATCAAAATCAGATTTTGACAAAATGGGTATCTCTGTAGAAGTGTTTAGTGAAATGGGTTCAACCAAACTATCATCAAGATTAGATTTTGGCAAAATGGGGGTCTGATTTTGCAAGAATATAGGGGTTTGAGAAAGGGTTTCTCTGTAAACAGAGAGTATTTGAGTAGGTTGAACAATTTTTCTACTGAAAAAGAAGATAGTTGAAATAAAGAAGAAAAATACAAGGAAAATACAAGTATAACGTGCCATATGAAGAAGAACAAAGAAGCCATTATGACTGATTTTGTAGCCATGAATTCCTATAATCTCTCAACACAAACCTTTTTTTTTTTTTGGTAAATAGTAGTAAGTCAACTTACTATATATAAATTCAAAATTATATTACCTCCGTCAACTTTTAATTATCACCGTTTTTATTTTTAAAAATCAAATGATAATAAATTTGATTAATATTTTATATTTTATATTTTTTTCATAATATTAATATGTAATAATTGAAATTTATAGTATTTTTCATATATTTTTTGAATATTTAATTTTTTGTTTAAAAATATCAAATTGATGTAAATTAATTTAATTTTAAAAATTAATTAAATTAACTTTTGAAAAATATAATATAATAATTAAAAGCGAAGGGAGAGAGAAGTAATTGTTTATCTACCAATATAATTTTCCCACAACCATTTCTATTCTCAAATCAAATTACTCAGGTAGGATATCTTTTAACTTTTGATTGGATGGTTATTTAATGTATTGTATCGTATCGTATTATATTGCATTAGTATATTGTTTTAATAAATATAATGTTAAGATAGATTGTATCGTTCTCCTTTATTTCATAATGTTACATATTTAGAATTTTGAATGATAAATTTACAAGAAAAAAAGGATACGGGATAGAATTACTATAAAAATACAAAATAAAAGATCAAATGTGATTATCAAATAATAAATAAAAATAAAATGAGAAAAAAATAGTAAGATAACAACATTAATAACATCAAATCCATCGTTACATAAATGAGTCTTTCATCATTATCGAATAATAAATTTAAATAGTATGATATAATAATTTTTTTTTATCTAAACTAGCAATATTACCCTATAACAACCATCTAAACAAGATAAAGGGTTGATTTTATTTATTACCATAACTTAAGTAATTATCCCATGTGGAGTATTTGAAATGTCAAATAACATTAGATTAATATTACTAATTTTGTGTAGAAGATAATTATTGACCATATTAAACAACATTTAATTCCCAAACAAGCAACAATTTTGTTTATCAAGTTGTGGTAATACATAAACTATTTGACCAATTTTTTCCCATTTGAACATGACAATGATAATCCATTGGCATAATCTAAGGTTATAATATAGATTATTACTATTTCTAGCCTAATTAAACATGACCCTCACCTCTATGTTTGTATGCTAGACTCTTCGAAAAATGTTGTCTAACCCGTGTTAGATCGAATTTTTTATATTTACTGATATACGTTTTTCGAAAAATTTGATATGCATCTGCTATCTGTCGTATTTTTGAAAAATTCTAGCAATACCTTGCCTTGACTCATACCAAAAACAAGGAAGCAAGCAAGAAACTCCATGTGCCTCCACTAATTAATTTTAATAAAACTAGTCTCCAAAACATATAATAATACTATTCAAAACTCATAAAGAAAACATGATAGAATGAATATATACACCATTTATAAATACATCATAGTATGAATATATGCATGCGTGAACAATTTGCAAACAAAATTAGAGAAGAGAAAACATGGCATTGGATCCAATTGTTCCTTCAAATTCAAGTGCAAGAAGATGGACAGACCGCATAAGTAACGCGCTTAAGAAAGATGTCGTTGTAGACGTCAATCTTCTCCCTCCTGTCTGTGTCCTCCACATTCCGAAAACACTAACTCATCACAAACCAGAAGCGTATACTCCTCAGCTCATCGGTATGGGACCTTATCACCATTTAAGGCCAGACTTATATCAAATGGAAAGGTACAAACTTGCTGCCCTCAAACACATTCTTCAGCCTGTTCAAATCCTCAATTTTGAGCATCTCTTGATCGATAAACTTAGAGATAATGACCTTGTTATACGTGCTTGTTATAACCGGTTCATGGACATAGATGAGGAGACATTAGCTTGGATAGTAGCCATAGATGGTCTATTCTTGCTTAACATCCTCCGTTCATCATATGGGAATAATGTTCATGATGATAGTATTGATGACAATGTTTTCACTCGAGACTTTATGATGCTTGAAAACCAAATCCCCTTTGTCGCTGTGAAGCAAATTAGAAAGTTCCTCTGTTTCTCATCCCCTGAAGACAGAGAAGACACCGAGTTAGTTTCCATGTTTAGACGCTTCTGTGAAATGCATTCCCCACTTCCTTTGCCTAGAAATAATGCTAAAGAAACTCGGCCTCTTCATTTGCTTGATCTTATGTATCATTTAATCCTCGATGATCATGTAGATTTTGTTTCAATTCCGATTCAAATGTCATCTATCGTTATCAAACATGATGATAAAGATGAAGAAAATGTTTATCAAGATACACATGAAGACATCATTCACAACTTTGAAACAGTCTTGGAGGTGTTCGAGCCTATAGGCCCAAGAAACGTGCAAAAGCTTCTAAAATCTATTAACCAGGTCGTGGAAAACGTCCCATGGTCAATGATTTCCGGGCTATTTAGGAAAGGTATGGAAATAAATGGAGACGAAGAAAGAGACAATACCAGTACTATCCCTTCAGCATCCTGCTTATGGTGTTATGCCAGAGTCAAATGCAGCCCCATTCATGAGGGTCTCAGTAGGATTAAGTTCGAACAAGCTTCTTCGACTTTGTACCTTCCTGTGATCACAATGAATGCTGGCTCAGAAGTCATAATTAGAAACTTGATGGTCTATGAAGCTGCCATGTCGAAATCCAAGCTCGAATTTGCTAGATACATCAATCTTATGAGTGGAATTGCAGATACTACTAAGGATGTGAAGTTGCTTAGGCAAGCTGGTGTTGTCAAAGGGGATTTGACTGATAATGAAATTTCCACTTTGTTCAGTACTATACAAAGGTCATTTGTAAGGTCTAGCGGAAGTTCTAATGTGGAGATTGCCATGGAGAAAGTCAACAAGTACTATAACCAGAGGCTAATCGTTAGGGCTCGTAGAGGATTGAAGAAACACATCTATGTTTCTCGGAAGTTGTTGCCTGTTGCTATGTCGATATCCATTGTCTTGCTGCTAATTTTCCAAGCATTTTGCTCCGTGTATGGTTGCCACAGTGTTTGGGTCAATAGAGACTAGATTAAGGGATTCACTAGTAATGAGAAAACCATGAATTTGGCTTCTTCTTAGGCTTCAATGTGCTTGCAAAACATAAACTCGCCTGTCATTTCTCCGTGTTGTATTTGTTTGAACATAAACAAAGATTTGTCGCCAAAAAATCCTCCCATTGCATACCAAGTTATGACACTCTTTTCTAGCATTTCATGAAACTTCTTTTCAGCATCGCCATCTTGAGTACATATCAATAATTGAATTACCCACGAATGATTACTTTTCAAACCACTTTTAGCACACAACCTCATGAATCTGCTGTCTGACAGAGGCTGTTGCTCGGATGGTAAGCACCCCTCACTTCCAATCCAAACGGGGAGAGAAGCAACAAGGATTCTTGATCATCAACATGTTGTAGATATCCACACATTAACGCGGTCCAAGAAACCACATTTCTTTCAGACATTTTGTCAAACATGAAGCAAGCCAATTCCATTCTACATATCAATGAGATCATTGTTTATCATCAACATGATATTAGAGCAGACAAAAATTCTGAGATCGAACCTCACTACCACTCATATCAAAAAATTTACACATGTTTGGCCCTTGAAAAAGAATCAGGCTGAGGGGCGTGTTGAAAATATAATTAACTAATAAAAATGTGTTCTCTCTAACAGCTCTATATGAAATAGTCACACACTTCAAAACTAAATACAACTCCATTTGAACTTGCTTTCCCATATCTAAACACAAAAAAACTCTTGGCTTATAATTGACTCTTGTAAATATTCGTATGCAGTCAATAACAGTATTAACTAGTTATTCTTTAATATAATACGTCCACATCCATATCCACATGGTACATACAATCTCTCCGCGTGGATATATTTATAATCTTTTAAATTTGAGATAGTCTATCATAATATAAGGATATTGACTTCACAAAATGTGGATTTTTTCTTACAAGTAACAGTTGGTATGATTAAAATATCATACAAGTAAAGATATTGTCTATTGAATGAACAATATTCTGCCGTCCTTCATAGTGAAGACCAAAACAAAGTATTTCTGTCTTTAACTTATGCTGGCATTGCAACACTGGATTTTACGAAGCTTTCGATTCTCCCTATATGTCTCTCATGTTAACTAATATAGCTTGATAAACCTAGTAAATTCTTCATACTTTGTGTATATAGTGATATCGAAACGTGAGATGCAGCCTTTATCCGCCTTGTTCTTTTTTCTTGGCACTCTACTTGTTCTGTTACTTCTCATATTTATCTTATGCAAGTTTTTCAAACCAGGAAAACTGACAGCTTTGATTACTAGCACATTTAAGCCTCTTCCAGGTTTTGTTTTGTTTCGAATTCATGTTACTTTGAGTATCTTATTCGTTATTTTAAAATATGCCTTTTTTCGGATGATACAGAGATGAGTAATGCTGTTAGTGTACATCTTCATACAATAAGCTACTTTAACTTTCATACATTGAAGAAAGCTACGAAGAATTTTCACTCGGATAACCTCCTTGGATGTGGTGGATTTGGTCCGGTTTTCCTGGTAAGGTCAATGTGTCTTAACGAGTTGTAAAATCCGTTTTTATAATTAGATGCAGAGGTTAAGAATTGGCCCTAGTGTTTTTCTTAGGGGAAGTTAGGAGATGGACAATTAGTTGCTGTCAAGAAGTTGTCTGTTGACAAATCGCAGCAAGGGGACCGGGAGTTTCTTGCTGAGGTACGGATGATAACAAGTATACAACACAAGAACCTTGTCCGCCTTCTTGGTTGTTGTTCAGAAGGGGATCAGAGGCTTCTCGTGTACGAATACATGAAGAATAGGAGCTTGGACCAAATACTATACGGTATTTATGTTTCTTTTGACTGAATATAAGAAATTACAAATGCCATTGTTTATGCACTCTTTAGGCCTCTATGTTTGTTTTTTCACAGGAAAGAGTAAGATATTCCTAGATTGGAAAACTCGGTACCAGATAATCTTAGGGATTGCGCGGGGATTACAATATCTTCATGAGGATTCACACATTAGGATTGTTCACAGGGACATCAAAGCCAGTAATATTCTGTTGGATGACAAATTTCAACCAAGAATCGGAGATTTTGGCCTAGCTAGGTTTTTCCCTGAAGATCAAGCATATCTCAGCACCGCATTTGCTGGAACCTTGTAAGTAGTGTTGTGAACCAGACTTTTAACGAATGACATAGATCAACATATATCATTTTAATTACTTCTTGTTTTTCGGGACTTTGGTAGAGGTTACACCGCTCCTGAATATGCACTTAGAGGAGAATTGACAGAAAAGGCTGATATATACAGTTATGGTGTTGTTGTGCTAGAAATAATCAATTCTCGGAAGAATACAGATCTTTCTTTGCCTTCAGAAATGCAGTATCTCCCCGACTATGTAAGCTGTCTTTAAGTTCTCGTTTAAGTTTATGATGATATATGGTTATACATTGACTGTTCAAGTACGTATATACAGGCATGGAAGCTATATGAAAGATCAAGATTAATCGATCTAGTTGATCCAAAGATGTTGGAAAATGGGGTGGCGGAAAAGGATGTAATGCAAACAATACATGTAGCTTTCTTATGCCTTCAGCCTCATGCCAATTTAAGACCACCAATGTCTGAGATTGTTGCAATGTTGGTAACCAAAGCTGGAACACTAATTACACCACCAATGCCTCCGCCTTTCTTAGATCCAGAGTTGAGGATCGGTAGAACGATAACAGTACATGGTTGACTCATTCACCACAAATGTATATATCTTAGGAAGGTGGAAAAGATTTTTTAGTGTGTTGTCCATAGCATTTTTGGCTATGTAATTCAGCCAAGGTTCTATGAGTATGGGGAGAAGTCTAGTTTCTAATGTATTATAAGTAGAGGAAATAAGTTAGTATGAATGCAAAGTGTTTTTGGTGATTGAAATTGCAATATGAGTGTAACTTTTTGATGAGTAAGTCTCACATTGTCAACTTTTGTTTTGGGGCTTTTTATCCTTCTCTTGTTGAGAAATGGTCTATGGATAAATTGTGTTTTTATTTTGGTATTCCCTGACTAAATTCGAATCGCGCATTGTAGAGCTTATTCGAGGGTGACGCTCCTAACAAGATTTTCTCCATATCCAGGGCTCGAATTTGATAACTCTAGTTAAGGGGGAAGTAGTCGCATCATTGCACCACAACTCATGTTGATGCAATGGCCTTTTTGATTTTTTTTTGATTCAGTAAATACTAACAAAAATGATAAATATATATACCAAATCTAAATCGTAAAGTTTGAGGGTATATTTGTCTTTTCCCCTTTATTTATGTATCCATGTGTAGGATAAAACAAAATCCAAATTATTTATGTATCCATAAGTGTTTAATAAAACAAAAATCCAAATTAATCAGGAAGTGAATAAAAATAGACTAAAATGAATTGGATTAGTGTTCAAAGTTGTAGGTGAATAAAGGTTCCATAAATAAGGATTTAGGTTTTTGTTTTTTTTTTCTTATATCCATATTAAAATCCGATTATTCTTAATTCACACTATTTACACCCTATTCCGACTAATCCAAAACTTTTTTATACCTATGAATTAAATTTGATATCTCGAAAGAAACAACTTCATCTACCGCACCACCGTATCCGTATTTAGGTTTAGAATAGTTTTATTGACACACGCAAAAGACGCCTTTCTTCTTAAGCCAAACTCTGTTTCTGCTGAAAATAGGTATTTCCCACTAACCCTTCTTCTTCTTCAAGCATTACAAAGAAAATAGTGTTTGTTTCAATGGCGTACGTCGATCATGCTTTCTCAATTTCCGATGAGGATATGATGATGGAAGGTTCTCATGCCGATAACAATCGTGGACCTATCAAAGAGATCGCTCTTGCTGTTTCCCTTCTTGTATTTGGTACCCTAGCTATTTTTCTAGGTATTTTCATGGCAATCAATAAGGTCGGTGGCGATACAGCTCATGGTAACTCCTTAATCCTCTTCAGCTCACTTTTTACTCATCTGATTTCGATTTTGATTTTGATTTCTCTCTCTAGGGTTTTTTTTTTTTTAGTATGTATTGTTATTTGAAGAAGATGCTTGTAATGCAGGGCTTTTTTTTGCTATACTTGGTGGAGTTTTGTTTATACCAGGGTTCTACTATACAAGGATTGCATACTATGCTTACAAGGGTTATAAAGGTTTCTCTTTTTCCAATATACCTCCTGTCTAGAGTCGAGTTTCGATTATCGATTGTTGATTATCGAAGCTCTTCATACATTGTACAGCTACCTCATTTACTCTACCTAGATAAGCTTGTGAAGAAAAAAAAAATTAGTGTTGCTTCTAATAGGTTGCCTCGGATGTTGGATGTTGAATCTTTACTTGCTAAACTATGTAATCCTTTAACTCAGTATGGACACGATGTAATAATACGAGTGCTTGTTTGTTTACTGATGTTTTTCAATTGAATCGTAGCCTTTTCTTCCAATCTTCGGGCAGAGAGGTTTGCTTGGATAGGGTTTATATTGTATGCATTGGCGTGGATACACAAATGAATTTTCTTTGTTGTGCAGGAGAGGATGTTATTCGTAATATTTAATATGCCATTGCTGAAATTAGCTCCTATTGTATATGATTTGCGGATAATAGTATCTTTAGTTTGTAAGTTTTTGGTATGTGTCCCTCTTCTTGAATGAAATTTCATTGCTTCGTCCCAAAATATTAGCCCCTCAACAAAATTGCAAGGCATATCTGGAAATTTTTGGTGTTTAATGGGTGGTGTAGAGTCTTTTAAGGGTGTGACGTTGTGGTAGGTCATCTATTTGCTCCATTCAGAAGCCTATCATACAGTCATGAGATTGATGAAAGATTGTCTATACTGCTAGAGCAATATATATCAGGATCCTCGTAGAAATGTCAATGTTTAATTTATGAATGTACTAGGTTGTATGTTTTGTGATTCGAGTTATTCAAGTGTAGCTTTCAGCTGTTTCAACTGTAACAAATTATACGCTCCAGCTTCTTTCAAAAGACGATATGAGAACATACTTCCACAATTCTTGTTTGCTTTCTTGGTTGATAAGAATCATGTAAACCCGCCCTAGTGGCAATAACCATCCCTCTTTGATTCCTAGGAATGATTAGTTGTGTGGGTTTGTAGCGATGATCGTTTGTGTAGGTTTTGTATTATGAAGGGTTCATATGACTTTTTTGTAACCATGTTTTACCCTGCTTCATGATGGCAAATGTAGGGTATAGGTGCAAGAGACAATCTGTTTTTATCTTGTCAAACAACTAACCTTATGGAAGTCTATCCATGAAGTTTAAATTCTAGTAGAGTAATTTCTTTCTATCTATCAAAGATAATGTCTACGTCGGTGAGTGGTACCAGGAATCCCATGAAATTATTCGGAGATGCACACAGGCACCACTATTAGCAAAATGAAACAGTATTATAGTAAGTTGGCTACACTACTCTTGACTGTGTAGCCTAGCCAAGTTTGTTTATTATAGCCTGTGAGATTACTCAACCTCTAAGAGGATCGATCTGGAGTTTCTTTTTTTGATTTGATGTCATTTGGTATGATGCAAAATGACAGACTGAGTGGTTGTTTGGTGTGATGATATTAAATACCACAGTGTTATGAAGTGTGACTATTTAATTTGCAGTGTGTGTGTGTGTGTTTGTCATATGATACAGAATGTTGAGCTATAATTGATATCAGGTTTTTCGTCCTTTATCGTTAATTCGTTTCGTTTCAAAGTGAATTTAATAATACCTCCTCAAAACTACAAAACCACACTTATGGTGGAAGGTGTTGTATACTCTATTCCTCATCATCTCCATTAATGCCATCATCGAGCACCAACGCCACAATACTATCAATGTAATTACGTTCTTTGTTGGTCGTTGTTCCTTCTTTGTTCAATTTTGCTTACACATAGGTTTTTAGTGTTTATGCTACATATAACATCACTAGATTCATAAGTTTTTATAATTTGATGTAAACAAATAAATTTAAGCAGAGGGAGGGAGGTGTTTTTAGCTTCTAATCACGTTTAAACGAATTAGTGTAACATAACCAAATTATACAAGCAATGAGTAGATGTGTCTGTTACATATCCTTCACTGTTGTCTTTGAATTATTCATTTATCAAAAGGAAACAAAACTGATTTAACATTGGGTACTTCCCTCCAAATTACTTGCAATAACATCAGTATTGGATAGGACACCAAAATGATGAGTAGAAACAACAAAATGTATCAACTGAAAGAAACTTTATACCAGTAACAAAAGTACATAGATTATATATTGTAATAGATAACAACGATAACTTCACAAGCAGCATTGTTAGCTGTTGCACCATACAACGCGACATTGTTAGCTGCTGCACCATAGCAGCTAAAAATGTGTGACAATCACACATATATATTGGCATAGCGTGCAGGAATAGGACTAGAAGCAACAAGAGGAAACAAATAGCACATCCTAACAAGATTTTATACCTTCGCCTTTGGCATATCATACATTCTCTAATTTGCTAGCTACAACTTTTGCTTTTTCTTCGGCCTTGTTCTGTGAAACAAAACATTTACTAAGTAAGCAACAAAAAAAGCCAAAAACAAACGTCAAACAGAGCAATTAAAAGTGATCTAACAATAAGTAGGCGTTACAAATACATCGAAAAGTATAAGTATTGCATTTCATGGGCCCAGGTACGATTCAAATCGCAGCCTGATGTTTTAGTAACATTTCATTATTTATTTTTTGTGATAGCCATTGTGGCACCCCAACGAGACTCATACCATATGTTATGAGAAGATATTTTACTTGAGTCGATGATCTATCAGAAACAATTTCTCTACCTTCACAATGTAAGGGGTAAGGTGCGTACACACCACTCTCTCAAGACTCTGCTCATAGGTATGTTAAGAAAAAAAATACTTTGCTTAGTTATGTTCTGAACATACTATTTGTGATTCTGTGTAGAGAATCAATCAAAAATGTAGAATTGGAAGGAAATGTAACCAGACACCAAAAACAGAACTCTCCCTATCACGCTTTCAATTTAGAGCATGTTGTATTCATCATTTAAACATTAGGAAGTTTTCAGACAGTTGATGATTCATGTAGAAAGTTCCTGACCAGTTAAACGTCAGTTTCTAATACTATGGAAACGAGGCAGTTCTTTATCCTTTATCAAACAAAACCCGATAAATGCTAAAGCAAACAGAAACATGTCATGTACACTTCCTATTACAATATTTGTATGAGTCAGGAAGTAGCGTCTTAGATCCTTTAATAAACAAAACCAAATAAATGCTAAAGAAAAGAAAAACATGTCTCCGTTGATGGCATGTTTGTGACCACAAGTTCAAACATTACCTTTGATAGGTGCCAAAAGTCTTTATTCTTAAACTCTTTACGCGACCATATAAACTAAAATGGAGGTACTACAACATAAGGAGCATAATTTCATCTTATCTTTACAAAAGACCCATAAGAGCCCCCCACCGCTAAAATCTGTAAGAATCAGTATTATCTTCCCAAAATCACGCCCCCAACAGAAAAGGATATGAAGATCAAAGAGGCGTGGTATCTTAACCATTTGAATAAATTTCAGTGCTGGAGTAAAATATAAAATCAACACTTCGAAGCAAAAACAATCCTTGTGAGAGCTGAAGAAAAACATTCATGAAATGGAAGTGGTATGAGCTCCTAGCAAAGACAGTCACTGGTGTAAAACTTACACTAATTATGTTCTTGGTGAAAGTTATTAGCATCTGCAATCAATCTCTCCTATCTACCCATCCCCAATTTTCTCTACTATGACAGTAGTACCCAAATTCCACATTAATCTCGTAGCTATGTTTCACGGAGTTGCTTACAAGTGTGCATGGGATAGTATCAGGTACAAAATCGAGCATCTCTTTGCTAAGTTTTCCAATTTTGAAGAATCCACACACATTGCACACTGGCTGACACAGATACTTCAAGACAAATGAAGTAAACTATATAACTTTAAGACTTAAAGAGTGCGTGAACAATACAGCGGCCAAAAACATATATATGTCCTTTAGTTTGTTTATCGGAAGCCCACCACATTTATGCACAGCACAAGTAATTCATCGCGGCCCTGTAAAACCTCAAGCAAACATTTCATTATCTACCATTTTCTTCTTGAAAAGAGGAGTATAATAGAGTGATCAACGTTGGTGGTCTCCAGATGTTGGATGTCACTATAACATAGGTAGGCTAGCAACAGTCTGCACAACTACATGGGGAACCTCTCAACCATCTACGTAAACTTCTTATATAAAGTGTTACAGTTTCAGAAAAGAAAGAAAGAGCCGTATTTATATCATACTACATTCTCAGTTTTCTTTAAGAACTACAATGGGTTGCATAGTGTTTCAAATATAAGGAGTAGAAAGGCCAAGAAAGTTTTCTTGGTAAAGTCAAGGCATCGGGTGCTAGACTGCCAGTCATGGCTCGACCAGATATTGAGTCATGACAACTTTCAAGAGATTCAAGCAGGGGATTGTAACTGGAAAGCACCAGCAAGGACTTCATCCTAAATAAAACCTTATTAGTTGCTGCAAAAGACAGCACCACCACATTGTTTTAATTAGGACTCTTTTTCCTCGTTATGCCTAAGAAAAAACTAAAATCTGAAGTCATAACCTGCGGGTACATGGTCCTAGAAAGGACATGACATGGAGGCAAAACTGCAGAGGAACTGTAGGAAAAAAGTCTAGCAAAGACTAAATTTAAAGTTAACATATCCTTGATCCACATATGTAAACAATTGTTGTTGCAATGATTAACATAATCTGTACCACAGTAAGAGGTAAAGTTAAAGTGCTAACTAGAAAAAAGATGCATCACTTCGAAATTGCATGAACTTGTAACTATAACATCCATCATAGGGGCGGAGCTACGCCTTTTTTTTAGATTAATTGAATAACTATATATGCATATTAATTTGTGAACTCCTAAAAACTGATTTGACGACTCAGTGGTAAGGAATAGAGTGACTCCGCCTCTGGATTCCAAACCTTACCCGAACAACACCAAACAAGAAATTCAACAAATTCAAGAAAGAAACTTAACAACTTACAATATTTTTGCTCTCATAGTAATCATCTAATGCCCACTGATACTTCGACTGATTCAATCCAAACCAGTATGCCACTTGTTCATCCAAACTCGCATGAGCTAATAAAAATCCATATACAAATTAAAAACCACTAACATAAACTGGAATAAAAGAACAATGTTCATGAAATCAAGATCTGAAAATCTAGAATTGAATAAAGTTACAATCTTTTTTTTAAAAAGATAGGGCAAAAAAAAAAGATACCATTTTGAACTTTAGCAACAGCGTTCCAGAAAAACCCAAAAGAAGACTGAGAGGGTTTATCATACTGCATTGGAGGAGACCAAACCGGACATGACTTATCGACCACCTGAACCGGTGGTGTCTGAACCGGTTGCGGCTGAATTGGTGGTGGTAGCTCGGTAGAACCGGATTTGGGTGTGGGTGGAGGGGTCATGAAAACCGTGTACGGCCCGATCTTACCGATCCTCGGCGGAGGAGGAGAAGTACATTCAGTGTTAGCCATTCTCTTCAAGCAATTTTGCTTACAAATTTGGGAATTGGGGTTTAAAGAAGTGAAATCTCTATTTTTCTATTATTTTGTGAGAGAGCGTTTTATTTTTTCACGTGAAATTTTTTAGCGTGAATTTAAATTTAATCAACTATATTGTGAATATCAAATACTGGACGAAAACGAAACAAAAAAAGGTCAAATGAAGTCATCACTCACTACTCTTTTTCTTTAAAAAATTATGATATAATCTAAAAAAAAAATTTAGGTAATTTTAAATTTCTATTTCATGACTTCAAATATAATATTTTTTTAATGTGATGTTTGTCTATAAAAATAATGAATATCATTTACTAGTTCGTTTCACAAAAAATTGGATTGAATGGAGTATGTCAAATTATTCTAAAATTTTTTGTGGATTAATTAATACATATGAAAAATTGAAAAAATTGATTTTTTTGTTAGTTGTTAAGTAATATCTAATTCTAAAAATAAAGTGGTGCAGATCCTGTAGAGACTATGATTTTTTTTTCTCCGAGTAATTGCAGAAGGTTCTGTAAAGTTTTTGTAAACAAAGTATTTTTTGAAATTATATCACAAAAAAATTTATATACTATTATACAGATAAAAAAAATGAGAATCATCTAATTCTTGTTGAGTAACTTCTAAATGTTGAAAAGCGGTGAGAATCATATTAGGCTTAATGTATTTTTTCCACACGTTGTTATAAAGGTTTTGTAAAGTTTTTGAAAAAAAATCATTAAAATCTATATCAACAAAAAAAAAATAATGTAGGATAATACACACAAAAATACGGATAAAATTGAATAATTCTTGTTGAGTAGCATAACAAAATAGGATATGAATCATGGTGATGCTATATGTATTATTCCTTCAGAAAGTTATTTGCAAAAGAGTGAAATATATATTACAAAAACAACATGAAAATTTAAAATAAATCGTCTAATTTCTGCTGAGTGTGTCCTAAATAATTTTTGTAAAAAAAAGGCATAGATCATGATGAGACTAAACGTATTATTCCCGAGGTCATTATGCAGGATCCTGTAAAGTTTTTTCTCAAAAATATGCCTGAAATTCATAGTACCAAAATATTCATGCACTAAAACATATAAAAAATCTAAGATAATCGCCTAATTCCCTATAGAATCGCCGCTAAATGCTAAAAAAAATTATATGAATCATGATAAAGCTATAGATATTGTTCCATGAGGTCAATACAAAGGGTCTTGTAAAAAAATACAAAAAAAAGTGAAATTTAACTCACCAAAAGTTTCGTGGATAGTTTCTAAACAGAACCCAGGGCAAGCTTTAAAAAAAAGTAACGAAAATTTTAAAATCTTATAGTCATAAATTAAAGATCGGGACGTATAACATATCAAAATATCATTTCACTCGTGTATTCATAGAAAGTGACATTCTTAAAAGTAAAAAGTTCACACTTTTACATATACATATAGAAGACCAAAATTCTACATGAACAAGATAGCCTTCTCTATTCACCTTTCACCTTGTTAACAATGTACCTACCTCAAGCATGGTTGAGTCCATTGGTGTTTTTAACTTGTTGATCCTCCGAAACGATCTTCTTCCAGAACCAATGCTTTTCCCAAAGACACATCATCTCTTCAATCGGAACTCCCTTCGTTTCAGGCAAGAACAGATAGATGAATATCGTCATGACAGCAATCCAACAGGAGAAAAACAGGAAAATCCCGAACCTCATAGCACATAAAAGTGAGAGGAAAGACTGTGCTATCGCAAATGTGAAGAACAAATTCACAGTAACTGTGATACTTTGGCCTGCTGATCTCGTCTCTAAAGGGAAAATTTCACTTGGCACGGTCCATCCAAGAGGCCCCCATGAGTATCCAAACGCCGCTACAAAGAGACAAATGAAAACAACTACTATAATCGAGTAACCTCTTGATAGCTCCTTGTCACTTCCAAATTTGAGTCCCAAGATTATCGCAACAATAACCTGAAGGAAAGCATATTATCTTCCATATGATATACCGATTAATTTTTAACTTCTATATACTGACAGTAACAAAACTTGGCCTCAGGTGATAGGTAAACCTATGACACCTCGCACCTTAACTCATCTCCATTGCGTTAGTTGAACATTCCAACTTAGAAAATGATCATCCAGACACCTATAACATGTATGTGCCACGTCAGTGTCCGAGGTCCACCAGACATAGACGAGTTGGAGTGTTTAGTTATTGAGGAGTCTCGATGTGCACTCACAAAGTTGAAGTGCTTACTTGTCAGCTGAGGCTAAGTTCGAGTGTTTGTTTATGCATTACACGTAACTTCTAATAGATCACTATACAAGGCTGACGAGTGATGACTAACAAGTGTATTGACAATATAGACATGTATGCTAGAAATTGACGAGTTTTATGTTGGCTATCAATCAGAACACGGGATGGCATAAAGGCTGACCAAGTAAGTAGAAAATCTTTACCTGACAGATGATCATTTGGATTCCACCGGTAATAAGAAGAACTCTTCGACCCCATCTATCGACAGTGGCCATTGATAAAAGTGTAGATGAAGCAAGAACTGCACCAGTCAAAGCAGAGGAATACAGAGAGGCTGCTCTTTTAAACCCCATACTCTGAAACAATACTGGGGCATAAAAAAGTATGATGTTAATGCCAGTAAGTATCTGAAAAGTCGGCATCAAAATCGCCATGATTAACTGAGGCCTGTTTCTCCTTTTAAGAATGTTTCTAAACGGATGCTTTACCGAACGTGCCAATTCACTTGCATCCACCATGTCTTCGAATTCTGCATCTACATTCTCGGTTCCTCTTATCCTCTCTAAAACATGTCTCCCTTTAGTTTTATTTCCTTGTTCGATTAAGCTGTTCGGTGTCTCGGGAAGAAGCATGCCTCCAACTGTCATAACGAAAGCCGGTGCTGCTGCTAAGCCTAACGAAAGTCTCCATCCCCATGGATGGAGTTTACTTGTTCCATAGTTTATCATGTTTGCTGTGAAGATTCCGAGTGTTGTTGCTAATTGAAACATCATGTTCAGACATCCTCTTAGGTGTGCTGGTGCCATCTCTGATAAATATAACGGAACTGCCTTCAAGAAGTGACACAGTTGAAACATTTATCTTTAAAAAGTTTCGAGTAACTTTTACGAGTTTAAGTTATATACACTGACAGTATAGAAGAACTTACGTACTATCCAACCACCTATATTAATAGTAATTGTATATTAATATGCTGAAAACAAAGGCATGCAACCTCGCTATAACATACTCAGATACAATGATAGTGTTAAAAATTGTCTCGAACACGAGGCAATGCGATTCAATTCTTTTTCCAGTTTCATACTTATTCATTTCTAAGTCTTACGACAAGACATATATGTGTGATTCAAGAAAGTTCTTTATAAAAATCTATGCTTATTGAAGGTCTGTACAAATATCTTAATATATCCGACATGGTCTGAACTTGCTTGGGATTGAGGCGTACTTATTGTAGTAAACAGATAACAGAATAGGAACACGTGACAACTAAATTTCAAGGTGAATTACCTGGTTGCCAAATCCAATTCCCACACCTAGCATAATTCGTCCGGAAAGAAGCATGCCAAGGTTGACAGCAGCGGCATTGAGAACTGCTCCAATGAAGAAACTAATGCCACCGCATATTATACTTGCACGACGTCCATAGTTCCTTGTGATAGGAGATGCTACCAGAGATGCAACTAAACCAGCCATGTATAAAGACGAGGTAAATGCAGCAAGAACTTGGTTATTATACTTGCAATAGTTGTCTTCGTGAACGTGCTGCTTCTTTAGGTATACTGAGTAGAAGAATCGACGAAGAAATTCATCCATCGACGTCACCCCCCCTGTTATCATGCATGCAGTAAAGATATAGTTTAGTAAACAAAAGTTTACCCTCTCTTAACAATTTAGATTTTAAGATTAGACGGTCACACATTAACTTCAACATAGTATCAAAGCAAACAGACCACAGACCACAGATGTCCTTAATTCATTTGAATCCCTAAGCTAGTCGAACATTTCAATGTCAATGACGCAGTTCGTTGTTCAAGAAGTTCCAGAGACTAACTGTAGAGTAGTCATAGCCATCCATCCCGGTCTGCCGGAGGTTCAGGTGTAATTCATGCTAGAATTTTCCAAAATACAACTTCACTCGTGTCGAATCCATCAAAAGTATGTACTTTTTAAAGGATTTGACATGATTAAAGTGGCATTCCTAAACTCTTAAGACAAAACAGTCACACAACAATTCAACATGATATGAAAACAGGCATACGCTCGTAGATTGAATCTCAAAGATTTTAAATGAGATGGTCACACAGTCAACGATCACGCTGAAAATGATCATACAACTAAACAAAATAATGATATAGTCTTTTCACTCTATAAGTTGAGAATCTACAAACACTATAAAATCTCATCACGGTGCATTAAACTTCCACTATTCGCAGAGTCCGAGGAAAGCCAAACCACAACGCTCTACTGTTCACAGTCTTACCGTGCATTTATTATTTCACTATCCACTTTTTAATCTTTGTTATTTCACCTTTTTTTTTCGAAAATAGTGGAAGTTCCAGAAGAGTAGGTATAATTCATTGACTCCAATTTACCAAAAATGTTCATAAAAATGATTGATATTCTTGAAAAATCCGAGCACAAAGAGTGAGTCCCTTTTTCTGGAGAAGCAGTACTGCAATGTAACACATTGTTCGGATTTTTCAAAAATACTACCACCTCGTGCCACAAATCCATTAGAACCCGAGCATGATTGATATTTTTGAAAAATCCGAACAACATAACAATAATTCATCTTCTTCCAATTCTAACCCCCCCACCCCCCACCCCTCCTAATCTCCTACCACATAGCATAAAAAGAAAAGGAAAAGCTCTTTTTAAAAGGGGAGTGAATTAAACTCGTTGTTACACTCGTGTCAGATCCTTAAAACATGTAAAAACATGAAAATTTTAATACACTAACATTTTTAAAAAATCCGAACAAGCATATTAGTAATTCATCTTTCTTCCAATTCTCTATAAAAAGGGGGGAAAAATTCTAATATTTCATCATCAATTCATAAAGTAAAATTACAATAATTTTTTCCCCAATAATTACCATAATTATTCACCTGAAATTCCAATATCATATCCAAAGAGTGAACCTCCAACAGCAGCAACAATACATGCTATGATGACATAAAGAGTGAGTTTTCCATTGTAATTTTCAGCTCTTCCTTTGTTTACACCAATTGAACCAATTCCTCCTCCTGCCATCTTCAATTTCTTGAAAATAATAATAATAATAATAAAACTCTGAATCAAAAACAGAGAAATTTTGTTAAAAATTTTCTTATTAATATTATGTACATTCCCCTCTTTTTATTTTTTTCACTTCGATTGACTTGAATAGTAAGTACTTTACAATAGACAAATCATTTAATACAAATATCTCATTCTGTTTTAATTTATTTGTCTTATTTATTATTTTAGTCAATTTTGAATGACAACTTATCTTTGTAATCTTTTTAATAAATTGTTTAGTTTTAATGTTTTATATGACATGTTTTAAGACAATTAAATTAGACAAAAATTTGATATATTTACATTGTTTAATTTTGTTTTATTTTATTTTTTAAATTTTGTGTGTAATTAGTGTATGATAAATAAATCGAAACAAATGGAGAGTATTGTTTCATCTATCTCGATTTACGTGATTTTTCTTGCTTATTGAATAATTGATTCTGTTAATTTTTAAAGCTTGATTGTATTGTATTGATTCAATATTTTAAAAATAAAATTTATATATTGTGAAAGAATACGAAAAATAATTATGAAATACAATTTTTTTCATGTTAATATGAGTAAAAGAAATATTTATTTTATAATGTTACTCCTAATTTATGGAAAATGAATAATTTATAATAGATATAAGTGGCACATAAATTCAGATGGATGGATGGATGGATGGAATACTAATTTAGTTTTTTTAGTTTGAATAAAATGGAAAAATGTTACCTCTGTTATTTTATTTTATTATTCCATAGAGCCTAATTTTATATATTCTCATTTTTTTTATAATAAAATCATATAAATTAAGATGGAAAAATATATCTTAACAAGTAATTTATATTTACTTTTTTTAGTGATAACTACTTGGATTTAATAGTCTATTGCATTTTGTACAAATAGTTTTTGGCTCTTTTCTTGTAAAGAGATTAGCTCTGTCAAACAAATATATTTTTTTTACTTGTCAACTTTCATCTATTTTTTCTCATAAATGTGGTTATAATTCCACATCTACCTCATTTATTAAATTTTTTGACTTAACAATGGCCAAATTGAACAATTTGCCATTAATTGCATAGCCACTAGATGATTAAAAAAATAAATGAAGTGATTTTTCAAGATAAAGAATGTTGTTGTTTCACTCCACCTCTTTCGTATTATTTTTGTTTGATATGAAATTTAAGAAAATAATTTAAAAAATAGAATATGATTATAAGATTAAACATATTAGGAATATGATTAAAGATATAGAATATGATTATAAAATTAAACATATTAGGTATTATAATATTAAACATATTAGGTAAAAAATTGAATTATAAAATTGTCAAAAATAAAAAAAGATGTATTTTTATACAAATTTTTAAAAAAAAGGAGAAACAAAGAATATGATTTATGAATAAATTCATTTTTTTAATTATAGATTTTAAATATAAACTTCTTTTGACAAAAAATATTTTTTTCCCAAATAATACTGCGTGATATAAATTTAAATTAATTAAACACTAATATAAAAAGAAATAGAGGAAAAGGACAAGTTATACCTATTATAATACATAGATAGAAAGATATGGTTGATACGCAAATTAAAGTGGTCCATAAAATAGAATTGAAAAAAGTTTTTCAATAATATATGATTTTTTTTTGAAAAATAACAAAATTAGTTAGAGGATCCACAAAGATAATAGAGATTTTTTTTGGTTAAAGATAGATATTTTTCTTTTGAATTTGGGTTAATTTATTCTTTTGCCTGACTTCTCAAGTTGGTTTTTCTCGGAATATGAAATTTGTATTAAAATTTCGATTAAATTAAAATATATATTATAAAATCTATTTAAAAATAATGTTTCTGATATAATTTTATCTATATCTCAACACTCTAACTTAAAATTTTTATTAAATATAAAGCAGACTCGAAACTCGAGACTCGCCATCTTTTGCACAACCGATGTTGGTGACTTGTCAAGTTGTTATGATGATGGTAGTAACATGGTACATCGTGGCTTCATCAATCTTTTTACGTAATATTTAAGAAATGAGATTATTTAAGGTGGATATTTAATTAAGGGTGGTAGAGATTAGTTTATGAAATTGGATATAAAATATATTAATTATAATATTTTTTATTTATTAAACTAAAAAGTAATAAATTCATAATTATACTTTGTTAGTTACTAAGAAAATAATAAAGATAGTTTTTGACTTTTTGGTATTTGTCCATGAGTTAATTATTTGATATTGTTGGTGGTACATATAAAATTCTGGATAATTGATAGAATTATATAAAATAATATATTAAGATTATTTTTCTTATACTCATATCGAATAACCCCTATTTGATCAGAATTATAACGACTCGTTTTTATAATTTGAAAGACTAGACTTGATAGACTTGAAAAGAAATTAGTAAAATTCGTGACCAAGGATTTAATTGTATGAAGTATTTGAAAAAATATATTATTTACATAGTTTGAATTTGTTATCTCTTGTTTAATTCTTGTGTATAGACTATAGAACATAATTTTTCTTGATTATAATGCAAAATTGAAATTTAAAATTTATGATTGAAACTTCTATTATTTTTATTACTTTATACAATTTCAATAGATTTTCTATGATAAAATAAAATAATTAAATTAAATTATTAAATTCGATCAAAATATGTAATTTGTACTTAAACTCCGCACATAAATAACATATAACACATTATACAACATCCACTAGTTCGAAATATTGTAATTCTGATCTTAATTGAAGATAAGAATACTATCCAAAGTCAACTATTTATTTTGGTAGAGTCTAGCCTACTAGGATCAATAAAAATTCATTTCATAACTCTTCCCAATTAATAATCTTAAAGTTGAAAGTGAATGATACTTATTATCCGAGAAACTCACTTTTATCTTTATTTCATGTTTGTCATCATATTTGATACTTTTACTAATAAAGTCAAAAACCTTTTTAACTGATAATTTCTCATGATCTCTTTATTTATAACCTATATTTATTTTTCATAAAATTGAAATAGTATATTATTTTAAATATGTTATTTCTATCGTCTCAAGTTATCTGTCGTGATTTTTAAAAATAATTATATCAAATTATTTTTTATTTTAGAAATTCAATGTAAGTTCTTTTTTCCATTTTATCCTTAATTATAATTGTTCTTGAAGATTATAAACACCCCAATTATTGAATGATAGAATAATATAAAATAGTCAAAACTCCTCCCAATAAATATTTTAAATTAGGACAGAAACAACTTAATAAAGCTTTTTAAAAATGCTTGTGTTCATGGATTGGGATGTGCATCATATTTATTAACTTAGTGAAGGACATGCAATTTACAAATTTTAAACTATGGTGAAATTAGTATAATATTAGACTATAAAACAGTAATATTATTAGACTACAAAATAACCAAAAAGGAAAAAAAAGAAATAGAGGACATTTAACCTTTTGAATTTAAATAAAGGGAAAATTGTATATAATAGCAAACTAATAACCCAAATTAAATGGAATAGCTAGGGTTTGATTTAATTGTGTTCCATAGCAAACATTAGCTAAAATTTGTCAGCGTCTCTCTCCCAAAAATCTCGCTCGCCACTCTCCATTCTCGCTCGCCTCTCTCGCTTTATACACAGAAGTGTATAATTCTGTTTCTGTTTTGTATAAAGCGAGAGAAAATTGTATATACACATGCAAAAATGTATATCTCCGTGTTATACACTTAATTATACAATTTACAAACATTTTACTTGAAATATTGCAGAGAAAAAGGCCAACGAATTATACAATTGCAGTGAAATACAATTTTCTCTAGCTTTATACAACATAAGTGTATATATTGTGTTTCTGTTTTTGTATAAAGCGAGAAAACCATATATCTTCTTGCTATACACTTATAATTATGCAATATACATACATTTAATTCGATTCAACTGTATGCAAAACAAATTATACAATTACAGCGAAATAGGCCATCGAATTATACAATTTTAAGCCAGCGAATTATACAATTTTGATGGTTAGAAAAATTATGAAAAGTAAATTGATTTACAACAATATATAAGTCTTGAAGTATTTACTATTTACAGAGTAGGTTTTGATGGTTAGAAAAATTATGAAAAGTTTCATTTAACTATGAAAATAAAATAAAAATTACTTTATTCGAAAATTTTAAAGTTGAATTTGTATTTAGCGATACTTTTTACAAAGAGTATTTATAATTTGAATATATTTAGTCTCCCTAATTTTTAAAAAATCACCCTAAACTAGTTTAATTATATGTTCTTCTGACTTGATAATATTTTTTTTTTGTTAATAGCGTGACATTCTTAAAAATAATAGACAAAAAAATGAATTTTGCAACTTTTTAAATAGCGCAAAAAGATTTTTATTTCACTCATAAACATATAAAAATGTACTTTAGCATTTCAAAATATTTTTAAAAAATAAATTTCAGGTTTGAAAAATCAATTTTATTTTTTTTCAAGTGAAAAATGTTTTCTACTCACATACTTATAACTTGTAATTCAAATAAAATTTGTGAAATTATATTTAAGACCTTTGATGTGCAGTCCACAACCTATCTTAAATACGAAATGTTTTGTGTATCGAACTGTCAAATAAATTTTAAGGTATAAATAATTTTTCATTGGCGGGTGGGTGGGGTTGGAATCGAAACTTCCCAATATTGTTAAAGCAATATGGAAAAATGGTTGCTCGTAAGGTGTTTGTTTAAATGTCTGAATGAATTCTTTACCTTTGTAGAAGATATTTCAGTGTATTCAAAATGGTTGTATGTAAGGTGTTTGTTTAAGTGTCTAAGTGAATTCTTTAAGCTTTGTGAATGATATTTTCACTGTCATGTTGATTCAAGATGTGTGGCATTGCACTTTCTAATTGAAAATGTGTATCATTGAGATGTTTCTGGTTAACTGAAACTTCAAGTGGTAATGATCGCCCCGGGGTGACGCGGAACATAAACATGATAGATTTTTGATCATCTCACAGACTCACACACTCTCTCTATGTTTAAGGATTGGATAGTACATATGTTTAATACACAATATGATACATGATCAACTCAATAAAGTAAATATTTTTTCTGACTTTATAACATTTTGTAGTGAATCAGATATTAGTTTCATAAATTGATTGCACATGTTAATAGATGGTATGGTAGTATCAACAGTATTCTGTAATATTTGTAGTTTCTTTTGTTCTGCTGATTCATGTGATGATAAAACTTAATTCATTTCATTGATAAATAGCCTGTCATTTGTTGATTCAGGGGACTATTTAATAATTTGTATCTTTAAACGAATTCTACTTTTGTAGGTTTAATGCATCAGATTTTTCGAAGAGATTGAAAGGAAAGAGGCTGATGCTGGTTGGAAGTACAGTGAACCGAAACCAGTTTGAATCTCTCCTGTTACATAATATAACCCAAATCACCCTTGGGGAGAAAAATTGGAACAGTCGTATATCTGAACCTGGATTCTCATTTAACAACACTTCTCCAGAGTTTCAAATGAGATTACAAATATTTGGACAACTTCTTTGAGTTCCACAAGAGATTTATAGCTATCTGATAAGAAGATGCAGCAAGGTACAACTTTTGTAATGAATGAGAGGCAAAGGTTGGCCGAACTACTGAGAAATTGTTCGAAGATTTTGTCTTTAGATGTGGGAAAGCAAGTTCATGGAGCTGTATTAAGGATGGGTTATGCATTTGATTTGATGATAGGCAATGATCTCATTGATATGTACGGGAAGTGCAGTAGAGTGGAACTGGCTCGCTCAGTATTTCATAAAATGCCTGAAAGAAATGTGGTTTCTTGGACGGCTTTAATGTGTGGATATTTACATCACTCTAATGCTCAAGAATCCTTGTTGCTTCTCTCTCGGATGCTCTTTTCAAATGTAAGACCCAATGAATACACTTTTTCTACTAACTTAAAGGCATGTGGTATTCTTGGTGTTCTGGAAAATGGACAACAGATTCATGGGTTGTGTGCTAAAAGTGGGTTCGAAAAGCATCCAGTTGCGGGCAATTCAATTATTGATATGTACTCGAGATGTGGGAAACTTGGTGAGGCTGAAAAGAAGTTCCATGAAATGCCAGAAAAGAGTCTCATAACGTGGAATGTAATGATAGCAGGGTACGCAATGGGAGGATTTGGTGATAAATCTTTGTGTCTGTTCAAAAAAATGCAACAACAAGGAGAAATGCCAGACGAGTTTACGTTTGCAAGCACATTGAAGGCTTGCAGTGGTTTTAAGGCGGTCCGTGAAGGAAGCCAAATTCATGGTTTTCTTATTACTAAGGGATTCCTTATTTCCAGCCAAAAAGTTATTGCAGGCGCCCTAATTGATTTGTATGTCAAGTCAGGAAACTTGTTTGAAGCTCATAAGGTGTTTAGTCAAGTTGAACAGAAAAGTGTGATATCATGGACGACACTGACCGTAGGGTATGCTCAAGAAGGCAAATTAACAGAGGCAATGAACTTGTTCAAGCAGCTCAGGGAAAGTAGCATCACATTGGATGGATTTGTGCTGTCAAGCATGATGGGTATCTTTGCTGATTTTACTCTAATTGAGCTTGGGAAACAATTACATTGTTGTGCAGTAAAAATACCTTCTGGGTTAGACATATCTGTATTGAATTCAATCATGGATATGTATCTAAAATGTGGGTTAATAGAGGAAGCCGAAACACTTTTTGATGTTATGCCAGAAAAAAATGTGATTTCATGGACCGTTATGATCACCGGGTATGGGAAGTATGGTCTCGGTGGAGAAGCAGTTGAACTATTCAAGAAAATGCACATGGATAGGATTGAGCCTGATGAGGTTTCCTACTTAGCTCTGCTCACAGCTTGTAGTCATTCGGGGTTAGTTCAAGAAAGTGAAGAATTCTTTTCAAAACTATGCAATTCAAATTGTTTAAAACCCTCAGTCGAGCATTATGCTTGCATGGTTGATATCTTAGGTCGAGCTGGACGCCTAAGAGAAGCTAAGGTTGTGATAGAGAACATGCCGGTAAAACCAAATGTTGGTATTTGGCAGACACTGCTTGGTGCATGTAGAGTACACAAGAATGTAGAAATAGGAATAGAAGTTGGAGAGATTCTCTTAAAATTAGATGGCAATAATCCGGTGAATTATGTTATGATGTCAAACATCTTTGCTGATGCCCGCCTATGGGAAGAATGTGAGGGATTAAGAGGACTGGTGAAAACGAAAGGTTTAAGAAAAGAAGCAGGACAAAGTTGGGTGGAGATCGACAAGAAGATGCACTTTTTCTACAACAGAGATGAGACACACCCACTTACTAAAGCTATCCATGAATTTTTATATAAGATGGAGAAGAAAATGAAATATGAACTCGGTTACACACGGGAAGTAAGCTTTTCATTACACGATGTTGAAGATGAAACACGGGATGAGAGCCTGAGATTTCACAGCGAGAAATTGGCAATTGGTTTGGCACTTCTTTCTGGTAGCGATGAAATTGAGGGGAAGCCAATTCGTGTTTTCAAGAATTTGAGAGTTTGTGGAGATTGTCATGAGTACATCAAGGGTTTGTCAAAGATTTTGAAGAAAATATTTCTTGTTAGAGATGCCAATAGGTTCCATAAGTTTGAGAACGGAACATGTTCCTGCAGAGACTATTGGTGATGGTATATTTTAAGTGACACAACTAAGGAAAGAAAGAATTTGTGAAGGGCTTTCCGAAGCTGTCTAAGAAGGAAATGCTGCCAGAGCTCGAAGAGGTAATCTCCGACTTATATATGAAAATACTAACACGAGACTTCTTATCTTATGAAAGTGTATGTTGTATCATTGAAGGAAACGAGCAACATTGCTCATTCAGCCTTCCCCACATTCCATATTCATTCTAATAAGGAAAAATGGTATTCTACAACTCTGTCAAACGAGGTTTAAGTTTACTTGTATTTACACAGAGGCAGAGATCGGGATTCAGGTGGAAGTTGTAGTAAAGAGAGTAAACCTGTTTTGAGAGGAGCTATCCTTTGAAAATGAAGATTGTGGAGGAGGTGTTACGGAAAGGCAGCTGCCAGTAGTCCTTTTAAATATAACACAGTCAATAAATTTCCGAAAGGATGACCACCCATCAGTGTATGAGAAGATCGGTAGAAGGGCAAAGCAAGATTGTGGCCATTGGTGTCTACCCGGAGTCCCCGATGAATGGAATGAGCTAATCTGTGCCACCTTTTGTTTGTTTTTTTTTAACTTCTCCCTAGGAGCTTCTATCTGTTATTCTTCTGGTGACTCGAACTCACATCCTTATGATTTGAAGTGAGCTGTGACACAAAACTCAGTGTTCAATACAACAACTAATACATAAGCTCTAATTTCAACGAGATATTTGACATTGATATGGCCTTACAGTTCATTGTTCTACATAAGCTTTGAGAGCTATCAGTGTAATAAAATATTGATTCAATGATTATCTATATTGCCTAAGCAACCTCACATCCTCCATAGCATTTGCAATCCCACTAATTAAATTGACGTATTTGGCAAGTTCGAGCTTGATTTAATTTATTATAACCGATTAATTTCATTTATTACAAGTTATGTAGAATAACATGTAATTACATTTTAAGTGACTTGCATGCCTTCTAGATACACCAAATATAGTACAAGCATCAATAATTAAAAATTATTTAATACACCAAACCTAAAACCTATTGAAGTTATTCAATTGATTCACACACTTTGCTTTATCAGAAATGAAAATTTTTAATCGCAATAAGTCATTATTTAAATTAATTCATCAAAATAATTTCGATGATGAGTTACAATCATATTACAACCCTTGCAAGCATTAAAATACCATGAGAGTAGTTGACACTTTGGTTTATGCTAATAAGATGAACGCTATCATGAAGCAATGTTTTTGATCATATTCTAGAGAGAATAATATTTGTTCTCAATCTTTTGATTCCCTTTTGGTTAGAGAGTAACGTCAACCTAGTTTGAACGGTTATAAGTTGCACATCTAGAATTGACAAACATGCCTGTGGAACAACATGTTGCTTGTTTTGTTTGTCCTATCTGTATTTTGAAACCCTTAGTAGATACTTTGAACACTTCGACGTATGAGGTGTCAAACACAAACTATATATGGATTTCTTCTTTTAGAAATAAGATGGTGTTGATTAATGCTTCAAAATAGTTCATGGATGATTTTGTCTTTATCACTCGTTCTTCCTCCTGAATTGAAATCGATCATTTAGATGGATGTAGGATGAAATAATGAGCTCAGTTATTTATGAACTCTATACAAGAGTTCTCTATCATAATACCTCTATAGATCCATTAACAATAAGTAGATCTATGTCAGGTTCAATGAGTTAGTTTCAGTCCAAATTGAATAAATAATAGAGTGTTGGTAAGTTATTTTTTTACTGGTCAATTTTTTTGTAGACCTCTAACGAGAGGCCATGTGGCAAAACTGTTTCTACAAAATCACTATAAAAAATAATGATATAAATGAACATGTTTTATAAAAACGATGACCTAAATGTGCCATACTCTAGACGGATGACATAGGTGAGTCATTTTCAATAATTTGATGGTATATTTAAATTATTTTCCAATTATTAATAAAAGGTACACTAAGAGAATTACCTATTTGTATACGTCATACACTTCAAATACAATTAATAATTAATGTAATTTGATTTATTATATCTAAATTTTTGTTATTTATTAAAAAATTATAAATAAAATTACTTGTAATTATATTAAAATAACACACTTGTATAAAAGATCCGTCAAAGCAAGTTCTAGAAGGAATATGACTAGAAAAAAATTAATGCATTAGTAATCACAGTATCTAATCTCAAATATATGAAACCAATCTTTATTAGAAAAAATAATTATAGTGTGATTTACCTTCCAAATTTAATGGTAAATAATTACTATAAATTTCTACCTTTTTTCCCTCAACATTGTAAATTTTCATCAAAACACATTTCTCTATAATTACTATTATGAATACGACCACCCACTCTGCCCCTGTTCAAGGTCCCCAAAAGATTAGGAAGACTATCACCCAGTTTGAACAACAAAACAACTTATTAGTGCTTCCATTTGTATTCGCTATTGCACATGTTTTTCCACATTGGATGGAGGAAATGGTCCATCTTGTAGATAAAGGGAACAAACATTGTTTTGAATTATTAGACGTAACTGAAGAGAACAATCCTGTTAATAATGCAGGAGCTTATGTGGTGAAGATGAAGCCATGTAAGGACTATGCAATAGTTTGTGAGGATTTATTCGAAAAAGGTGGATTAATCTGCGGTGATAAGATTGAACTCTATTGGGATACTAATTCCCACAACTTTAAATTTAAGCTAATTAATTAGGATCTTATTTCTTTAAATCTTATGATGTTTTGAGAGAGGATCCAATGAATTTTATAGTTATATTCGAAATATAATAAGAATATTTAGTTCTATTGTTTTTATTTTCCTACTTCTTTAAATGTTATGTTACTCGATCATTTATTTTATGTGTTATAATTTAACAAGATATAAATTATAAAAAAGTAATGAAAACTTTTGAATAGCGTATAATATATCAAAACATCAGAGTGAGAAATTTTTATCTTATGAAAGTGTATGTTGTATCATTGAATTAGAAAACGAGCAACATTGACCTTCCCCACATAATAAGGAAAAATGGTATTCTACAAATCTGTCAAACATGATTTAAGCTTAGTTGTATTTAGTTGTAGTAGAGAGAGTAAACCTGTTCCAGAGGAGCTATCCTTTGAAAATGAAGAGAACAACCATTAAAATGCATCCATTCATGACCAATAAAATTAAGAATAAACATTTATGATCAAATATTCCTATAATAATTTCATTAGAGAGATTATTAATTTACCGAATATTAATTTATAGAGGTTTTACTGTATTTATAAAATCTCAATATCATTTTTCACTAAATATTGTTATGAAATCATATAATCAAAAAATTTTATATTCATTTTTCACTAATTATTATTATAAAACTTTATGGTAATACAATATAGATTTATCTATTAATTTTTTTTTAATTTAGAAATTTGAACATATATAGTTTTACATGTTATTTGACATATTTTTGTCACAATTTATTTGTTTTATTTCCAGAATTTCTTGTCCTTAGTTAAATCGTATTTATTCCAAAATATATTCCATTTGTATTTGTATTCATTCTAGTTTTCATGTTGTGTTTTGTATAATGAAACTTGTATTTTATCAGTTTGTATTCATTCCAATATGTATGTCAAATAAATATGTAGCTATTTAAGAAATACATTTGTATTCGTATATTTTTTCACTATGTATTTATTTTTCTCTTTAGAATCTTGTTTCTTTTTCTAAGTCGTATTCATTCCCAAATATATATTATTTGTATTTGTATTCGAATACAAAATACAAATAAACTAATAGAAAGTTGTTCTTCCTATAAATAAATAACATAACTAGTTGACATAACTTTGGATGAATACAAATTAGGGACAAATACAAGATTCATGTACTATGCAACATGAAATTTTTGACGAATACTTGATATTATACATAGTGATTTGAATACAAATTGAGAAAGAATACCAAATTCTAAAACTATAAATACAAAAGAAACAAATAAAAAATTGTTCGACAACTATTCGGTCTTCGTCGTCTTTTTTCAAGATTCCAATGAGTAGATGAAGATTCTACATTTGCGTTATGGAATTTGAGGAAGGTTTTGCACACCAATTGAGTCTTGTAAATGTTCTGACCCTCTTCTTCCCTCATTTTAGCAGTGAATCCTACATTATCCGCTATTGCTATTTCTTGAGTAATAAATAAACTGAAGGATGAAAAATCACTACAATTTGGTTGATTAAGATGAATACCCTAGTAAGCCTCTTGGATTCAGCCATTGGAGAGTAAACCCTCACGGATATTGAAAAATACAAACAACAATTTTTTAAGATTTAAACAAAAACAAAATCAGAAAAGAAATCTGAAAATAGGATAAAAATTAAGGATACCTTAATCAAAGGATTCTTGATGATCCAATTTTTTAGTAAAAAAAAACAACCAAAATATATGGAAGAGAAAAATTGATAAGTTGAATATTGGAGGAAAATCAGAAAAGATAAATATAATAGAGATTTTTTTTTTTAAAAAAAGGATAAATATAATTAATTGAAAAAAAGGGAGATAAAATAGGAAAAAATTTGGAAACATAAATTTTTTAAAATAATGACATTTTTGACATTATTACTAATATTTATAAAGTATGAATATTTTTACTAAATATGTTATTATTTTTGTCTAGTTTACTAATTTTTCCTTTAATTTAACAAGACATGAAGTTTAAGAAAGTAATAAAAACTTTTGAATCATGTTGAACTCTATTGGGATACTAATTCCCATAATTTTAAAGTTAAGTTAATTAATTAGGATCTTATTTCTTTAAATCTTATGATGTTTTGAGGGGAGATCCAATGAATTTTATACTTATATTCGAAATAAAATAAGAATATTTAAATTCTCTTGTTTTTCTTTTCCTAATTTCTTGAATGTCATGTTATCTATCATTTATTTTACATGTTATAATTTCACAAGATATAAATTTTTAGAAAGTAACGAATACTTTTGAATAATGTACTCAAGACACATATAATACATCAAAGTATCACAACGAGAAATTCTTATCTATAATATAATTATAAATGTAATTGAATATTACTAAAATATCATAACATTGCTCTTGTCATATAAACTACACATCAATGTCTGAATAAGAATTGACTTTTTGATTAGATACATGAAATTAAGTAAGCATTTTATTCGAACAAATATAGAGTCAGAATGAATGATTTTTCTTATTTATTATTAATTTTTTCTCATTAGTTGAGACCAATCGTTGCGGGATAAATTAATGAGCTCAGATATTAATGAATTTTATATAAGAGTTATCTATCAAAACAATGCAATTTTTGATCTATTAACAACAAGTAGATCTATGTCAGATTCAATAAGTTAGTTTCAATCCTAGTTGGGAAATAATTATATAAAATCAAACTTTATTAAAAAAAATTAAAATTGTAGTCTCATATTACCTTCCAAATTTAATATCAAAATATTTGTCTATCTTCTATATCTCTCTATCTATATCTATCTACTATAACTTGAATATTAAATTAATATAAAACTCACAAACTGAAAACACCTAATTTAATATATTTTTTACTATATTAAATTATTTATTTATTCTTATAATATTTTATAAAAAGCAAACACCTTTTCACATTGAGTAGTTGTACTTTTTTGAATAGTTCTTCGATTAAGAAAAAAATTAAGAGAACTCCTCTATTTATAACCAATAAAGGATAGTAAAAACATGTGTTTATTGTGTCTTATCATAAAGTCACAATCCTACAGAAAAGTCACAATTATTTGGAGAGGTCATAACTTATTGGAAAAGTCACAACTCTACGAATATGTCACAACCCTCCTATACAAAAAGCTATCTACTTTTGATATAATATAAATAAAAAATAAATGAATAAATATAGAAAGAAGAAATTTGTAACCACAAAATTACTACAGAGGACGTATGTGTTTACTTAATCAGCTCTGTCCAAGTTTAAGTATTTACCTGTTTGTGTAGTAGTTGTACTCATCCAAAATTGGAGGACATAGATGCGAAACGAGACCAAGTTAAACGACATGTTCATACATTGCGGGACTTTTTATACAATTGGATCTTAACATTGCTCATGTCAAATCAATGTAGTCACAAATTCTTCAATAAAATACCTTTGAATTGGAATTAAAATTCTAAACTCTTATGAGATATACATAAACTCTAATATCTACAAGATATATATATATTTGATGTTGCTTGTCTAGTAGTCCATTATATTGTTCTAAACTCTGGTATTGATAGTGACATAACAATACTAAGACACAACAAGGTTGAATATTTTGATGTTGTTGTACTAGTATGAAATTGTATGACAATCAAACTAATCTTTGTTTGATATTGTAATCATGGAATTTCCAATACTAAGTTGTTTGATCTACAATATATCTATACCATGGTTTAATTAATTTCCATCTTTATAGCCCCAAACATTGTGGCAATCATACAGAGAGCAAACTGTCTTGAAAATTAGCAGCAAGACAAAGAATATTGACAAAGCAACAGGCAACAACTTCAAAGAAACATAGATGCTTTTCTTAAATCCTCTACGAGCCCTAACGATTAGCCTTTGGTCGTAGTATTCGTTAACTTTCTTCATGACAATCTCCACATTAGAAATTTCACTAGATCTCACAAATGACCTTTGCATGGTACTGAACAAAGTGGCAATTTCCTTATCAGTCAAATCCCCTTTGATAACACCAGCTTGCCTAAGAACCCTCACATCCTCAGTAGTATTTGCAGTCCCACTCATTAGATTTATGTATGTGGCAAATTCGAGCTTGGACTTCGACATGGCAGCTTCATATATCATCAAGTTTCTAAGTATAACTTCTGAGCCAGCATCCATTGTGATCACAGGAAGGTATAAAGCTGAAGAAGCTTGTTCAAATTTAATCTTACAGATACCCTCGCGGATGGGGATGCATTTGACACTGGCATAACACCACAATTGGGATGCTGAAGGGATAGTAATGATATTCTTACTTTCTTGGTCTTCATTTCTTTCCATAGCTTCCCTAAATAGCCCGGAAATCTTTGACCATGGCACGTTTGATAAAATCTGGTTGATGGGCTTAACAACTTTTTGCACTTTTCTTGGACCTATAGGCTCTAGCACCTTCAACATTGTTTCGAATTTGTGAATGATGTCACCATGTGTATCTTGATCATGTGCATCATCTTTATCGTCATGTTTGATATTAATGATGTGTGATGTTTGAATAGGAACCGAAGCAAAATCTACATGATCATCGAGGATTAAACGATACATAAGATCTAGCAAATGAAGAGGCTGAGTTTCTTTGATGTTATTTCCATGATACTCGTTGTTTGCAGGCAAAGGAAGTGGGGAATGCATTTCACAAAAGCGCCTAAACATGGAAATTAACTCTGCATCTTCTCTGTCCTCAGGGGAAGAGAGATGGAGAAACTTTCGAATTTGCCTCAAAACCACAAAGGGGATTTGGTTCTCAAGCATCATAAAGTCTCGGGTGAAAATGGAGTCATCGATATTATTTTCAGGATCATTATGCAGGTTACTGCTATACGCTGAACGGAAAATATTAATCAAGAATAGACCATCTATGGCTACTATCCAAGCTAAAGTCTCCTCATCTATGTCCATGAACCGGTTATAACAGACGCGGACAACAAGGTCGTTCTCTCTGAGTTTGTCAATCAAGAGATGCTCGAAATTGATGATTTGAGCAGGCTCAAGAATGTCCTTGATGGCAGCAAGTTTGTACCTTTCCATTTGATATAGGTCTGGTCTTAAATGGTGATAAGGTCCCATGCCAATGAGCTGAGGAGTATACGCTTCTGGTTTCTCATGAGTTAGTGTTTTCGGAACCTGAAGGACACAGACAGGAGGGAGAAGATTCAAGTCAATGTCAACTTCTTTTTGAAGGGCATTACTTATGCGGTCTGTCCATCTCCTAGAGCTTGAATTTGAGGGAATAATCTGATCCAACGTCATGTTTCTTTAATTTGTTTGCAGTTAAATACATTATTCGTGCATGCATATACGTATTTATAGATGAATTCTATCACATTTTGCTGATGAGTTTTGAATAGTACACTACACGATTAGGTTGCTGCTAAGAAAGTAGTGGAGACACAGGGAGTTTATTGCTTCCTTCCTTCCTTCTTCAGATATTTTCATATTCAACGAACAAACTTCATATCCCAACCAGAACAAAATCAACCATTCAATTAGGCTAGAAATAGTGATGAACGCGTCAAGTTTAGGTTATGTTTGGCAACATAAATACTGCTAGTTAATCACGACAAGCTAAGTTATCCCGTATGCTTTCACATGTGAGATTAACATCAACCATTTAATAAGGCTAGGCTAGAAATAATAACACATTCTTATTTTAGAGAGGTGATGACATTTGAAGATAATGTAATATCTTTTGTTGGGCTGTCAACTTCTATGACTTCATGAATAAGACACTCAAACAACAATCAATATATCTCCTTTACTTTCCTCAACTACTCATCTTACTTCTCCTCGAAACATGGAAATGGAACCAAAAACGAAACAGGAAATTTCAGTAAACACGCTATTATGGGGTTCAATTACGTAAAGGATCCACAGTTTGGCACAAGCAACAACCTGGCATCCATTTAAAAAAAACAAACACTAGTTTTTTTTCCAGGACGGGGTTCTGTTTTGCGAAAAAAGGCTCAAATGAGAACTCTCTTGAGGCAGATGTGGTGTTTTTGTTAATTCTAGTTAGGACAAGTCTGTTTTCTTCAATAGGCCTACTTAAGCTATGTAGAGTTGAGGTTGCGACGTATAAAGATATTTTATATGAAAGCAAGAGATCAGTTGAGTGACTTTTCTGTCTACTATATATGGCATTCTATTCCGATCAATCTCTTGTGATTGCTATCTCGTAACGATCTAAAAAGGTCAAATTATGACATACTCATAGAGTCTAATATCAAGTAAAAAGTCTTTTTCCACTCGCGAGACTTTGGAATTATACTGTATTGTGTTGATGAATACGACATATGAATAGACGGTATCTACGAGAAAAGTAGGATACAAAAATGAAAATAAAGATATCATATAATATAATTTAAGTGAGAATCAAAATAAATAGCAGTATTGTATTCAAATAAATAAGTAAGTAGTTGGAATAGGTAACAACTATCCAAACAAAGCTGTTAACTTTTTATTCAAATAAAATGCAATGCCCAAAAGCAATTTCTACTGACAAATTGAGATTTAGGACCTTAGTGTGCAGTCATTGCAAGGATGTTTTGTGCATCGAACTGTCTCACTAAATTCCAGGTATGAAATTTCTTCACACTTGTGTTTTGTAATTTCATTCCATGTCTGAATTTGTGGGTTGACACTGTGTGATTTCGTTGTTGACGGGTGGGTGATGGTGGTAGTGGGGTGGGGTGGAATTTGACCTCCTGAGGTTTTTATGGAAATCAGGGAAAGTGGTTGCCTGTAAGGTGTTTGTTTAAGTGTCTGAATGAATTTTTTTAGCTTTGTGAAGGATATTTCACTGCCATGTTGATTCGAAATGGTTGTTCATAAGGTGTTTGTTTAAGTGTCTGAATGAATTATGTAGCTTTATGAAGGATATTTCACTGTCATGTTGATTCAACATGGTTAGATAGTTCACTCTGACTATGGCAATGCACGTTCTGATTGAAAACGTCTATCATTGACACCAGAAACCTCATGTATACATGTGGTAATGATTATCCGGGGGCTTGTGTCCCTCTTTTGGATGACCTATGTATTAGAGCCTCCACGTCAGTCTCATGCATCATATCACTGAATTCGCACGCTATGTATTCAGTCTTGGTTTTGCTCAACCCAAACCCTTTAGACTCTAAGGTCTGTCTCCAGACCTCCAACTTATTCCGTCGAGAATCTCATCAATCAAAACTACGCCATCCGCAAATAACTTACGCCATGACAACTCACCTTGAATTTGTTGCGTCAACACATCATCTCCTTGAATTTTTTGCGTCAACACATCCTTCTTCAAGGCAAATAGAAATGGCTAAGGGTTGATCCTCGGTGCAACTCTAATAACATGGGAAGTGTTTTGAGTCTCTTCCCAGTGTCCTAACTCCGGTATTATTGTACATGTCCTTAATCGACCTAATGTATGCCACGTGTAGGGTATTCACGGATTGGTTTGGTTATTGGTTAAAATCAAAACCAAATCAATTTATCCCCCTCTTCGTTCAAGAATTTATGGAAGTATGTCTGTCATCTCCTACTAATGATTACTTCCTCTAACAGTACTTTGTCATCCTCATCGTTGATGCACTTCACTTGGTCAAGGTCACGGGCCCTCCTCTCTCTAGCCTTAGCTAACCTGTTTAACTTCTTATCCCCACGTGTGTTCACTAGTTCTGTGTACAAGAACTCAAAAGCTGATGTTTTTGCTATAGCAAGCACTAAATTTGTCTCCTACCGAACCATCTTATACTTCTCCCTGTTCATCCACTTCTCCTTCTCGTCTTACTCTCCACCAACTTCGCATAAGCCACCTTCTTTGCGTCTACTTCCCCTTGTAATTCTCCATTCCACCACCAGTCTACTCAATGCCCACCAGAACGGCCTCTCGAGACACCCAACACCTCTCTAGCTGTCGCCCTAATAATAGTTACTTAAATTGATTGCACGTGTTATGTTAACCGATTTAATTTAAAAAATGTGTGGTTTACACTTTAGTTGAACTCAGTATAATCCTTGCGACTAACTTGATACCTTGATAAAGTATCACCTCATCGAATTACTTTTAAAAAAACAGCATGAACTTCGTTTGAATCCTAAATTAGTTTTCTGCACAATTTGTCCATTGCTAGTTCTGGAGACCTTTTCATGGTACTTTGTGTTAACTAACTCTTAACTCATATAGTCTAATTTCCAAAAGTTACATTGGAAGGTTAACATAATTTCTCTGCGATCTTTTTTATCTTAAAGCAAGCACCAACAATATAACAAAGTAAGTCTGTTCAAGAAAAACTGAAAAGCCGGGCAAAATTGAACTGAAAAATGAATCAAACCGACTAAAAAGAGACATGTATTTGGTTTGGTATTAAACTGGACAAAGATGAACAATAACGACATTATTGTTTAATTAAATGTGTCGCTGTAACGTGTATGATCACTTTCTTAGCAAGTATTGCTTAAGTACTTGAAATCTTTGTCTTTCATTTTCACAAGCAAAGATTTATTTAACTAATTGTTATTTGATATTGTTTTATCAGTAGTTCTTAAAAAAGGCTTAATGGTTCAGGACCACCCTAACATTATCTTTATCAACAACAACAACAACAACAAAAAATTCGGGACCACCCTGAACTTGACACCATTTGTTCGGTGTACACCCGAACTACTGTTGGTCCTACTTAACCCCCCCCCCCCCCCCCACCCAAACGTGGTATTTTTGATAGCCTTCACTTGCTAAACACTGGCATGGCAAAGAGCACGGACACACTCTCTTTTAGGCACGTAAGAGTGAAGAAAAAACTGAAAAATCACTTCAAAGTGGGGTATCTTGCAACAGTTAATTGCCATAGTCATATCATATACAATAGTTTATTTGTTCAAAATTGTATATTTCTTCTTGAATCTTCTTAATAAATCACACATATCTCACCATATATGTATACATTTTTTTCGATTCAAGTCTACAAAATAGACTTCACTGAAGTTCTATTATTTTAGCCACTAAAAGGTTTTAGTCAAAATATTGAAGTTCCAAGTGTAGACTTTCTTTATACTTACAAAAAAATGGGTGAATTTTTATATTTCTGATTAAGAGACCAACAACTATTTATTTCATATGTGTACTTTTACTTTTTCGGGCAAAATCTATAAAAAGGAATTGCTTCAGCTCCATTATTTTTTAACCAAATAAAAATAGTTAGCCAAAATAATGCACTTTTCAACTATGTATTTCTTTTTAGCCTTTCCCTAGTACGAGAGGACCAGGAAGGACGCACCTCTGGTGTACCAGTTATCGTGCCCACGGTAAATGCTAGGTAGCCAAGTTCGGAGCGGATAACTGCTGAAAGCATCTAAGTAGCAATGATGATTTGTTTAAGCTGTGAATTTCTTCTTTTTCTGTAAAAAAAACAAACTAAAAAACTCTACCAAGAAATAGTTCAGCTGTAGGTATCAAATTTAAGGGGATCTTAAACTATTAAGCCTTAATAGAAGTAGAGAAACATATTATTGTTAAGGTTTCATTTTAAGTTATACGTTTATATAGAAAAAAAGGGATTCATTTGTTTATTTAGTTTATTTTCAAAAAATTGGCAGGCTTGAAAGTATATATTGATATAACTTAGCTTAATATAACGGAACAATCATCATCTACTGTGCAGAAAAATTCTCACATAAGAATATTTCATATATCATAAATTCTTTCATAATAGTACAAATCTTGCTAAACATTATAAGTAACATACATTATCATATGGAAAAGTTTGTCCGTAACGCTGATAGATTGAATGTTTAATTTTTATTTGCCAAGAAAAACCCAAACCAAAAAGCACCCAAGGGTGTGGTCTAGTGGTCAATAACAGGTTCAAAACTTAGCAGAAACAAAAAACACTGTGATTCTTCCCATCCATCCTAGCCTTGGTGGACAGAGTTACCTAATCCCTATTGTTGGTGGGAGGTGGCATGTATCCCATGGAATCGGTTGAAGTGCGAGAGAGCTATCCTGGACACCACGATCATCAAATAAATAAAAAAGGGCAAACCAAAAAAGCTATACAGTTGGTCTAGTTTTGCTTTTGATGAAAACCGAATCAAACCCTATGAACAATCCTATTATAAAGGATAATAAATAAATCATAACAAAAAATTTCATCATATATACGACTTGAATATTAATGTAAATCATGTGAAACGTCATTTGATTATGTGTCCATACATGCAATTACTTCGGCATTACAATTACAAAAGATAAAAGTTGAAGTTATAAAAGTTACAAACTTCCCTTTCTGTCATAATGCATTTCATTGCGAGACACTGAGTTCTGATGATCTTCTTCTGTACAATCAGAAGTATGACTACATGAACTTTCACTTTTTGGTGAAATGTTATCTTGAAAACTCTCAGTATGAGGCATATCTTGCCTCATTTTTACTTGTTGTTCAAGTTCAGCTGCCATCTCCTTCATGGATGGCCTTCTCCTTGCATTAAAATTTAAGCATCTCTTGGCAAGTTTGGCCACAGCAAGAATCACATGTTCATCCTCAACTTCTTTTACAATTTCAGGGTCTACAATCTCAATTATACGATTTTCTTTCAATGCTAATGTGAAACGGATAACCAAACCTGGATCTTCTGGTTGGTTTGAAGTGACAACTCTTTGACTTGTTAGAAGCTCTGCAAGAATTACACCGAAGGCATAGACATCACATTTTTCTGTAAGTTGACCTGAGCGGAAGTATTCTGGATCTATGTAACCAAATGTACCCCCTACCTTTGTTGTTAAATGAGTCTTGTCAACAGACAACAATCTCGATAGTCCAAAATCAGAAACCACTGCTCTAAAATTATCGTCTAGTAATATGTTGCTTGATTTTATATCTCTGTGAAGAATGGGAGTAGAAGCACATGAGTGCATGTAAGATAGTGCCCCTGCTATTTCTGCAGCAATTCGCACCCGATGATCCCACGATAATATTATTGCTGGGTGCAGAGGAATCTGATCATCCAACTCAGACTTTGAGAAAGTAGGGTTAGAACTGTGGCTGAGGTTTCCATGAATATGGGATGACAAGGTTCCATTCGAGATGTACTCATAAACTAATAATGGGACTTGAGTTTCTAAGCAACAACCAAGTACCTGTTGTAAACAGTAAACTTAAATGTTAAAAGTGCGATTGAGTGCTAGGTTCAATTGTATTTTGAGTTATCTTTGGTTCATGAATGACTAATGAGTTATCCTAAACTGTTCATTTATTATGGTTGAAGTGAGAGTTGATGTAGTAGCTCTGTGTGTGCGACTGTGTGCCTGTTTAAGTCTAGTGTGTTATTTGTAAGAGTATGGAAGTCTTTCTAATATTATAAGTTCGCTCTTCCATCCTCTTCGTGCATTATAAATTTCTCTTTCAACAAACTGTGTTGCTCTCATATTCCACTCATAATAAAATGGTAGCAAGAGCCTAGTACAAAAATCAATCAGTACCTTTACAATGTGTCTGTGATTTATTTGCGAGAGTATGAGTATCTCATTTATAAACTGTTCAATTTGATCTTTATCCACTGCATTGGACTTCTTCACAGCTACAATGCTTCCATCGGATAACATTCCTTTGTAAACAGTCCCAGCTCCTCCTTTACCAAGAATTCGAATTTCATTGAAATTGTCTGTTGCTTTCTCCAACTCCTCCTTCAAAAAGAGCTTTGGCAAAGATCCACCACTACTCTCTCCATTTACGGAAATACGTTGTCGCAAAAGTAATCCACCATTCCTCTTGAAAAACTTTTGTTTAGCTTTTTTTTCTTCCCTCTTCTGGATCCATTTGTGTAGCCAAAGACAAACTGCTACCAGGATTACAAAAGTAATTGCTGCTCCAATACCTGCTTGTGAGCAAACCAATCTCATATAAAACAAGCATAAATTCATTTTGAGAATCTAAAGAGTAAGAGAAAGGGCTGTAAATGCTTTTCCAGGCTCCTTTGTAATTTTAAAGCTTTTAATTTTCTAAAGAACAGCTAGCTAGAATAAATGTTATAATGTCTTTAGTAAGGTCATAACATGAAAAGGATCATTAATCATTTGTTGAGACAGTTCAAAGGAGTAATTTGTCTCAAATAAAACGCTAGAGAAAGCTTAATCTAATCTAACAAAGAAACAAGAAAGGGAAAAAAGAAGACAAAGAAGAGAGTTATACAATACCTATGGAGAGTTGTTTAGCTAGCATATGTCTCACATTATTTGAGTCACAATGGTAACCGCCAGGAGTATTAATACAGAGAGTATTTTTGGGACAATGATTCCTTTTTGGACTTGTACACTCGTTGATGTCTGTGGAAATTAACAAGTAATCATCATAAAAACTGACATTAGAACTCAGAAAATAAAGCATGTTACATCCTAAAAACAAGTTAAAACAAAAGGGTACAGTGGGATATTGTTATATTATTACTCTCTTCGTTTCATTTTAAAATATTGTATTGAAACATAAAACACACCAAGGAGTCATTTGGTCTTCGGTAGAGTGTAGTAGGAGAAATAGTCCATATATTATGTATGGTATTACTTAGTACTATGTCTGGTAGGACTTTCGAGCATATGTATAACTAATGCATGGATTAGTTATACACTATGCAATTATAGGGTGTATAACTAATACCTTCTATTTGGTGGTATTAGTAATACATAGGATTTAATACCATGGGATCAATATATCTAAAGACAAAAATTTCCGTCAAATTTTTAATCATTTTGTTTATTTTCTTGGTTTTATGTCTTATATTTGTACTACTAAATTTATTTAAATAAATTAGCTTACAAATTTTATTATTTGGTTGAGAGTTGTTTGTTGCAAAATAAATTCAATATAATACTTGAAATGTGAGTTGTTTAACATTTACTAATAGAAAAAAGCAAATATATGGCCACATGGCATTGGTGATCTTAATTGAATGTATTATTTGTTGATATACATGTGGTTTTCTGCTTATTTGTATTTTGAATAATTTATGAAATTGCATACATATTAAAACTACAACTTGCAATTTTATGTGTAAACGTAGATGATTTTTATTCGATTTTACTATTGTTTACCATTTATGGTCTATTTTATTTTAATCGTAGATGGTCTATCTTTTTCAAAATTGAAAATTGACGTTTTGTGAGTGATCGATTTATTAAGATGACAATTATTTATCTTCAAATAATTTAAGTGAGAAAATAGCTAAAATGGTGACAAAATGATTCTTCTGGTTAGAAGACCACAAAAATAACATTGTTTGGTAGTTATCTACCTTGACTCGATTACATTAATAATAAGGGGTATAATTGGTAAGAAGCTTTTTGTAGAGTTATAAACCAAACACAAGATTAAGTGGGAAGCAATGAACCAAACATTGGATGAAAAATAATCCATGCATTATTATCCCTACATTATTTCATGCGTTATTAATCTTTGTACCGAACGATCCCTAAAAATCCTGTGATCTTGGAGATTCCATGTCATTCCTCTATAAGGGAGTCTTATTGAGCATAACAATAGGAATTAAAGACTTTCTAAACATAGAAACATGAAGTTTGTTGCTGAAACAGACTAAAAACGGAAATAAGATACGTATGCTAAAAGGAGGTAATAATATACACAAGTCAAATCACAAAAACAAAAAAGAGGAATGAACAGGGTAATTAGTACCTTGGCATCCATGAAGGAGGTAAGGGTTGCCTTGATAACCAGGAGAGCAATCACATCGGTACCCCCCAGCAGGTCTAGAAGTGTCATTGACACACCTACTGTTATTTCTACATGCATAATCTTTTGGCCTTCTCATGGCTTTGTCGCAACTAACATTTCCAATCACCCAGTCCAGCACCATCCTTCCTTGGTAACGATCATCTTCTTTGCACTTACCACGTAACTCAGTGAAGTCAGACTCGGAACTGCCCTTTTCCATGATTAAGTAATAGGTGCAATTGCTAGATCTCCACGATGTGTTCTCCGTGTTCATCGTTTGTATGGTCATAGTGAACTGTCTTGGTATTATTTTTGAAAATTCAGACTGACAACAACCGTTATTCCCAGTGCAATATGATGATGAAGCTGAATAGGATGAAACATTATTAGTGGAGTTGTCACAGTAAGAAGCACATCCACTGACACTGCTACCAGTGTCTGAATCTTTGACATTAGCATAAACGTCACACCCAATGGCTACAAACTTGTTCTTGTTGGAGAAACTGAAATACTCGTTGCCAGTTCCTTGAATAATTTCATCACTGTAAATGTTCATTCCAGATGATTTGTTGTAGGGGTTTGAAACGAAACTAATATCAACTGTGATGGAGTCCATTGATATGTGTTGCACATACAGATCATTATTATGACTATACGCAGTGTTGTTATCGCAGCTCATTTTAAATGCTTCATTGAAGTAACACCCTTTTCCTATTCCAAATGGAAAAGGAATGGTTACGTTGCCACATCTTTCTGGGCATCCAGGCCTTTGTGAAGATAATTTTGCTGATGATGACCATATTCTTAATGCTGAAACTTGTGTTGTTTCTTTATAAAGCAGCCCCGTCAGAAGAATGAAAAATGACCACATGGTTATCTGCATCTTCATGTGTACTGGTATGTATGTCTGCCTCATTCTCTGGTTGAATCATAGCTTATGATGGCACAAAATTCTGCAAACATCATTATACTTTTGAAATAGGACCTCCTAAGGCTTCCCCACTTCTCGACAAACGAAAAAAGTAGTAACTTTACAAGTGGGATCCATATTATGATTTTGAAATGTTTTGGTCCAGCATCTTTTTGAGTGATTTGTTACATACATTCACTATCTAGTGGATGGTTTCTCTTCACTTTTCTTTTTTTGTTTTTTTGTTTGGTTTTTCATCCTGTGTGAATGAGAAAAGTTATTTGGATCAAAGCTATCTTTTTTATGGCTCATTACTCTTGTCTTAAATCATTTTAAAGATCTAACTTAAGGTTTGGTTTGTTTGTGATACTAGAAGAGGGACTAGAAGGAGAAAACATCATATGAGAAAAATTTCCTTTTTTCTGCAGATTTTTTGTACTGTCAGTTAAATTTAATTTGCATTTCGATTCATCATTGTTGGATCGAGCTGGTCTTTTTACGTAGAGCTTCTAACATCCTATTCTTAATTTGAATAGTCGCTGTATTCCCTTTCCATGTCTCATTTTGATATGTTTTACTTGAGCTGAGGTATCTGTTTGAAACAATCTCTTTACCTTCACAAGGTACTGTTGAGATTGCGTACACTCCATTCTCCCCAAACCCCACTTGTGAGATTATATACTTATGTTGTTGTTGTGTTTAGATTGTGATTGTAGCTGCAAAATTTTGTTTTAACAAATAGACGGCTTTGTCTTCGAGCCGTCAATAAAGTTGAGCTATAATATGTGCATTGATACATTAGTCTTCATTTCTTTATAGTTTGCTAATATGTGATTCTGATATATTAGCAAAATACATTGATCCAGAAATCTTCTTTACTTTATAGTGAGCTAATATACGATTATATATATAGTGATTGATGTAAAAGTCTTCTTTATTTTACGTCAAGCTAATATATGATTATAATATATAGTATTGATATATAAGTCTTCTTTATTTTATGTCATGCTAATATGTGATTATGATATATAGTGAGTGGTCTTTACTTTATCTAAAGCTAGTGAGTCTTCTTTATGTAAAGCTAATGTCATTATGATGTATAGTAACATATATGTATAAATTATTTTATTTTACATCTTTTTGATTATTTTGTGTGGTGTGAACACTAGTCCCTACAAGTCTTTCTATAGTCCATTTTATATAATGGTCGATTGCCCCCTCCATTATTGGTTCAATTCACATATATAGTGATCAATTGCTCCCTCCATTATACGAGTTAACAAGAATTCAATTATTTATATCAATAATTCTTCTAAATGTCTACAAACATTTAACTATGAACTTAATTTTTATTGTTATATTTCTTGAAGTTTTATTTAACTATGAAGTTAAAATTTATTATTATATTATTTGAAGTTGTTTTTAGAAATTAATAAACTTTAAATTTTGAATTCGTTACTCCATAAAATGCTGAAAGTCAATAATGACCGGTTTTAATTATTGGTATTAAAGGGTTTTAACATTAAAGTAGTATTATTGTACTCAATAGCCTATTGGGTCCCTATTTTTTTGTGCTTATAGACTTTAGGGAGCACATTTTTGTGGTTCTAAAGAGATTTTAAAGGACAAAAAATCTGGTAGTTAAAAATCTTTAGAAACAATAGCATACACAGTTTAAGACACATGATGCTTATATTAAGATACCTTTTTCTCTTTTGAACTATAGGATAGCAAGTAATTTAGTTTTTATCATTTTAAGAAATCTAAAAAAAATAAATCGTAGCTATAATCCTTTGAGCGCGGATAAAGTGAAACCTCACCAGGTCTGGTGCACGAGCTCAACCCAGAAGGCAAACCACTTGCTTTCGCTGGCAAGAGATTTCGAATTTGAAACTTCTGACATGGAAATTCCAAGCTCAAACCATTGGGCCATCTCGAAGAGTTAGATATCTGTGATCTTTATGCTAGGAATCAAATATTGTAAATAGTAATCATATATTATCCATTTAAAATTTCAAGAATATGAGGAACAGATGGACATAAGGATTAAAAAATCATCTCATATCATCCGATCATGTGATTAGCGGCACCTGGGAGGTAGAGGGATTGTTTCTATAGACCCTCGACTCAATAAAAAACACATCAAACCAAAGAAGTGAATCTAAGAATCATGATGAGTTGAGTTAATGCAATGTACAAACCAAATTTACCAACTGAAACCATCACTATAAGCACATCCAAATATGATTATCCCAACCAATGAAGCTATAGTCAAGTCAAGTATATCATGCAACACTTGACTATTAAAGAATTTAACAAAACTTGAGGAGTTTATTGGCTTTCTCTTCCAAATACCCTACAAAATGATAGTAATATGACAATAAAAAGTAAACAAGAATGACTTAAAGACACATCCGCGGCTGTTCTTCAATGGTTCTTTTGTTTCTTTATATCATAAGAGACTTCTTTAATCCAGCTTCACTGAAGAGAACAAGTAATGTACAAACCAGAAGGAGGAAAGAAACCCGACTGTGCCTGTCGCGAGCATGATGGCAAGTACCATGAAGAGGGAATATCCAAGGTAAAGGGTAGCAGAAACAGGCCCGCTCAAGCTCTTGAGATCGAAGATTAGATAGTTAACGGAATAGAGGAAAATGTATATAGCAACTGATCCGGAGGCAAAGAAGGATTTCCACCACCATTTCCAGTCCTCCACACAAAGATGCATGTAAGTAAGAACAAGAGACACCTCAGCACAGACGACGACGAGAAGGATCATGACAATGAGGAGGAAGCCGAAGACATAGTAGACACGACCCATCCAGAGACTTGACATGATGAAGAAGAGCTCAATGAACAGAGTACCGAAAGGAAGGGTGCCTGCACCCAAAACTAAAAGCCAAGATGGATATTTTTGTGGGGGGATTTCACGGGGGATCTGGTTGGTTCGGACTGGGTATTCAATGTGAGGAGCCTTTGCCCCGAAATAACCACCGACTAGGGTTAGAGGAACGGAAATGCAGAACCAAAGCAAAATGAGGACGACAAACAGAGAAAATGGTATGGCCCCTGTGCTGTGACTACCCCATAGCAGGAAGTTCAATGTGGTTAGAATGAGAAATGCAATTCCAGGGAAGAAACAAGCAGCTTTCCATGAGACTGAAATCCAACCCTTGTGATCGCCACAGAAGATAGTCCTCCAGAGGCGAACAGCAACATAACCAGCTGCAATACCAAGAATCATATAGAAGAATAGCATACCGGTAATCAATGTTCCACGAGAAGCTGGGGACATAAATCCGAGGGCAGCAAACATGATAGTCACAACACCCATCCCTAGAATTTGAACCCCATCTCCAACCATCGCACACAAAAGTGCTGGATTACTTGGAGCCCTGAAAACATCACTCACCACAAGTTTCCACCCGGATAACTCCTCATTCATCTGAGCTTGAGCCTCTTTGTCAAGTTCCTCATACCTTGTAAGATCCCGCCTGACAGTCCTCAAGAAGATTACAAGCACAATTCCAGCCAAGAAAGTGATCACCATAAGGGAGTTAAGGATAGAGAACCAGTGCACCTTTGCACCTTCCATCTTCAAATACGCATCCCATCTTGATGGCCACTTAATGTCACTTTCCACAAAGTTCACCTCATAAGTAAATGAAACAGGCTCATTTTCTTTAATAGCCATGGCAACAGTTGTTGGGTCGCACTTAATTGGATTCGGGTACTTATTGTACATTTTCAAGTTCTTTGCCGAATCAGGAGCATGTTGAACACTACAAGGAACAACCTCGAACCCAACAACCATATAACCAGGTTCCTCAGATCCATCCTTTCCAACTGTAGAGATCACCTCAGCTCCATCCCCAGTACCCATAACCCGAGCCACATTGGTCTCTTCATACTTATGAACAAGAACCGTAAACTTCAAGTGATTAAACACGTAATACGCATCTTGAACCTTGATCCCAACCGGATAACCAGTCCACCGCAAGAAATAACCTTCCTTCCTTGTATATCGAATAGCAGGCAAATTATCAAGAATCAAATTAACTTGATACATCTCATCAATCCTCTTCTTCAAAAGCTTAAACTCCTCGCCAGACAAAGGTTTAGTTTGACACATGAAAATCTCAGTCTCATTAGTATACATCTTAAACCTATAAGGAGAATTCTCAATTCTATCACCCATAAGAAGCTCACCAAGATTCTCAGCACTATCCTTCACACCCTCTTGTGGTTGGCAAAAAGGTAAACTATAATAACTATAAGGCAACTCCGTGTCAATTGAAGTCAATGAATTCACCTTAACATTCAACAAATCACCAACCCCATATTTATGAGGGTAACTTCCAGGCAGATAGAACCCATAACACAATTCAGATACCAAGCAGATTAACAAAACCCAAATCTTGAATTTCTCAAAAGATCTCATTTTTAGTAGTTTCTTGATCAGATCTGGATGACCCAGATCAGGAACTGTAAGTAAAATGTCAAAATCAGTGGAATTTCTCAACAGGGTTTAACACAACATTGAAAAAATCAATGGTTTTGGGATCAAATAATGCAGTTTTAATTACTAATAAACAAGTAAGAATTGCTAAACATGATATGCAAAGATCTAACTTACCTCCAAAAGGGGATTTCTGAGGTCTGCTGCAGATTGTTGAGTGACAGAGGAAGATCTGGACGCAAAGAATTTATATGTAATCCTATTTTTCCTCGTCGGTGGGAGATTTTAGCCAGACTTTTGGGACCCCTCTTGAAGAAATATGACTTATGTCCTAATCATCAAACCAAGAGGGGGTGGGGGTGGGGTGGGGTGGGGGTGGACTTTCTTTTTATAATTTTAAATGTTACGAGCATCTCTACTAATTTAACAAGATAGTAATACATTATAATACTTTTCATTTTTTATAATTTTAACTTCTCATATGTGTCTCGTGTTGACTAATTTAATGAGATAAAATGTTATACTGTAATAGTTTGATATCTCTGACTCCAAAGATTTTTTTCAGCGTGAAAATCTCAAAACTAGTAGAATTAGTTCTCGTAATGATAAAATAAATTTAGATTGTAAGGCATTTTCACTACCATAAGAAAAAATAGAAATTAGATTTTAAAAATAATTGACTTTATACAGAAATAATGAAACATATTTACGATTAATGTCTTTTTATAAAAAATTTGGGGAAAAAAGATACAAAATATGGTCTCATGTGAGGAGGGGAAGGGGGAATAATATTTTTTGTGATTGTGGTATGAGGATCAATATAACTTTTAAAAGTAATTTTGGTCTTATTAGCAAATATAATTGGTTGATCATTAAGGTGTAGTGAGATAGTTATTGATACTCAAAAGTAAATAACACAAACATTATGATGACTTAATTATTTAATCATTATGTATTTCATTTTATACGTACATACATAAAGAAAATAAGAATATATGAAATATGTTAATATTGACTAGAAAATACTAATGTTTGGTAGATTCAATAGTGATAAGTTTGAATAATTTTATCGAAAAATTATCAAATATTTTTTTTATATATATGTTGGATATTTTTAACAATTTATTTTATTTTTCTGTTGGAATAATGAATTTTTCTTTCTAGAATTGTAATCTATTTTATTTTTTTATTTATAATGTCAGTGATATATTTTCACATTCAAAGTTTCAAACCATGTAATTTTAGTAATCTTATAAATTGAATGTATCTTCCTGATTTTATGGATACATTGAATGTCTATTCCAATATATTTTTGTGCTTTGAACCATTTCATTCTCACAAGTACTTTTTAAATAGAAAAAAGAAATATCAGAAAATTTGATAGAATTTGGCAAGATTTTTTTATTTTATTTTATCTATTTATACATTTTTACCTTTTTCAATTTTAATATTTTTAACTAAAAAAATATTTTTTAAATTTTCTGATCAAATTTTATGACCATTTAGCAAAAGGAATATTTTGAAACTAGTTAAAAAGATGATAAATGAGGTTGCGTAGTAACAACTCATACACTTCTTTTATGTAGTTTTACATATTATATTTGACTTTAGGATAAACTTTTCGAGGAGGCTTAAACAGGATATAAAAACAAACACTTTTTTACTTAATAACTTAACTGCAATGGGAGATGGAGTGAGAAAAATCTTTGTGATAAATAAGACGAGAGAAGCGATATTGAGATAATTCGAATCGATGATGAAGAGATCGATATTCATATATCACAGTGAAAAAGTGTGAGAAATTGATCATGATGGATTTAGATGAGAGCCTATTATAAGAAGTATACGGACACCCGTTATCCTTTGAAAAAATATCTGTATTTTTTATATGGCATTTGATTGCATCAAACTTCAAATCTCGTGCTAGCCTCTGAACGAGAGGAGAGAGATAAAGATAGATCGAAAAAGTACTATAAGACATAATTATAGAAGGATATGAAGATCAAGAATTAAAGTATAAGGTTAGTAAATAACCCCAGAAAGAACTTCTGCTTTTCTTATACTGATTTGCACTGTATATATTACCAATCTCCTGTAAAAAGGTAGTATAACTAGAACACTTGTAAATAAACCATAAAAAAGATATCCACACTTCAATGTAATATGGTTTATAATCTTAGATAATTAGTCAGCCATTGAAATGTCTTAAGAAAGCAAGGATAAGGTCGCGTACACACCACCCTCTCGAAATTTAGAAGGGAGGGGTATACACGCTGCCCTCTTCTGCATACGAAGATAGAGGTAATGTTGCATACACATCACCCTCTTCGGACCCTAGTTACACAAGGTAATGTTGTTGTAGTCTGCTACTTAAATAGGCTTCAGGGCAAATTACAAAGTTCAACTAAGATGGGAAATATGAACATTTCTTTCCACAGTTGAAAGATATTATGTGATTTTTTTTCTTCTAACTTTTGGCACCTAATCCTTGCGATTTAGGACGTCTAACAGCAACTAAAGGATTGGTTATGCCTTGTGAACTTCTACCAAGTCCCATACCTTCAACAAAACCCATCTTTGCCATAATCTTTGATCCAAACCCCTTTGTGTGTCTCTCAAATCCTGCAAATCCAACAGATGACTCCTTCCTGATGGATTTCCCGCTTCCACCGACAACTTCAGCACCACGACCAGATGATTTGGGTAGAGAATCCTTCTTTCCTGATGATCTAATACTTGTTTCTGGGATTTCAGCTCCCAATCCAAGAGCTTTTGGTCGTTGGCGAGCTTCGATGGGCTCAGAAATACCCTGTCCATCTTTCCCTAAGCCTCTGCCTTCTTGATAACCCATTTTTGCCATGAGTTTTGAGCCAATACCTGTAGTGTGCATCTCGAATGCACCGTATTCGACTGAGTTGGTCACAACCTTTGTTTCATGGACAATGGTGGTTGTCTGGGTTGTTTCAATTGATTTCTCCTCAACTTCTGTCTCCGAACGCATGATACCACTTGAAACAAAGGAGACAGGAAGAGCGTAGGAGACTGTTTTCTGATCCCTTCGTTTCTTGCTGCTGTCTTTTTGCCCACGTGGATTTATCGGAGTTTTAAACAAATTGCTTGGGCCAGATTGTCCACCACTACCCTTTGAAGAGTTTTTGGCTGCATTTACATCCTTTCTATAACTTTGTATACCCGTGACTGTGAAATCAGAATCCTCGTCACCGGCTCCTATCAACTGAATGGTCAAAAAATGGAAATCTTCATGTCAGACAGAAACATGCATCTTTACAGAATGTTTATTTAAGGTATATATTATGTAAACCAAAAAATTGAACTCTTCGACGGACTGGAGGTTTCAAGCAACATAACCTTCTCCAAACGAATTTTATCACTGGGGGATGGCATAGCCGTATGCTGTGTCTTGGTAACTGTCACAAACCTGGAAAAAAGGAACACGGATGACTTCAACGAGTAAAGTTTCTTCCCATAGCAGTATTACATCTAATATACATGTCCAAAGCAGTCCAAAGCAAATGGAGGTGCACAAGCCACATATAGCACATGCAAAAGTCAGTTTACGATACAAATCTTCTCTAAAAAGCTTTTCCATTACTAATATTAACATCTTAAGGTAAAATGCCTTCTACCCGTAGAATAAGCTATCAAAATGACCATAATTTTCACAACTAACTAAACGCCAACAAAACACCCTCTTGATTAGCTCTGAAATTCACATCTGAAAGATTAAAAGGGAAAAAGTTCCTACCTCTTCTTGCCAGAACCTTGACAACCGCTTCGCAGGCGGTATATTGCAGCTAATCTCTGAACCTGTGTATGTTCAGCACTGAATGTCAAAACAAGTGATTTATAGTCGTTGTACTCATAGAAGACACTCGACTGAATGACAAATAATTCCTTCCTATTGCAAGCTAGTCATAAAGTCCGTAATCATGACTACAAATGGTGAACTTGAGCCTTAATTATTAAAGCAATGTTCCTTTTATCATAAGAAAGTGCAAAATAAGGTCAAATGAGTAAAAGAGCAACTTTTTACAGCTTTCAAAAAAAAGAAGCAGCACCAGAAGAATCCAGGTTATCATATTAAGAAGTTTTTCTTTGTAAATACGCCTTTTTTCTTAATTATTTTCCACTATACATGAGATAATACCTACTTGGGTAAAACAGCAGAAGTATCACATTGGCACTTAATGGAAGTAGTTTTCAAGGTACGTTAAAAATAAAGATGAGAAGTTACTGGATTGCACGTAGATAAGTAAAAGGACTTTATTTCCTGAACATAGGTAAGACAAAACACAATACCTGAGAACAATCACGCGAATGCATAGGTTGGAAAGATAACATATCAGCTCCATCCAAAACCATCTGGTGTAATTTCTACATTTTAAGAGTGAAAGGAAATTTCAGTAAAAAGGAAAAAAAAATTTATAGCTTTTGAATAGATCTACACAACATCAGTTTGGTTTCTTTGATTTTGATGCACTTTGATAAAGTATGCACCGTATTTTTAGTAAGGACTATGGTACTCGGAAGGTGATGATTCAATGACAAGGCAACAAAGGGGTTCCCCACCCTGTACACACTGTCAAGATATACAGAGGTCTCCCATTTTAGGGCAAAAATCAGTTTCTAGGAGCTAAATAGAGCATCTATAAAAAGTCACCTACAAAACTAGCCAACTCAAAGGCAGCAACTGTGGCTCGTCTTTGTTCCAGAAAAACTAGCACAGTGACTCAGCTACAAAAGGAAATAATATGAAAAGGGATATAAAGTAACTCAATGAACATCCAATCGCAGCTTCAGTTTACACCATTATGATCTGCTCACCGAACTACTTAACCAGCTGAGATGAACAAAACCATAAATACAAAGAGGAAAAAGAAGAGACACCATCAATCAAATGAAGTTATGTTTCATGTCAGTAGATAGGTGATGTTTAAAGACCAAGAACTCCACATTACTGATACTTCATTGTTTAGGCAGGAGAACCCTGTTTTCTATTTCATTTCAAAAAAAAAAAATCTGATCCAAAATCTAACAAGGGGAACTGTCTAAATTCGATTAGGAACCTCCTAAAAATCTACAACCCTTACCAACAAGTATTTGCAGTAAAATTTGGTTATACAGTACATCAGCATTCGCTTATGACCTGGCTCCAACTTACAGATTAACTTTACAAACAAGATCAACATACAACGGGACAAATATAAAGACTTCAAGACAAATATGTCAGCCTAAACATACAAGCAAGCTCAAAACTGAAATGCTCAATTCTTATTTTCACCAAAAGGACATAGTTGAGATAACTTTTCATACTACTATGTTTCTCACTGACAAAGTTATTAAATAAATTTAGTGGAACAGAAAAATATCAAACAAGGAAAAGTTACCATCTGATGTCAAAAAGACGGATCTACACAGGATCATAGGCATGTTTCAAACGATCAAGCTGGTTCGAAAGACAAAAGACTCGAGACTCCTAACAAGGAAAACAATTTCAAGCTCTTACTAAATTTATCTTCTGAAGATCAACACCTCGGTGTAGCATTCTCTCTCGACGCTTCACAGCCATCATCTCCTTGCGATGTTTCTTCTTAGCACCTGAAAACATAAGCTAGGAGTATATACAGTGGAGTTGAGGGCACATCGCAATACACAAACAAAAAGAAAAGGTCAGCAGAGAAAACAATGAAAGCAAAAGCACAGAGAGAGAAATCCAATGGAACTTTATCCTCTTTCAATCCAAGAGAGTAAAAAGTTATATATACTTGAAATTTAATGGCTAACCATAAGCAAATTTAAATAAAGACAAAGCATATTGTCGCAACTCACTATAGGGCAGATATCTTTACCTGGAAACCTCCCGAAATTTTTACTCTTTTGAGACTCAAACGGCCATGACTGAGGAAATTTAGCAGCATGTTTCTTTTTCCCTGAAACTGTTCTCGGGTCCTTTACAAAAACAAGGCCATCCAAATCAGATCCCTGGGCTTGCTTGGCAGAAGGAGATTTCTGACCTCCTCGGAACTTTCTCTCTTTTTTAGGCTTCTTCATTCCATACACCCTAGAGGCTTCCTGAAGATGAATCCCACCCAACTTCTCTACGGTTTCGTCTAAGCTATCATCAGAGCAGCTACTAGGAACTTGTCCAACCAACTGTCTAACATCAATTACTTTGCACAGCCCACCAGTTCCTTCATAATAATCTGCAGCAACCTCTTCATCAACATCTGAATCACTATCAGATGACCCATCATTTTCAGATGATCCATCAGATTCTTCTGATTCTGACGAACAAGAACTTCCATCATCAGATGAAATGTCTTCATCATCACCATCACTTTCCTCGTCTGATAAGTCTCGAGTATGTAGTCTAAAAACCCCAATAGACAAAAAACCCTCATTTTCCAAAGAAGATGACATCTCAGCTGGCAGATGATTGTCCATCTCGATGCTGGTACCACCAAGGAAGCCACCATCAGCATCCATATCCTCGTCAGAGAATGAATGTTCAAAAGAAGGATTTTCCTTCTCATCCTTGGGTGACAATCCAACTCCACCATGTGTTATTTCTGCTTCTTCATAGAATCCCAATCCTCTGTGTGAACTCTCATCCAGTGAGAAACCAGCACTATAGTCACCAGCATAGTCAACTTCATTAGAATCTTTATTTTGTCCAACATCTAGAGATAAAGGGGTTGTGCAATCATAAATACATCCCTGATTTTGAGGTTCCTTATTTGGGCCTTCATCTACGAAAGCAATAATTTGAGTTTCCTTTGTATCAACCAAAAGAATAGGATGTTCCGAATCCAACTTGACATCTTTTACTCCTCCACTACATACTGCATCTGAACGTATCTGGAAATGACAGAAAATTTCATCAGCGGTGCATATTACTGCATTCTTTTGAAGAAGGTAACAGATTTTTTAAGTAGCCCTTAGCATTGAGATTGTAGTGCAAGTTTTTTGTTTTATAGTCAGGCTATTAAACTCATCCACGCTTTGCACGAACCTCATTAGATTTACAAAATAATATTTTCATTAACATCTTGATTGGCGAACATTTTAGAAAATAATCTCAGCATCAAACCAAATAGATTATATTTCAACTTATAATCCACTACCTGCACTTTTAGTATTTTAAATATAGTTGATTTTGTAGTCTATTTAGTACATACTTCTTTAAACGTGTAAAGAAAAGAAAAAAAAATTCAAGAAAATTTGCTCTCTATTTGTGCATGTGTAATAAATTCTAAACTATATTCTTAGGATGAAATTAAATTTTACAGCATTCATAATTTTTTCTTGATGGAGTTCTTATTCCTTGCTTGATTTCGAGATTTTTCTTTCTTATTGTTGTTTCTCTTTCTAGTTGAAAGAAAAACAACAAAAAGAGCAAAATGAAGAGGAGGAAGGGGGGGACCAAAATCGTTGGCTCCTAATTCACGCATCAAAATGTATGATTATTCTACTAATTGTTGTCTTTTCCTTCTTCCTTTTCTTGATTAACCTTTTTCTCTCTTTAGTTCATCATTTTTCTTCTTGGGCTGATTTTTAAGAGAATATGAACTAAAAAAGACGTAAACGAATAAATAAATAAATACGCAATAATTAAATAAAATCAGAATCCACTCTCTAACTTTTATAACACGTCATACACAACTGAAATCCCTAGAGTGAAATACATATAACCGATTTCAAGTCAACAACAACATACCAAGTGAAATCCCACAAGTGGGGCTTGGGTAGAGTAGAATGTACGCAAACCTTATCACTACCTCGTGGAGGTAGAGAGGCTATTTCCGAAGACGCTAAACTTAATACGAGACTAATTTTTAATCTAGCATGAATCTAATATGGAAACTCCAAACATTCAAGTTAAAAGGATAGTAATGCAATAATTTCTATTACAGAACGGAAAAAAAAAGAGGAGCAAATTGCAATATACCAAAACTATTATTACTCTCTTACAAATATTTTTAAAAAATACAAATAATGCTAATAAAACAAAAAACTCTATAGGAAATCTCTCTGAGTCCGAAATTCCTGCTTGTAGCAACTAAGCAAGATAAGAAGAATCACCAATAAGAATTAACAAGCATAGGAAAGAATTTCAATCAGTTTACGAAAGATCGTATTCATCAAAATGACTAGGCTCCTAGAATCCTTAAATGTACTAACCAAAATTGCTGTTGCATTAATTTTCATCATTGATTACGCGAACAGATTCCTTACTAAAGCAAAATGTAACAGGAAGTATGGAAAGTAATTTGTGAATGAAGCGTGCAAGTAGCAACCTGTTTATACTTTGAACACCATACAGCTTCTTGACCATGGTATTGGTAATTGTTGAGTTACTTGGGATCTACTACATTTTTTTTGAAGTGAAAGGCGAATCTAGCAAATCACGTAAATATCTCGGCTTAGGGCTTATCCAAACTCCAAAGCTTCCCTTGTTCTAGTTTGGAGCCTATGAAAATTTATAGGATAGGGGAGGAGAATTGTTTTGAAATTCATTTGAAGAATACCGATCCCAAAATTTCAATTTGTGACTTGTACAAAAACCAATGACACTTCTTTAAGTTTTTAGAATAAGCAAATGGACACGAGATTGGTAGATAGTTTGTGTTTAGTTTCTTTTTAAGTTGGTGTTAGTTTTGTTATGCACGTGAAAGGTTTGGGAGTCATGGATATTATTAAGGTTATCAATTAGTAACAAAAAATAGAAGCTATGGAGATCAAGAAATGTGAGTTATGGAGTACGATTTTTTAGTGATAATTATTACTATTGAGTAATCATTTTAAGAGGTTAGTTTTGAATTATTTTTTAAAAATAGCACATTGATGAAGAAAAATAAAGAAGTCAAAAAATTGAGAAAAATAAGATAAATCCAATTGGAGGCCATAGAAAGGTGTCACATCACCTTATCAACCTTGTCTATGTTTAGCTTTAAATTATACATAGCTTTGTGGCAGGCATAGTTTACTGGGGTGAAAGTGTGATTTAACTATCAAGTGGGCCACCCCAAAGGATATATATTTCTACTTTTGAGGATTAGCCGACTTACATATCCTCAAAAGTAGCAATATATATCCTTTGGGGTGGCCCACTGGCTTGGGCTCGGGACTTCCATGTCGGAGGTCTCGAGTTCGAAACCCTGTGCCAACAAAAGCAAGGGAGGGGGTTTGCCTTCTGGGTCGAGCTCGTCGCATAAAAACAGGGTTTTACCCCGTGCGCACCCAAAGGGCAACAACTGCGGGTTTCTCTTGACATCAAAATAGAAAGTAGCAATATCAAGTCACTCTCAGTGTGGTAGCTTAGCAAAAACAATTATGAATTGATAGGATATTCTGACATCGCTTCAAATTTAGTGGAGAACAAATCTTTTTGGAGAAATGGGGGAAGAATGTTTATTTAAGAAATGGAGTAAGAAATGAAATTAGGGTTCAAAATGGTAGGAAGTGGGGCATTTACTGAGTGCGTGGAAAATCCACATTTGTGTGCTTAGATAGCCAGTCATGTGGCACATCTTTTACATGTCAGACACTACATAGTGAGTAATTGCAGTCCATTAGAAGGAAGGTATATGTGATCCAATAGTTAGACAGGACAGGACGGGACCGGTAGTTTTGAGATCATAAACAAACCACGGGTATATGTGCTCTATTTCGAATTATTCGGGAGGTAGTTTTCACCCTTTCCCGTTAACTAAATAATCCTTTGAAATACAGCACTTCACCTCCAGAAACTATACCTCATTAGATGTATATAGTTGTTTCTGCCTTTTGAACTAATTTAGAACCTCAATTAGCTTTACAAACAAAACACAACATATATCTTCCCTAAAGATTCGCCCTTTAAACCTCTTAACAATAATAATGCACAGATATAAAAGCACTCCTACTCAATATTCCAACAACAACATTAACTCAAGTAATCCCACAAGTGGCGTCTTTGGAGGTAGAATGTACGGAAACCTTGCCTCCTTTTCCTTTGTGTGGGTAAAGAGAATGTTGATCATCTTAAATTATACATTCTACAATAAAAATTCAATCTTTGACAATAAGATAAACTAAAAATGTCTCTAATATACTCTTAACCTACTCATTTAGAAAATGCTGATCTTTGAAAACAAAATTCAATCTTTCACATTAACATACCACTGAATCTGCAGATGGGTATACATAACGGATCTCACTTCCTCTACTCTTCTTCAATTCAGTTTTCGAACTCGAAGCATTCTTCGAGCTGCTAACAGCTGCATTACGATTCCTTGAATTACCATTTCCATTTCCATATTCACCCTTCAAATTTCTCCCTAAATTCCCAAAATCAAATAAATTAACAAATAAACAAACAATCTCAATATAAATACACACAACATATACATATATATATGATTCAGAGAAAACCTCTTGAAGGAGGAGAATTGAAATCGCCCCAATCAGATAAGACTCCGCCTTCAACAAACAAGCCCCGACCCGAATAAGACGGGTTCCTAGGCTTCCGGGTTTTAGGTTTATTAGACCGTTTTCTGTTATTTCCTCCCATTTCATTCAGCTTTTCATACTCGGCGGTGTACAGTGGCGAAACGCCGTGAACGGCGGAGACAGATGGCGGAGATCGGTGGTGAGTTTTCGATTGTTTTATTGTAAAGTTTAGGTGAAAATGGTAAGGCGGTGAAGAGGTTAAATTCAGTGTGATGAGGTGTATGCTCTCTTATGATGAGGTTTAGCTTAAAATGTTGTACATCTTGTGGTACAAGTGGTACAATGCGTGGGGTAAAAGTTGTATAAATGTTAGTTATGGGTGTAATGTGTAAATATAGAAAGAATATACTACGAGATATGCTAACATGCATAAATTTAAAACCATAGAAGAATATTTGTAGCTAAAAATAATTTTATTTTAAAAAATCATAAGAATTTTATCTTATAAATGATATTCAGGAACCTGTATTTAAATTTGATATAATTTTATATTGTTGTAAGGAATTTAAGATGAAAATATTCGCTTAATAAAATTTTATTCATATACAAAGGTTTAATACGAGATTTTTAATTAATAATAAAAAATATTACTTATTTTATCGTTATTTTCATAGATGAACAAGTGAAATTTGTTCTAATAGTTGAACTCATATCAATAAATAATTTGATGAGTTCATGAATTAAAAATCAATATATATTATTAAGTTCTCGTGAAGATTTTATTAAATTTTGTTACTTTATAATAAAAAACGTAGGAAATGTTTATATTCATGTTTAATGTTTATATTCTTAGACTTACAATGAAGAAAAATTTTTTCTAATAAAATATATGAATATGATTAGGTTCTTAACTTCTGAAATCGAATTAAGGGTGAAAAACAAATTCAAAACTAAAAGACAAAGTAAGATAGTAAGTCTTAATTATTGAATAGATTGGCAATTTTAAGATTAATATTATGATAATAATTTTATAAATATTAAATTCATTGTTAACGCGAAAATTTTATCTCTATTTTTTTTTTGCTCTCAAGCTCAATATCACGCTTTTATGTTACTACTATCACCTTATTCTCTGTTTATTTCTGTCTAACTCATTTTAATCAATGTAAATACAACTCACTCATACATTAACTTAATAATTTTAATTTCCTTTAATTCAATTCAATCCGCACATTTTGATAACCTCCAACATCATAAACCAAATAGGCATGTCAAATTAGAGAAAAATGTCAAGGCAATTAGAGAAAATGCACCTTGATTTTTTTAAAAAAAATAATCAAGATTTATCATCAAAACTTTGAGATTTATTTTATCATATTAATAAAAGACAAAAAATTCAATAGATTATTTTTCTTGAATAAATAAACAAGTTGGCACCTAAAAAATTGTAACTTGTAGAGATATGAGTCGTGAACTTTAAAGATACGTCAAATAAAATCTAAAATTTTCAAGAAACGCAAAGAAAATAGCTTTTCATTGTTCTTTTTTCTTCCATTAATTAAAATAATAATAATAATGGTTAGGTCTATTAGGTATAACAAAACAAAAGGGAAATTTCCAAGATTTTTGGAATATTATTTGCTTGTATCTTTTCTCTTATAGCAAGTTAAGTCCTATACCTTTTTTTTTTTTTTTACAAAATCTTGAAATTGTAGGAGCTTATAATATATGTACCTTTGGTGTTCAAATGTAGGCACATCATCTTTGCTAATTTTTCTTTTTATTATTTTATAATTTTTAGAAGAAAAAAAATAGTTAAAACTGTATTGAATACGTAATATTATCGTATGTTTAAAACGTGAAAATGTAAAGATTTTTTATAATTAAAGATTCAGGTATTAGGTATGTAATATTATCATATGTTTAAAATGTGATAAATTTGATTCCAATTATTAACTAATGACAAATTAAAACAAGTTTGTCTAATTTAAAACAAAATTGGATGTTTAGCCTAACTTTTTAATTAAGTGGAAGTATACAATACAACCTTTAATGCATACCCAACTTTTAGTTTTTTCTTTAAATATTCAACTACTAAACAAATGTTTTGATTTTCTTTAACTATATAATTATATTATGGTTTATATTCTTAAACGAAACGATACATTTTTAAAATATCTTTTCATCTAATTATAATAAAATTCCAACTCTTGTAAAGAAATTCTTACCGACCGAATGGGCACCAAAATTAATGAAACAAAGGAATATACTAATTTGGGAATTGTTATTATTTCCTTTTTTTTTAATTTTTCATTTGATGTCATATGTACGTGTTATAAAGACTGGCTATAAGTTGAAGACGGTCGTTTATTAATGACAACAGAAAATTGCTTAAATAGAATTACAGTGGAAAGACTCCTAAACGGACTGAAGTAATAAAATCTAAATAGACAATAACTGTTGAAGCTTAATCTTAAATAAATAGGGTAGAGACTGCTGAAACTTAATACGACTAAATAACTAAATTGACTCGTGATGTATGTTCCAATACGCCCCTCAAGTTAGGCGATGGGTCACTAAGCCTAACTTGAAAAGATCATTCTCAATGCAGGTTTAGACAATGCCTTTGGTCAGAGTGTCAGCTATTTGATCGGCATCATGAACATGAACAACACGAACCCGTTTGGCTCCAAAATTGTCACAGTATATTAGCTTGAAGAAATTATGTGCTACGCCTTCTGTTCTAAATAAGTGTCGCTTTTTCAATAGTCAATCAGACTAATCGTTAAAGTTAATTTTGATTCATTCAATTCAGTATTTTAAAAATTATCATAAAGAAAAACAAAAAACAATAAATAACTTGGGACGGAGCTAGGGACTAATAAAGAAAGTGACTTTTTGTATTACATTAGTGAATTTTTATTTAAATTGTCTATTATTTTATGAAAGATAAATTTATTTTCATCATTCAAATATAATATATGTTAATTTTATATCATGATATAAAATCATATGACCAAGCGTCTACTTATATTCTCTTTAGTCCTTAGGTTTGCTAAAGCGGAGCAACATTTGGTTCTACTAATGATGAATACTTAAAACAAGACAAATATTATCTAAATATTAAAATGATTAGTGTTCATTTACTGATAAAAAATTGCTAATATAAGTAGGTAATATTACAAAGATAATTGGATCAAAATGAGTGGCAAATATTTTTTGAAAAATATTAGTAATATCACGTTATACTACACATGGTCTACAATAAATATCGATTCCAAAGGTGGTCCATTTTTGCACTTTTTTGGGCAAATTATGATGAGATATCTAACAAAGAAGATGCTATTATTTTGTATGTATATATCTTAATTTATGCATGTGATATTGTGACTTGTGATGTTTTATTTCTTCTTGTTTTATTACTTTTATTAACTAATATAACTCATTTTTAGTTAGCACGCATGATTAAAAGATTTAAAATTTGAACAAAAGTACTAATTCTAATATCTAACTCCATTGATCAATGTCTATTTTCTTTTGTTTAATTTACACCATGATGTTTGTATAGTTGTGTGGTCATTCGATAATTCATATTAGTGTCTAATAATCATGATAGTGTGAAAGTTACGATAGTGATCGACGGTTTGTGACTTGGCGTGGTAGTGACTAGTGCGATGATAGTGATGATGGTGAAGTTGGTTAATGTGATAGTTAGCGGTGTTGATGGTGGTGGTAAAATAATTATTGACAATGCATCGATGGTAATTGATGGCAATACTAGTTGTGATGATAGAAGTTGTTGATTGGTCGCAGTATTGGTGAAGGTGACATCACTAGTAATGTTAGGCTAATATAATTATAATTATGGAGGTGATAAGTGTGATAGCGACTAACAATAGTGAATGAAAACTGTGATGGTTGACAGTGATGATTGTGATGATAAAGGTGGTTGGTGATTGTTAATAGTAATAGAAATTGACAATGATAATGATAATTATGATGACAAAGATGATTAGTGATAATAAATGATAATTGTGAGTAGCGTAATAATCATAAAAGTTTTCCACACAAAAATAACCTCTTATTTATATAAAGACTTTGCTCTAGTTGAATAATCAAGATATGTTTAAATCATATTTTACTGTCAATTTAGTAATCACTTAAATGACTTGAAGATCAAAACCATTTACATTATTAGCTTACTAATATATTTTTCGTAATCAAATTATCTCCTCCTCTTTTTTCTTTTTTTTTTTCAATAATGAAATTTCATCTTAATAAGAGGATACTTCAAGTGCTCAACTATTTTATGGAGAAAAAAAAATTCCAGATTTATCTTTTATATAAATAAAACATGTTTGAGAGAAGTTTTATACATTAATTAACACTTAAAAAAGTCATTACGTGATCAACTAATAATAATAATAATAAACCAAAAATTTCACTGAAATTATTTAATTTTGGAAGGTACATGACAAATTTGATCCTTTTTAAAACCATAATGATCTACTCACCCCAACCCCACAACCAAAATAACGGTGGTTAATAATGTGTGATGATTGACGATGTGTTGGTGATAGCTAGCGATTGTGTTAATTATGATGATAAAGGTGATTGTTAGACTGACAGTAGAGATTCATTACACAGTGTTGGCGGAGGTGATTTCATTGCTAATGTTAGTATATATAATTAAATTCTGTATAACTAATCTCTATATAAAATAATATATAATTTTGTCTTATAACTAATCTAATTACTAATATTTACTGGGTTTAAGTATAAGAGTATTGAAATCACTTATGAATTTAACGTGAATTATTGATTGCATTCTTGAACTATCTTCATTCTTAAAAATATTCTTATACTTGACTAAGTAATCTTAAATACACCATCAAATAATCAAATTGTCACATGATATAATTAGCGATTTCAAACTCTTGTACGAGTTAGAGACGTATTTCATCCATATGTTAAAATCAATAGTGTATTTAAGTTCAGTTAGTCAAGTAGATAGATTCTTTTAAGGATGTCAACTGTTCGAAAATAGAATTAATAATTCGTGCTAAATTTAAAAGCGTTTTCAATATTTCTCTCTGAACTAATACTTAAAAAGAATATCGTTATATGGTCTCATAATAAGAATTATTAATTTTCTTTAATATCAATTTTTTTTTTATTCATTTATGTTATAAAAATTATTCTCATCTTGAAGCTTCATTAGGAATCAAGGACAAAAACAAAACTTATTTTCTTAGATTAATAATAATAGTAATAATAGACCAAAAATTTAACTTTATAATAAATTTATTTAATTTTGGATATTATTACATGACAAATTTGACCCTTTTTTTTAAAAAGCCAAAATAACTTAACCCCACCCCCCACCCCCCACCCACCACCCATTTCCCCTATATCTTCCCTTCAACACTTCTTATACCTTTAGCCATTTTTCAATTTCTCTCTCCCTTCACGAGATTTATTTAATTGAAAAATGGCTACGGGAGCTGCCGGCGACGGCCTATTCCGGGGAGTATTCGACGGATGTATTTCCGGTCACGATATGGGGATTCAACAGAGACCGTACCACCGGAACTGTAGCTGTAAACTACATAAATCTCGTGGAAATTGCTCTCATTCTTCTCGTTGTACCAACGTATCTTACCCAATTCGAAGATCCTGGAGCGAAAGCTGTTTATCGTTGGCCGCCGGCGCTTACGCCGGTGCCTCCGGTCATTCATCGACGTGCTCTTCTCCGGCTTCCGGCGTCGGCGGGTCGGATCTCACCGGAAAGAAGAACTTGGTTCATTCTACTAGTGATGAATATGACGACGTCGTTTTGTTTAAGGTTTGATTGAAATTATTTTTTGAATTAATATGATTAATTCATAAAGTACAAAATTATTGTAAACAATGATTCAAAAAATTGTTTATTTATTTATTTATTTATTTATTTTGGGGTTTTCGTGTTCATATATTAGAATTATGAAGGGAAAAAAAAAGATATTGGACAAATTTTTCTTTTCTTTTATATTTTTTATTTTATTCTCATGCAAAAATTTCATTTTTTAGGAGTATTAATTTTTCTAATTCAAAATTTAAAATTGATAGAATTTATAACTATATACGAACTATTGGTATTAAATTCATTGTACCTTTAAAATTAAAGGTTCCAAATAATATTTATCAAAATTACAACAACGTTTCACTTGTATTTTTATTTTATATCGAAGATATTGAATTCAGATAAATACATAGAATAATATTAAATCACGTTTTAACTTATTATATTGTTAAATAATAATATTAGCACCTTATTGATTATTACCTTTTGCCCTTTAACATTTAATACATATTATTGTCTCTTTTTTTTTTTTTTTTTTATGTTGTATAATGTAAATAGTTCTTTTCTTTTTGTTTTATGAGTATTATATAAAGTTATATTATTATCCCGTTGAGCTAAATTGTTGGAAAAATTATATATTTATTTTATAAATTTTTTTATTAATTAAATCGAAAATCAAATCGTAAAGGATCATAAACTGATTAAAAAATATGTTATGGTATTAGTTACATTATTATCATTTTATCATGTTGAGCTAAGTTGTTGTAAAAGCCATATAATTATTTTATAAATATTTTTTTATTGATTAAACTGAAAATTGATTCGTAAAGGATAAAAAAAATTGATATATATATTGTTTTAACATATTTAAAAACTAAAAATTGATAAACAGATTCGATAAGTCGTAAAATTGAATTGAACGAATCGATTAATGCACACCCTGGTGGGTAGGGTTATCTGTGCAAAATCTTAATATTTAATGGTGCTTATTTAGTTTAAATATTGTTGTTGTTTAGAGATAATTTTAATTAATTTCACCTAATTTTTAAATCAAGATCTAATCTAATACAATTTACAAGCTGTATTTTACGCAAAAATTAAGAACACAGGTTGTATTGAAAGTAGCACAGCACATGTGAGCACTAACTTTTGAGTTGGTATTACAAAAAATGGTTGGTCCCTAATATTAATTGTTTTGACTAATTCAATTTATTTCAAAAATATTTTGTGTTTTTGCTTTTGAAAAAAAAAAGAAAATCTTTTTACTTTTTTAAATTGATTGTTTTAAGATCGGAGCTACGTGGTTGTCAGGATATTTAATTGGACATCTTTTATCGGAGAAAAATATTATATATAGAAGTAAAATAATATATTAAATAATTTAATAAACGCTTAATACAATACATGTACAAATTTCAGTATCAACAAAAAGAACTCCCTTTTCGAATAAGTTTTTGTGATAAAATGTTTAAATATTATTCGTAAAATTTCTGACTCCGTCATTAAAGTAAAATGATGATTAAGTTAAGTATCATTTAAATATCTTCTTAGGCCAAATACACAAGCAGATCTCTAAACTTGTTGAATTTTTTTTCCTCAAGTACTTTAACTACGTCGTTTTCTTATTGAATCGTTGAAACTCCATAATTTGTTTCGTTTAAAACAAACATTGTTGTCTGATGTGAAACCAGATCTGTGAGGGGGTTGATAGAGGATATATATGTTGTTCCACAAATCATTAGTCCAATTGATAGTGAAAATATTTAAGAATAATTGTATTTTACTTCAAGTCATTTGAACACATTAGAAAACAAATGAGACTAACACGGTTAGTCTTCATTCCTTCAATCAAAACTATTATAATTCGAACACAATTGAAGACATTTACAATAGAAAAACTGATCAAATTCAACCAACAATGTTTTAAAGAAACAAATTATGGATGATTCAATGATTTAATTGAAAAATGACGTAGTTAAGATACCTGAGAAAAAAAAACCAACAAATTTAGAAATTTATTTATGTATTTGGCCATCTTTCTTATGATTATTACAATAAACCATGATTTTGTCCCAAGTACTTCAGTACTTTAGGCCAAGTACCCTCTGTGAGACCACTAAAATAAAATTAACAATATATAAGTGTGGAAATAGTAAAATTTGAATGTAAAACATTACTGTTAAAGATTATGATGAATTCAATAAGATCTTTTCGTTCTTTAATAAAGATTTTAATTTTGAACTCTTTAGAAACGATCATATCAAGATATCAAAGTAAGATCTTTTAAAATTATTGAAAATTTTATTTTTTTAAAAAAAAATTATTATTTTTTAAAAAATGACAACTTTACATAAAGATGATCCTATAATCCATTAATTAATTATGCTCGAATTTTCTTTTAATTTTATATAATTAAACATGTTTCTCACACACATTTTCACTATTCCAAAAAAGTCAAATTTGTTCAACTTCTTATTATTTTTAGAGCTTCCTTGAAACTATCTTTGATATTTCAAATACCAATTTGTTTAGCAATTAGATAATGACATTTTCTTTATATAATCGTGATGTTCGGATCCTCTTTCGTTGATTAATTATATAAATTTTTATCACTTTTATTTAATAATACGTATCAAGTAATTTCATCTTAGACTATACACCTTTAAAAATGTACCTTTTTGAAACAAATAAGAATTCATTATTTTGAGATCGTCACTAGACGTCTTAATTAAGACTTAAATAATTTAACAAAGTTGAACTGAATCATAAGAAAACATATATTCGTGTTAGAACCATGAGATTGGGGAATACCCCCCCCCCCCAACACACATACACATATATATACACATATCTTTCCATCTGCTTATCAGTTTTTTTGTTTTCACAGACTAATTAAGAGTCGTTTCCTTTTGATTAGGGATACAAAAAATGTGAATTGAAACATCATAACTCAATTTTAAATAACGACTTTATCTTTTTTAGAAATAAAATAGTTGTTATTTAATATCATAAACATGGATGAAACTTAGCTAAGGTCTGGAGAAAACATTAACACTGACGAATAATGACTTTCCATTTCAAACCATAGTGTTATGCTGTAAATAAGAACCAAACAGAACATAAAAAAAAAAAATACTTTAGAAACTGAAGAGTGAAGTTCAACTGAACTTGAGGATATTGATTCATGGAGAAGTAAAGCAAGCCAACATGCTAAAAGACCATGATTTACTAAAACAAAACAGATACTGGAATCGCTTAGCCAGATGATGTTTTACTGTTTCAACTAATATCCGAAAAAATATAGAAGCCAATGACGAGTACAACAGGCAAACAAACTTTACCTCCACACTACTCTCTTTCTATTTGAATGGTAACGTGGCTAATGTTATATTCCCTTCTAATATAATCGATAACCTTATCCAGCACCATGTCAGCATCAGCATCAGGTTTAATCTTGACATGGCAAGCCAAGAGTACTTTCCCGACTGTAATCGCCCAAATATGCAATTCATGGATTGCAACAACCTCTTCCATCTCACAAAGACCCTTCTCAAGCCTTGTTGCGTCGATTTCTCTAGGTGTGCTCTCCATTAATACTTCAAGAATACTCCGAATCATCCTAATGGTTGTGGCAAGAACAATGACAGAGAAAATGAGAGTGCAGATGAGATCAATGATTTTCCATTCTGGTTTATACCATATGATAGCTCCTCCAATCATGACGCCTATGCTCTGAATAGAATCTCCTAATACATGAAGATAAGCCCCCTGAACATTTATATTCCGCTGCTTCTTTTTCTTTTCACCTTCACCCTCACAGGAATCCTTAAGTAGAGGCACAGTGTTGTCAGCGTCGTGTGCATGGATGTGTTGATCTCGGTTTGAAGGTCCCTCATTATGGTGATGGTGTCGGCTAACACTAATTCCATGTATATGTTTATGCTCACCGTGGGCATGTTCATGATCACCGTGGCTATGAGCATGCTCTTCATGACTATGACTGTGTTCATGGCCGTGGTCATGACCGTGGCTGTGTCCATGGCCGTGGCCGTGGCCGTGATCATGACCTAGCAAGAGTGCCATGATGAGGTTCACTCCTAATCCAAATGCAGACACCACAAACATGAGGAAACCTTGAACTTCACCTGTATCATGTATAAGTCGAGCAATGGCTTCGTAAACAAGGATCCCAGCTAGAAGCCATATCATTTGGATAGAAACTAGTGCCCCAAGTATCTCAATTCTAAAAAACCCATAGGACTGGCGTGGATTAGCCTCCCATCCTGATGCCCAGAGTGAAAACAAGGATATTGCAAAAGCTGCAACATCTGACAATAGATGAGCCGCATCCGTCAAAATTGCAAGACTGTTGGCTTTAATACCTCCGACAACCTCGACAGCCATAAAAATGATGCATAGGACAACCGCAATGAACAGTTTCCTCATAGATGCTGATCTCTCCTGTGCATCCTTAGACATGGTGTTAACATCTGAGAATCCACACGGTGCTGAACCACAGATTTTAGTCCCCTTCTCTTGACCTGTTATGTCAACACTCACCTCAATTACTTGTCCATGTTCCAGATTCTGCGTATCCATCTGGAAAAACAGATTTATAAAATTGTCACTCAGTAACAAGATAAATGAGTCTAACTATCTAAATGTGTCCCACATGAGTCATTGGCTCATTCTAAATCATGATAAGCCCAGATAGAGTTAGTAGTACTCCGTCTTTATACATAAAACGACAAGCAGAACAACAAATGCACAGCTCAAACAAATTAATCAGTGTCACTAGCTACGAGGAAGCAACTATAAACATGGATCTAGATATTTCAAATGACAAGCGTAGACTTGTATCAGTAATACAAGTGATAGACTGGAGGCACTCGAAAATTCCTCTGCCGAGTTCTATTAAAATCTGAACATGCTACATCTCATTGACTATGTCAACAAAAAGAAAGTTAATAACGAAGGTATTTGTGTTATCAGTCCTCAACTTATGGCATTCATCTAGTTGGAGCAATCTACAACAAAGAACATTTTCATAAGTACAATGTGTGACTAAACTTCCACAGAGAAAAGCAGATGCACTTAGATACTGCATTGATTCATTAAAATCTCGCAGCTCCAGAATCGTTAATCAAAATAAACAACAGTGGAACTAAACACTTTCCAAACTTAAACCAGACTCAAACTTAGTTCAGTCCCAATAAGTCTGAACTGAAACAACTACAAATATAGATTTCAGCAGCAGCAGTGCAAAATTTCATTCACATCAACTGCATGAGCCTTCTACTCGAGAGCTGTAACAATTCTCAACTCCATTAAGTTTAAATCTAAAAGCAAAAATTTAATATTTCGTGCCATATCTAACCACAAATAAGCAGCCTAAGGGAACTCTTCAATCACAGCTAGGAATTCCTTAATCAATGAAGTTTCCACTAAAAAACAGCAACACCTCGATGGCATTTACCTTTCCAAACTGAAGTCTAGCTCAAGTTGAACTCTCAATTAACAGCACCCAAGAGACCAAAACCACTCCCTGTTTGGAATTCAAGTCCAGAACAAGTTCCTCACTGTCGAACTAATTGTCGAAAATTACAGGTCAAATCAAAGAAGCCAAATTCTAATTCCCAATAACAAGAACCAGTAAAACTTTCAGTTCACAACTCAGTAAAAGACAGCTCAAAACTTGATAATTAAGAGCTGATAACACAAAACAAGATGAAGCATTAACACAGAATTCGCTAGTGTTTGGTCATAGTATGTCCTAAACACTAGCTAAGACCAGGTTTTGGGTTTCTGGGACCTCCGCTCGAAAAATTTCAAGTTTCAACTTCAAAATCTAACTAAGAAGCAATCAAAGGGGGGAATTGATGCACATACCTTAACCCCTATAAGTATGTCCTATACACCAGCAAGAAAAGCCTATAGACTGAAAAAGACTTCAGATATATAACTCTGCATATGTATATGTAAATACACTGAAAATCATGATATTTTATCAACCCAATGTTTAAAGTACATTAAGAAATAAGCACACATCATCAAAAACAAAGATAGGACCAAAAGTAAGGCTAAAAGAAAAGCTGACACAATGATAACAAAATAACTTTAAACAATTCTCCCAATGCAGTATAAAAAACACAAAAATCCAAAAGCCAGTAAGCAATCCACCTAAAAAGTGCATCATACATATCTTAATCAACCCAAGATTCAATTACTCCAGCAACAACAACATATCCAATGAAATCCCACGAAGCGAAATAAACCAAATCAAAGTAGATATGAGCAAAAAGAAAATGGCAACAAACAAACAGTAACAACAATGCAATTATCAAAACACAATAAACATCAGACACGATAACAAGATTCAATTACACAAGTAGAGAGTCAGACCTTACCCCCTGCCTAATGGAGAGGCTGTTTCCACACACCCTTAACTCGAGTACAACAAATCAAAGTAGTTACAAAAAAGTGCTAATGACAATGCAGAAAACACAGCAACTAATAAGAAAACAGCAACAACAATGCAATAACTGAAACACCATAAACATAAAGAACAGATGATAACAAGATTCAATCACAACAACAACAAGAAAGAGAAAACTAAACAACCCTCTAAACAGAAAACAAAATTGAAGGGGTACCTTACAAATCTGAGCTGAGATTTCAAAAGGGTATTATAAAGATTGGATTTTTAACCGACCCAAATCATCAAATTCACCAAATTTAGCTATGGTGGCTTATGCTATATAGGCTGTAGGCATAATATGGGGTATATACCCTATATAAGAAGGGAGAAAAAGGGGGAAGAGATAAAAGGGAATCAGAGAGATGCAAAAAACAAAAATCCAACTGTATATATTGGGACGGCCACAATGGATTTTGGGGAAGATTCTTTCTTGGGTTTTGTATACGAACTTGATTATATTTTTGACCAAAATTGAAGTGGGATTTATTGGATGTGAAAGAAAAAAAAGAAGACAAAAATAGTTCCGTCTTCTATCGAAATTAGTCTTTTTATCTAATAAATTATACGTGTATATTATATTTTATATATATATATATATATATTTCTCAAATCGTATGAGATGCACTTGTTCTACATGACAAATTATTACATGAGATGTATGTTTGACCTATTTAGCGTGTAAGGTGAACGTGTCATGTAATTGCGTGAGAATTGCGTGTTTTACCTTGCAAGATGCGTGAGGTACACGTAGTTTACATGAGATTTGGTATGTGTTTACTTGTATAATTTTATTATAATTTAATTAAATACTTAATTGGATGAACACGAAGTTAAAGTACATAAATATGAGATAAAGTCAAATTAAACATATTTTGTGTATTTTAATTTTTAAAAAGAAAAATCCAAAAATATTCTTAAAGCTCTCATAAAATGTTGAAAAATGCATCAAATAAAAATGGCAAATATTATTAACTTAGATTCTAGTTTTAGAAATGAACCATAACTTAAAAAGTAAAAAATTTACACATTCAAATGTAAATTTTTGGGGAAACGGTCTGAATTTTTTTTTAACTTTGATCAAAATTATTGTTACGATACTAAATTTTATGAACTATTTAATAATGTATTTTTAAAATATATATATCCCCCACACGAATACAATACATTTTATAATTATGAAATATTTTTTATCTTCATTTCTATGTTATTTTAAAACTAATCATCCTATTTAATTTTATTAAAGATAATCAAATTGCTCTTTCATACCAAAACAGGCAACTGCTTTTGCATAAAAACTTCTTTTATTAAATAATTAATACTTTACTTTCACTAATCACCTTATTAAATTTTATTTAAAATAATCAAATTGTCTTATTATGCCACACACCAGACATGTTAATCTGTTGTCTGCGTTTAGATGAAAATTTTCACATATATACTTAATTATATCTTGGGATAAAAAATATTTCATCGTCATTTTATGAGTCTATAAATATTTTAAAAAGTTAACTATCTAAATTTCTAGTGATGTGTTGTGCCATATGGAAATAATCCTTCTACCTAAGCGTTTTCAATTAAGATTTATTAGAACTTGACCTTTGACGGTGATAAAATCTTGATATATTGCCACTAAAAGTTATGAGTAATTTTTTGTAGTGACTACGGCTACAACAATCAGTTGCTAGTAAAAACTATTATTTTAATTAAAAAAATGATAATTAATTTTCAGTTGCAATTAGATTTTATAAAATAAATAACTTGCACCATTATATTAAAATGTCCAATATTATTATGAAAATCATCAGAATTAATTTTCGATTCAAATCTCCTATTACATAATGCATCATTATCCATTTTATTCATTTACATGAAATAACAACAAAAGATATAGTGTCTTCAAACTCCTCCTTAATCGATATCATTTTTTATTTTTTAAAAACAATGAAGAAAAAAAAATAAGAATTTCATGTTAAAAAATCTTTGGTGACGATATTCTGGGCTTTTGTGACGACTATTGTTGGTGCTAAAGGTTTATTTTTTTTAGTGAATCCTAGTTGGCAACGCTAAGGTGGAGGGATTAGCTCCAGTAACTTGTCACTTCATTAAAAATTTGAGTTATTACTTTTTGAAGATATTTATGATCTCTTAGAATAACGGCGCAAATATTTTTTATTTCAAAATATAATGAAGAATATAAATAATCTATTTTATATAGATCAGGAACAATTTTAACCCTTTTCCTAAAAAAATTATAGGAATTAAACAAAATTTACTGTTTATCAATATATAATTTCAAAAGTGGTTTTGAAATTAGTGTTTAGTTCATATTTAAACTTTAAAGTGAAAGTTGAACTTTTTTTTTTAATTATTTCTTATTCGATATTTGATATTTATAATCCAATTAAATTTGAATTAATATCAATAAATTCCATATCGAAAATATAAAGGTTCTAATAAATGTGATTTCATGTCCAAAAATAATTTAATTCCTATACTTTTTAATCAAAAATAAATAAATATAATATATTTATCGTTCCATCACAATTCACATGTTCGTCTGTTGGGAAATTTGGAGGCATTTATTACAATATTTTAAAAGATTTGTTAACTTCTGTCTTTTTTTTGAGAAATTAAAAAACCTTATAAATCATAAATGTACTTGTCCCTTTCAAATTATCTATTGTTATTTATTGAAATAGTCATTTAAATTTGCATTCTTCACATTTCTTAAATAAACAATCATATATACACTATATCAAAATTAATTATTATCAACACCTAATTTTTAATTAATGTTAAAAATGATAGTAACTATTACTTTTTATATATGTCCTTAAAATCTTTTGTGACATTGCTTTAATAGAACTTAACTAATGTCGATAATGAGTTTAACATTCTTTATTAATGTTAATACCATTAAAAATATTTTTTGTTACAGAGATATAAGAATATTAAGAGAAATATATGACTTATTAAGAGAGATATAATTAAATATAAGATATTTAAAATGAGATAAAGTAACCTTCATAACATATAAGATGTGAATATCTAGATTAAGATGATTCGAACATGTTTATATACGCCTCAGTATGAAAGATTAGCGTTTAAGGGATTTAATTAGGAGAAGTATTAATGTAAGGTGCTAAAGCAGGACATGACAAAATTTTAATTTATTGATGACATGACTCTTGATACTATTTTCGATATTTTCTTTTACTTTATCAGAGATAGCTCAAGCATATTAGTGTCCTAAAACAAAAATCAAACGGGCCTTAAACATGAATTGTTAGTAACTTTTATATAATTGATTTCTTCTAGTTTTCAATTGATATTATAACCAATCTTGTTTAAATTATTTTTTATAAGATATAGTAGTCTAAATTAAATATGTCAAATTTCTTCTAATATTTTCTTCATTTTTCATGAAAAGTTGACTTTTTCTATAAACAGTATTCAATATTTGCTAAAAATAATAACTTATAACCAAATGAAACCTCTTAAATTTGAGAGCTTAAGAAACATATCTTTTTTTTAACATTATCGAGTCACCTCTGTACTTTATTAATGTACTATTTTTGTTATTTATATATTACTTTGTCTCGTATATCCTTCTTTTCGCTTTTTACTTCTTCTATTACTTATATCTTCTTAAATAATTGTATTTTACTTTCATTCAGCCGTGTGTCTTTCGCGAACATACTCTTATTTCATACAACAAAGAATATTCCTTAATATTTTATACTATATTTTCATTTAAATTGTTTAATGAAGATAATCTAAACCAATAACATTCTTAAAAATTATATTGATTATAATTTTTGTACTTAAAAAAGAGGTACACATTTAAGATTTTCATTACCTTTTTCAATAATTGAATGTATGTCATCAATGTTAAGATGACAATAAGCAATAACTTTCCACCTATCATTGTCATGGAGTAATTATGTCAAATTTATTAACTACTTTCTATTTTTATTTTTTTTTTAAAAGAAAAAATTATCTTCCTCCAAAAAAGAAATATATTAATTAGAAAAAAGCTTTTAACTACTTTAGGGTGCGTTCGATAAAAAAGAATTCATAAAAAAATTATTATTTTAGAATATTTATATGTTATCCAGTAAAATATCATAAAAGATAAGGTAAAAGATATTAGCCCAAAAATATTTATATATTATTTATTAAAATATTATCTAGCAGAATATTTATTAATTATTTACATCAACTTTTCAAATAATATCATTTTTTTACAAAAAAAAAATGATAGACAATCATAACGTGAACTCCATGTGTTTTTTTTTTCTTGTGGCAGACAACGATAACGTGTACTCCAAATGTTAAAAAGAATTCCCTCTGCCAACCTAATAAAAATATTTTCTAAAAAATAAGTAGATTTTTTATTTATTTTTATCAAAAATATTATTGAAAAATATCTATATGTTATTTAATTAAATGCAGAGACGAAATAAATGGTAAGTGATAATTTTAAGCTATTTAAAAATTATGTAAAAAATATTATAAATTGTAACTTTTAATATATTTATATGACTAAAAAAATATATAATTTTAGTTCAAATTTTTGTAGTTTGACTCTAAGAAAATTATGCTAATTAAAAATGAACGAAAAAATTATATTAATATGTTGCCTGCTTTGACATGAAAACTCCCTGTTATTAGATAGTTAATTAATTTGTAATCACTTGGATTTTAGTGACATTATAATTAAATTTTCTATTTTTGTTTGTAAGTCAATTATTTTATCAAAAATATATATAAAATAATCAAATTATCTCTCTATATCATAGCCAACAATTTATATATTGATATGTTAGCTTACTATTCCCTCTTATTATAGCAATTAATCTGTAACCAATTGAATTTTTGTAACATTATTATTAAAATCTCTATCTTGTTTTTAAACTAATCATCTTATTTAATTATTATTTAAGATAATCAAACTGCTCTTTATACCAAAACAGGCATGTTAACCTGCTGCTTTTGCATAAAAAACTTTTTTTATTATATAATTAATACTTTGCTTTCAACTAATCACCTTATTTAATTTTATTTTAAGTGATCAAATTATCTTATTATGCTACACCAGACATGTTAACCTGCTACTTGCTTTGACATAAAAACTCCCACTTACTAATAAATTTTGCAATTAGAATTATTGTTTATGTAAGTGTGAAGAATTTTTTTAATTAATTAGTGGTGACACATTTTGTTTGCAAGTTGTTGACTAGTATTAGCATATCAATTCTCTAAAGGTTGAAACCATTTTTTTTTCTTTTTGGGATAAATACTTTTTTAAATTCCTTTATCTTAAAATTTTGGATTCGATTGTTAGTAGGTAAAAAGTTATTTTTTATTAGAGAACTTTTCAGTTTAATTCAGCGAATCAGTGTGTTCATCAATTAACTAGAATTTTGAATTTTATGATTGATGCTATGGAGCGGATAATAGATCTCCCACCTTTAATTCATGATGTACTCAAACTTTGATTTATCAGTAACTAATCAAAATAAAAAACCATATGATATCCCTCTCCTATGTTATATTGAACTAATAAAAAAAAGGTTATATTTAGCTATGTGAAGATAGGTCGACACTAGAATTTTAATTTTAATATTTTTTCATAATTTTATATATATAATAGATCTTCCATCTTTAATTCATGATGTACTCAATTTTAATTTATCAGTAATTAATCAATATGCTTGATTAAAAAAAAAACATATGATATCCCTCTCCTACGTTATATTGAACTAATAAAAAAAAAAGTTATATTTAGCTATGTGAAGATAAGTCGACAGTAGAATTTTAATTTTAATTTTATATATATATATATATATAGAGAGAGAGTGTTAAAATATTTATTGGCATTATTTAATATTGGCAACATTAAATCGTATAGTATTTAGAGATATTTGTAAATAATATTAATTACTGTTAAAAATATATCGCTAATAATAATTAAATTATTAGTATCAATTAATTATCGCTAAAAAACATTTTTGATCCCGTATCTAAGTCCCATGCACCCAATTGCTTGCATGTGAACACCTGGCCAGTTGAAAAGTTTGTGTAAAATTGTATTACTAGTAAACTTAAATCAATAATTGACATGTTCAATTATTGATGACTCCCATTTAACCAGTCTATTTACTATTTAGTGGTAATTTATTCCAAAATAAAAACAAATAATCAATCCAAAAAAAAAATAAATCAAACATGACATCCCAACTACTTCTTTTTTTAAGTCATATAAATAAAAATATTATACTAAACATTTTGCAATTAGAATATTGTTCATATAGTGTGAAGACATTTTTATTAGTGGTAACACATTTTGTTTGTAAGTTTTTGACTAGTATAGCATACCAATTATTTAAACATGGAAACTTTAATTTGAATATATATATCTAATCTGCCATTAAGTATTCATTTAATTTAATTAATTATAGTTTTGAATTTTTAAATTATGAATTCAATTATATATCGTCATATAAATTAGGAGGAAGGAGTAAATTTTTCAGAATGACTTTAATATATGGGCAACTTTCACATATAGCAAACAAAAAATTCATATTTGTATGCTACAGCAAACTTTGCATAATTGCGCTCCATAGCAAACATAAAACTGTATAATTTGCTATACATATATAATTGCATAATTCGCTGGCCTAAATTGTATAATTCGCTGGCCTATTTCGTTGCAATTGTATAATTTATTTTGCATACAGTTGAATCGAATTAAAATATATGTATATTGCATAATTATAAGTGTATAGCAAGAAGATATATGTTTTTCTCGCTTTATACAAAAACGGAAACACAATATATACACTTTTGTTGTATAAAGCTACAGAAAATTGTATTTCACTGCAATTGTATAATTCGCAATTGTATAATTCATTGGCCTTTTTCTCTGCAATATTTGAAGTAAAATATTTGTAAATTGTATAATTAAGTGTATAACACGAAGATATACATTTTTGCATGTGTATATACAATTTTCTCTCGCTTTATACAAAACAAAACAGAATTATACACTTTTGTGTATAAAGCAAGAGAGGCGAACGAGAATGGAGAGTGGCGAGCGAGATTTTTGGGAGAGAGACGCTGGCAAATTTTAGCTAAGGTTTGCTATGGAGCACAATTAAATCAAACCCTAGCTATTCCATTTAATTTAGGTTATTAGTTTGCTATTATATACAATTTTTCCTTAATATATTTCTCCTAATACTACTAATATCATAATACTTATCAATTATGGTAATTGCATCGTGTGATAAGTATTTTTTTTTATTTTTAACGTAAAATTTAAATTTAATTTAATTTTTAGAAGAAAAAAGAAAAAAAAAGATTATGGTATACAAGTCAAACTAGTGAAATGGGTCAAAGTAGAAATAAAACACATAATACAAAATATGCTTATGGAAAACAACAACTGACACATTGGAAAGTCCTTTGAGACATTGGGGCCTTGGCCTCATGCAATAATCACAAAGAAGCCAAATGTCTATTTAGTTCATTGAACAAGAAAAAATTGTGTGTGTTCGATGATAGATTTAGAATTTTTGTTTTGAGAGGTCAAAAATAAAAAATGCAGTGTTAAGATACAATATACGTAAGATACAAAATTGTCACATAGGATGTCAAGTAAGATGCATGCGTTTACTTGTTCAATTCTATGCAAATTTAAGTAACTATTAAGTCACACAAAAAGTTAAAGAATGTTAGATGTTGTTAAAGGATGTGTTTATGTATTACGCCAAAAAAAAACTTTTATATATACATTGTACTTTTTTGTCGAGAGAGATTGTGAACACCCTTTTGATCCCCCAGATTTTGTGACGTTCGTGATAGAAGGCGAATCGAAAACAATGCATATATTTATGTATTTGACTAGCGAATGTAATTTGCAACTTTCCAATTATTTATAGAAGGAAAACAAACATACATATCGACTTAATTATGGTATAGAACAGCGGCGGACCTAATGAACCCCCTCGACCAAAAAATTACATTGTGTGTTTTAAGGTATTTTTAAGAGTTTTTATGTTTATATAATGATTTCGAACCTCCTGAATGTAAGATTAGAGGTTGACTTAGTGATTAAGGAATTGTGGTTTCAAGATCAAATCTTAGATACTCTTTTTTTTTTCGAAAATCAAATTTTAGACAGAACTTTTTTTTAAAACCCCGTCAATGAAAATTTTGAATCCGTCACAAAAAACATTCATTATGTTTTATATGGAATGAGATGACACAATTTTAACAAACCCTCCCCTAACACAAATTCAGTACCTACCCTGACCCAAACTAAAGAAAAATTAGGGGCCCAAAGCTGTCATTAGTACATAATTAGTGTGAGTTTCGTCGATAATATATATACATATCATATCATGTTAAGAGTATTTTTAAATCATTTTTGGTAAAATAACCGATATCAGAATCAATATAATGGTTCAATAAGATGAGTATGGAATTTGACGAAGTAATGGTGTGGAACACAACTTACTGTCTTTGCCATCAATAAATATGTGAAACTTAGTTCGACAGAAAAATTAATTAATAAGTAATATCACATCACGTTAAAAATATGTTAAAAATATGATTAACATGCCATTTTTTTTAAAGGCTCTCTAGGACATGGAATTGCTTGTGAAACATAGTTTAATTTATTACAACATGTTTCTTAGTTGTGGGGGTGATAGTTTTGATTTTGTAATTTTAAATATATATTTCATTAAACAATAAAAAATAAAAAATATTTTTTTTTAAAAAAAAGGAAAAACCAAACACCAGAATCTTCCAGAAAATCCATGATGGCACTTACAAAAATATTATTCTCTAGGTAGATATTATTTCTTTCCTTATTTTTAGTAATACTATATAATAAAAACTTAATTAGGGAGAATTAATTATTGAAGCATATAAGATTCTGATTTTATTGACTATATTATCAACTTGACAATTCAATTGTATGATCCCATGTATACAATATTTCTCTTTAAATATACAACTCGATGTATAAAACTTTTCGCATCGTGAAAGAAAAAATTAATTTTAAAATTAATATTTTAATACAAGCTTTAGCGCGTTCACAACTAGAATAGCAAGTCAGTTAATTATTTTTTTTATAAAGTTAGTAAACATTTTTAATTGTTTTATAATATGATTTGATTGTATAAATAATTTTTACATTGTTAATGTATACAAATTAATCCCTTTTATAACAATTTATTCTTAATAGAATAAATACCTTTTTTTTTTATTTTTTTAAGAAGAAACAGCCAGCATTTTTGGACTAGCTGTATACAGATTTTTTGCTTTACAGAAAAATCTAGCTTTATATTATAAAGTTTAATTATAATAAATAAATCAACCATATAGATTCCTTTCTTCAAAATAACATTCCCCACGTTAAGTATAAAATAATATCAATATTATTCTAACAGACGTGCCATATCAAGAAAAAAAATATTTATCTTTTTATATCTAAAAAATAATTTAATTATGAAATAAAATCTCAATTTATATTTCCTGTGTTGATTCATAGATATAAAAAAAATGTCTAATATTGATTTTAGATTATAATTTCATTTTCTTTTCCTTCTTATATTCTAAATGTACAATTAAACATTATCACATAATTAAAAACGTGAGGGTAAAAACATTAAAAAACATCTTTATGAGAATTTAGATTCCAATTTCAATCGAGCTAAAACTTCAAAATATCCGATAACCTCTTTACATCTATCCAAGCTAGGAGTGGATTTAGAATATGACTTCAAATTCATCTAAACCTAGTACAACGGAGCATAAATTTAAATCCATAATTTTAAAATAGATTCAATGCTTATCACTTTGAAGAATTGAACTCATAAAACTTAAATCTTAAATTTATCTCTGATTCAAAACTTGATCAAATAAATTATTCAATATTTATATTAATACATTATAGCAATAGAAAATAGAGCACTGATTAATCTGAACGTAACGATTATAAAAAAAATAAAAAATAGTATCTTAATTACATCCTTTAGTAACCATTGATGGAGCCAATGTTAGGCTAACTTCCACATAAAGTTGGCCAATTAGACATCAAAATTTTGACTAAAATGAAAAGAATTCGACAACTCATCAGTCTAGACTTTTCTTGAAATATTTAATGTACTAGTAACATATATTAAAAGAAAAAATATACATCTACAAATCATAATATTCCACTTTATATATATGCCACAACTTATAATTAGACAACAAATACAACAACAAAAAATCAAATTCGCTCTTCAAGAAACTATTTATTTCATATTTTTTCTTTATCTCATATTTGTAAAAACAAATCTTTTTCAATTCCTATCTCTCTCGAATACATAAGAGTTAACGAATTAAAGAGAGATCAATTAATATGGCAGCCCAAAAGATGGTGTTCGAGTGTTTATTTGATGCAACTTTATCAATATTTGGTAATACGGAACAAAGACCATATCACCGTAATTGTAATTGTGCACTCCACAAGTTGAAGGGAAAAAATTCAACTTCTTGTTTATCGAAGAATATTATTTCGTTTCCGAAGAAGCAATATAAGACAACTATTTTTGCAACTCCAACAACAAACAAGCTCAATGTGAAGAAATTTTGATATATGAAGGGGGGCGTTTCGATATACATGGATTAGTTATATATAGGTATAAAATTTTGAGAGAAACATTCTTTTAGGTTATTACTATTATCATTTCTCATTTTTAGACCTTTTAATAAGGTTGATTTTGTAAGGTGATCAATTAATTAATAGTGTTATTATTTCAAAAATCAACTTGAATTTCTTCAACACCCTTTTTAGTCGTTGATTCGAGAACAACCCCACCCCATGTCTTAGAAACACACTTGAATCGTAACAGAGATTTCAAATGTGCGTAGTGATTTCATACTTGAGTTCTTTGGTGAATCTCTTTCTCGTGCCAAGACTCTAATCGTTCTGTTACGGACAGAGGAAACATAGGCAGTGTCACCTCAAATGTAATCCAATGTAAGATTGTAAGATTTAAAAAAACCGCGATCACAACATCAGATTTGATTCATTTAATAGTAAAAACACAGTCTTGAGAGCTCTCTTTTCGTTTAACTATATCAAATGACAGATGATAGTACAAACACTTTTGTTTCTTATTTTTCACTCTCACACTCCGCTGCATCATCAATTGTTCAATCTTTTGAACCCATGGATCAGTAGTATATTACCTATATTTGGAAGAATGAGCTGCAAAGTGTCTCCCATGAATACGAGAATGTGACCTGATTGGTTACGGAGTCATATATCAGCTCCTCCTTGTCCCAATCTATGTTTTGTTGGACTCATCAAAAAAGTGTACGAGTGAGGCAACAATTTTGAAGAGTCCGAGCAACATAGGTCCCAATGCTATGTTCTGTTGGTTGATCATTTCATGTGGTTTGTTTGTTGTAAGGATCAAACGGAAATGTATGAATTGGATGTTTGTTGATTTAGTACTTATGGAGTCTGAATTACAAGTTTATGGATTATTATTGAATTTGTATTTTTGTTATGAAGTTGTACTACTTATGGAGATTGAATTATGCATTATGCAGTACAGGAGAAAAGAATATATGAAGGGGGATATATCATTTGTGTCCATGGTACCGAAAAGACATGACTTTGTCAACAACAGATTCTCATATTCTCTTCCACATCCTCTCCGTGCAATAATTCATTAGTCACGAGTGTACAACATATGACGTTTGAGCTTACCAAATAGTTCATGATAGATTTTGGCGATTTCCTGGTTAGATGCTTTTAGCAAAGGACTGAGTGTTCTGCTTTTAACGTCACAAAATGGACTACTATTATGTTTGTTACTGTCACAAAATGCAAGGAAGTATGTACACACATACTTTGTAAGATTATTCAAATTCATCTGTCACTTTCATCAGATCTGTTGCATTTCGTTGGTTTCTCCGTTTTTAAGAAAAATGCTGATATCATCCTCTCAAGTTTTCTTGTTTCCATCTCTTTCGTGTTCTTCTGATCCTTCATTGCCTTTAAGACAATGTATGATCTATGTTTGAGTAAAAGAGAAAATGTAAAAATAAAGATACGCAGAACAAAGTGGCACATACTGTTTGTATCATTCTTACTAACAGTTTCGAGAGAAGTTTTAAACGAAGAATTCACAGTTATAGGAACAGTTTCAAGGAATCCAAATGGTTTTGTAACATGTTTTGCTACTGTTCTTTAAAATATACATTAGAACTAATACCAGAAAACAGTCGAGATGGAAAAGCCACGTCCATACCAGTATATATATATAAGACAGTAAAATAATGTAAGTATCTTACATAAAACGAACACGCGTAAATAAGTACATATAAAGAACAAAACAGCATGTGCAGACATAATAAGCAAAGACTGCAGCCAAGACAAAAATAGATCATAGGAAAAAACGCCAGTTTCATTGATAGTATGGTAATAACATGATGCACAAGAACTTATTTTCACCCTTGATGCTATCAAATTCCCTAAGCTGGGCACAGAACTCAGTACTTACTATGTCTATATAAATCCTCATACACAATATACAGAATTTTAAGAACGATAACACTTACTTCATACAAAACCACATTGCATCAGTATAGAAAGAGGAGAGAGAAGAGAATGGCCACTGTAGCAGCTGAAATGATGCTTCAGTGTGTCTTTGACGGGAGCTTGTCGATGTCAGACATGAATATCGAGAGAAGACCTTACCATAAAAACTGCAGTTGTGCAATGCACAAGCAGAAAGGGGAGAATACAACCACTTGTGTCCATGGTAGGAATGTATCATTCCCCAAAAGGCAAAACCAGAAAGATATGACTTTGTCAATAGCAGATTCTCGATTCTCTTCTCCATCCTCTTCGTGCAATAATTCAGTAGTCACCGACTTTAGCAAGTAGTTGATAGATTTTGGCAAAGTGCAGCTCTCTGAGGGATCGAGTGTACTTCTTTGCTTCAATATTTTAATTTTTTTGTACATAATGGTAAGTTTGTGCATACTTAAGTATCCACTTCTTATGTGCTGTAAATTACCAAAACAGAAACAAAATACAAAATGTTTCGCCTTTTATGTAAAGACTAAAAATGCAGCATCTGTGTCCACAGATTTATCACATTGCCAATGTTCCATACCAAATTTACCATAACTTCTTGATCATTATTTTCAACATTTGTGTTGTACAATGACTTAGTTTAGTTGCATAATGAATTTTTAAATCATGACCTGCATGCAGAACACATAGTAACAACTTTACCAGTTACGCTAAACATAAAGATCCCCTTCCTAAGATGGTAAAGCAATGTAACTAATTAGCAGATGTATCAAACGGAGGGAGCATTATATCAATTTGAATAGTGAATCTACAGAACGTAAGCAGAAGGAAATACCGAGGTCAACAGAGGCAATGTATGACATTTTTTTGGAGCATTATATGCTAAATAAAATAACCATTCACTGATGAAAATAGTGCAAAAGAATCTGCACTTGCTGAGTCTCCTATGAATTGGTACAAGTCTTCATTAGAATAATCAGTAACTTAAAAACAATACTTAATTCAAAACATCTAAAAGTGCAAAATACAAAGTAGAAACCAGTAATCAAGGAAGAGAACTCCTAGGAGAATACGCTTATTTTGAGGGAATCACAAGAGAACTACAATAACAAGAACATATAACAAATTTCTACCCTCCATATCATAGAAAGGCTAGTGAATCCACGACACTGTATTCTATATAAACCTTTGCAAAAATATCAAGAAAGTGTTAAAAATAACCTTGTCGACATCACATGCACACATATAGACAGTGAAAACTCACCTCACTATCCAAGCACCTTTGTAAAATGGACACTGGAGCAGCTGCAATGATGCTTCAGTGTGTCTTTGATGGAAGCTTGTCAATGTCAGCTATGGATATCGAGAGACGGACTTACCATAAAACTGCAGTTGTGCATTGCATAAACAGAAGGGGGATATATCACAACCAAGCACTTGTGCCATACTAGGAATATATCATTCCCCAAAAGGCAAAACCGGAAAGATATGATTTTCTCAATAGAAATTTCCAAATTCACTTCTCCATCTTCATCGTCTCGAGATAATTAATCAGTTGGGAGTGTACAGCATATAGCTCTAATGTTAGCAAGTAGTTGATAGATTTTCCTTTGTACATTCTTGTAAGTACATGTATACTTCAGTACCCGTTTCATAGGTGATGTAAATTTACAAAAGAAAAAGAAATGCGACATTTTTCACTGATTTTTATGAGCAAATGTTCCATTGCTTGTTTTCTTTCTTTCCAGGATTCAAAAGATTTAACTTTTTTAACTTCACGCGAACACTGAAAATGCAGCATTTGAATTCTGAACTTGATCACATTGTACACGTTCGTTAGTAGAATTAGTTTTTGTTCACTAACAGAGTTAGTACACTGATTCTAAACTTTCTAACTTACCATCACTTCATCTTTCACATACTTTTTTTCTGTCCTGTTAGGCTCCCATAGTCCCCGAAATTAGTCCACTGGTTTGTTATTTTAAACTTCTCATCCTCATTGTCTAACAAATTCTGTTCCTCGTAGTCTATCAAATCTCGTTCTTTCACTAAGACAAATGGTTCGTTCGTAGTTCATCCAGATTCTTCAGTAAAGTCCAAGGGAATAATGTCGGCATGGCCTACGTCTATGTCTTTTATGTACTTACATTGCCATTCACAATATACAAGGTAATATGTTTTAAGCCTTTCTAAACCATCTGTCACTTTCACCAAATCTGTTTACTACTCATTTCATCGGTTTCTCCATCTACAGAAAATGTTCTAGTTGCTAATATCGTCCCCTCATGTTTAGAGAAATCAAAAAAGCAACTCAGTCGAACCCATGACCTAACGCAGCAGTAACTTTACCAATTACGCCAAGCTTCCCTCTGCAAGATGGAAAAGCTATGTCAATATTTGCACGAAAGTCTCATCATTCAGGGTCTACAGCCATAAATAATGCAATCGAACTTGTGTGGAAACCCCAACACTTGAAGGGCCAGAGAAGGTTGTAATTTTAGTATATTTTGCATCTTTATTTTAAGACTACAATATTCAATAGTCTTTCTTTATTTTCTCAAATTTCGTGTCAAATCAAAACCAGACAAAGAAACTGAAACGGAGGGAGTATTACCTTAATATGGCCACTAGAGCAGCTGCAATGATGCTTCAGTGTGTCTTTGACGGATGCTTGTCAATGTCAGATATGGATATCGAGAGAAGGCCTTACTATAAAAACTGCAGTTGCGCATTGCATAAAGAGAAGGGAGATATATCACATATTCACAGCCAAGAACTTGTGTCCATAGTAGGAATATCATCATTCCGCAAAAGGAAAAAACAGAAAGATATGACTTCATGTCAATAGAAGCTTCCAAATTCAGTTTTCCATCTTCAACGTCTCGAGATAATCAATCATTTAGGAGTGTATACGTACAGCATACAGCTCTAACGCGTTAGCTAGTAGTTAATACATTTTTCTTTGTACATTTCAAACTCCCCATCACTTCACTGAGACAAATGGTTTGTTCGTAGTTCATTCTGCTTCTTCTTTTTGTCATTTTACTTTAACCAATTCAGGAATCATTTACTTAACCTAAACTACTGTTTAAACAATGTACCGTTTTACGTCCTTGAGATTCTAAAACTAAGCTCATACAATAAGGTCGAGGAGAATATCAGGATGGACTAACATGAGAAGTCCTAACATGCATGCCTCACGTAATTCATTTGAACGACTGGTTCATCGGTCATACACTGCATCAAGCAGTGTTAAAATTAGAATCTGGATAGTTGAATGAGCAACAGAGTGCATCATTTAACCTTTTCTTCGTAGCATGGGTGCCACCAGATAATATTACGTCAATTTTAGAAAATAATACATAGAATGCCTAGTTTTACGTAGCACAGGCTCACATGCCTCATATTTAACCCTGTAGATTCAGCCCTGATAACAGTTATTTCAAGGTGAAAGTTGGATAAAAGAACTTGTACCTGCTGAGTGGTATCAAACTTCAGTTGTATTCTTCAGTACTTCAAAAGATCTCGATACATCCAATTATTAACAACAATAGCATATCCAGTGTAATCTCACATATACGAAGACCTTACCCCTACCTTTGAAGGTATAGAGACTGTTTCTGATAGACTCTCGACTCAATAAAGCAGATATATCCAATTATTAGTTTATGATATATGTTTCTTGTTTCTTGTTGTAATTGACATATCCAGCTATTAAGAACAAAAGTACTTGAGTCAAGACACGACTACGTATGCAAACTACAAAGTAGAAACCCAGAAAAACTAAGCTAACGAGATCAAATATACTATTAAAATTGTTTAGATTCTTTCTCTCTTGATCGCGGAGTCAAGGAAGAGAACTCCAAGGAGGAATCAAGTACTTCGTGGGAATCGTTAGAGAACTACAATAACAAGAACAATCACACCAATGCTAACCAGTTGCATAAGACGAATAAATCAGGTAAGATTTTCAGTCGTTCCATTACAAGTAAGCACATCGAGAAACTATTCAACACTGCAGGATGGACAAAAGAATCATAGGAAAAAACGTCTGTTCCATTGGTAATAAGATAACCAAAACAAACAGAAAACAGCTCTTTTTTCACCTTGATTCTGCCAAAATCCGCGAAGTTGGACATGTAAATCAATGTATGTTAGCTCTATATAAGCCTTAAACATACAAAGAATTTCAAGAAGTATCGAACTTTTAACTTTCATATTTGGGAATAGGACGATTGAGAGACAAGAACATGACTAGTGGAGCAGCTGAAATGATGCTTCAGTGTGTCGTGTTTGATGGAGGCTTGTCGATGTTAGACATGGACATCGAGAGGAGGCCTTATCATTGCAACTGCAGCTGTGCATTGCATGAAAAGAAGGGGAAACAACTAAATACGTGCGTCCACGACAGGAATATATCACCTAAAAGGCAAACACAGAAAGATATCACATTGTCAATAACAGCTTCCAAATTCTCTTCTCAATCTTATTCTTCTTCAAATGTACAGCATACTACTCCATCTTTAGCAAATAGTTCATAGATTTTCACTAAGTTGCTCGAACTTTCCAAAAATGTAATGAAGTACTATTGCTTTTGAACGATCCAACACGTACCTAACGATCACATTTTTGAAGAGTCCGAGCAACATAGGATTTTCAAGTATAGTCAGCTCTCCCATGGATTGAGTAGACTACTGAGGGGATACTCTTAAGCGAAAAATTACGTTGTTTTTAATGTGTGTATATATATAGTAAATGTTGAACCCCTTTAACTTCTTCGTGTGTTTACTTCTTCATATTATGAATCTAATCGATAATGATAAAAATTTTGACTCGGACACTGGTAATACACTTGAACATTAAGAATGTGTTTGATATAAAGGAAAATAAATGGTGAATATTAAGGTTATATGCTATGCACCAAAGCTTGTTTTCTCGTGTAGTCCCACGAGTGGGTTTGAGGAAGGTGGAAAATACACGGACTTTACATTCGATAATGCAAATATATTTTTATATCATATAGTAAATAAAGTTATATTATTTTAGATAAAAAAAAAATTATTTTAATTTTTAAAAATATATTTTTTTAAAAAAAAAGTTGTATTAAAATATCAAAAAAGTAGTCCCCACCTAGTCTCTCTTTGTGTGGCTTGCACTCTCCACGTAATCAAAAATTTATCTAATCTTCTCGAACTCTCTATTACTCTTCTCCACCACCATGCACCGTCGTCATCATGGGCTGCTCCGCCACCCTCCTCCCTACTCCTCCTCATCTCCGCCGTCACTCCACCTCCGCCTTCCCTCCTACTCCCCACCTCAACCGACGTAAACTCCTCTTCCTCTCCACCACTCTCACATTTCCCTCAACCATCTCTACCTCCGTCGCTGCCCCACCGCCATCACCGGACACTACTATCACTGAACGAGTCTTCTTAGACTTAAGTATATGTCCTAATTACTTCACAAACAGGAATCTAGGAGATGATCTATCTAATTGCGCTGATTCTGAACCAATTGGTCGACTTGTTTTAGGGCTTTACGGTAACCTAGTTCCGATTACTGTTTCAAATTTCAAAGCTATGTGTACTGGTTCGTCTGGATCGACTTATAAGGGTACTTTGGTCCAGAAGATATTTCCGGGACAGTTTTTTATGGCGGGGAGACAGGGGAGAAGAGATAAAGGAGAAGTGAAACCGCCATTGAAGTTAATTAGGAATGTGGAGTCAATTGAATCTAAAGCTTTTCTTTTGGAACATTCTAGAGCTGGAGTTGTTTCATTGCCTTTAGCTGAGAATGATGATGATGATGATCTTAAGCTGAATCCAAATTATCATAATGTGGAGTTTTTGATTACTACTGGACCTGGACCTTGTCCTCAGCTTGATAGCAAAAACATTGTTTTTGGAACTGTTCTTGAAGGTGAGTTCTCATAATCTACAAATTTATCTTCTTTAGTTCAGTTTAGCTTATCTACCTCTGAGGTCGGAAACAGCCTCTCTACCTCTGAGGTAGGGGTAAGGTCTGCATATACTTGAGGTAGGAGTAAGGTCCGCGTATACTGTACATTCCACATTCCCAAGACACTACCTTGTGGGATTAAACCAAGTATGTTGTTGTTGTTGTACACTGAAGATGTAAATGAACTTTATCTGTTAGTCTATTTGAATGTGTTGTAGAAAGTAGCATGCCTTATATTCGAGTTAGTTATCTCGAGTTTTATTGAAAATTATTATAGTTATCTTTTAGGTGATTGAGCTGCAGGTATGTAGAAGTTAAACACTTTAGTTAATCCCATTACAGTCCTCCACTTTATATACACTGAAAATGTGATGAATGTTTGCATATTGGTATATTTTTATCTGTTGTAGAAGGTAGCATGCCTTATATTCAAGTTATTAAATTCAATCTTTATGGAAAATTATTGTAGTTATCTCTTAGGCGACCATAGTGTAAAAGGTCTTTTATATTGTTAGCGTATAGAAGTTGAACACTTTAGTTAATCGCAATATACTCCACGTTACCAACTGAACTAACATTGGGAGACTTTTACTCTTCTAGTTGGCAAATCTGCATGTTTAGTGTAAAAGGGTGCTTTGTCGTAGTGTTTGTCAATGTTGTGACAAAGTAATATTTGCTTAAGAAAATGTTAACTTGCTGGTCAAGAAGTGATCTTTACATTTAGATATTCGTTAGGTAAAGTGACGTGGTTTTTCCATTTAATTGATAGTGTGACTCAATACCTCCATTTCAAAAAGAATGTCTTCTTACTTTTTTGGCAACTCTTTAGTTTGAACTTTCCACCTGACATGTTTAAGACTACAAGATGAAACAATATTTCTTAAACTCTTTGTCAAATCAAAACTAGACAAACAAAATGAAACAGATGGAGTATTATAATAGATGTCCAAGGCACTGAAATCCTTGGGCTATCTCTAACTTTGCTGTCTGTGTTTAATATGGATTTTTTTCATCTCCTATCCTGTTAATCGTCATTTCTGCTGCTCAAACCAATAACAGAGGCATCTCAGTCTTTTCAAAACAGCTGTAGGTACACTATGTTGTTGGTGTTGTTGGACCAAACTTCTACCTCCTAAGACAATATGCCAAATACGTAAACTTGAAACTGATTCAAGCAGATAGGGACAAATGATGACCAAAAGTTTCAGGAAACGACATGTCAATGAAATGTTCGCAAGTTCCAATTTTGCTGTTAGCTACTAAAGAAATTGACAAAATCTCAGAGGGATAACATGTCTCAACATTGACTCTACCAAACATGGCAACCTAGGTAATGAAAAATAGTAGGAAAATAAAAAATTTAGTCAACTACAGTTCGTTCCTAGCAGTTGTTAGATTGAAGCAAAGGGTAGGTTCACACATGACTAAGTAGGCAAAGTATATAGATATACCTAGGAGTATGAAAATAGAAGGGGAAATGTAATATCCTTCTAATCTCAGCTCGAAGCGGTAAATAAATATAGAATAACTAAAAGGAGAGAATTCTTTCTGGAACTTAAATATAAACAGATGAAAGGAAAGGATTTAATGGGCTAATATGGGTCTGGAAAGTTGAGAAATAAAGGCGCTTTAGGAACAAAGGGAGTAAATGAAGAAATGCAGAAAAAGAGAGGAATGAGCTGAAAATTGATCAACACTGCAAGAGAAGTTGAAGTTTACCTCGACTTTTCAAGTCTCCTGCACCATTTGGCTTCACAGTAAGACACGTGGGTGCTTTGGCTTGTGTGATATGATCCAGACTGAACTTGTTATGTGCAATTAGGTATTTCAAGTTAAACATTAACCTGCTGCTTAATATGAATGTGTTCTACCAGGTCAAAATAGGTAAAGAAATTGAAGGAACAGACATGATGCAAACAAATGCATAAATCAAGATGGTTCTTTCCCAATAGTTAAGGCAAACAGAACTTTTACGGTGTCGGTTTGAAAAGTAGATAGTACTAACACTGACTGAGAAGACTTTACTACTGGCTACAGCATAGAACAAATATTGCTGAGTGATTTTGAGGCCTGGTGATATTAGAAGTTGTTCACACATCATCATAATTAGTCAATTCACCTATCTGTTTCTTTGTGTTGCTCTGTTGTTTGCAGTAGATATTGCTGTGGCTGGTGTATAATTGTCAGTTTTAGACAGGGATCAGGTCATGCTCTCTATAAAGCACTGATTACTAGAACTGACATGCCACTACTTGGTCTCTACTGCAGGTTTGGATATAGTGACAACCATAGCTGCCATTCCCACTTATAAACCATCCGAAAACATTCGACAATATAATGATTTTGCTGAGCTTATTGGAGATGGAAGAGCAAAAACTGCCCGCGCAATCTGGAATAAACCACTCAAGACTGTTTATATCAGTGATTGTGGAGAACTCAAAGTAGCAAAGCCTACACTTTCTCCTAGCCTACCTTGATATGTTCAGGTTCCTCATTTTTATTTCCATATCCACATTGTTACCATTACTTGTAAAGGTTTCTCTTTTCTGCATGTTACATTGACAGAAGAGGATTTACATAATGCAGAGCTTTTAAGTTGAGAAGTCCATATTTGTTCAGGTTGTCAAATTAGAAAGAGAAACAATGGTCTTTCTTTTAACACACACACACACACACAGTCGTTGTGCCACCTATTAAGAGAACAGGTTCCAAAAAAATTGTTCTGCGTCTCATCATCTTATACCAGCTACCATGCAAGAATCGATAGAAAGGATTTCGACTCCCCTCCCTAGACAAGAAGCAGAATACATCATCACCTAGAACCTTTCTTCAACGGGTACCATCGTCGTATACTCCACTTTTGTTTACCTGATTATATACATGGTGGAGAGATGAGTGTAGTCAAGGTGAGCTTGTGCCATAAAGTGAGTTTATCCTTCTCAATGTCCATTTGGGCTTTATGATAATGGACCAAAACCATAGAGATAGTTCTACTCAAAACAGATGCAGGCCCAAGTTTTTGACAAAATCCTACCAAAAAAAAAGTAGTTTTTAGTTTTTAGTTTTCACTTTCATTAACTCCCAAAAAATGAGACATAGAGTTAGATTGTCTAAGATACTAATTTAATAAACAAAAAAGGATTTTAGCCTCGGTCTCACAAGCAGGCAGACTTATACCATTACGCTCACAAGCAAAATATTAGTTTGATCCTACCTTCATATACTTAAAATAGCATATTACCTAATGTCTATTACATGTACGATATATATATATATATAACTTAAACTCGAAAAATTAATTAAGAGAACAATAGGAAAGAGAAAAAACAAAGCAAGCTCCCTACCCTACACGATTAGAAAAAAAGTTAAATGAGGTAAGCCAATATAAAAAGCATCTAAATTTTTCAAGTTGACAAAGTCAACTACACTGCTCCTAATATTCATACATTTATATATTTTTTTTTTCTTCATATTTTGGCCAAAAGCAAATTCTTTTCTCACACGTGATTGACCAATGAACAAAAAATAAAAGTCCAAATTCCATTATTTCTTTTCCACACAAAAACATTGTGGTTCAACACTTCACACCACATCTTAAGTTCCAAAAATTTGACTCACTCTTCAACATCATATAGTAATAATTTCATAAATTGTCACTCAAACTTTTACTTTACAACACAAAAATCACTCAACTTTACATAGTTGATTACAAAAAAATGCTTAAACAATACGAAAAGTCACTAGGAGAAACCAAATATGATTTTCTTTTAGTAACTTTGATATAGTAAAACTAAAAGCTAAATGACTTACTCCCACATAATCCATACAAAAAAAAAAAGATAGTGATATTACTAGTAGATGCCAACTTTTTTTCTTTCATATTGCAAAATAGGAATAATTTGGAGAGAATGAATAATGTATCCAAGATTGTAAACAAACAAATGATCCATTCAAGATAGTAATAGTAGTAGTAGTAGTTGAAGTCATTTCACAAAGAAAATTTAATATTACACAAAATCATGCTTGATTGGGTGGGGGTGGGGTGGTCCATAGAGGTAAAAAGATGTCTCATGATGATGATGATAAAGGGATAAGATTTCACAAGTACAACAAAAATGGGACCACTGACACTTGCCTATACCAAAGTCTAAAATTGAAAAGAAGAAAAGAAAGAGAGGTCCCCAAAAGGCAAATCCCTATTTGTGTACAAGCAATAAGAGAGAAGGACCACAACCCCAAGAATCAAGCATGCCTTCAACTTGGTGATCAATCATCTCAACTTGTCTCATCACTTAAACTATTCTTTTTTCTTTTTTTTTGTTTGTTTCCTTTCTAATAATCGATATTTGTTTTAAGGTCTCGATTAATATGAAATCATGTCGTGTAAAGATCAATTAGACAAGGAAGAGAGTGCTCTCTATGATCATGATTCTTTGGGAAACTTACAGAAATCTCATACATTTTGGGGATTAATTATATCTTTATCCCGAAAGTTTCTTTGGTTACAAAAGTTTCGAATTTTTCATTGCTCTTGGATACAATTTTTTTGTTGTCCAATACACTGGAAACGACACGTTACTCAATGAGAGGGATGTACTCCAAGAAGGGATAGGGGTTATTCGAGAAGGGAGGGGTGTATCGAAGAGGGGATAGGGATGTATCCAAGATGAGATTTTTGTTATAGTTTTAAATTAGAGGAAATTTTTAGAGATTCTGATATCTTAATTTTATATTTATGTAATTGTTCTTAATTGTTTTCATTCATAAGACTTGAACTTGAAATCTTTAAGGCATAATACATAAACATGACCCTTAAATTGCTTCAGTAAATAATTGTGCACTTCAACTTTGAATATGCACAAGTAGACACTTAAACTTATATAAAATTGAACAAGTAGACACACCGTGTCCTACCTGACATAATACACGTATAGGACGCCAAATAGGACATAAAATTATTTATTTGTTCAATTTTATACAAATTTAAATGTTTACTTATGCACATCCAAAATTAAAGATCATACTTGACATCAAATTAAGAATCATGTAATGACGCAATTTTTAATTAAGGATGGATGGAAGATATCATATCCACCCAACCACAATCTTTAATGCCAAATTTTTTTTTTCTAGTGACAAATCTAACTATATGTATGAACCTAATATTTCCCATTCAAATTCTATATATACATGTGAAAAAATAAATTTAATAGAATTAGATATGCATTATAATTCAATTCAGAATTCATAAAGTTTGACAATTACTAATCAAGCATTAGATATACTGGTTTATAGTTTACTAAAACTAAATGAATCACTCATGGCTTCAACTTAGTCATGAATAATGCTTTAAAACGCGATGTATCATGTCAGCAACGTGTGTCTAATAGGCAAAATTTGACTCTGATTTAGATCTTAATTAAACTACCTAAACAAAAAAAAAAGAATCGTAACTTTAAATAATCGTATATATAATCCAAATTTCATATTAGAAGAAAAAGTATTCATAAAAATTCAAAATTCATCGAGCCTAAATTATGAATTCCACTATACTTAACCCTACATATACATAAATTTTGATATTTTATTTTTTTTAAAATGGCACATTTGTACGTTGGTGATATGATGGATGTTTCAAAAGGGGACCAGGACCACTGACGTTTAGCCAATTTTGTGTCTGTTTTTTTTTTTAATGTTTCTATCGTATAGCTTTGCGATGCCTAAGTGACACAATTTTGTGTTTTGAACTTTGGATATATATAATAATGGAAGTTATAATTAAAGGACGTGAATTCAGTGACGGAAATAAGATTTTGAATTTAAAGTAATGAAAGTTATAATTGAAGGGTTTGTGTTTATGACAGAGATAAAGATTTTGGATATAGGTAAAGGGTTTGAGTTTACTGACCGAGATGTGAAATTATGGAAGTTAACAATTGACGTAAAAATAAAAAGAACAATAGATAATTAAAGTGTAGAACTTATGAAAAAATAATCGATAATAATTCAAATATTTTTTTATTATTATTAACATAAATATATACTCTTCTTGAAAATTAATATTTATTTATGTTACTGAGCAATAAACATTTATTGATTATTGAACAACTAGCACCAGATAATAATATTAATATTACAAAGATCATCTCGTATTAAAAATAATTAAGTGCAACTAATCACAATTAGAAACGTTAACCTTCAAAAGAACCAAAAAGGCATGCCACGCTACATGTTTTGTAATTTAATATGTATGATTAGCTACTGAATGTAGGTCCTAATCCTAATTAATTAACTAATTAAATATTTTTCACTGTATTTACCTTCTTTTTTCTTTTTTTTAATGACGATGACGTTATCCCAAAAAGGAAAATAAAATAAAATATGTCAACATAATTTATCAAGTTGCCAATTGTGGGATTGATGGAGATTGCAAATCTATTTTAGTTCAAATTAAATCTCAACTAATTGCACTTATAATGTTAATTAATTAATAATAGTAGGAAGAATATTGTTTTTAGTCCCTTGATTAATAGATATTTTTATTTTGGTCCTTATTGATAGACTCAAAAATCAAAATATTTAATCTTTCGTCCGTTTTGTATTTTTATTTATTTTATTAGTTTAAAATAAATATTAGTTGATCGCAATTATAATGTTAATTAATTAATTAAGGGAAAAGGGTCTGATATACCCCTCAACTTGGTCATTTAGAGCTTATATACCCTCGTTATAAAAGTGGCTCATATATGCCCTTACCGTTATACAAACGGCTCACATATACCCCTGCCGTTACAAAATGGCTCACATATACCCTTCATTTAACGGAAGTTAAAAAATTAGTTTTAAATTTATATTTGTTACTTCTAATTTTTTTAAAAAAATTATTTATGGGTATATATGATTCTTCTATCAAAGTTCAAGGTATATTTTAATTTTTTTCATACATAAATTATTTTTTGACTTCTTTTATTATAATTATTTGAGTTTTTTATTTTTATTTTGTTTTTTTCTTTCACTCCTTAGTTTAAAGAGAGAAAAATTAAACTATTCTTTTTGTGTGTATTGTAATTTAATTTCGTATTCGAATAAAAAATTTGGTCATCTACAATAAGTTTTACAAGAAGATTAGTGAAACATAAATAAATTTGATTATCAAAATAATAATTATGAATTAGTCTTTGAAACAAAAAAAGTAAAAAAAAATATGTTTTTACGAGGATTAAATTTACTCATATGGGATTATATTTTTTAGAAAAAATAATAAAAATTTAGATTAAAATTATTATTTTTTTCATTTCCGTTAGAAGAAAAGGGTATATGTGAGCCATTTGTTTACAAGAAGGGGTATATATGAGCCACTTTTATAACGAGGGGTATATCAGCTCTAAATGACAAAGTTGAAGGGTATATCAGACCCTTTTCCCATTAATTAATAAAAAGAAGAATGTCACTTTTTGGTCCCTTAATTTTTAATAATTTAATTTTGGTCCTTAATAATAGACTCAACGTATTTAACCTTTAATTTGATCAGTTATGTGTATTCATTCAGTGGTGGATAGCGCACATACGATTACAGAATCTTCTTTGACGGAAAATATTACTATTTAATTTTATGTATATATAGTATCTGTTAAATTCTCTTCGATTAATTTAAGTGTTTACCTCTTCAGATTTTGTACTCCCATATAAAAATTCTAGTTGAGTCACTATTTTTATCTGTTTATATATAAAATATGTTATTTAAAATAATCAAGAAGTTTATTACCCTCAAATATGAAGTAATAGTATAAATTTAAAATAACATATAGATAATTAAATGATGAAACTATAAAAATTAAAAAATTAGCTATGAATTTCGTTGTTATTTCGTTTGTTAATTTGGGAAATCCAAGACTAAATATACTTGATCAACTTAACACGGAACATTAAAATTACACATTATCAACAATCGAGAGACTGAAATACTATCACCATAAAAAAAAAAAAAAGATTAAAATAGTTATGACGTTCGTCTTTGTATTTTTGCTAAATAATTTATCTTTAATATAATATTTTAATAATTTATCATTCATTCGTTATAAATTGTAAGGACCCTAAAATTGTATTAGTACTAACAAAAGGGCTTAATTGAAACTTTGAAACTAATAAATGTGTTATTATCAGCCTTTTGTCATGTACTTAAATTAATCATTTTTTTATTATATACTTTTCATAATTTTATAATATGTTATTCTGATGAATATTTTTGGTGTGAAACAATGATTAATCACATAGAATCCTTATGATTTTTTGTCACAAGAAACATAGGACAAGATGAGACAATGTTGTTAACTGATTCCACACACATCATGTTTACTTTTTATGAGTGGATAATGCATTGCTAATTAATTATTAGTACTAATTAAACAAGATGATAATGCTTGATTATTATTTAAACATTTTTCTTGGATCACCTTTACCTACACACAAATCCCAATTGATCAACTTTTTAATCCCTAATTAGGGTCAATTACTAACACTTCCCCTCCTTTTTCATCCACATTTTCACAACGACGTATCTTTTTTTTAAAATTGACTTCGATTAGCCTCAATTACGAGTATGAAGGAACAAAATCGGTCCTTTTTTCTATATGATATTAAAAACTAAACGAAAAGTATTATAAATTGTAATTTATTTTTATATCAATATGATGAAAACATACATTTTAAAATGTTAGTCAGACGGAGACAGTAAAATACAGTTTTTTTATCAAAGGACACAACCCTAAGATACAAATCTAATTTCTTTAAATTTTGACTACCATGAATGCTATATAAAATTATTATGGAAATGACAAGATAATAATAATGGTTGTTAGGATATATAAATCAATAAATCATTTAGAAGACAATGAGAGGCTAATACGTAACATTGTCAATGCATCCAAAATCCTCCAATTCCATATAAGTATTTAATTTGACAAAAATAAATCATTTTACTCACTAAATTATTGATTTTTTATTTTCTATTTTGATCTTTGTGCTCTTCAATTGATCATGTTTAACTCTCAACCAATATAATTGCATATGTAATGTCCATGCCCAAAAATAGAGAACCCCACATTAGGTGGGGTTGGGGATAGGGTTACAAGTGGCTGATAATCTGGTGCGTTGGAGGGTGGAGAGGATACGATCAACGTGGAATCGTTATCAGTGAAATTTATTTTCTTTTTTTTCATTATGAAAGTCATTTTCTTAATCTGTAAGGAACCTTGTTTTTCTAGAATAAATGTTTTCTGGAAAAAAAAATAATCAACCAAAATATGTGAAAGGTGAGTTGTGACATAATTAATAATTAATCAACACTACTTACAAAATATCGTATGCATACTTTCAAATTATTAGTTGTAACCATTATGTTGACATTGAAATGTTTTGGTACTCTACAAGGTCTGTTGGATTTCAATTAGGATTTTAGGAGGTTATTTAGCTTTAAACTCTAGTTTATGCTGATAAAAAATGGTACTATATTTCCTTGAAGATGTATTTTGAACATTCCGTAAATTCATTAAATATTTATAAAGAGATCAATTTAAATCATCTTGGTTTAAGAAATGCGTCAAAAAATATTCTTGAATCATGGATAAGTCTTATGAGAAAAGAAAAATCATAGATAAATCTTTTGAGGAAAGAATAAAGGGATAAACAAATTTGTACTCACATTCTTGATAATTGTTAAAGAATGACAAAAGTCTCACATCGTGATTAATGATATGGGTGGACTCCTTATAAGGCTTGGACAATCCTCCTTTATTTGAGCTAGCTTTTGGGGTGTGAGTTAGGCCTGAGATCTAATTTATCATGGTATCAGAGCAGGGTCTATCTCACTCGATGTTGGGGCCCCCAAAATCATAACTGCCCACGCACCAGATGCTAAGCACTGGGCGTGAGGTGGAGCGTTAAAGAATGACAAAAGTCTCACATCGGTTGTTAATGAGATGTGTGGACTCCTTATAAGGCTTGACCAATTCTCCTCTCTTTTAGTTAGCTTTTGGGGTATGAGTTAGGCGTAAGACCTAATTTAACAATAATAAAATTATTTCTTCATGTTGTATTTCTTATTATTTCTTCATATTGTATTTGTTATTACAATTTATTATAGTCACTTAAAAACTCTCCTATTTGAATATCTCCATTCTTAAAAAAATCAAAAAAAAAAGTCATATTTGTAGTAGCACTTTATTGTAATAATTAAAAAAATAAAATATATGGAGCTTTCAAAGTACCATAACTAAAATATAAATAAATAAATTAGTGTCACTGTGTCAGTGAATATTGATTTTGTCTTACTTAGGTCACCAAATATAAATTGGACATGAATTCATATAAATATATATACATATATATATATATATACATATATATATGTTTGTGGCCCCTAAAGTGGCAGTAGCTTGAGCCATACTAGTAATATTTTTAGATGAGGAATTCTTTTTGATTGTTATGTTTGATGTAAAACAATAGAAAAGAGAAATGAAAAAGAAAAGTACTACTCTCTGCGTTCTAATTTATATAGCGATATTTGATCAATATCGTCTTATTAAAAATAATATGAAGAAAAAGAATTAAAACTAAAAATAATATGATGAAAATATGTCAAGGGGTAAAGCATGTTTTGGTATCACACACTTCTCTTTCGAGGTTTCAACAAAATAGTATACGTACTTTTATTTCTAATATATAAGTATGCATCGAAATTATTATGAAATTCACTTCAAATAACATATTACATTTATTCTCCCGAAGTTTTAAAAAATTTCAATCATTTTTCGTGACTCGCTCATTGATTTGTCCTTCAAAGATGTCACGATCTAAACTTAAATAAGAAAATTATCATTCCACACTTAGATCCAAAAAACAAATGTATATTGGTGTTGTTTTACTCTTATTGAGCAAACAAAGTTCATAATGAAAATATTTGATATAAGTCTAGCATTTACCTAATTGATTCGACGTAAATATTAAATGTGATAATTAAGTTTTTTTATATACTATTTTTTTTTTCTGCTTCTCATTAGTATTCGATATTTACATGTCGAAAAGTCCTGCATTAAGAGTCAAAGAACTTCCTAACAAATATAACTCTATATACTAGAGACTCGGATCTAAGAAATCTTGATTAAGAATAAAAAAATACTTATAACTTTATCACAACCTCGTTAATTTGTGCACTATCATACATGACAAATACTTATATATATATATATATATATATATATATATATATATAATTATTATTTTTTATTTATGTGCATTCAATTCTTTAATTGATTTGTCAAGTTGACCAATTAAACAAGGACCATATATGTGATGACACACAATGTATTGGTCCACGTGTATGAAGTGTCAAAGTCCTTAGCCCCTACAATTAAAGCACACAAGGTACATTTTTATACTAGTGAATTAAAGAGTGAACATTAATATTTTTGTGCTATATATAAAGGGAAAAAAATTATTTTTTGAAAACAAATAGTGAAATTATAGTATCCAACAAAATATAAAAAATATCTTCTAAGAAAAATAAATATGTAATTTTGGTAACAATTCTCCATAATATTTTTATTAATTAAACATGAAAAATAAAAAAAACATTTTCGAATGAAGCCTAATGTAAATTTTAGTTAACGTATTATTAAAGTAATTAATCTCAATTAAATATTCGATCCTAAGAGTGAAAGAAGGGGATATATATATAAAAACTTTGACTACTCTATCTCGATTAAAATATATTTATTGTTTAATTTATTAACAAAGGAAAATGTTTGTATTTTATTTTGAATTTTTCTACAGTCATGTTAATACGATATAATTGAAATTTCTTCTTGAATAGTTGAATTTATATTTCTAGAGATATGAGTATATATACAAAATATCACAATACTAAAGTAAATACTCTCTTCGTTTTATATTAGTTGATCATTTTTTATTTTGTACAATACTTAAAATATCATAAAGAAGAAGATAAGTTTACTAATTCCACCCATAAAAACCTTCTTGATAAATTTATAAATAAAAGTAAACACTTTTAAAAAGAATTTTAACAAGAGTAATACAGAAAAAATTTAATTATTACTTTCTTAATTCAATAAAGTAGACAACTAATATAAACTAATTATTTTTAGTATCATGATCATATAATATCGAAGGAGTGACTTTTAATTTGGTATGGTAGTGATATACTCCATCCATTTCAATCCATTTATCTTACTTTTACTTTTAGCTTTTTTAAAAAAAAAAACAAAAATGAGTTTTTTATTCCTTTTAAATACTTCGTTAATTTTAAATATTTTTAATTTAATTAATTTTAACCATTTTCCACACGTAAGGGTTGGCAATATAAAATGTGAACAAGAACAAGCGTGTAATATGAATAGTGTACTTAATTAACAAATGCGAAAAAAACGTATCAAATAATGTAACGCAGCGGATCAAATTATTTATTTATAAATTAGAAATTTCGATTTTAAATTCCCGTATAAAGAAATCATATAGTAATATTGTTTTCCTCGAATGAATCTTACAAACTACAAATTCAACTCAACTAATTGATATAAATATTAAATATCGAGCGAAAAAAAATTCATAAAATACCTAAGAATATTAAAAAATGATTGATCTACAACAAAGATGAAGGCGTTGATTGATGAGTGATTGACATAGCAGTGACGGCAACTATACCAATCCAATTAATTTAATTTAATTAATTTAAAAAATAAAAAATATTACATTTATCTCGATTTATATGATTATTTTTTATTTTTTGAGAGAAATAATTTAAGTTTAATCAGAAATTTATGGATAAATATTTTTTCTTGAATGAAATGTATTTACTTTATAAACTACGTAAAAGGTATTACAAATCATAATAATTGATAATTTAAAATATTTATAAATAATTTATAATTAAAGATAAATTTATTTAAATTTCAAAATTTAAAAAGTATCACGCAAAATAAAACGGACGGATTAATATAAAAAAAAAGAAGTAGGTAGGGGACCAATCTATCGTAGCTACTATAAGTGGACACGTGGTGAGACAGAAATGTGAGCCCCATAATCTTATGTAAGTGTAGTATTCATGGGGCTACACCACTATAGATGACGCGTGTAATACTTTTTGTTAATTTTTTTTTTTCGAGTTGGACGTTTGTCTGAAACGATCTTAATATTTTAAGATAAAGATAAAATTTACATGTGAATTATATCGAGTATGATACCTAACTTGGATCATCGTCGTTTAACATGAACCTATACCCTTGTCCCAACCCCAACTCGTTTGATATAGATATGGAACCTGATTTTGATTATACTCTAGAATTCAACTTTTGACCTCAACCCAAACTCCCGACCTAACCTGAAAATAGACTCCTGATTTTGATCTAGGATTTGATTTCTGACTTCGACCTTGATCTGGATTTCAAGTCAGAGTTACGAGTCTGGTCTTGAGTTGAAGTTAGTGATTGTGTTCGGGTTTAGGGTCAGGAGTCTAGTCCAAAGTGGGGTTAGGATTATAATTCGAGACGAAATCTTGTTCCAATTTTAAAAATTAGATCCTATATCAGAATTGGGAGTTGAGCTTTGAATTGAAATTATTCGAGTAAAAGTTGACCCTCGTATTATAATTGAGAGTAAAATCTCAACCTAGGAATGAAAATTAAATCTCCTATTGAAAGCGATCGGATAGTAAAATTGTTTGAGAATTTTAGAAAATGTTATTCTCATCCACAAAAGTTACTTTTATTAAATTGGAGGAATATTTAAAAATTTATTTTCACAATATTTAAGTTTTTTATTAAAACATGTCTTTATAATTAATGTGGACCAAATAGTACACTATTTTGCTGCTTGTGTTTTTGGACTTAGTTGGGTGCATTACGGCGCGTGCTCTTGAACAATGGTCCCAATCACTCTACGAAGCAAAGTCACGTAGGGTCGATGGTAAAATGTTATAAAATTATTTAATTAAAATTGTTTATAATTTTTATAAAATAAACATTAAATTTTTTTAATTTTTTCTTTATATATTATATATATTATCAATAAAAATTTTGATTTTATCATGATATTTCGTTTATATACGGATAAATTGTATGGAATTGACGCGCGCTCTTTTTACATTTTATAATTACGACAGACTAAAAAGAAAAATGTATCAATATAAATTAGAATAAAAAGGTCATAGAACTCTATAATCAAAAGATTCTTGTGTTATTTAAGATTAAGATCATGGTTATTTAGTGGTATTAAATGGAGTATCTTGGTGATTGTTTGTTTGTATTATCATCATACATTTCGATAATCTGAATCTTTACGAATGTATCAAAGTGTGAGTGTCAAAATGTCTTCTTGAAATGAAGTTAAGTTAATATGTATCCGTTAAAATATCATTTGGAGAATAGAATTTTGATCGAAAATTGGAGAGAATAGGAGGAAGAAAGAATTCAAGATGGATTTAGGAGTATTTGTGCGAATTGGATGCAATGAAAATTGCATGCACGATAATCAAAAGGATTTTCATCGATATGTATAGTTGTTCATCTACAATCTGATATAAGTGAAGCGAATTTAAAAATTAAAATTTACGAAATGTTAAATAAGTCTTTGATTTAATTAATATTGATTAACTCAATAATTTATTATAATATTTGTATACCTTGCTACATGTTTGATTAAATAATTTTTTACCAATATAGTAAGGTATAAGGACTAAAGAATTGACATTTTATCTGTGGCCTATTTATAATTAATTAATGTTGATGAGACTTGGTATGCATGAAATTAATTTTTGGCCTATTTATGATTAATGTTGATAAGACTCATTCTAAAGGAAAATTGTGTATCTCTTTGTTTTATTAAGTGGTGCACATGTTAAATAATTTTAGGAATAATTGGTGAATGAGTAGTGATATCTAATCTCAAATACTTTATTGTTTTAGTTTGTTTTACTTCTTTTTTTTCTAATTTTTTAATTAAATATATTTTTAATTTTAATTTTCTACGTGATATTTTTTAAGATAACAAAATGAAAAGGATAATTTAATATTTTAATATAAGACTTTAAAATTTAAATTTTTTTTTTTACTTTTTTTTAATATCATGTAAAATCAAAATAAAATAAATTATAACAAAAAGAGTATTTATTTATTTTTCATTTCATATTAATTATTGTTTTGTATATATGTTATTTCTATTCCTACTGTTTCTTATACTTTAAATTACTTTTTTTAGAATTGTTTTAAATTGTTTGTTTGGATCGAAAGTCTATTAGAAATAATATTATTTTATTTCTAAAATAGAGACAAGACCTATATATACTCTATCGACTAAATTTTATTTGCTTAACTTTAATTTATCCACATATATTTAAAAGTAAAGAAAATAAATAATTGAAACAATCATCAATAATAACAATTTACTCAGTAAAAATATGAAAAAGATTATATATAGAGTTTTACTTCTTAAAGATAAAGAAATTATTTTTGAGCCAAAAATATAAACGAGGGATCTATCACTTTTTAGTCTATTCTTTTCTTTTCAAGCTACAAGTTCGATTTGGATTAGACCATGTATAGTAGTCATATGCCAACAATGAACACATCTTCCATGAGTTTGGAGACATATTGGGTCATTATTAAGAGGATGATATTTTTTTCGTATTTGATATGCTAGATAAATATAAACAGTTATACGAAAAAAATTTAGTATTAATTTCTTTTTTATTTAACTATTAAATATTAATATAAATCACGTTATGGTTAGCAATTAATATCAGGTGAAGGTTTTTTAAAGAATAGTCTTTCTAATTTCATGATGTAATGATAAGATTTATGAACATTTTATTTTTTTCAGATTTATTTGTGAAATTTTAATGAATATGTTATTAAAGTAATTATCATCAAATAAGTTAATTTTTTGTCAAAAAATAAAATAAAATAATAGTGTCAAAATCAATTAGCTTGAAATAAAATAGTGGGATAATCCACAAGTACCCCTCAACCTATGCCTCAAATCTCAGAGACACACTTATACTATACTAAGGTCCTATTACCCCTCTGAACTTATTTTATTAATAATTTTCTACCCCTTTCGGCCTACGTGACATTATCTTGTGGGCACAACGTTGGTTGACTTTAATTTTCAAGCTAGTGCTACGTAGGTCAAAAAGGGATAGAAAATTACGTATAAAATAAGTTCAGGGGTAATAGGACCTTAATTTAGTATAATTATGTCTCTAATTTCAGACAAAGGTTGAGGGATGCTCGTACGTTTTTCCCTAAAATAAAATGCAAATATCAAAAGTACATTTTCCCCTCTAAAATAGGATGAATTATATCTTTGTAAATAAGCATGTACTTCTTAAAATTACAAAATACATATTATTTTTATATAAAAAGTTATATAAATAGTAAAAAAAAAATGTTATTTCAAATGGAAGTAGTGTTTCTGGATCATCTATATGAAATACTTTTTTGTTATAAATTAAATTTAACGTAAACATATAAAAAAGACAAAAAATGAAGAAAGAAAATAGTAGTAATGCTTTTGTTTGAAAAAAAATTCACATAACTCTTTTAATACCAAACAAGAAAAAAGAAAGAAAAAAAGGAATTCTTGATTTTGCCCATATTATTTGTTTTTTTGTGCCCAAAAAAAAGATTATAAGACGGCCGAATATTCCTTCGTAATTTTCATAAAACATATTTCATCTAATTTCATAAATAAAATTCCATAATAATGATATATATTTCCCATTTTTTAAAAATAGATAAAACTTCCCAATTTAAAATAAAATATTTCAAAGTAAAATAATGAAAAGAGTAATAATAATAATTAAGAAAAAGTTATTTTTTGATAAAAATTACTCCCATATATCTACGTATACTTGTTATTATAAATATACATATTTTTTTATTTAATATCATATTTTCGATAAATTTCGAATATGAAAATATCAATCAATTGAGTATCGTTGTTGTGTTTATATATATATATAGAAAATCAACTGTTATAGTAAACGCTGTTGTTTTTTTCCTCTATTCTCTTTCTCTCTTTACTTTTTCTTCTTTGTGTACCAAAAAAAATAAAAATAAAAATGAACAGAGAGCATTGAACAAACACTCTATCAAAAAGCCATAGCTATGGAGTTTCAGGACCACTTTTCTCAAGAAATGGTTCTTCATCAACAGCAGCAGCAGCAGCAGCAACAGCAGCAAAACGCGGTATTGCGTTCCATGCTACCTGAATCTCCTCATCACGACGCTCGAAAATCACCTCCGACTTGGCTCAATACTTCTCTCCTTCGTCAACAACACAGTCAGTTTGGTAACGCATCCTCACCTTCCTCGGCTGCAGCTGCAGCTGCCGTAGCCGGAGGGAATAATTTCCTTCATCTCCAGACATCTAACTCCGACTCGTCAAACTCTAACCAGTGGCTCTCACCTACTGCGGCGGCTGGAGGTGGAGGTAACGGCGGTGGAGGCGGGCATAATGATGAGTTATCAGAGTCGATGAATTTTGCGAAGAAGATGAGTCAACAGCATAGTGGAGGAGGAGAAGAAAACAATAATAATAATAATAATAATAATAATAATAATGAAGAGGAGAACTCATGGGAGAGAGAGAAATGTAAAGCGGATATATTGAATCATCCTTTATACGATCAGCTACTGTCGGCACACGTTTCATGCCTGAGAATTGCGACGCCGGTGGATCAATTACCGAGGATTGACGCTCAGCTAGCTCAATCGCAAAACGTGGTAGCCAAATACTCTGTACTTGGACAAGGTCAACCGCCTCTAGATGATAAAGACCTCGATCAATTTATGGTAAACACTAAATTTCCTTCGTTTTCTTCATAATTCTAAGCTTATTATAAGAAATTTCGTTTTACTTTCTTCTCGTTTGTATGTGTGTTGAGTTCTAAAATTAGTTTTTGCTTGATATACTCAAAACTATTTTTTATCTAATTTGAAAATATTGTAGTTTTACTTTGCGTTTGTTAATCCGCTTGTGAGATTATGGCTATGTTGTTTTAAGGAGCTAATGTCAAAATTTACAACAAAAATTGGATATGTTAATAGCTGTACTTCAGAAATTTGTTATACTTCTATGAGGATTGTGGATGGTGAAGTGTTCTTTTGGGCTTATAATATTTCATAATATGCTTGAAAGTGAGCTCGGCCGGCACAAATTTTTGACTTTATTTGATGATTTGTAGCATTGAGGTCATCAATAAATGTTATGTGGAGTGAAATGAAAGGACTGTTGTTGATGTCATTGTAATGATTGGAATTTTGCGGAGAACACCATTTTAATTCCTGGGGTTTAGATATTTTTTTGGGTGTTTAATTTTGATTGGCGTAGCTGATGTAGGAGAGTGAAGAGAGTTGAATAAAGGCTCAATCTTTGGCTTATCATGTCGTTTTAGTTATTGGAAGTCTTCACATAAATGTGTTTCAATCTGAATATTTGGTTTTGAACTTACTAGACTAAGACTTTCGATATGAATTGCTCGGTTGATTGTGTTATTCCCTATCTGAATTGTGGCCATAGAGAGAAACTTTTGCTTAAGATTGATGCTCTATCTATATGAGTGGTTTTTCTTGTGAATATGGTGGGGTATTGTAGGTGCTAGAGTGATCATTTCTCTATCATGATGCACAAAGTTTAGTCTATCTTTTGGCAATTTTCTGAATTCATATAAACCTGTAGTGGAAGAGCCACTTTTGTCCTAGGATTGTCAATTTGATACCATTACACGGTATTTATAGGTTACATTTTTATGTGCATATATATATCATATGTCGAATTCCTTTGGCTTCTTCTTGTATTTACTTCCTTATCGACCATCCTCGCTCTGCCACTGTAAACCTATAAAATGAGTTTATAGTTAATCTGGTTAAAAAATATGGCTGTGAGCAGCTTCCTTTGTTGTTAATTTACTTTCTGCTGTGCTTTGTGATTAACCAGAGAAGTTAGCATTTTGGTTTTTTAGGCCTTGTGAACTATTCTTTTATAGAAATTTGATTCCTGCATCATTGGATTCTGTCCAACTAATAGAGTAAAGGTTTGGACTAGAGAATTTTGGAACTGGATAAGTTCTTTTCAGCTGTGCTTCTATCTTGAGTATATTTGTACAGGAATATATTTGAGAGTTTTAACTATTAAGATCTTTATAGAAATATCTAGATGTCACATCAAAAGAGGAATCTTTTTATCATATACACTAATAATTGACCCCTAATGTAGGGAAAGTGCTTTGGAGAATCTCCTTGAAACATCATGTGGATACGTTTGTCTTATTTTTATCTGTTGATCTCTTAGTAGTAGTAATGGTGAAGTATTTTAACTAACAATAGTTTCTTTCAATGGGAGTGAAGAATGAAAAGTGGATTATCTTTCTAAAATTTTGAAAAAAAAGAACAATCTAAAAAGGTTATTATTTAAAATAATTCATGTGCTGCGCACTAATATTGAAAAGCCAACGTTGTCTCAGTTTAAGACTCTGAAAAATTAAGAAGAAACAAGTTTCGTGTTACTTCTGAAAGATGTTCTTGCTGTTTAATTTTGGAATGTTTATAAGAAATTACAAAAGGAAAACAAAATAGTTTGTGTATGATATTTGAAAGATGCTCTTGCTATTTAATTCCTTGAGTTGAGGGTCAATCGGAAACAGTTTCTCTTACCTGTATATGCTGTTTGTTGTTTGCTCTTGCTATTGACACTGGATATGTTGTTTCTTGTTTGCTCGTGCTATTTAGCTCTATCTTATGAGTGTGTATTAAAACAAGAATTCATCTCATCTTTTTGCTTCGAATTTTGCAGTATGCATTGTCTATAGACACCAACAGTTACAGAATCCTTAAGCTTAAGTAATTTATCTTAGTTTCATAATGTTGCCAAGTTAATAGTAACTATGAACCACAAGCATCGGTAAATTGTTAGCATTATAGTAAGTTTGTCTTGTGCAAAAACACAAGCATACGTCCTGTACATGTTACCTCATTATTATGTATCTTCTTTAATGGTTTCTGGTATGTAATAACATTTTCATGCACACATTTCTGCATTTTTTTTCCCTTTTAATCTTAACTGCAAATTATGCTTTTTATCCACATTAAGAGATGTGATATGTTATCTCATACTTTCTTTGTCTCTTCCTTTTGTCTTGTTTCTTCTGTTGCAGACACATTATGTTCTGTTGCTCTCTTCCTTTAAAGAACAACTGCAACAACATGTCCGCGTCCATGCAATGGAAGCTGTCATGGCTTGCTGGGAGCTAGAACAATCTCTACAAAGCTTAACAGGTAATATCATTGTCTACTCCGTCTTTTTATTTTGTTCGTTTTGTTTTCTAATTGATTTTATTCCTCTTGTAGCCTGCCTATCTTTTGTTTCTTCATGTTAAACTCTTAAAGTTAAAAAGCTTAGATCATATGTCACTGTCTGTCAGATATTTCCTTTCATTTGTATTTTCATCTTCATCCCTTTGATGTTACTATTAAATCCATTGTGATGCCAAAACGCCATTTGTTTGTAATTGCACTACAACCAACCATATGTGATACTCATGATTGCCTTATTATAAGCTATATTGTTAGGACTCTCCAAAAATCTTGTTGCAGCCGTATCGGATCCTCCAGAAAATAAACTATTTGTTGAGAATTTTCGACACGTACTTGTTGGCAATGTAAGGGTCCAGTAAACACAGATTACAAGTCCTTCAATTGCTGTTACTATTTGTCGATTCCTTCTACCTCGATAATTGTTTTTTGTTACTGTTGGTTGTTTTTGTTATTATCTGTTATTTCTTGTGCGTCCATTACTTATTATCTAGACTGCTTTGCATTGCCCTTGAGCCAACTGTCAAGGGTCTATCGGAAACCATGGCTCTAGCTTTGAGGTAGGATTAAAGTCGGAGAACACTCACACTCTCCCGGTCCCACTTTTTGTGGGATTATACTCAAGATGTTGTTGTTGTATAAATTATCAGGTCGATCGTTAGCCTCATTCTTCTAATTCAACATTGTTTTCTTAGTAATGACACATGTAGTCATCCATCACATAGTCAGTAAACTGTTAAATTGCTGAAAAGAGAATAAAAGAATGTCTGCTCCACCAGCTTTTCTACAGTTACATATGCATGTAGGCCAAGTGTGTGTTGCAGACTTTTATAATTACTCAGATGATCTGTCAACAGGGGTAGCACCAGGTGAAGGTACAGGAGCAACCATGTCTGATGATGATGATGACCAGGCTGATAGTGACACAAACTTTTTGGATGGAGGTTTTGATGGACCAGATAGCATGGGATTTGGTCCTCTTGTACCTACTGAAAGTGAAAGGTCCCTGATGGAGCGTGTTAGGCAAGAACTCAAGCATGAACTCAAACAGGTAAAAGAAACATAACTTTTGGATGTTCTGATACTGTTCAAAAACATAATAGTAAAATTAATACAGTAGAAATAGTATTGTACCCTCTGTTAATGGTTTTAAGCATTTAGACGGGACATAATTCAACTGGTAAGCTAAACGACTTAAGTCGTGCATTCAATTATCACAATCACTCATTATCAGAAACAAGTTTTTGGTTATAACCTTTGGCATGACATGTTTAAGACCACAGGATAAACAAATTTTTTTTGTACATTCTACACGTCTTTAATTGTAAATTTGAAGATTTAAAAGTCTTATTTACTTTCTTAAAACTCTGTGTTGAGTCAACACCAGACAAACAAATTGAAACGGGGAAGTACTCTTGTACCCTCTCTAAGCTTTTAGATGGTCACACAATTCCAACACGTAAGCAAAACCCGAAGAACTCTTCCTTTCAAGGCTTATTAATTACTCGTTATCAGAAAGAATATCACTTGTTTGATCTATGAATAAAGAATTTGTAAATAACAATGTATCCTATCTAATGACTTAACTATTATACCAATAAAGCTTGAAGATAACCTTAGTTTTTTCACCCTAAAGCTAATGAGTTTCTTGATTTTGTTTTTCATTAAAGGGTTATAAGGAAAAAATTGTTGACATTAGAGAGGAAATTTTACGCAAAAGAAGAGCAGGAAAACTGCCTGGTGATACTACATCTGTGTTGAAAGCTTGGTGGCAATCACATTCTAAGTGGCCTTATCCAACTGTAAGTACACAGAAGAGAAGTTGATATCATAGATTTCGAAGGGACCTATTATACTAACTATATTTCTCACCTTTTTGTGAACAAAATTTATGTTGTAGGAGGAAGACAAAGCACGATTAGTGCAAGAAACAGGTTTACAACTGAAGCAGATAAACAATTGGTTTATTAACCAAAGGAAAAGGAACTGGCACAGCAATCCATCAACGTCTTCTTCTCAGAAAAGCAAACGCAAGAGGTAGATTAATCAACATTCTTTTCTCCCTATGTTTGGTCGAACTCTTCAAAACTATTATCAGGTATCTGTCGGATCTTCAAAAGCAATTTTTAAGGACTTGACACGGTACGACAACACCTTTGGAGGTCCAAGCAATATAGCTTTTCCCTCAATCACATGCTATGTTGCTTGTACTCTTCAAAATGTCGTTACATCCCTGTTGGATCCGACATGCATCCCGTTACAAAGTTAAAGAGTTTAAGCGACATATGTCACATACTTAAGGACTTAAGGTCGATAGTGTAAAGAATTTTACACTATCAATTTGTTGTACTCCCTTTGTTCAATTTGTTTGTCTTACTTGCCAGCCTGTTTTTTAAAAAAAATCTTTCCTTTTTCGATGACTCTATAATTTCAACTTTCCACGTAATATATTTAAGATCACTAGATTAAATGACATTTTGGTACATTCTAGGTATCTTTAATCTAAAACCGCAAGATTCTGAAGTCTTCATTCACTTTCTTGAACTCCGTGCTAAATCAAAACCAGACAAACAATTCGAAACAAAGGGAGTAGTAACATGGTCTAGCTGTTAGCTTAGCTTACTTATCAGGTCATATTATAGTTATCTTTTAAGTAACCTGGTCGGTGTCTTTCACATGTTACTATCTTTTAGGCGACTTAATAGTATAAACTAGCGTATAAATAAACTCTTTAATTCTAATCTCGATATTCGATAAAAGCAGTGCAGGTGAAATCAAGCAGTAAAAAAAAGACATGATGAAGAAGAAAATGAAATTTTTGTGTTCTAGCAAAGCATAAAGATTCATCACAAAACAAAAAACATGAATGGCTAGAATTTGGGAAAATTGAATTAATGAGTTTTTGGCTGTGTGAAGTAATTGACCACAGAAAGTTCCCAAGCTGACCTGGTTGACTAAGATATGCTTTAGAAAAAAAGAGAGTATAGATACTTGTGAAAGTAATACTAGCACTTTCTTATTTTTATGAGGTTAATTTTCTATGTTTTAAGCCAAATATTTTAGGACAACAGGTTTCAGTTTTTATAATTTTTGTTTTGTATCAAGTATTTTGGTGGCTATGTTGTAATTTTGAATTCTAGTGTTACTCATTTTTGTGAATAGAAGTTGTAGATTATAATTACTTAGTTCCGCTGCGGTGTCCTTTATACTGATATATTACTTATTCTCCAAATTATTTCTTAACGTCAACTAATATAGGTCATTCTTTATGTATGAATAATTTACCTCCTAATGAACTATCAAACGTGATGTTATGTATATTATTAACATATTTCACCATTAAGTTAGCTAAAACATTAGTTGGTGGGTTGTTATTGACTTTAATAAGCTCATAGTAGCTTTCAATTGGTTTATATTTAGTAGTAGCTAATAGAAGAGCACGACATCGATCAATTAGGGATGTACTGTTTTTGTTTTTGTTTGCCGCCCCCGGAGTTTATATTGTGGCTCCGATTAAATTTGGATCGCGCACTGCATGGCTCATTTGAGAGTGGAGCTACTAATAGGATTTTCTTCATACCTAGGGCTTGAATTCGATACCTCTAGGTAAGGGTGAAACACTCTTACCAATGCATTATAATTCTACCTCTAGTTAAGGGTGAACCCTCTTACCGGTGCATTATAATCCATGTTTATATGATGTACGGTTTAAATTGAGCTATATTCATTTTTTTTCTAAATATTTAAATAATTTTGTCTCATCTTTATCTTCTTGCTACTTCATTTTTACAAAATGAAATGTGTATTTATGGATAAATTATGTATGTTGACTAGACTTAATAGTGTTAGACAAAATGAGGGGTCCATGAAAGAGAGGGACCGAAAAAATATCTAGATTTTTATTAGAGTAGTTATTTTGTATCTTATCGATTTAATTAGTTTTTATTAAAAAAATATTTAAAACTATTTCTTAATTTGTACGTGTCATCCTTAAGACCATGCTAAGCTACTAGCTCTTCTTTGTATCGTTCATCTAATTGATTGGTATTGGTTCCATCACTTTCATCATGAATAACATCTAGAAGACTATAACAATTCAAAACTTTTAAATTATTTAATTAAAATGACAAGTTGAAAATGCATGAATATATTAAGAAAGTGTATTCTTAAAAGGTATTGAATGAATAGACATTTGAGTTTCAAAGTTAGGTTTGATTGTTTGAACTTTAGTAGATACAAAAATTTGAAATATATGACATCCTAGTCAAAATTTAGAATATAGTCAAAATTTAGATATAAGTCTAAAATTTTTGGATAGTAAAAATAATTTTAACAGCAATAAATATGTAAATTTATAAAGAGTGTTAAATTTTTTATTGTCATGAGTCAAATATTATTAGCTTTAATATCACACTTACAAAGAGTGTTAATTGTTACTAAAAATATATTTAATGATAATTAAGCTATTATCATTTATTAATTGTCGCTAAAGTAGGTATATTTGATAGGTAGAGTTTGCTATCTCACTTAACCATTATACTACGAGATACCAAGGTAAATGAACAATATCGTCAATTTCATCAAATTTTGGTTCATTTAATGCATGTAGTAATTTTAATTGACTACACATGTATTTTAAAAAATATTAATCTCATTGCATAAATTATAATTTTCTCTTTAGAGTTCCAGAGCTATAAATGGGTCTAATTTGATTAGCCCAATTCTAAATGGGCCTTGGCTAACCCATCTGTTAAAAAGAAGGATATTTGTCTAAATTCCATTACTTTAAGAGTTAAATCGCTTAGATATATTTTAGTTTGTAATATTACGTATTTTTTTAGATTTTGGTATCTCTAGATACATCTAGATACATGTATCTCGGATAATAGGGTCAAATGTAGTTGTAATTTGTTATAGATATATACTTCGTATCCAATAGAATTCATATGTATCTGAGCTACTTAGCAACTCTCGCTCGTCTCCCTCGCCTTTCTCCTATTTCACTCACCACTCTTCTGCATATTGATACATGTATCTAGTATAATTTGTATGTATCATCTTACTTGCCTTCGTCCCAATCTCACTTGCCTCCCTCTTTAATCTTGCTCGTCTTTCTTCCTATTTTTATGTATCTGATAGAAAAAATATATGTATCTAAATGTAGGATAAATAGAAAACTCTTAATTAGCGATGACATAATATTTACGTATAAATAATTATAATAATTCGAACCTAATAATACATAGTATTACAAGATAAGATATATAGTTTCTCAATAGTACTTATTGAGTACTACTACAAATTATTCAATAATTACAATTGTTAGTAATGTCCATTATGTAGGAATTTATTGTATCGATTTATAAGTGGTTTCAATATAATTTTCTTTTAGTATCACACTTGTAGTTTCTTGTCTTTACTATATGTCGTTTCTCGTATTTTTGATAATCGTTTTCTTTTATTGTAGTTATCGTTCCTTCTTCAAAAATAATTTGTCATGTTCTATTATATTATATCATGACTCCTTCTCTTTCGTTATATTATTGTGTAAAATATTTCCTTTTTTTTTTTTGTCTTGAGTTGAAGGTCTATTAAACAAGACTTTTTTATTTCTCAAAATAAGTACAAAGTCTACATTCATTCAACCCTTCCTAAACTAAAAAATTAGAACTACAATATATATATATATATATATATATATATATATATATATATATATATATATATTGGTAAAAACCGTAAATTACAATTAATCAACCAAGAATAATATATCATAAGGTCACATATTAGAACTACAATATGTATTATTATTATTATTATTATTGTTATTATTGTGACTTTAGTCTAAGATTTGCAATATAAATATATATGATAGGTCAAGACAGATAGTGAGATTGACTCCTCTATTTTCAGTACTATACTTCTTTTTTATTTTTAAATTGAACAAATACCTATATATTAAGAAAAATAAAACATCACTATCACTAAATTATAAAGTTACTTGGTTATTCATGTTATCATTTATTTTAAGAAAATACCCAAGTTCCTCTTCAACCTATGTCCGAAATTTCAGAGACACACTTATATTATATTAAGGTCCTATTATCTCCCTGAACTTATTTTATATGTAATTTTCTACCCCTTTTTAGTCTACGTGGCACTAGTTCGAAAAAAAAAGTCAACCATCGTTGAGCCCACAAGATAGTGCCACGTAAGCTAAAAAGGGGTAAAAAATTATTAATAAAATAAGTTAAGGGGTAATAGGAACTTAGTATAGTAAAAGTGTCTCTGAAATTTCGGACATAGATTGAGGGAAACTTGGACATTATCCCTTTATTTTAGGACAAAGGAATCTTCCAAATATCTTTAAAAAACGTAGACAAGTTGCCCACAACAATATTTTAATATATACAATATATACATACAAAAGAATTGAAATTTCTTTAATCTACATCGTGGGATGCACATAGCTTGGTCTATAAAGGCGGGCACCATCAATAATTGTGACAAAATAATAAATATTTTTATTATGAAAATAAAATTATATTATTTAAGAAAAAGCATTATATTTTTTAAAATAATTTTTTTTAATATAAATAAAATAAATATCGAATAGAAGGTGGCAAAATCCTAACTAAAGTTTCTACGATGGCACATGTTTATTCTGAGCCGCCTAAGGCCGGCTTTTATTTTAATACGAGATTAAATAATAATTTGATATTTTTAAAATTTTATGTTAAATTAAAATAAAAGAAAAATATTAATTAGTATTAAATATATTTTGTTTTATTCTGTATTTTGTCAATAGAATGAAGTGTAATTTTCTTTTACTTGACTTTTACAATAAGTAGTTTACTTTATATTCCATATTTCTCAAGATTCGTTTCCTTTGCTAAAGGAATAATGAAGTGAAACTTAACTTTACTATAAAGTCAATAATTTTCACCATACAAGAATAATTATTGCACATTAGTTTTTTTATTAGGAAAAATTTTATGAATTGGTACATTTTAATAAATAATTACTGCTTTCAGCGATATTTTTTTATTTATTACCATTTATAGCAATATTATGTTAAATCTGTAATATGAATTAAAAGTGAATTATATATGCAATATATATGAATTATAATTATTGTTTGAAATATATTATGTTTGTTTGGTAAAAATTTGACACATTATATTATAAATATATTAAAATGTGTGATAAATGTATTATAAATCATTAGAACTTGTATTATATGTGAATAATAAATTATTCTTTGTAATATGTATTAAACTTGTATTATAAATGAATTAATACTGATCAAGTAAAAAAAAAATATCATTACTATAAATGATAAACATTTTATTATTACAGTATATTTATATAAATTTCCCTTTTTATTATTTCAATAATACAAAAAAAAATTCTAAGCATGAGATGATAGATAATAAGAATTCAATTAAAACAACATCCAATTACATATAATTCATGTATAATAATAATACGTATACAATAAGAAACATAAAAGAGTGAACTAGACCAATTATTTATTAATTTTTATATAAAAATCTACAAAATTACATTAAGAGGATTTACACAAATATAATGTCTTCATCATAATGAATTTGCAGCATATATATTCATGAGTTAAAAAAAAATGCCTCAAAATTTTAAAACGATTTATCTTACAAGATAAAAATATAAAGCTTAAATATCTTATTTATAAGTCTAAATATTTTATTTATAAGAACATACTGAATATATTGTTATTGTTATTATATTATTTTATAATCTTTAAGAATAAAAAAATTGAAACGATACACAAAGAATGATTAATTAATCACAAGTTCAATAAATTTAACTACAAAAATTGTAAATGGGGGAATTTTACTTCTACAATAAATTAATTAAATTTATATAAAATCAATTTCATCACCATTTTGTCTCCTAAATATACAATAAATCATAAATCACAATTATTATTATTTTTTTCTCTAATAATTATCACAAAGCATCATTTTTATTTGGATTATTATTACTATTATTAGCAACAAAACCAGAAAAAGGAGCAGCGAATCGAGATGAGAAATTACGTAAAAGCCCATCATCATCTTCCCTACCATCACCACCGCCATTGTCGAAATTGAGAGCATAACTATCTGAATCATACTGAAACTGCGTCGTTTTGGCTGAAGATTTCTTAGGATTACAGTATTTTCCGATCTTCCTTACCAAATTCTTCCATTTGGGTCCAGCTATAAGTTCAGAATACTCTTTCAATTCCTTCATATTTTTCACTATCCATGAATCTCTGTTTTCTCTTTCATGGAGTAGAGAATTTGCTTCTCCTTCTTTTTGGGTTGATGGGAAACAGGGGAATCTGAAACAAGCGCACCAAATTGAAGAGGGTTCTTCGTGATAATAGGAATAATCTGTTCCTTCTTGGGCAGTTTCTCTGATAGGTGAATAAGTGTTGTTCATCATTTTACTTGATCAAAAATCGATCTGGGTGTGTGTGTTTTGGGGTATATCAGGTGTTCTTCGTCTTGCTCTGTTTAATATTCTTGCAAATTCAGCTGAAAATCGATCTGGGTGTTTGTGTTTTGGGGTATATTAGCCGTTCTTCGTTGTGCTCTGATTAATATTCTTGAAATTTCAGCTAAAGTTACGATCTTGGTGTGTTCTTTTGGGCGATTTCGAGGTGATGGGTGTGTATCTTAGCAGTTCTTCTTTGTGCTCTGTTCTTGAAAATTCAGAGGAAAATCGATATGCTGGGGTGTTTGAGATTTGGGGTTTTGGGTTTGGGTGCGGTGGGGGTGGGGTGGAAGATGAACGGTGGTGGAGATGGAGAAAAATGGTGGCTATATATATATATATTGTATGTATATGCGTGTGTGTATTGTGTGAGGAGACGGCTGAGAAAGATGAAAGAAATGAGGTGTTTTGATGATTTTTCTTTTTGACTAAGTAAAAGTTTGGTTGATTTTTTTCTGAAATTATATGATTTATATTAGAGAGAAAATGCAATTACATTCTATATCTATGTTCGAAATTTTAAAAACATTAGTTCGAAAAAAAAATCAATTAATAGTAAGTCTACGAGATAGTGTCATGTAGGCCAAAAGGAGTAAAGTTATTGATATAATCAGTTTAGGATGATTAATAGGACCTGAATATAGTATAAATGTGTTTTTGAGATTTCTGACATAGATCGAAGGATACTTATGCATTATCCCTTAATATTATATGGTTAATTGTTATGGAAATATATACTTAATTGTAATATTATTCTTTTTACTGTCATTAGAATCTAAATGGTTATTAATTTTTGCATGTGAAAAGAAAATGTACTAATACACTCAAATTAAGGTATGAGAAATTAGTATTTAGTTGTGGGGCAGGACGGGTATAAGGTTATATATAATGGTAGATCGAAAATATTGAGAAATATTTATTGAGATAACCTTTGATGAAAGAATATGAATATTCAGAGTTGAAAAATATTAAGTAGTTAAACTTTTTTAAATTTTATACTATTCTCTTGCTATTATATCTAAAGATTCTATATTTCTATAATTGTATTTTTTTTTAATAAAAATTATTATAGTATTATTTATATGAGGACAAATAATTAAAATGAATTGGTGAGACATAAAACATTAATTCTTCAAAGAGAGAAATAAGACTTTAACTAGAAATAAATGAAGTATTGAAAGCTAAGAAGAAAAAAGGGAAATACAACTAAGTGTTCACAACGCGTTGAAGGATATGTATATATAAAGGATATGACTTTTTTTTTTATATATACCAAAAAGTACTAATTATTTATATCGAGAACCTAATCATCTTTAATGTTTCGATTAATTCAAATTCACGGAGTTAGTTAAATCTCTTAAAATGATAAAAGTCATATTAATTAGTCCTATAAGCTCGCAATATAAATTAAAAATAGAAAAAAAATACTATATACTATATCAAATCAAATTAAGTTCATTAAAGAATAATTAGAGTTGATATACATAGTCCTAAAAGATAAGAGATCCGTTAGGTGGTGGGACAGGTTGTAAGATATTTTCCAAAGTAAAAAGTAACGAGACAATAATTAATTACATCAATTATATGATTATCAGAATCAAAATTTTCACTAACGAAAAAGTATCTGAACAAGCCGAATGAAGTCCAACGTTTGATAATTTATACATAAACAAAAATTTCACATCGACACAGAAATTTCATATTAGTCACTCTATCTTAGCTCTATCCCAAATTGGATATGCTTCTTGTTTTTTTCTTTTCGGATAGCACAGAGAATCAATTAAATTAATTAATCAAGCACCAGCAATCTTTAATCACACTCATTAACAATAATGTTGATTAATATTAATTCATGATTTACATAATGAACTATAAGTGTATTAGTATATGAAGATTAAAACATTTGTCTAATCAAAGAAATATGTATTTTAACAAGTCAATACTAATATTCATACTTTATTCACCTAATGATGTGAATCATAATTTAGAACTTTACTAGTCAAAGAAAATGGACATATATTCCATAAATTAACGTGTAAAAATTTCACTAAAAATGCATATTATTTTTCAAAAGGTTTAAGACGCACTAATCGCGCAATAATATAATGAAGTTGATTACAAACACATGATAATCGATAAATCAACGCCTCAGTCCCAACCAAGTTGATTAATCGCCTACATAACAAACTTAGAGAGAAGAAAATGATCTGTTACTTTGACTTTGATTTTGATGTAAATTTTGTCAGTATTGGAACACCCCTAATTAAGTCAATAATAAAATGTAATGGAGGTCTAAAAAAACCAGAAAACAAAGATAAGGCAACTATATTATGTGTTACTTTGAGCTAATTTATATACCTAAGTTTATCAAGGTAAAAAAAAAAAAAGAAGCAACTACAAAGGACAGTGAAGAAAATTAAGTTTTAGCTTGGTTGGTGTTTGCTGAGGGAGATGATTGTTGGTTTTGTCCTTTGGGAGGGATCTTAGACTGCATCACTCGTAGCTCGTTGGCAATCTCGGTGAAGTTAGGCCTCTCGGACGGTTCAGCTGACCAACACCTCTCCATGAGTGACCTCCAATCTGGGTCACAGGACTCGGGCACTGGAGGACGCAAGGTGTTACTCACGATACCACCTGCATCGGGATTCAGTTGTTAATACTCGAACTGGTTTGTTGACTTAGAAGGCATTTGGACAATATTTGATGGAAGATGAAAAAGAAGATTTGGAAATCGTTACCAATTATAGCCCCATAGTGCAATTCGGCATATGGTTCTTCTCCAGTAAGAAGTTCCCACAGTACAATTCCAAAGGAGAATACGTCAACCTACAAACACGACCAGCAAAGTACGCGTCAACAAGCAGGGATAAAGAGGTAGAATTATTACCCCCTACATATGACTTTGTTTGTCATACTTTCCTTTTTAGTCCGTTCTGAAAAGAATACCTCTTCCCTCTTAGCTTTATTGGCAAGTTATTAATTCCAACTTTCACGTGACGTGTTTAAGACTACAAAATTGAAGTAAGACTACAGGATTCAAAAGTCCATTTTAGTGTCTTAAAATCCATTTCAAGTCAAAAACAGACAAACGAATTGAAACAAAACAATTTTTTTTTTATACCTTCTCAGAGACAAGACTGCTGCTTCCATTGAGAAGTTCTGGTGCCATCCAGGGAAGAGTTCCTCGTACACCGCCTGAGATAAGTGTTTGACATTTCACTTTGGATAGCCCCAAATCGCCAACCTAAAACAAGGAGAAATTTCCAGTCGGTACCAAAGTGAAACAGATGATAATATGGCCGGGAGCTTCTAATATTCTCAGTGGTGCTTTCGTGTTTGAAGGTGTTGTTATGCACAAGGTAAGAGATAACCTAAAAGCAACCATGAGTATGGATTCTGAGGCGGGCAAGAACTGAAAGATAGTTGTCACACGAACAACAATAAAAATGATAACACTAAGGATGATAATGATGATAATAATGCTACAATGATGATGATATGACTAATGCCATAGATGGTACCGATGAATTCAGTATTGTCAAAGGCCCACTTAAGCCATGAAGCGAGGCCCAAAACATGTTGAGCGCTTCGCCTCGCTTAATGTGTGCTTTAGTGTCATCATCAAGTTTCTAGAGCATACTTTTCCTTCCCAATTAACATTCCTAAAGGGACTGCACAAAACAATTCAAATTTCACTTTATCATAAAAATTTCAATTGCGTTGCCCGTATATTTATTATTCGGCTTATAAATATTAGTCTTGACCTAAACATATAGCTTTGTAATTTTTCTCCCTTAATGCCTTTCTTCACTAAAGCCCACATTTTATTTTTATTAAAACCCACGTTTTATTTGTGCTTAAAGCCCCCCAAAAAAAACCTTACAACTTCTTTAGGCTTTTCGCCTTTTTAATAACACAGGCAGCGACATGCCAGTGACATGAGCCATGGATCACTGTTGTCGAATCCTCAAATGTGAAAAGCATAGAAAAGGACCATGCCTTTCCAGAGATACAAGCAAAAACAGAACCAACGTAAGCTTTAGTAAAGAAAAGGCAAACATATGTGTATTGCAGGAAAAAAGTAGTACAAACTACAAACAAAACATAGTTGAACAAAGAAATAAAGAACTCCAATCATATAAAAAGGGAAAAAACGTAGCAGTCAAATTTAGTAACCATCTTACACTTCAGATTTGGACAACAATGCAATTTTAGGTTTTTAATTTGGATTTATAACTTGCTATGCTGCCAATTTCTTGCCACCAAACATATTTACTCACAACACCTTTAATAATTTTATATGTTATTTCCTTGGCTTGAATTAACATATTATTGGTTGTTTCTACTGTTCCTCTTCCCCGTTATTTCATCATGACTTCTCCACTCCTGTATTTCCTTTCAATACTTGTTTCTTATCTCATGGGATATCCTTGTCTATCACATCCCTACTAACATAACAAACCCCTAAGGACATCCAAAAGCTAAAGTTGAAAGCATGGGAAAAGAAAATACAAAAACCTGAATACTCTTGGATAGAAAAAAACTTGATTTCTCTGTCTTCTTTTTGCAAGTACGGTGTCCAGTCTAGCTTGCACACACCTCAATTAATTATGCGGGATAACTGCAACCTCCTACTAGCACAGGTACCCTTGCCCACCAAGGCTTGAAGAAATGGGAGGAAATCACCCTAGTGTTTTTGCCTCCTTTGGATGTTTATTTAAACATGAGGACTTGGTTTCTCTCTTGATGTTCCAATACCTTAAAATGGCTTAGTTACTCAGTACTCACTTAAGTAGCACAAACCAAGATGATGTCACCATGACAACAAGTGCCTAACATCCATAGATATGAAAATTCTTCATATAACCACAATCCTCTAGGAAAATAACCGTAAGATAACAGATGATGGATACAGCTAACAATTAAGATCAAAGCAAGGTCCATTCACATTCAGCAAAGGTTATTCTTTAAATAAAATTTTTATATGCCTAACCATTTTAACTGAGCATAAATATGAAATTATGTTCTTATGGTGTCTAGAAGAGTAATACAATTGCCCTAAACAGCTCAAATAATAACTAAAGAAAATTAGATGAGCTGGATTGTTTTGGTATTATTTCGATAGGGCGGTGACAGTTGACACGCCTAAGCACAATTGATGTCACCTAAAACTTAAAGCCTCATTAGCTCGAGTATAGAGTAATTTTTCCTATTTTGCTCAGGCATATATAACCTGAACTATGGAGGTCTTTTTGACACGGGAGAAATAAAATTTCATTCACGATCCAGGTTTTCTAAACTGAAAGAATTAGAGAAGGCGCCTACGCACCTATTGTAGGTTTTCTAAAGAAGCAAGAAATCCCCAAGGACCAGTGCCGCATGGTTTGAAACTCAATAGATAATGGACCAATCCCTCTACCCTTCTCCACTTAAATACCTAACTTTTGTCTGCAGCAGGCTTTGAACCTACTGCACATACTGTAGTTCTTTGATGAAGTTTTACATATGATATTCTTATCACCTTATAAAATTACCTGCTCAAACTGGTTCGCGCAATGAGGTCTTTGAATTTAATCTCTACCTCACCACATCAGGTCATTACATTTGACCACACAGAAAATGCAGGTCCACCCAATAAGCAGAAACCATAACCACTCTAAGCCCCTAAACATTGACCCCAGGAGCACGCAGCTAGTCTCAAACAAAAACCCAGTGTATATGACATCCAGTGTTAATGCCAATGGAATGCAATAAGGTCTATGGAAGATCTTAAAAGTAATTTAATGTGATAGACCTTGTACACAACCTGGGTGAAGTAGCCACAGAGACTATCATGGGTCACCTTCTCCAGTAATAGTTTGGAGGAACATTTAATTTGAAAGGGAAGAGAACAGGTGCAAGAATGAACAGTTTCATTTTCTAAGGATGGGGTCCCTCATACTTTCTGACAAATGGTATAAAACTCAATTGTTTTCAATTATAGGATAAGCCATGGAAGATTAGAAGGCTGGAAAAGCCAAAAAGTGAAGGATTTTTGCTTTCGGCGCCATCTCAAGGCTGGCTACTATATCAAGATGTTCTACTACACCCAATGTGAAATAATGCACATCATCTATTGTATCTCAAACCATAAATTACAATACCTGCTTCTTTTTTTGAGGGAGATACAAAGTTTATCAGTTTTGAACTACGATGTAACTGCTTCAGCTGGGAACTTCTTGAGATGTTAAGTAATAAACGCATTACCTCAAATGCAAAAGCAGCCTCCAAGCTCTAAATCTTTCTTTAAATTTTGATAAGACCTCCAAGATCTAGTATGTTACTCAATGAGAGTGATGATCTTTCAGGTTCAGATGTGTCATACTTGGGTATCAGATTACAACGAATATTCAGTTATTAATGTCAAGCTGTGATCTCTTTACATCTTTCATTGTAGTTACCTGCCCCATTCTGGGCTTAGGACTCCCTTACTTAAAAGACTTCTTACCTCATGCATAGAAAATAATGCTTCCATTGCAGATTTGCAAATACGGAATATAACATTCAATTACTTTCTTTAGTTCAATGAGAACTCAGAACCACCGCAAAAATGTTATTAGGTGATGTTTTACTAAAATAGGTAGAACAATTAACCATCAGCGAACTCCTAGCTGTGCATAAAACTTGAATTAGTCTCTGATGTCAACATATAATAACATTTGTAAGACAGAGATGTAACACTTATTACCCTTGTTGAGATAATTGGCTACTAAATCTTTAGCATTTATGCATATCATTTTTGATCAACTAACAAATAAAACTATATCCCGGTGATGACTTACCTTGCATATTGGACGGTGGGGATCACGCAGATTAACCAACAGGTTGTCACTTTTCAAGTCAAAGTGCACTATATTCTTCCCATGAAGATACTCCATTCCAAATGCAACATCCATGGCAATCACGAGGCGTTTCCTCTTATCCAGATTCCTGAAGACAGTACGTGATGCATTTAGTCATCCCATTGTTTATGCTTAACACCACAAATAGTACACAATTTTATTGTATGCAGAAGAGTACTATATGTGCTCAATCTGATCCCACAAAATCAAGGTCAATGTCGTGAAAGAAACCTACTCATCCACTAAGTAACTACAGGAACCACCCTACCCTCATGGCACACTTGAAAAAATCCATCTGAAAATGATGTGGCCTTTAACCTACCATTGCCCTAAAATTGCATGAAGACATGAGTTTATACCACCAAATTATTTAATCGCTAAAACCACAGCAGAGGTCAACCCTAAAACAAGTTTAACCCAAAATTCAGTGGTATTAAAAAAAAGCAAATTAAGTAACTACGAATTAGGATTCTATTACAAATATCTTCATATGGAAGTAAAGATTGAATTACCAATAACACAGTAACTCCATTTAATGCATGCAAGCAAAAACAAGAACAAAAAGAAAGGTCACCTCTCATTCTTTTGTAAAGCATTTCTCAAGGACCCGTTAACCATATATTCTGTAACAGTCGCCACCGAGCCACCCGGACCATCTAGCACAACACCATAGAAGGCAACAACGTTTGGATGGTGCAAGTCTGCAAGTTTGATGGCCTCATTCCAGAAATCATCCCTCTAAATGAAAAAGATAAGCACAGACATATTATAAACATGGATAAAAGATGCAAAGATCTTGGATAGATTAGTTAAATCATCAGGTGTAAGGATAAAGATGAGAGACAGTAAAAATTTGAAAGGAGAAGGAAAAAGATACCAACCATACGCTCTTGTTCTGAAGCTTTCCCAGCGAAACACCTGTCATTAATCCTTTTAATTGCAACATCAGTACCCCTCCACTTTCCATGATAAACAGTGCCAAATGTACCAGAACCCAATTCTCGAATCTCCTCGAGGTCATCATTCTTTATAATCTATTCACAAGAATGCATTTTCAAAACATGGGAAAATGAAAGAATTGCTACATGGCAGTGGCAGTGACAGTAAAAGATAAGTTCACTTTTCCATTTAGGTATAACAAATTATGGGAATTGTACTGGACAAGAAATGTCGAACCTGCAAGCGTCCAATGCCACCTGATACAGGAAACCCAAAATTCGCTCTCTCTGGAAATTTAGTTTTAGTTTCCTGAACAAACATTACTTCTGATTAGCAAGACTGGCAAAGAAAAGATACAAGAAACTGATCCCAAACAACTTGCATAGCAGCAGCTGTTGTTTGTGTGAGAGAATTTAAGACCTCAAATTTATCCTTGGGGTCCTTTCCGGCATTAATGCTTTCAAATTCAACATTCTGCTGACTTGAAGATGGGGACTCACTCCTCCCATGTGAGGAAAGGTCAGCATTAGATGGAGTTGATGACTGGAGAACAGAAGCAGCGACACCCTCAGCAACAGCCTGAAGTTCTTGCTTGATCATTTCCTCCTCTGAGCCTTCAATAGCAAATAGGAAAGGAAAACTTTAGGACGGCAAGTATATAAGATGACCTACCAATACTGAATTCCAGAAAAATCGAAGCTTCTCACCTTTCTTGGACCATGATTGATCTGAACTGTAATCTGTATTGCCAGAGGGAAGGTAAGCTCCATCCTCCAACCGAATTTGTGTTTGTAATCCACCATTAGTAGTAGTTGGCAACTCATTGGTATTGCCAAAACGATTCTCGCCCTTGGTGCCAACAGCTTCCTTTTTTAGCTGAAGTTTACTAGGTTTGGGAGGAGGGAAATGAGAATCATGATGTAAATTCCAAGGATCCTGGTTGCTATATAAAGAATTTGAATTCTCCTGTACACACGGTGAGGTACCATCGAGTATGGTCATTTCCGCAGTAGTAGGACTCACCATTGGCTGGAAATGTTGAACCCCATCTTTCTGTTCAGCAATAGCTGGAGTTCTTTCTGTTGCATGGGCAGAGAGGGCAGTTAGATGGGGAGAGACTTCACTGGGAATCAAGTGATTAACCCCATAGTTTGGTTGTGCATGCACACCCGGATTTGTCATTACAGGATGCTGAGAGACTTCATACCCTTCTGCAGCCTGAATGTTGGGCAAGAAAGGATTCCCATGTGTAGAAACAGGTATTTCATTTGGATTCACGTTACTTGTAACCAAACCTGGATATACCTCCCTCCCACCAAACTGTTGTACTCTGTTATTCAAGATGTCTTCCCTTCTAAAATTATCAACAGCTGGCTTACTCTGCTCATTATTTGCTAAAATTTCAGCGGGGTACATCAGGAGATTTTCCATCCTGCCCTCAATTTGTCTCAAATGGTTGTAAGCCGTAAGAGATTCTATATTATCTTCTTTCGGAAGCATGGTAGGTGCGGTTCCACAATAATTCTTGGGAGATTCACCACTCAAGTTATCCAGTGTTTGACCAGGCACACTGCCAACTTTAAGTAAATCAGTACTGACTGGTTTATTCGCAGCAACTTCCTGTTTAACCTGATACTGTGATGGAACCAGAAGCTGCTCAGTGGCATTACCATGGCATGGTTGAGGAACAGCTCCAACAAAAACTCCATAAGGTGGTTGCACCGTACCTGTTAACCCTATCATACCTTGGGGGGGAACTGACGCCTTTTGGTGCTCTGCAAACTCAGGCTGTTCGAGGCTTCTATCATATTCATACTGTTTATCAACAGTTTGTGAGATTCCAATTACCTCACCTTGACCTTTTCCAACTCCAAGATCTATCTGACCCCCAGTTCTTTGCCCAACAGCAGCTCCCTGCTGTTCAATAGCTGACTCACCCAGGGTTCCAGTTGTAACAGCTCGGTAAATAGGATGCCCCATCTCATCCAACCGAAGGCTATGATACACCGGATTGAAGTCAGATACTGAGCTTGCAGGAATTTCTCTTTGCTCTTGCACTACTGTATCTGAATGTGCATGAGGCAGCGATTTTTGACACATTAGACAGTCATCAAACCTGGGTAATGCCTCAGAACCAGTAACCAGTGGCTGAGGCACTTGGCCTTCAGAAAGTGGCATCTGATGTGTTTGTGGAATATGGTGCCATCCATAAGCTCCTCCAAAACCTGCAGGAGGGGCGTGATGCTGATAAGCATTGTACCCTTGGTCAACAGGAATCTGCACAACTCTCTGCCCCAATGTGCCTTCTGCAGGATAATGTTCTAACCTAAAATGTTGGGGCTGAATCTGTGAGGCAACCATGTTCTGATTCATACTGACATGACCAGAAGGAGCCATTGTCATGTGAAGAGCAGGGACAAACTGCTGAGTTGGACCACCAGAAATTATATGTTGCTGGTTCAATACTGGCCCAACAGTTCCCAAAAGCTGTCTTGGGAATCCCATCTGAGAAGGGATCTGAACATACTCTGTACGGTTTACTGTCTCCCTCTGAGGATCCACATAAGCTGGGAAATATGCTGTAGTTCCTTGATAAGTTACTCCTGTTTGCTGCATATCATAACCCATTTGTTGCTGCTGTGCAGTGACAGGCACAGTTTTCTCTAACCCATGCTCCAACTGAGCAGATAAGGTTGGCACAGACCCAGGAACAACTAATGGAATGGGCATTGAAGAGATAGAAGCATCAGCATGAGTTGCAGGATTTGCATTTGTAGACACCAATCTGTAAGAAGGTTCTTGAGAGGTAGCAGAAGTCCCACTAGGTGATAGCGTGTCAAAAGAAGGTACAGCTCTAAGCTCCCCCTGACCATGACCTAAGACATCCACGGCTTCAGCGCCACTAAATTCCGAGTTCTGGGTGGAACCAGCACTAGCGTTACTCCCTTTCCTAGTAAGGCCAATACCACTAACTCCATTACTAATCCCATTCACTGCCTCGACATACCTCTGTCCACTATCTTGCAGATCTCCAAATTGCGCCAAACCGGATGATTCCACCTCAGAAGCCGAAAACAGAAACACCCTTAATTTAGCTGACCCATCAGACGCTCTTTCAACCAATTTTTCATACTCATCCATCATATTTTCCAGATCTTCTGGACAAGAAACAGACACAAGTGCATCAAGATCCTCATCAGGCAACTGGTACTTAATCGTCACATCCTGCCCACAAGTATCTACCATTTTGCGTACCAGTTCAGCAAAACTCACATCCCTCCTAACACTAATAATCCTAGTCTGTCCACCCACATATCTCAATGCCCCATCACTCGGCCTCGGGATTATCCTCCCCCCAAAACTGCACAAAAACTTAACTTTTCTCCCTGACACCGAACCATCACCACCATCATCACTAGCACGCTCAGACACATTACTTACAACCCGCGCCACAGAATGCAAATTCTGCGACGACCCAGTACCTGAATTCATAACACCAACACTCACAACACCCGGTGGCTGCGAAGCCACAACCTGTGGGACCCATCCAGCCGCCCCTGGACCAGCATTGGTATAACCTAAACCTACAAACCCGGCATCCGTTACAGTAGTAGGGTAATAAACCCCCTGTATAGTTCCAGGACTACCTCCAACATCCCGGGTCAGGTTACCATAAAACCCCTCAACTGTTCTACCAGATGTAGTCACAGGAGCAATACCCGATTCTTCGGGCACTGTCCTAACAATGTTCAACGGCCTCAAATCTTTGGGTACTGAATTTTGATCAAAAGCCATAATCTGTACAAATCAAAATTGGATTTTTTTTTCCTAAACACTAAAATTGCTATTTTTATTTTTTAGGTTTTACCCTTCTCTACATTTCAGCTACTACAAAAACCAAGAAAACTCAATACTACGAAACTCCAATAAAACCCTAATGGGGGTTCACCCAAATACAAGCAAATCAAAAGGGTTACTCAAGAAACATGAGTTTTCAGTAACCAACAACAACAAACTGAAAATTACCTCAAAAAAACGCACCGACCCAGCAAGAAAGTGATGGAAACATGAACAAAAACAGCACTTTCTTGCTAATCTCTGTATTTCTGTAGCTTATTTGCCCAAAAGATACAATTTTTTTTTATTTTTTTCTCATTTTTTTGAGAGATTTTGCAGGGAAAATATGTGCAGGGAAAAGGGTCGCTATCAAAATCTAGAGATGGAAGAGGAAGATGCCTTAATTTTTGATTTCTTGAAGAAAAAAAAAATTGCAGAAAATTAAAAAAAATATTAATTTTTCTTATAAAAGAAATTGAAATGAGAAAGAGAAAAGTGATATATGGGGGAAAAGCCACGTGGAAGAGTTCATGCAGAAGAGTGTTTGTAATTTTGAAAATTTAGTCAATTTGGTGAAAGGATTTAAATAGCAATTATTTAAAGAAAAAAAGTTGAAAGGAACATTTTAATAATCCAATTTTAGATAATCCTATAATGGTAACTTTATTAGAAAAAAGATATGTATTTATATTTTGAAGTGTCAATTAGGTGTTGAGATAAATGTGGAACTGAAACTTTGATACGGAGGTTGAGAGATAGTTTTAAGTATTTTGGGGTTTTTAATTTAGGGAAGTGGGGATATCGATAAAGATGTCACACAGAGTATTGGGTGAGGTGTTGATCAAGGGGACGTTTGGCTTCGAAGTCTCATATGACAAAAATGTATCATTTAATTTTAAAAGTGAATTCTATAGAATGATGGTTAGACGAACATTGTTGTATGTGGTGGAGTGTTGGTCAATAACACTCGAGTTCAAAAATGTGCAAGTTATGGATATGGGTTGCCGAAATTGATGTGTAGACGTATTAGAAGCGACAAGATTAGGCACGAGGATGTCCTAGCAAAAGTGAGAGAGACAAGCGCTGAAGGAAGGGAAATTAAAATGGTTTGATAATGTAAAGAGGAGATGTACAAGTGCTTTAGTAAATGATACTTTTTATATGAAACGTAGTAGAGTGCATCAATCAATGAAATTGCTTTGTTTGAGCCTATAGTATATCAATCGATAGAAGTGTTTTATTTTGGATATATTGTTACGTGACCGACTGTAATCCTGCTGTGATTTGCGGATTCTATACAGACTGATTGACGTATTTAATTTTTCTTTTCTTTCAACATGATTTCAAGTCACTGATTCCTAACTTTATTAATAAAAGCTCCAGCTGGCATGACGTTATATAAGAAGTACTTAATACCAAATATGTAATGATTTTAAATACTCTCGTCAGTGATTCGATGATTTACCTTTAGATACTCTACTCAACTCATTCTTTAACATTATTCTCAATTTTAATATCATGTATCTTTATTTTAGCAATCATGTCGTGTTCACAATAATTTCTTCCATTTTTTATATTATTTTGAAATTATAATAAAATTGTTTCACATAAATCTCGTTTGTATATTATATATACAAGTAAAACTTATCCGCATCAAGTGTCTTAGAAAAATGATAGAACTTCATAATCATACTATTTTTGGAAGCATAAATTGTTTCTTTATTGGATGAAAATGACTTTGACATCATTTTAATATTTCTGTTGTATATTTATAAAATATAATGACAATGCGATGATTGCGTTAATCAATCATTTACTAATGTCAAGATGAATAATATTCACTTTATGACAACATAATCTAATTAATAAGTCAATAGATTAAACTAAAGTAAATAATTTTTGGCACATACCAATTAATTAATTAGAGGTGGTATTGGGGCACATGGCCTAGCTTAATTTTTTAAACAAAATAATGATAGGATATAAGTATAAATTAAAAAGGTTTGAATTTTTCACTAAGAAAAAATATTTTGTTGATTATTCAATAAAATTTCTTAAGTATAGTTATTTACTTATATGATAAATAAAATATTTCAATTAAATAATAATCAAATATATTGAGTCATATACTTAAAAGATCAAAATTAAAATTTATTTATAAACAAAATGTATTATTCTTTGTTTAAAAAAATAGAGTAGAAGAAACACATTTTTTTTCACAAAAAGAAAATAAAAATAAAAATTCTTGCTTAATTTATAGAAATAAATTTTAATTGACACAAGAAATCCACGTAATATTTCCCCAAAATATAATGACAATTAATAATTTTTCAGAGTCATTAGGTATAAAGTCTTTTTCTTGTTTGAGTACAAATCAAGACGTACTTAAATTAATATTCCTTACGCTAATGATACTTTTTTTTTAAAATAATAATAATAATAATAAGATTTTTCTAATAAAATAATTTAATCATGATTTACACTATCGCACAAGTATACTAAAAAATATGATCTCATAAGTAAAACATTTCAATTTAGAAAGTCTACATCTAGATATTTTGATTTGATCTCGATAGAAAAATAAACATTTCAATTCGTTCTTATTGTATATAGTGAACATCTACATGTTGACGTATTATGTAATTTTTAAGATATCTAAATAATTATTTTATAAATTAAACTGCTCAGTTATCATAATAAAGATGAATGGCGATTTTTAACCGTATAAATTTATCAATTAAGGTAAAATTTGATTTATTTATTTTTTAATGTATTATTTAACTTATTATAGTTAACTAATCCACTTGAATAAGTTGAGCAAACATATTGCTTTTGGGGTAAGAAATAAGTAAATTATTTTTTAATGCTTCTTAGTTTGATGAGTTTTTGTCGCGTAGTATTTTGCTAAAATTTGTGTTATTATTTATTTGAAAGTCTGATTAATTTGAATATATATTATATTAAAATTTTTAAAAGAAGAAAATATTTTTCAGTAAGATTATTAGTTTTACTTTTAAAGTTAATTAACTCGATTTTTTAAAAATAAAATAAAATTTAAGGAATCATACTCATTAATCTTTGTTGTTGTTAAATATTTCTTTTATTAGTTTTTTCATGACATTTATTAGTTCGATCTCAACGAAAAAGGCACTCTTTTTCATTCACTTTTAATTCCACTGAGCTAAAAATAAATGACTATATAATTCAATTTATAAAATTAAGAAATAATTTATTATTTTATCCTTATTTAAGTTATTCATTTTTCAACATCTAAATAACTTATAATTAGGTTCTAAATTATTACATTGTGGGCGTCACTACATTATGGAGAAGGCACTTTCATATATTTAGATAATGTTTGGTGAAACATTTTAGTGTTGCATTTAGTATTTGTTAAATCGTGATAAGATGAATAAGATAAATTCGTTTTAATTAAATTTTAGATTCACATTCTAAAATATTGTTAGTTTTGATAGAAAATATTTTCTTCATAAAGTTTCGAACAGATATCAATCATCGAATAATAAATAAAAATAAAAAAAAAGAAATTAAATACAGACTTGCAGCTAAGAGTAATGTGATCTAACTATTAGTAAATGAAAATAAAATATAGAATTCAAACGTCAACAAAAAATAAATTGAAAAAAAAAAACGAAATTATTTGATACTTATGTTGAATAGCAAGATAAAAGTAAGTTGTCTCAGAATTTAATGTTATTAAAAAAAATGATAATACACATGAACAAACTCAAACTTATAATCACCAGTTCGACAAAGTTTAATAACTTTTGACTCATATTTTAAATATATAAAAATAATTTATTCAAAACTTAATAAATAAAAATTATAGCTCGAAATTTATAAATTAAAATTTTTGAAAAAGGTAGGCTCTAAAATAATACACTTGTTCCAATTTTCAAAAGAAATGTAAGTTGGCATGTTGGGTGAAAAGTGTCCTATGCAAGTTGGAGGCTTTGTAAATGTAGTAATTTTATCCTCTTGAATTTAGTAAACAAACAATGAAAATTGTTGTTAAAAATTATTTTTTCTGTCTCAAAATAATTATCGCAATCTTTTTTTAAATTACATGTAAGTGAATATTTTAAAGATTATAAAATTATAAACAAAACAATTGATGCTCTATTTTAGTTAATTAGTTAATCAATTTATTCTTACCTTTTTTACTTTATTTTTCTTTGTTATTTTGAATTAAAAGAGTAATCTAGAAAAGCATTTTTATACTTTTATTGGTTAATTAATTTGGTAAAAACTCAAAAGAAGAAAAAAACATTTGTATTTTAAAAAGTTCCAATCTCTTGAAAGGCAATGACGATCGAAAAAGCCAAAAAGGAAGTTCCAAGAATGTCTTTTTATTTTTATTTATTTAATTTAATATGAATGTCTATAAATTTAAATTTGTACAACATAAAATTTATTAAATGAGAGAATTGCTCTTTACAAAAAAAAATTATATAAAAAAAATCAAATTATATAATTTTAATTAAAAATATAAAAATTCATCTTATCGAAATTCTTGCTTGCTCTATTTTGAAGGATTCAAGAAGCTTCAAACCTATATAAAAAAAAAATACACAAAAAAAAAATATAAAATATAGTATAAATATTTGATGCGAATAAGTTTTTTTGAAATATTTTTTATTTTTCTGTTGTAAAATCTTTTGGATATGGCACATATTTCTATATTATTATTTGTGTTTTACTTTTCACTTTAAAATGAAAAATGATGGGATGGTTTCTTTCTATGAATTTTTAACAAATTTGTTATGCAAATTTAAGATTTTGAGGTATTTTTTGTTTTGTAGCTGAAAATTATTTGTTAAAACTTATATTTGATCATTTAGTGGAAATTGAGGAATTTCGCTTTCATTAGATATAATTAAGTTTGGTTAGTCTTTCATTAATTTATAATTAAGGTTGGTTTCACAACTTGGAAATCAGCATTGGATTATAAGTAATTATAGAGTATCTACTTATATTTTGAAAAAATTTAGGATAGTAGTCTTGAATTTTTTTCGATTAAATTACTTTAATTGAAGAATTAAAATAAACAAATTGATTAGAATATAAAAAAATATTTCGATACACGATATTGATTAAAAAAATACATAAAGAGAGTTCATTTTACACACTGATTTTATTGACAATTAACGTATTTTTTTAAAGATATTATAATTCTAAAGGTTGAAATAAGTGATTACATCATAATAAAAAAAAATTCTAGATTTTGTTAGGTTAATAGAGAACCTTATTATTATTTTATATTTAAATCATCTTTTGAGTAAACACCAAGAAGATAAAAGAAGAAAAAAAAAAGATTAACAATTAGAAAATTGTTGAGTGAAAAGTGGACTTAGTAGATAGACCATAAATAATATTTTATTTAAATTTATTCCCTTTATTTGTATAAAATTTGGTTATTAAAATGGACCCTACTATTTATTTATTTATTTATTTTGTCTGGTTGTTGGGATTCTTAGTGATTAAGTGATAATTGTAAGGTGAAAGTCTTACATATACAATTTGTCATTTTCATGTTGATTTTCGAAAGAGATTGTTTATAAATTCAAATTCAAATTTGTTTTCTAAAAGGGACCCATGATATCAACATATTCTTTAGTCGGAGAGGATAAATTATAGTGACATTAAATTAAGACAGAGAAATCGTGTTAGATTTGATTTTAAATCGCTTTTATGTATTGAGGGTATAATTTTTAAATAAAGTAAAATGAACTCTATTAGGTTTAATCACGGATCCACTCTAACTACATTTTTTGTGAAAGGGTGAGATCCTCGAGTAAACTATTAAACTGTAGTTTTAGAAGGCGACTTAACTAAAGTGTTTTTATTAAATGATGCGTGTGGATTAAATACATCTCTCCAGTTACATAATCAACAAGGTTAGTTGGCTAGAGAGTTGAGTTATTATTTTTTCTGAAAAAACAAAGTCGTTCCTTATACCAATCGGACCTCAATTCGTGGTTCATCATTTAATCTTCGGCTAGTTGTCAACATTGCTTGATTTATAAAGACGGGAAATCATAGGGTAGCTAATGTGACTCGATATAGTTACTCTTATAAATTAAAATTACTCGATCATGTAACGTACTTAAGTAAAAATGATAATTCAAATTTTTATTTAATATACAAATCATTAAATTTTTGAAATGATTAAAGCTAGATAAAGAAACTTAAAACAAAATCACAAAAAGGGCCTCTAGCAGCCCAAATTTATGGGCTTGTGGCCCATGCTGAAATTTTAGGAAAATTGCAGAAATTTTCACAGATAAACTATTTTTAGACAAATATTTCGTATTTTTAAAAATAATTTATAAACCTTTTAAATTACGATATAAAAATCTCTTTTGGTTAAATTTAAAACTCACAAGAAAATATTAAAAAAATTTCAAGGGTTTAATCGTAATAAAATGAGGTAAATGTATTTTCATGTATTAGTGTATATTTGATATTCGATAAATATGTAGAATTAATATACACATTAATTATTCACTGCATACTGACAATTCATGTGAAATTCTTCATTGTGTGTATTTCAGACTGCAAAAAAGAAAATAGTGTCATAAATTCTTTTTTTTATATAATTATTTGTTATTTGAAATTCAATGTCTCATTTAATAATGAGTTGGACCTAGCACAAACATGTCTTTGCTTTACATTTGATGAATTTAATATTTAAATTTTTATCATGTGATATATATTGTACTTTTTACTGGACTTTAAAATCTAATATTTATAAATATCTTAATATTTTTTCATATATATATACATATTTTATTTTAATTTTGTATTTGATTGAACATGTAGTTTTGCAGCTCCAAATTTTATATGATATTATTATTGAATAAAAGCAAAAAATTTATTAAAATTGTAAGAATCTTAAAGATTTTTTATTTTTTAAATTCAAAAATTTTAATTAACGATACGTAGAAAAAATTCAAAACTTTTAATTAACGGTATATAGAAAAACTTCAAACTATCCTATCATAAGTATGAGTTGTGGGGTAGGCCTAATGGGCTATGGGCCTATGGGTCTGTTCCACTGAATAGGCCCACTTATCCTAAAGGTAAACTCTATCGAAATTATTTGATACCTGAAATAAAATGAGATATTTTAAGATAATGTATTTGATTAATTATCTTATATTAGTAAAATATGATATAAATTTTATCATAATATTATTATGAATATCTTATATCATCAAACTTATAATTATCTTATTTCATTTATTAAATGGAATGATTAATCTTAAAAATATAATTTGAGAATAATTTAATTTCTAAATAAAACGATCCGTGAGTTCTAAATTCAAAAAGCAAAATAATATTCCATTTTTTGTTGTTGTAGTGCTTGTGGAAGGAAGTTAGGGTCTTTCAACATTTCATTGTCCCTTTTGCTTTGGAGGCGAAGCCAGGTAAGAGGTCGAATCTAAAAAAAAATTGTAAAAAATTACACTGTTGATATATAGTTAATATTACATTTATGTATAAATATCAAATATTGATTTCTCTTCGATTTTTCCTTCTTTTTTAAAATAAAAAATATATATATAATAATTTCCCTACCCTAGGAGCTCTCACCTTTCTGCTCCTTTGATGACTTGTATCCACACCTTAGAGTTGGAAGCGAGGGGAGTTAATTGTCATGCAAGTTAGAATTTGATTTTCACCTTTTTAATATTCCGTATATATATATATATATATAAAGTCCAAATATCAAGTAACATATTGAAGTATATATTTTTTCAATATAATTCATATATATTACTTATTATAATACTAACAAATTTATAAATTAGTATTATCAAAACTAATTATTTATACGCTGAAACTTTGATTACTTTATCTTTGATAAAAATGTCCTTTTTATGTAATTGATTCACGAAAGAAATTACTTGTACTTCCTTCTAAATGATTTCACATATTTAATGTATTACTATGATACAAGTGAATTGAATAAATTATAATTATCAATTTATTATATCAAAAATCGAATTTTAAAATATCGGAACATGCTGAATTTATAGTATACAATAATGACAAAAGGACTAGATAATAAATAGTAAAAGTGAAGTGAAACACTTGAACCATTGATGTTACTATTATTCTTGGCCAAATAAGCAAATGCCATGAGCTATTGTCCATTCAATTTGCAATATTCTTCCTACTATTTACAACCTCGATATCGTATCCTATGCTTCTCTCTTGTTTTAAATATTATGATTTATATTAATATTTATCTATCTAAATATTTTAATGACGATGCATATGCATATGATTAATTAGCAGTAAGTTTTATTTAGACATTCGAATTATGACATGTTTCAATCGAAATCTGAATATATAATGAAGTGTTTATATTCGATATTTCTATCTAATTTTTTTTATTATTCACTTCTTTTTTATTATATACATCTGAATCAATTGTAACACATAAAGTTTTACAACTAACTAACACTAAAGAAAATATTTGTAAATAGTTGTAATTTTGTAAGGTGATGTCATGTTTTGTTGCTTTTTCTATAGTAGAATAATAAAACAAAAATTCAAAGCACAAAAAGAGGGGAAATGCATGCACCAAAATTGTTTTAGCTTGCCAACGTACGTTTAAGATGAATTCATACTGATTTTTGGTAGACATTTTTTAATTATATTTTATTTGGTTTTGTAAATAACATATTCAGTACAATCTCGTAAACGGGCTACGAGAAGAGTGAGATATAAGAAGACTTTACTTCATATTATCATATATTTTGTGAGAAGTAGAGAAACTATTTTTGATAAAACCACCAAGTTAAGAAAGTAATTTTAAAAACAAATACGACATGACGTAATGCACCAAAGTTGTTTTAGCTTACCAACGTAAGTTTAAAATGAAGTCATGCTAGTCAATAGTCAATACTAATTTTGGTAGATAGTCTTTTATCGTATTTTGTTTGGTTGTGTGATCCGGCATATACGCACACATAGCAGTATGATCTTACGCGTGAAGTATGAAAAGGATGGAATACTAGAAGAGTAGAGAGATTATTTTTATAGATTTTCAGCTTAAGAAAAATAATTTTTAAAAATATATTTAATAAATATAAAAGTAAAAGACACGACAAATACCAATTTCATCGAATATACTAAAATGATGAATTAACTAATCTGACAAAATATTATAAGGTATATCTCAATCCTATGTATCAAACGATCCTATAATATATATGAGGATTAGATTATTCCTTATAGATATTTTTGTGTGTAATGAAACTTTGAAGGGTAATTTGAGTCCTAAATAAATAAATAAATATTCTTGTTAAACATCTTATTTCTTTTCTTGTTATAAATAAATACTCTAGTTCTTTTTACATAAAAGATAAACAATCCCCACTTTTAAATTTATCTTTTTTGACTTATGTTTATATGATATACGAAATTTATTAATTCGATTTATTGAAACATATGTTGCATAATGTTTCATTTAAGAAGGTGACAACTCTCGATTTCCCAGTCTACTGATCTTCTGTTAAAATCTTCGATATCTACATCTTTCTATCTAAGTCATATCCACGATAAAATGTAGCCTCCAAAAATCCTAATTGAAATAAAACTCATCTTATAGAGTCTTAGAAAAATTTTGATGTCTACGAAAGGACGGAACCGTGCATTATTATTTATTATTTTCCATTTAAGAGCCTTAGATATTTTTCACCCTAAAAGATATTGGACATTGAGATATTGCAAAGGAATACATTTTGGCAAAACATTATGCCATTAATATGCCTGTCCTGGACCAGGAAAAGACATTAGTGAAAGTGACACAGAATTTCATCTTATATTCAAAAACTATATGATAATATTACTCAATATATACATTTGCAATTTTTTATTATTAGTTTGTTCTTACTTTTATAATATAGTAAAAAAGAAGATTTAGTAAAATTGAAGAGGAAAACACATATACCCTTTGATGTTGACTATGGACCAACTTGAATTAGCACCAAACCAAATTGTCATTTCAATTATATACAAAAAGAAAAATAACTAACAAAAGCGGTGTGATTTTATTAGTGGAGTCTGAGAAAAAAACAGAATACATATTATAAGCCTTATTCTTGTTTGCTTGAGGATTAAAAAATTATTTACGATAGACCCTCGACTCAAAAGAGCAAGATCAAAACTAAGGTCTCAAATATCAATAGACTTGAAATTTACCATGGATTTAATTGATGGCCTGTCAATTTTCATCTTTATTTCAATTTCACTTTTTAAATGATAGTATTGTTTACAATTAAAAGAATGATAAGTTAATTTTTCGAGTACAGAAAAACTCTCTCTACAAAGATTAGACAAATCGAGAGAAATTACTTAGTATTTTTTGTTATCTCAATTAAAATTCGTATTTAAAACTTTAACTTTTTTTTTGTACTTCATTGATAGTTACGTTATATACTTAGATCTCGTAATCATACACTTAGTATAAGAGAAATTCTTAATTTGAGGCATTTTCTCTTTTATAATTCTTACGTAACACAAATAAATTAATCGAAATTACTTAATATATATGATAATGTATGAAATTATTTTTTTTATTGTTTTTTATTAACCTGTATTAAGAAATATATCAAAACAAAAAAAAAGAAGATGATATTTTAGCATTATGAGGGTTAGGAATATAAAAGTAGAATTTCCCTAGGCTTCCATGTTTGTGAGATTTCTGAAACTTTTTAGCTTTGGGACCAAGGTAGGAATAAAAAAATCTTGCTTAAAAATCAACAGTAGTTTTTGTCTATGTAAATTTTCTTGTTTATATTTACTCATCTTATTTTATTTTATCTTTTAAAATTAAATTAATTTAATATTTTAAATTTAGATATTTATAAATTATACGAAAAATATTACAAGTTACATTCTTATTTATATTAATATAATAAAAATATTATTTTTAAATTATCGATCAAAATTTATGCTGTTTGATTTTCGAAAATTAAAATATGAAAAGTAAAAATAATCAAAACGGAAGAAGTATTAACTAAAAAGAGTTATTTAACCAAAAGTAAATATGGAAACTAATGGTAAGTAAGTAACTACTTTTCTTACTATAATAATTGTAGTAGTTTATTAATTTACAATTCATCATTCATCCTGTTTATTAATCATTTCGATAAACAATTAAGTTTCCCAATTTACATATTAAAGTTAATTCATTTTTACCAATGTACCAACCAACAACTAATGAAAAATAATAATCAAAAGTGAACAAGTTTTGAACATTCTAAGAACATATTTTATTATATAAAAAAAGTAAGTCCTCACTAAAAAAGAATCTTTACAATCTTGATTTAATGAGCTACACACAAAGTGAAGTCTAATTAATCAAATTAGTAAATTTTTAATAAAAATAAATTTTAGAAAAAAATTGTCATTTACTCATGATTAATAGCAAATTAAATTTACTTATATTTAATATTAATAAAAAATTTATATTTACTCACGACTTGATGTTAAATTTTGACTTTTTGAAAAATAACTTTCATAAAAATCACTCTTGAGCTCGTTTCGAGACAATGCACTGATAAAATGTATTGAGGCATATAGGTAGTTTTGTTAAACTTATATTTTGCGTTCAATTGTAAGCTCTAAATATGTTCGGTGTCCGAAGGTGCTCTCCTAATAGCTTTACATAAATTTTATGTGTTAAAATCTTTAATTAACACTATTGATTTTCGTAATACTTTGATAAGTGAGTGATATTTAATAGTCTGTTTTTATCTGAAGATTGAAAGTCACTCAATATAATAATTTATGATATTATATATTCACTATTTAGAAACATTATGAGGGTGAATTTCATTTTTAACATTTCTTTTAGAAATACAAAGCGAAATTATTATTTTTAATCTGAATGATCTTCATTTTGTTTATCTCTATAGTCTGAAAATTAAGATATGATTATTTTATTATTTCTCCATTTAAAGCTAATTTTGTTAATATTGTTTTATTTATAAATACGAATAAAAGGGAAATAAATAACACAGCATGCTAGATAGGGCCAATCATGGTTGTAGTTAAAAAGTTAAATAAAATCATATTTTGAATCAAATTAAATAAAATAACTGATATTCGATTTTGATTAGATTTGATTTTAAATTTTAAAAATTGATGTTATTTAGTTCGTTTTTTAATTCTATTAAAGCTCTGCATAATTAACTAAATCGAACTGATATATATATATATATATATATAAAATTAATTTATTAATAAATAAAGGTATTTATATCTATCCAAGTGCAAATATCTTCAACAAACTTATAACTTTCAAATCGAAAGAATAAAAAATCTTATCAAATCGACGATAACTAAACCAACGTCATTCTTTTGTTTGATTTTAAAATTTTAAAAATCAATTAAATTGATTTAATTTTAGTTTTAATCAATAATCAATCATAATTAAACCATAAACACCCCTAATGCAAGTAATATATTTTAACAAAATGTAGTTCTTTTATTATTTTGATGCCTTATTCGAAAACTAAGATCGATGTTAGAGCAAACATCTCATATTAACTTTTTTAATCGCATTATTTTAACTAATTTCTATATTTTATAATTTTTAAGGTTAGTTGTTAGATATTAAGGCAACATAAACAACAACGACATATATTTCGTGTATATAGAGAGATTATTTATGATAAAAACATAAAATAAAAAATTATATTAAATAAAAAGTTATATTAAATACTTAGTAATGTTTTTTTTTTTTATAGAGTCAAAAGTTTAATTTATATACAAAATTAAGCCAGTAAATGTAAGCTTTTATCCCCTGTATTTGTACTAATATATTTGCAGAAAAATAAAAACGACAAAAAAAATTAATAAAACAAACAAAACCCTCACCAGTAACCACCGCCCTTACTCATAAACAGCGGCAGCAATACCCAAATTCTTCACCGGCGGCTGCGGAGGCGACGGAGGAAGTCTAGAAGAGAAATTCGTCAACGGAGCGTCATCTTCGAAATTCAACGAGTAACTCAAAGGATCATAACGGAACTCAGCAGATGAGTGTCGTTTATGGCGGTTTCCGTTCCCGTTACTGATGAAATTGAAGATCGTACGGCACTTGTCTTTGATATCAGGCTTGATCCAGATCAGCGACGGGTTTTCATCGGAGGACGACGGCTGCCGTGACGGCGGAGGGTGGTAATCGAGGGAGTGAAGTTTGGTGGTGGTGTTGCGGTGGGTGAAACAGCAGGAGAAACAGAGTGAGTTTTTGAGTTTTTGTTTGAGTGATGGTGGAGAATTGGGTATGGTGAATTCGTCGTCCTCCATTGGAGAGAGTGTGAGAAGCTTGTAAGTGAGTGAGTGAGAGAAAACGTGAAGGAGTTTCTAATTTATGTCGGGATTTTTCTAATATTACTTTCGTTGGTTTTATTTGTCTAGCATACTAAAAATATTATTGATTTTTATTTGTTCATTATATTAAAAAAAATTACCTAACAACACGAAATAATAACATGTTGTTCGCTTATTAATGATTTCATACTATATTTCAAGTAAAATATATCTAGATACGAGAGAAGCAACGAGACAAATGAAATATTATATGTATACCAGATAAAAGTAAATCAACTTTAGATACATTAATGTGGGATATCCAGTACATTTTGAAATATGAATATACGAGGAGAGAGAACGAGCGAGTGAGGTACAAGAGAGGTGAGCGAGAGAGTAAGATATATACAAATCTACTTGATTATTGTCATATGTAGAACAAGTTACACTTATTTTCAATCTCATGCATTTGAGATATATATGTATTTAAGCGCGTTAAATATATGTATTCGATGTTTAATTTCGGATCATATTTGTAATATTGAAAGAAAGATAATTTTTCCTAAACTAATAGAATATTTATGTTTTGTACTCTTATCAAAATTAGATGACAATTTTTACTTATTCCAAATTGGAAAATTAAGACTAACTTATTTTACTCTTATTCTAAAACTAGTTATCGATAGCTCATTTATGAACGATTTCTATAACATAATTATATATTTATAATGAATTTAAGTCCTTAGTTATAGAATGTATTAGTTCGTAAATAATAGTACCAATATATTAAGAAAAGCAATTATTATTTATACTTCAATTTTCTTCATTTAAGATCCAAATTTATTTCAAATACTTTTCATTTGATTGAACTAATAAAAGTAAAAAAATTTAAAAAATATTCCAAAATAATGTTAAAAACGAACTAGAAAACAAAGTTATAAATTGTTCATACTAAAGTGTGCAATAGGCCAAACTAATATGACGTGTCAATCTATACAGCTACAAAATAAATTTTTCTACATTAATTTTTAACACGATTTACCTCAATTAATATGAAAATACAAAAATAATATATATGTCAATTTAACATTATGTGTAGTGCCGCATATAAATTCAAATTGGAATCATGTCCGGTGAATTTCATCTATATTTAATTTCTTAATATCAGAATAGCTTATATAGTCATGATTCAATTCAGGTCCATCTTGATTGATTTCTCATGTCCGGTTATAATTTATAACATATTATGATATTAAAATATAAAATTTTACTTTACAAACAATTATTTGTTACGGGGAACATAAATTAAAAAGAGAAAATTGTATATAATATCAAATTATTAATTTAAATTAAATGTCATAATTATAGATTGATTTAATTGTATTGCATAACACTGTTGTTATTTCGTTTCTCGCCTGATGAATCTCGCTTGCCACTCTCGTTCTCTCCCTTTCTTCTGTTGCTTTTTCTACAAACATAAACGTATAAAATGTGTTTGTATTTGTGTAAAGCGAGAGAAAATTGTACACATACATATAATTTTTTCTCCTCTCACATATCTCGCTCGCTACTCTCCTAGATCTCGCTCGCCAGTCTCACTTATACAAATAGAAAAAAATGTATAAATTGTGTTTCTATTTGTATAAAGCGAGAGAACATTATATATATACATGCAAATACATATATCTTCGTTCTATACTTATAAAGATAGAATACAACTATACCCCTGACCAGTTTTCTTTTGTCTTTCTCTCTTTCTCGTTTTATACAAATACAAATTATACTACTGATTTTTTGTATAGGTATACTGAAACAGAAACAATTTATATACAACTGTTTTTTTTTTTACATGTATAGAGAAATACATATTTATATTTGTTATTAAACACAATTATGCAAATTATAGCTATAAGTCTATAATATATAAAATATGATTTTTGTATTTGCTATATGTGACAATTGCTCCTCTTTAAAATCAATACAAAATATGAACACAAAGTGCAAATTTTCGTGTAGCCCAAATGTAGGAACATAGGAATATTCAGGTGGCCCAAACAGAAGTTGGCCCAACAATTATTTGTTACCAACTTGGCCCAATTTTATCTATATTTTGATATTTGTGCACAACTAACTGTGAAATTATATTTATATGTTATAGTTATAGTTTGTATATATAATTGTGCTCTATAATTTTTTTTTTATGTTTTAATGGCTATTAATATGTATATTTCGGTATACACATACAAAAGATCAATTGTATAATTTATTTCGATATACGTATACAAAAGAATCAATTGCATAATTTGTGTGTATAAAGCGAAAAAAGAGAGAAAAATAAAAGAGAACAAGGCAGGGAAACAACTCTATTTGTATAATTACAAGTGTATAGGACGAAATATATGTATTTGTATAAATAATTTTCTCTCGTTTTATACAAACACAAACGCAAAGTATACATTTGTGTTTCTAGAAGTGAGAGAGAGAGAGATATGGGAGAGTGGCGAGCGAAATGTGAGAGTGCGGCAAGCGAGATTCTCTGAGAGAGAGAGACGACGAAAAGATATGTATATATACAGTTTTCTCTCACTTTATACAAACACAAACGCATTTTATACATCTGTGTTTGTATAAAAGTGAGAGAGGCAAATGAGACACTGTTAGTAAGAAAAGGAGAATGGTGAGCGAGAATTTCAGTTAGAGAGATGTATAAAAATAGTTTGCTACGAATTACAATTAAATCAAATAATTCAAGTTCAGCAAATTTATATTAATATTTGAGGTACCGCTACTTCAATAATAAAAATATTTATCTTATTTTTGAAAGAAAATAATTCTAATTCCTCCAATATAATGAAAGGATAAATTTCTTAATAACCCATGATGATTCAATTAAATAATTAATTAACATTTCTCTTATTAACTAAACAACACTCACCTCATATATTTTAAGTAATCATCACATGGCTATTATGCCCAAATTTAAAGAATTAGTAACAAAATAGTGATTAGTACCGAAAATCACAAGCTAATTAATAAGTTCCCCATTTGTACAAGTCAAGTCACTAATGGCCTAATTAATTAATAGCAAATTAGATTATCTTTTTTCTTCTTCTTTTGGTTTATGTCTAATTGTCATTTTGATTTAATTAGGTGGAAGTCACTTCCATTAACAAATCATATTAATCAACAAGTGTACCGTTAAAATGACAAAAATAATTCTTTTTAATATATACTATTATTATTTTTATCAACCAAAAAATAATTAAAGAATTGAAATTCTCAAGGATCAAAGTTTACTAAAAAACAGTATTGAAATCAATTCAAAATATCAAAAGAGATGAAATTGAATAATCGAATTGATTCAATTTGGTTCAATTTTTTAATTATTCGATATTTATGTCCACTCATGATTCATAATCCAATGCAAACAAAAATAATACTAAGATAGATTTATTATTATTTTTATATGGGACCAGACAAGATAGTGAAAACTAATTGAATTATTTGGAAATTTTCTTTCATGGTGGGATCCAAAAAAAAAAAAAATGTTAGATAGTGATATTTGGTTCCATTTAAATCACTTGTTCCAATTGATACTCAATAGCCATATGATAATCAATAATGGAATTTCACAAAAAAAATCAATTGATGTAACGAAAACTCTAGACTTCTTATAACGATTAAAAAATTATTCTTTCTTTGAACTAGCTTTTAATAAGAGTTGATTATTCATAAAGTTACTCGATCATTGATACTCAATGATCGCTTGTTCCAATTGATACTCAATAGCCATATGATAATCAATAATGGAATTTCACCAAAAATCAATTGATGTAACGAAAATTCTAGACTCCTTATAACGATTAAGCAATTATTCTTTCTTTGAACTAGCTTTTAACAAGAGTTGATTGTTCATACAGTCACTCGATCATTGAAAATAATGTAATAAATTCACTCAACTATAAAAATGACAGTAACAAAATCATATATATGGTTGTTTTGTAATATAGAAAAATCACTTAGCTATTGTTATATCATCACACCAACTATACTCTTAGCCAGAAAGTTGTTTTCATTAGCAATATTTGAAGCCAAAATAATTAAAAATCAAGTAATTCTCCCAATCCACCATAGCTCAAACTACATAAATGTTTTTTCTTAAAAGATAAAAAAATAGTCAATAGGTTCAATTACAAGACACCTATTATATCTCTCTCTCTATATATAATGTTGTACATTTTAGAAAATCTTGGACACCTACAAGTTGTAGAAAAAGACATATGCAACTTCCTTCCATTTTCCTAATTATGCACTAGTACTAGTTCAAAATTATTGTCATTCTACAACATGGACAATGTGCATTGGATTCTAGCCATGGCACCAAACACTTGGAATGGAATTTGTGGGCACATGTCAATTGCATTAAGTTATCACTAATCTTGAATTGATCCAAGCAAATTGAACATTCATCTTGTTCTTGAGATTTCCAAATCATTTTTGCCCAATTAAACTTCTTTGATCCACTTCTCTTTAGTCCTGAAAATACTTCTCCTTGCAAATTTGGCCTATTCTCCACCATCTCTTGGTTTTGGTTTGGTTTTTGTCTATTGTTGAGACCCCTAAATTCAATATCACAAGAAGAAAAATACAATTTAGTGACATGAGGATAAAGGGTCAAACAATTAACGGTTCAAGTTGCTAACTTAGAAACTACTCCTATGTGGTTTTTCCTAATAGGTTTAAGTTATATACATTATATGTTTAAAGATCTGTTATACCGTTTGGTACGTGGGATAAGGTCAGGTATTCAAAGATCAAACTCGATAAGAAATTTGTATTGTATTTGATTGACAGTATAAATTTATCTCAGGCTGAATCTTGGATATCTCACCTTATCCCATAGGATAATTCTATCCCATCTCTCAGATGGGATATACCAGTCCAAAAATTATAATTGAAGGACCATAATTCCAAAATAATTTAGTCCGCAAACCAAACAATCTTCGCTTAGTTATATTAACATGTGATGGTGGGCTAGTACCCATTTTTTAAGTTACTAATTATATTATACTACAATTATTTGTCTATAGTTACCTTACAAGTGACCTGATTATGTATTTATTATCTTTAAATTCGTCATTTATATAAGCATATAAAAAGAAAGAAGAATGTATCACCGCTTTAATCTATCTTTAAAAATTACTTTATACAAAATGATCGTGAGTACATAGAACTTAAACTCTTTGCTAACATGAAACCCTAAATCAAGAAAGGTAAGGATTGAGTTTTTCACCTCTTATTTTGTGATTTCCATCTTGCACTAAGCCTCTCATCCAACCTTTGCTTGGCTTCTCTTACAGCTTCACCTAGTTTCTCATCTTGATATGCTTGACTTATTACACCCCTTTGCTATTGATTCAATTATGCAAGAAAACACACAAGAATTAGTACAACAGCACAATAGTAATTAACAACTAAGTAAACCTCAAATCCAAATAATTCAGGATCGACTATTTATGAATCCTGACTTTATGTATCGCTCCATCTAAGCTCATCTCAGTTCAATACTAATTTCATGTCATTACACACAAGAACTAGTATCTTGTAATTATAATAAACAACAACAAACAACAACAAACAACAACTATGCCTTAATTCAAAATAAGTACCAGGGGACAACGATATGAATCCTGATTATCCATATCGCTCCATTTAAGCTCATCTTAGTTGAATACTAGTATTATATCATTACATCCATATGAAAAATTTAATACATACAACAAACATTAGTGGTGGTGGGGTGGGGGGTTATCAATTAGTACCTTGGATGAACTTGAATTGAGGTGGTGTTCATGATTACTAGTGTATAGACAAAAAGAAGACCTTCTTGTGGATGAAAAACTAGAGGTGTTTGATGAATCTATACATCCATTACTTTGATGAAATCTCCTTCTTCTAGCACATTCAACACCAGGTAGCATACCAGCCATTTTTACACAAAACACAATAGAGGAAATAGAGAAAAATATTGTGAAGAACCAAAAAGTAACACACTATATAGGCCTAACTCACTAGCAACTTCTTTTTTTTTTAGTAAAAAAATGAAGGAGATAGAGGAAATCTTTCTCTTCCTATACCTTATGTATTACTAGTATTTCTTATGTCTGAATTTATACGATGACATAGTACAAAGGTTAAATACTTAATTCTTTAAAATAAAAATATATTTGAAAATTTTAAATACTTGCTAACAATTCAATATTGTTAGTAATTAAAAATATGTAGTACAAGAAATTATTTAACTAAAATATAAACTGGAAGGAATATCGAGATAATTGTCTTTTCTTTTGATTGATAACTCTATGTCAATTTTATTGGTTTTGTTATGTTTATCATAATTTTTATAATATATTTGTGATAGAAAAGACCTCTCTTAAATGCAGAAGTTTCTTGGAAATAATGGGCAAATTAATAATTATTGGACTAAAGTTTTTTGGTAGACAAAAAAGGTCCCTACCATTACATTCATTTTTTTGATAAAAATTTAGGACTTTTTTCCTCTTTTTTTTTTTAAAATAAAAATTTACTTTTTAAGAAATACATATTTGTTCTTTTAAATTTTAAATTTACATTTGTTATATACACACTTATTTTAAATTTTAAATTCACCAATAGTAATAAATTTACCATCAATTTATACCAATGACAAGATCTATAACAAGTAAATAATTTATCTTTTGAATATTTTTTACTTTACTTTAAAATCAATATTCAGTTATAAACTATCAAAATTCAATATGAAGTTGGATTTCAAATTTGGGTGAGTGTTTATAAATTGCTTCTCTATTTCATTTTTAGAAATTTTATATAAAATGGTTGTATTACCTTAATCCAATATTGTGAATATAAAGAGGTATATTCTAACTCTTTTTTTATTTGCAAAAAATATAATTATAATTTCAACTCCAATTTCATAATTTTCAAACACTTGCATCCTATAATTAACTTTTTAACTTCATAAAATTCAATAATACTTATTAATGTAATTATCCTTCTATATGTGTAAGGTGTTACATGCGTTAGTATAGTGTATGATATAATTAAAATGTTTCTCAAAAGGTAAAATTTGCAACCTCTATAAATATGGATATATAAGTTGCAATCGAACAAATTAGGATTACTCCAAATTATCAAAATAAAATTTTAATCAAATCAAACCAAACTAATTTACTATAATTGGCAACCAAACATTATCATTGGCAAATTGTACACATGATTCGACGTATGTTCAATTTAATTTTATAAACGTATTAAAAAGATAATAATAAATTTGTATATCTATTAAATTTTGAATTAGTAATTGATTCATGAATTCAATGGTTTATCGAACTATAAAATTAAAACTATGAATCTAATTTTAATTGATAGCATCAAAAAAATAACATAGAATGAATTTGGTGCAATCTTATTATATTATTTTTATTAGTGCTATAATAAAAGATACTATATTTTTTTATGTATATATAAAAAAAAAGATAGAGAGATAGTCTGTCAAAATCTAATAAAATATAAAAGGCTGCCAAACAATAAAGTATACAATAAGATCAAATGATATTCTATAAATTAATTTTATTGTACGTCGGACATAATTTTTAAATATAATATGCATATAACTTATTGTCCATTGAGAAGCCTTTAATTTATGAGGGTCATAATATAATCTTTATTTACCAATAAATTTACTTTTTCTTACAATAAACAAATAAAATCTAGAAATAATTGTAAATTATTCTTACATTCAATCACATGCATCTTAGTTTCTTTGTTTTTTCTTTTTTTTTTCTCAAAACTTTTTAAACTAAATTTGACACTATTAGAAGAAATAATAATTGATGTAATATAGCAAAATTTACTATTATTTTTAAGATATTATTCTGTAGTTAAATTATAGAGAATTTGATCTTATTGTTTATTGTTTCTTTATTTTTTAAATAATTGATTGATCTTCCTATGATATATACATATAAGTGATTCTAAAGGAGCTCAATGATTGTTTCTTATGTATAAATAGTTGTGACTTGTGAGTTGTATATTCTTCCAAATGTTATGTGGGGTTCATGAATAATTAATCCCACTAACATTTATTTGTACATCCAAATCAATAAAAAAGCTAAAAGATATTTCAAATCATATCTCAATTATTATTTTTTATTAGGGTAAAATCTCTATAAAATTTCTATAAAGTAATATAGGTGAATTTATGAAATTTTATTATTTTAAAGAGATATTATTTAATAGATAAATTAATATTTATTAATTTAAAGAATGATTTGAGTTTTGATAAAGATTAATTTTGATTATATCAAAATCATTGTATCTTACTAATTTATATATCATATTTATTAATTTCACATAAAAAAATATTAAATATAAAATACAACGAATATATCAAAATCATTGTATTTTACTAATTTCATTATTTCAACCTTGTGACATTGTGATAACAAGAGTTTTCACGATGTATTATCGAACAGATTTTGTCGTAATATATTAGAAGGTTATGACGTGGGACAAACTGATCCAGCAAAGATCGATGTTTTGGATGCTATCAATTTGCAATTCTTGTTTGGACAATCAATGTTCAGAAAGAGACAAAAGCAAATTATTTTCGACACTGTAAAATTTGTTTAGAGGATTCAATCTCAGAGAACTTGAATGAACCTACCTGTGAAAATATCATTCATGAACTTAAGGTCGTGATTAATGATCTCGATAAACACAAATGGATGTCAATAAGTTGTTGATTATCCGGGTGAAAGTGATACATGTTCAGAGGTGCGGAGCTTAAAAGAAATTATGGACACCATCGGAAAAAACAATGTTGATGATGAAGTTGAAGATGATAATATACGTTAGGAATCAGTTACACGTAAGGAAATACATATCTCATCTAGAACACTTCACAATTTTATGGTGCAGTTCGAAAAAACAACATTGGAGCTCTTGGATGCAATAAGAAAAGTTAGAGATGATGTTCAACTACATTTAAATTGTAAGAAAAACCAGAAAACAATAGAATCATATTTCACTAAATTGTCTTAGATATATTTATACTTTTAAAGAACTATTAATTTATGATATTAATGGGACCATATATTTATATAGGGGTCATCTGAAAATATATTATCTTATCGAAATTGATGATTTTTTTCATTAGCCCAAGTCAGGATCAGAGAAAAATATTATTTTTAGAGAGATAATTAATTTAACGAGTATTAATTTATAGAGTTATAAAATTTATAACTAAGTAGGCATTTGGCTACGTGATACTATATCACGATATGGTATCGTGAGATGAAATCAGCGTTTGGACATGTGATTTTACGTGGATTCAGTCTCATGATTCCATATCATCAGATGTGATTTGATATTCTCCAAAAAACATGATATGGAATCCATGAGAATATCATATCATGTTTGAGATATTTTAATACAAAAATTGATTCACGAGTTTATATTTTGTTCAAATAACCCCATATTTATATCTACAAACCATTTATTTCATATGTAAATAAAAATTATAATTACATCATTACTTTTAAAAATTTATTATTCTCACTAATATATAGTCACTTTAACTCACACTTCATGATCGTTGAGTAATGAAATCATGAAGAGCCCGTAAAAGGTGTTTCATTTTTACTCAAATATATTAATGAGAAGTGAAAGTTAGATTGAAACAATTAGAACAAATAGTTTTGTAATAATTTATCATGCGATTTTATAATTTTTTGTTTATTTGATAAAATTGAATAACCAATTGGGGCTATTTTAATAGTTTTAGAACTTACGAAATTTTTATATTTATGAGAAAATATACAACACCAACATTCCATATCGCATGTCCAAACAAAACTTTAGTTTCATGTCATAATTCCATATCATGATATCATATTGCATGGCTAAACCGGCCCTTGTATACTTTTATCAAATACATATTACCAAGTCAATTAGGTTCATTACAAGAAATCTTATACACTACTTGCAAGTCCACTAAGAGCACTCTTAAAAAGCAAAAATACATTTATACATGAATAAAATGTGTCTTATACAGTAACCAAACGACTCCTCGGTGTATTAAAAATAGCCTTTTCTTTCTCAAACTACAACTTTGAATATTGGTCAAACCATTTGTCAGCTAATCAGGCCCCTCCATTGCCCTAGACTTTTGTATCCCTTGGCAACCCTGAATTCAATTACACCAACAAAATAAAAATGAAAAACACAGTCAGCATCATGAGGATAAAATGGTCAAAGAAATAATAGACATGAGGAATCCTAGGTGGGTGTGGGTGTGGGTGGTGGGTGGGGGGGTATGGTGCGCATGTTAGCAAGAAGAATGGGGTTCTGCTAATGTGCGCCAACAAAATGAAGTTGAGGTCAATATTAAAGCAAACATCATGAGGATAAAGGACAGAAAATGGGGTACCCCATGTTGGGTTGGGGGTGGGGGTGGGGGTGGGGGAGGGGGATCGGAATATCTCATTCCGATAGTCTCGATCTTTGTTTCTTCATTTTATCAGGGATTTGAATCATATGATTTTACTTTAGATATATTTCCATGATAGTCCTGTTAGGGGTTGGGGTTAGAATAGGTCATTTCGATAATCTCGATCTTTGTTTTGTTTATTTTATCAAGGATTTGATCATATGATTTTACTTTAGATATATTTTTCATGTTAGTTGAGTTAGTAGTTGGGGTTAGAATAGGTCATCCCGACTATTTCGATCCGTTAATTTATTTATTTAACGAATTATCTAAATTTTCACATTCATTTTAGGGATAAGGTGGGGGTACAAGTTAGCACGAAGAATGAAGTCCTACTAACATGCGCCAATAAGAAAAAAAAAGAGTAATTTGGATCTAAGATTTATAACCTCTTATTTTGTGATTTCCATTGGGAACTGAGCCTCTCATCCAATCTTTGTTTGGCTTCTCTTGCAACTTCACCTAATTTCTCATCTTCATATTCTTGGCTTGTTGCATTTCTTTCCTATTCATTCAAAAAAAAAAAAATTAAAAAAAATAAATATCATAATTCATTTAAAAAAAATTGATTGATCAATATAGATGAATTCAATATCTAAAGGTGATAGATTTCAGAATGATTATTATGTATTCGAGATGCAATTACATTGAGATTCATTTGTACGAGTACATATAATCTAATCAAGCAAAAAAATATATATAATATAATTTTTCAACGAACTGACTTCGATCGTACCTGGGATAATCTTGATGTAAGGTTATGTTCATGGCTACTTGTGTATAGACATAGAAAAGATCTTCTTGTGGATGAAGATATATTATATGATGAATCAAACATTCCATTATTTTTATGAAATTTTCTTCTTCTAGCACATTCAACACCAGCTAGCATACCTGCCATTTTTTTACTTGTAATATAATATAACAAAATAAATATTTTTCAGATTTCGAGATAAAAGAAGTCTTTGATATCAAAATATTCGATATTTCGAATTCTTCTTCTATAGTACTATATATGGAGTTTGATTAATAAATAGAATTTACGAAGGAAGATGGTAGGAAGGATGTTGGAAACTTCACAAGACTTTTGGTCCAATTTCTTTATTATTATTATTATTATTTTATATATTTACGTAATTTTTAAATAATATATGTTTTTGTTTCTTTAGTCTTGTTGAATATGGATGATAATTACAATGGAACATAAGAAATGTCATTTCTTTTTTAAAAAAATAAATAAATTATGTTCATAGGTTAAGGCAAACAATAAATTAAAGAAAAAAAAGTGTTGAGATGAGATCTCTAAAAAGAGCACAAAGAAAGGAATTTGGGCTTGATAAGGCCCAATGAACTAATTGTGTTGTCCTTTAATATTTGTTCTTGTTTCCGTATATCTTTTTTTTTTAAAAAAAATGGAGAATCGACAGTTCACGTAAGCAATTAACTGAATTTGATTGTGTTCTTTTCCTTCTTGTTTGTAACTTTAAAGTCGCGATGATTCGACATAATTGTGATAGCTATATTAAAATATAATATGAAGTCGTATTGAATTATCGTGACTTTTATGCTACATTTTTGAAATGGTACTGTTATTTTTGCCTTTATTTGTTTGTAGCTTTGAAATCATGATAATCTAGCATGATTCGTAAGTAAATCAACTGTTAATATGACAACTACATTTTATGTAACATAAAGTCATATCAAGTATATGCTATGTTAGTACTGATACATCGTGAAGTTTATTAAACGTATCATTCATGTTCTGATTGTTTTTGAGAACATAATGAAAAAATTAGGGTTTTAAGAATAAAAAATTCAATTACATGATGATATATTACGATATGATAACATTAATTTATTGGTAATGTATCATAAATTTCAAATTAACAAACGATTCAAAGTTTGAGCAACAAAAACAAAAACAGATCAAAACTCATTACCTCGAGTAGATTCAAACAAGAAATTGGGGATGATACTTTTTGAGAAAATTACAGAAATAGCCCCTTTTATTTCACTTATTTCCATTATCCTCTATTACTTTTTAATATCTCCAAATCTCTTTTTTTAAAAAATGTAATCGAGTTGCATATTAATGTATCTGACTCAGTATTTTCATGTATCCGACTACATATTAACGTATTCGAACCAATATTTAATGTTTTCGAGCTACATATTATATATCGAACTAGTTTTTAATGTATCCTAGTTACATATCAAAGTATTCGAGACATAATTTGATGTATTCAAGCTATATAATAATGTTTTCGGACTTCAATTATTGTATTCGAATTTTTTAATTTTTAAGAAATTAATGTAATTAATAACTTATGAGGGATAGATTATAATTTCATGCTAAAAGTACAAAATTTACGTAATTTACCCAAAAATGAATAAACCATAAAATCTTATAATTATAAAAGATAATTTTACTGATTATTTCCTTTGAAAACGACATACATATAGTGGAAAGGAACAAAAGATATTTTGAGATAACACTAACTCAATTCAACATAAAAGTATAATTGCATATTTTTTCTCTCTTTTTTTTCTTTTTCTTTTTTATATATATCTATGTAAAAAGTTTTGTTAATAAATAAATAAGAACCAATACTTTGCCCAATTTTTGTATACCCCTTGTAAGGAGTTCTGATATTTTCTAGATTACTTTAAAATTAAACTTTAGAATTGAATTTTTTACCACTTAAACGACCCTCCTTACTTTACCTCTTATAAATGAAGCAAAATCAATATCTTTTTGTACTCTTATAATTTATTGAAACACTTCTTTAATGCTACTATTATTATAATGCAATTATCTTTTTCTCAACTATTTTTTTTATCTAAAAAAAAAATAGTAAATTAATATCACAAATATGTATTGAATTAACACTGAAACTTCATATCTGAATCAAAGATATAAATCAATGAGTATTGTGGTGGAATGACAACTGATAAGTATTTCTTCATCCTTAATCAAGAGACTTCGAATTTTACTTCATGACGGAGCTAGAAATTTTCACAAAAAATATTCAAAAAAATATAACCGAGCTATAACAGTTTAATCACCATATGACTATGCCATTGATTTAAATTTCCTTAGATACGAAGTGTATATAATCAGAATCAACTCATATTTATAACTCAATATCATATAAGATTTGTATATTTATGAGATCAATTTAAATCAAATTGAAATATCTTTTTGACATTTTATTTTACGTGATTATATAATGCACATTTTTAGACACGTTAGCTTTTTAGTTACACAATCACTTTTTTTTTGTTAACCTTTTCTTAAAGTTTCATCTTTGCTTGGAATACTTATCCTAAAGTTTTTTATCCAATCAACATCTCAAAAAGACAAATCTTGTACACAAAAATAAAAAAAATATCATGTTCATAATTTTGTTTAAAATTCTCCAAAATTTGCTAAAATCATGTCTGGTTTGTTTGTTGGAATTTTGTGTATTGCAAAAAGGGGTTATCAGTTCAGATCATTTGATTCTGCTTCTTCCATGGTATGCTAATTCATCTAAAACTCCTTTCTCGAAAAATTATATTATATACATATATACATTATATATATATATATATATATATATATATATATATATATATATATATATATATATATATATATATATATATATATATGAGATGTTGATTTTTCAGTGCGTAGATATTTTGAATCTCGTTAGTAAAAATTCTGATGGTAATTCACTTGATATTTAACTGTGAATTCAATTATTATGATTTATTTACTTATAGTTGTTGTAGAATCAATAAACTTCAAATTTTGATTTGATTTTGAAGTATATTTATTGTGTTTTGCATTTGAATGAGCAGATAGAACAGAGAAGTATAGGAAGCCATGGATATAATAATGAGGATTTAGGTGAAAAAACCAGAGAAGCCAAGCAGAGATTGGATCACAAGCTAAGAAGGTAATTTTTGTAAATAATTAACCTCATTTTGCTACTTTACTGTATAAAATTTGGTAAAGAATTGGAAGTTAATTGCTACTTTAATTATGTTATTGAGAGAAGGATGTGTACTTGTTCTTTTCTTTTTTTCGTGTTTCGTGTTTCTACTTACTTGATGAGTTTCGAAAATCTAATTTGGAGAGCATATTTTGCTTGTGTTATAGAGATGATTCGTGTGTATTACCCTTTTTTCGGTCTTAGTACCTGGTACTAGTTGGCTGAATCAGAGGCGGAGCCAGAATTTTTAATAAGGGGGCTCAAAAATCTGTAGAAATAGCCATATGAAGTAGCCGAGAAGGGGGTTCGACATTTACCATATATATATATATATAAAATTATTTTAACGATATACAAATAATATAATTTTCCGCCAAAGAGGGTTCGGATGAACATTTTCGTACAAGGTGACTCCGCCCCTGGGCTGAACTAATCCGAATTTGCACTGTTGGAAGTTTGATGTATGTTCAAACTTGCACATGACCGTATATTAGCGTTGTGGTCGGAATGCTAGAAAGATATCAAAAGTAATCCTGGAATTGATTACTGAAAAGCTGCAAAGAAAGTTTATGGAACGTTATGAAGCCACAATTCAGGGTAAACGCTCTCTATTATCAATGCTCATAGATTTTGATAAATTGAAACTTGAGCATTTGAGTTTTGGTAGTTGTGATGTTTGCAACTTGAAGTTGTGTATGGACATGTATTTAATTTTACTTGGAAATTTTACGAGGGAAATGGCTCAAATCTGATCAGATTTCATAGCCAAACAGATATTTGAAGATATAGTTAGCTTCTAACTGTTCTTAGGTATAGTTAGTTTCAATTACAGGCAGAGTTATACATAACCGAACTCGACATTTCTCTCTAATTGAACTATACGTAACTGAGCTTGACATGTCTCGATACTGAGTAAGTTTCGTCCATTCTAACTGAGGAGCTTTTTTTTTTAACCTCTCCGGTGAGCAGCATGTGTTTCTGGTAACACAGCATGAGTTTCGGAACAATTCTGTGGGGTTGTCGTTCTCCTTATGGAATCACTGGTTTGGTCTTCTTGATATAAAGCCCGAAATGGTGTTTTCTTTAGGGAAAGTTAGCCTCTTGATGCAGGGGAATTGTAACTTGTGATGTGAGCTTAAATGACGAAATGAGGATATATCTAGCTGACCCCAACTTATTTGGCACTGAGGCGTAGTTGTTGTTGTAGTCACGAGTCAAAATACTTATTTGGCACTGAGGCGTAGTTGTTGTTGTTGTCACGAGTCAAAATTTTGATTCAACCACTCTCTTTTGGGGGGTGCAAGTGAAGATTTATCGCCTGCTCACTGTTCAGCCGTTACTTTCCCTTGTTCGTTAGTTTTCTGCCGTTAATTGGACTAAATCTGCTCAAGTCTTTGCTAACTTAAAGGATAAAAGATGCTTAGGATTGTATAAATCGAAATCTTGGATGTTCAAGCATTTCTAATATTTCGTGGATTAAGGCTTCCATCGCTTATTGGATGTTTACACCGAACAAATATGTGAGATTAACTATCGTCAAGTGATAAATTGTATGTAAGCAGTACATGTCTCGTATCTATTGATTCGGTATAGATACTAGTGTGTGTAAGTTTTTTCCATACCAACAACCAAGTACTTGTTGAAACATTTTATGTTAATGTAATCTCTGCTTTGTTGCTCCGACTCTTCAAACTGTCGTGTGTGACTGTGCGTATTGGATCCTCCAAAAGCAGTACTTTTCTTGATTGGTTTTGGAGGATCCAGCATGGGCACGACAGCATATTGGTGAGTCCGAGCAACATATAGGATCTGAATGAGGTTATACTTATTCGTTGTGTTTATTGAAAACAGGACTAGAAGTAAAGACGGAAGATTCAAGGATGTCGAAGACGGGCAAGTAGAATCAAGTACTCTGCAGAAGAAAGAGATGTCTGGAGTGAAGCAGAATGGGATAAAGACATTTAGCAGGGTTATAAAGCAACGTAACGATATCGAAAATGATGAATGCACCATTTGTTTGGGCAAATTCAAGGTTGGTGATAACCTAATGCATTTGCTATGTGACCACAAATTCCATTCATGTTGTTTGGTTCCATGGTTGGAGAATTATGTTTGTTGCCCTTGCTGCAGAATTGAGATTCTCACTTGAAAAAAATGTATATATGGGATATAAAATGAGCTTAAATAAAGAAATCGGGATTCATATAGTTGACCCCAATTTGTCTGAAACCGAGGCATGAAGTGAGGATGAAGATTCATATAGCCGACTCTAACTTGTTTGGAATTGAGACGTTGTTGTTTGAGGAGTTTGTATAGATGAAGTTTGATATAAGAAGATTGTATCATTGGTACTTGGTTACTAGAGAAGTTTGAGAACTTAATTACTCATATCTAATTTCTTCATGCAACATCTTAATTATTTAGATCTCCATTCAGATTCACGCATTAATTATTATGGAAAAATTACTGAAATACTCTTATTATGTTACTCTTATTTTTAATACCTCCTCCTATTCTTAAAAATCTCTAAAATTCCTTATTTCTTTGATGTATTCGAGCTAAATATCAATGTATTCAAACCAGTATTTAATGTATTAGGACTATATATTATGTATCTAGTTTATTTTATAATGTATTCCGAGCTAGTTTTTAATGTATCTGAGCTACATATTATATATCGAAGCTAGTTTTTATTGTATCCAAGCTACATATATATTGAGTTTATGTTATAATGTATCTAAGATACTCTTTAATGTATCCAAGCTATATATTAATGTATTCGATTTGTATTACTTTTTAAGAGATTAATGTAATTACAAACTAAAGAGGGATTAACAATTGTAATTTCTTATTAAAACTATGTGATTCCTAAAATTTATGCACATCATAATATTCAGATACGAATTTACATTTAGATATGTTAATCTTAATAGAAATAGATAAAACCATAGAATATTTTGAAAATAAAATATCCTTGAATGAATATTGTGTTAACAAATCGTAACATAGATTTAGACAATTAAATGTTAAAACGGTTATTACTTCAAATAATTTGTGATTATTCAAGGTAAAGAAAAATCAAAAGTGTATATATCAAATAACTAAAAGTTAAATATATGTAGTTAAATATCACAAGAACTAAAACTAAAATTTACACATAACAAAAAGAACTAAAAGTATTTTTTGATTTTGCATTCGGTGTTCAATACACACATTTAAGCCCACTAAATGTAAATTTGCGCGATTCTAACCCGAAACCTCTGATTAAAGATGAAGAAACAGTGTTGGTAATCCTAATTAATATGAACACACTAACTTGTAACTAGAAAAATGAAACGCCGTCGTTTGATGTTACATCCCAACGTTTTAAAACTCCCAACGGCTAGTTTTTTTTCCACTGACCGTTTGAATGGAAAAAAACTTCAAACTTCAAACAAAAAGCCTCTCACCATTATCAGCAAATCATAAACACAAGAGAAAAAAATCACATTTAAATACAAAAAAACTAGGTTAAATTCTCAAATCAAAAAAAAAAAAATCTCATTTGTAAAGAAAAAAAAAGCTTCTTTTTTGATTTTCAAGAATGGTTTATTCATACACACCAACATACTATAGCTCACTCCATGATTCAATTACTTCTCTTTGCAAAACTATTCTTCCATTTCCGTTCAAGAAAAGGCGAATACCTGCGATTGCAGCTGCTGAGCAGAGGTTATCGAAGCAACAATCGGATAATATTAAATGGCAACAAGAATCTTTTCATCAGATTCTTAACTTGATGGGGCTTTGTAAAGAAGGGATCTTGGCTGAATCTGAAGTTTCTGCTTTCAGATCACATCTTCTCGATACGCTTATCGCGTCTCCTGCTGATTATGAACATTCTTCAATCTTGAGGGATAAGTTGATCTTCTTGCAGGTGAATTTCCCCTTCTTTTTTTTCTTTGTTTCATTATGTGTCAATTCTTGAAATTTGTGTCATTTGGTGGAGGGATTGTTGATAAGCTCAATTTATTTGTAATTTTCCAAATTGAACTGAATTTTCATCATTTGGGAATTGGGGTTTATCTATTTGTTGTTTTTTCATATAAAGCTTGACCTTTTCTAATGGTTGTTCCTCTTGAAGGAGTTCATGTCTAAGTATTCAGCTTTTAGGAGTTTGGGGTTAAAGTTTTGTTGTTTTTCATGTAAGAGATGAGGTTCTATCGAAAACAATTTACCTCCGACTCAGGGGTAAGGTCGGCATAGACTCTACCTTCCTCAGACCCCACTTTGTAGGACTATAATGGGTATGTTGTTGTTGTGTTTTTTCATGTAAGGGCCGAGGGTCTATTGAAAACAACATATATCTAAGGTTAAGGTCTGCGTACACTCTATCTTCCTTACTCTTGGGTATGTTGTTGTTACATTTTCCAAATAAAAGTGAAATTTCAGCTTTTGGGAGATTTTTGTTTTTTCTTTGTTCTTTTGGTTGTTTGTTTTTGTTTTTATAGATTCTTGATTTTTCCTGTAAAGCTTAAATTTTTATATGGTGGTGTTTTCTTCTTGAAGGAGTTGTTGTATGCAAAATGTATATCAGAGGAAGAGTATCATTCATCAAAGAGGCCATTATTGCAAAGGCTAGCAGTTCAAGGAGCTGAGATTGAGGCAAAACATGTTGTAGTTGGATCAAAGAGAGAAACTACAGATGATGAGTGGTCTGTTATAGATTTGAAGGATGAAAAATCTAATCTTGGCAAAGAGAATTCGATATCGAGCTCGAAAGATAAGCAAAAGCAAACTTCTTCAGCTATTAAGGAGCAAATCAAAGGGGCTGCTTCAGTTTTTAGCTTTGCATCATCCAAAAAGGAAAGAGGGATACTTAATCCAGTTAGTGAAAATTGTTTTGAGAGAAATGAATTCGCAGAGTCGACAGAGAATCCCTTTTGGAATACTCATTTGAGAGAAAAAGATAGTGAAACTAAGTCTATTTTGATGGTGGAGAGCTTGCCTAATGAACCTGTGAAAGTGAAGAAGCTAAAGAAACCTTTCAAGGCACTGTTTGGTGTTGATGATCAACATCGCGGTGAGCCTGAATCTGAAGGAAAGTCGAAATCAGGAGGGAAGAAACAGTGGGGATTTGATGGATTCAAGAAGTGGAAGAAGAATGATTCTGAGGATGAAACAGCTCCACTGTCACTTGATGAGAAGTCGGACGGTGGAGCTTACTTAGGTCAGCTTGTTGCTGAACCAATCGGAGAAGGTCCAGACACTAAGCAGATCAAAAGAAAGCTGCATCCTAATGGTGCCCCCTCGGATTTCTTTGTCGATAAGGTCTCTCATTCATACACATGCACAATCATTTATTCTTTAAAACCTCTCTATGATACTAATCTGAAATTGTTTTTTTTGTTGCACCCTTAAAGGTTTTAGGAGACCGTATCAAGAAAGAGCTATCACGAATTCAAACAGAACTTGGTGCCAAAAATGCAAGTGTTGAGTTAACGTAAGCTAAGAACATATTCTTGTCCTTCAATTTCTGTTACTATCACAGTTTCTTGTACTTCGACTATCGTATTATTCTGTTATAGTACTGTTCTGTTACTATCTGTTGTTGTCGGACCACACTTTGTGGAACTATACACTGTGTATATTGTTGTTGTTGTACTCTTTCTTGTTGATTGGATTTTACTAAACAGTGGTGTATCTTCTTACATCAGAGATGATCAAATTGAAGCAATTTCAACTAGGCTTCCAGTTGACAAGGCTGATCTAGAGAAGTTCTTCCCTAAGTAAGCACACTTTGTACTTAAACACTTGCAATTTCAAAAGTCGTGTAACATCCTATGTTGCTCGAACTCAGAGAAACTGTGTTGTTCGAGCATTTTGAAGAGTCTGAGCAAACATAGGCAAAATGAGTTATAATATACATCACATCAGATTAATTGTTCTGTTCTTGTTTCCTTGATGACATTTTCAGAAAATGGTGTGATCAATATGGATTCGTCGTTTTGGATGTTGTAAGAAAGGAATTCAAGAACCATGTTGGAGGAAACTCAAAAGTTGTAATTACCAAAGAGGAGAAGCAAAACTCAAAAAGATGGACAACATTTGATGAAGATGATTATGATGATGATGAAAATTGCCATCCAAATCTTTTTGCTCCACAACAACATCATCATACATTTCATTCTACACAAACCAAAAGCTTGAAGAATGGTGGTCAAGTTTATGTTAATAGTAGCATTGACAAGGGACTAAAATATAATCCTTTCTTTGATGTTTAAGAGAGAGTTGAAAGAAAGAAAGAAAGAAAGCTGAGAGCTAATCAGCTTCTTTACTTATTTATAGTTAATGTTAATAGTAGCCATCTATGTTCTTTTATTGGCACTACAAGACATATATTAGTTCCATTTGTGAGAACCTTAAACATGTGTTTAGACATTAATGTAAAAAAAATCATCTTTGGATGGTTTTTTCTTTTTACTTTTTATGCTGCAATTTTATTGAGTAATATCTTTGTTTACCATCTTTGTTCGAATTATATTAACCTTTTCAGAAATCATATTTCTAAATACTATGAGAAAAGAACAAAACTCCCTATAAAATCACCCCGGGAATGAGCCTTTTAAAGTGGTCCTTGTTGATTCACGCGAAATTCCTATTTTGGTCAAGACATAAACTAGTGATGCTTTCATTTCAGGCTGCTGCATGAGTATGTGGTGCCCTAAAACTTAGCCAGATATGAAGAAATTACTCAGCCTTTTTCTCTCTAGCTAACTAAAACTTAGCCATAAACAGTGGTACTTGTACTCGACGAATCTTCATCATTCTTTTTAGAACGGAGTGATATTGTAAAAAAATAAAAAATGATTGCTGAGATGACCTTAGCAAAGATATGTATATTGTGTATATTATCTCAAGATGATCAAACAAAAAAGAAGCAATGAATTTTAATTGCAGGCAAGACAGACAAGCCAGATCTTTGCTATGAAAGTTTCCACTAAATAATTATAGAAATAGATTTGGAACATTCCCTATTTCATATATTATCTAATGAGAATCCATATGAAAATTCACCTATTTCCTAAGGCCACCACCAAGTTAGTGGCATCTGCATTTGTAATTTTTCCCTCAATGAACATTAAAATGTGCCTTCTTGACATCAACAGCAACAACAAGGGTACATTGCAGAGCGAAAGCTGCCATATACATCTGTACAAGCTCTCCACAAAATTGTATGGGGGCAAAGTCGAAAATGAAAAAAAAAAAACAAAGAGGAAGAGGGCCCTTATTCTCTCACATTGCGTTGAGAATAAGGGAAAGGTAAAGGAAGAAAACTGAACTGATCCTTCCATGTTCAACGTGCCCCGATAGGTGATATAACCCTTCCTAGCTCAAGATGCTTCGGGAAATAAACACCGTTAAGAGGAGCCTTCAGTATCCCTTCAGAGGTCATAGGATACTATATATAAATAGCAAAATTTCTTGTTAAATTATGGAGCCAGGTTTTAGCGAGGCGTCCCTTTTCCCTCTTCCCCTCTCTTTCTCCCCAGTGTATACTAGATACATCAAAGAGGAAGTGCAGCTGAGTTAGAAACTGAACTGTCAACAAAAGCATTTCGTACATCTCCTCTGCAAAGTGGACATACACTGCGAAAAACACCATGTTAGTAAAGGACAAAGGTGTATCCTCCTTTAGTACCATTCTCTCTGTCGTGATGAGAGAACAGAACTAATGTGTAAATCAAGAGATAGATGCAGTTTCATGTTACCCATGTATCTCTTTGAGCCATTTATCCACACATACTAAATGAAACTCATGGTGACAAGGTAGAACTCGTATTTTATCTCCTTCCTCGTACTCGGACAAGCATATGTGACACCTACAAATGATGAAAGTTGAAACATCAAAGAGCGATAACTTGTTTGTCATACAAAAGTACCGCACGACTACATCACATCAATTTCCAGGTAAAGAGAACAAAATCCCATCTGCTTGAAGTCATAACTTATTATGGCACAGACTGGTTTTAACTCGTTTTCATATAACGCATTCCTTCTAACTCATGTTCATTCACCTACTATTTTAATTAGTTCATAGAGAGAAGTGCATTTTTCTTAATAGATGTTCGTTCAAAAAAACTTTGACCCCTTTCCTTAAAATAAAAAGGGAATTCCTCTTAACAATTGAGGTATATAAATTTATACTAAGCTATTATTAATGTGATATCTTCTAAACCAATTATAGCAAATTATTATTTAGAACACTTTCTACCAAATTCAGTGCCTAATGAATCCAAACATTCATCTCTAAAATGTCAAAAGGGTATATGAAATTGAGATGGGGGCATAATATGCACAGTTTTACAGGTACACAGAATGAAAAATGAACAAATAGTTCACCAGTAACAAAATGTTCTCTGTACAAAGCAACATTAATAATATTTTGTTCGTTTTTCATTTTTTTATATTACCTAACTCAAAAGTATCAAGGCAACACTGAAAAAACCATGATAAAGGAAGTGTCCATGAACAGAAAAGTACTTCTATTAGGCAAAGGACTATTTAAGACAAAGCCAAAACACTCCGGGGTCATTTGGTAGGACGTATTAGAGAATCTTATATATGTTTTAGACATTGTAATATTTGATCCTTTGTGTGGTAGGAACCGTAGGATTTTCAGCTTATGTATAACTAATACATAGCAAAACATAGTATCAGTAATACAAGCGCTATTAATACATGGATAAGTATGGTTAAAGAAAAAAGTGCCTTTAACACACCAAACCAACCAGTGAATGAGAAATAATACATATGCATAACTAATTCCAGCATTACTAAAAAAAAATAGAGCAAACAGTGCCTTCCTCTTCATATGACAAAAGAGAAAACACCCCAGGACAAAGCAGGAGATAGCTTTCATCCTATCTCTTCATTTCTCCTACCAAAACACAAAGGGATGGAGAAACTTACTGTAAAACATTGTTGCTAGTATCTACTTCCACTGGTTTTGAGAAACTCTTCACTGGGAATGAGTCCACAACTGACTCTGGAGCTGGAAGTGATAGCACAGATAAGGACAACGACATAGGTTGACGATGTATTTCATCCAGTACCTGCAATTTGTCCTTAGTGTCAAAACAGTGACAGTTTCCAATAATGAATGAAAACCAGAGATAAAACATGAGGTTCTTTCAAAAAACAAATATAAATGTATTTCTAAAACATGCAAATTAAGGGTTTTAAGGTCAATACAACAAGCACTGAGTATTATATATAGCAGTGTTGACAAAGGCATGCTTAAGCCCTGAAGCGAGGCTCAAAACGTGTTGAACGCTTCCCTCGTTTGGTGTGCGCTTCAGTGTCCCCATCAAAGTTCTAAAGCATACTTTTCCTTACCAATGAGCCTCTTTTAAGGAGGCAACACTAAACAATTGATATTTCACTTTATCATAATCTTTCAATTTCTTTGTTCATATAGTTCTCATTCATGCTTATAATTATTAGTCTTGGACTAACTAACCATATATATTTGTATTTTTTCTCCTTTTGTGCCTTTTTGAATTAAAGCACCAACGGACCTTAGAGCTTTTTTCTAGCTTTGCTTTTGATAACATTGATGTATAGCAACAGCTCAAGCAGACTTAAGGCAGATACTTATCTAACAAACACTAGCTTCCTCTATCCCACTTCAGTGCCCTTTACAGAGGAAGCTTTTAAAGACGCACAACATGGAACAATTTTATAGATATACAACTTACAGTTTTTTGGAGGGACCAATGGACCAAGACCTGAATGGAATGTATCATGCTATATATATATCACTAAAGAGATGATTATTAGATAATTCAAGTGGTGTTCTTTAGTTCTTGCTCAAAATTAAAAAATGTCCACCTCTTGGGCCCAAATAAGAATGCTGACAGCGAAGAACATTCTTTCTTTCAATGAAAGCAGTCGTGAGTAATAATAATAATAATATTTTTATCTTAATTGCCCTATATAAAGCTCATACAGCAATTCAGTGCTTTCTTCGAACAGTTATTTGAGAAGGTCCAAGCAAGATATAATCAAACTCTATAACACTCGATACTTATCAACAAAGAAAGAAAAGACAAAACTTTGTAGCGCTCAATAATATCAACAATGGTAAATTTATTTGTTAGAAATAGCTGATTGTTCGCACTTCGTACGAAGCCACCATTTACCAAAACCCAGCTTTTAAAAGTGAAAATGACCAAAAAAGCAATAAGGTAAATGGGGCTTGAAGCGAGAACCGAAAAGTGAGAAGCAAGTGTATGCTTCTTTGAAGTGAAATGCACAATTATGGGAGATAGAAAAGATCAAACATCTATGAGGGTGTGGCCCTCATGGTCAATGAAGTGGAAGGAGAATTATGAGGTGCACGCCTTAGTATGGTAAAAATTAAATTTTGCACCTGAAGGTGTGATCATCATGGTCAATGAAATGGGAGGAGAATCATGAGGTGCACACCTTAGTGCCTAATCAAGATAAACTAATGGGAAAATGAGGTGCACGCCTTAGTGCCTCGCCTACACTAAAGTACCGCCTTCGTGAGGCAAAACCCCTCACCTGAGCTTCTTTAAGTTTCAGAGCTTAAGTGTGCCTCAAATAAGTTGTTGACAATACTGCTTAAAACAGTGTCTTCCCCGTTCAGAGTTTCCTATCTCTAAGTCCCGGAGAAATTTTTCCACGTGGTGGAACTATAAACTTTTGGACATCCCAACAGATTTTGTATGCGGCAGTAATAAGTTTTACAAAGCACTTGGAGCACAAACTATGAGCAAACAATGGACTGCTTGAGCATTTAACGGACAAAACTGTTCCGCATATCAAACATCAGAGGCGGATGTTTATGGGTTCCTACTGCAACATCTAATTAATATACAATAGTAATTGGATTCACAAACAAAAGCTAATGAGTCTCTGTGAACCCATAAACTATACCCTACATCCGCCACTGTTAAACATTGTGGAGAAGCCATAAAGAAACTAAAAAAGTTGCATCATGAAAAGTTACCTCAAACAATGCCTCAGCAAGCATAACTATTCGGGATATACTTGCACGACTGCCAGATTCTCGACTCATTAAAATTGTCTCACATGTACATGGGCCATCTGTGTGAATCCCACTTGGACAAGTGACACTTCGATGATCACTAGCAATAAGACCAGCAGGAAGTCTTTCCCACATCTGTGAAGAGATAAACCAGAATTTAGTCGAGCAGCAATCAGACTTCTCACAGCAGAAAAAATAAAATAAATCACATCACCTCAGATCTGGAATGCCGTCGCCGTTCATTCCGACTTCCATTTGATGGAAAATTTCCTCCAGACCCCTCATGAAAGGAATTATCACTAAAGTCCAGCAATAACCTGTCATGAGCAGCAATATCATCTGAATTATCATTTGTAAAACGAAAGTTACGAGGATCAGCACGCCTCCTAGGACTTCTCCTTGAAAAAGAATCCCAAAAAAGTCTTCTACTATTTCGTCTCGCTTCACGACTACTAATTTCAGCAGGAATATTAGAGAAAAAAGTGGGAGAGGCATTTGCCATGTCAACATGAAGTGCACTTCCATCTCTTACACCCTCTTCCCTGTCTGACACCAGAAATTCAAAACCTGAAGGTGGTGTATCCTGACGCATATCATCTCCCGCCAAATGTGGCGTAACTGAAGAATCCGAAAGAACTGATACAGAATCAGAATTATTGAAGATAAGAATTTCATTTGTGTGGTTTGCAACAAAATCTTCACTTGATGAAGACTCTCCATTTCCATGAGACAATGGACTGCTAGAATGAGAGTAACCGGCAAAAACTTGAGAGACATCTACATTCACTGTAGTGGCGACATTATTTACAGCATCATCCTCTGCCCTTCTGTTTAAAGAAAGTGGATAGCGAAATGATCGGTCATCCTGAGATGTACTAGCAGTTTCACCATGTTTACGTCCAGAATTATATTGAGTGACTAATTCCATGTCTTTGGTTGAGTTTTCTCTTCGATTACCTCCCTGAACATTGGTTGAAGCGTCTTCAGATGTAGATTTTTCACTATTTACCAGATTGCTTGCAGATGAAGCTCCACGTTCAGCTAGGGAGGGAATAAAATCAGGTGAAGGGTCCTTCTCAGAGTTTTGGAGCTTTCCTGTGTCAGCATGTTCTGCAGAATCCACCAGCATTTCAGCTGGATCTTCTTCCATCTATAGAGTAACAAATACAAAATATGGATTGAATTTAAGCACCTAAAGTACTGACTCTACGTCAAACGTCTTGTTGAAGATATTAGTACATAGCTTAAGAGACAGTTTATGAGAGTACAAGACCAAAAATATCAGCCTGTTACTAGATTAAACACTTCTTTCAAGATAGAAAAGAGCATAAAATAAATACTTGAAGGACACAGTTAGTAAATAACAAAAATCAACCTAAATTCGTAGGATATCTAACATAGTACAGACAATACATGTGAAAAATAAACCAAGAAATACCACAATTTTACATATAATCAAGAATTTTCCTGACGGCCTTAGAGTAAGACATGGAAATTTAAGTGAATTCACCCAAACATACCTATAAGAAACAGAGCCTCCCACTCACATAAGATAATTCAGCACCGAAGTCTCTACTCTCCCACAATCTAGATAACTGCAGCAGGAGATTCTTCGAGGGCTGTTAGATTGATTCTCATATTTGCCGACTACTATTTGATATCCATACTATTGGTACCAATGAAAGACACCTTAATAGAGATGATCACATCAGTGTCAATTTCTTTACTAAACTCATTTCTTATTCGCTTTTAAAGTGAGGTTAAGCACGGATGACAATGAGAAATACCAAGCAACAACGGAAGTGCACTATTGTATGGACTATAGCTAGGAATTCTACTTTAGCAACCTAAGATCTAAGAGTAGAAAAGATCACTTCGTGGAACCAATCTGATCGACTAAACAAAATCTCTCTATAGCATAACTCATGAATTTAATCCTAGACCGCTGATGTAATAGAATCAGGAAAACATAAAAGCAGCAATGTCAACAGCACAATGCTATGTCAACTTCAAACTCAGGTAAACAATCTTTTGTTGTTCAGATAAATAAAAACCATTAATATCCTTGTTTCCGATGACTGCATCTAAACTTCATCAAAGAAAACCAAATACACTATATACGTCCCAGTTCTCCCCACCCTCCCGTATCCTCCTTCCTAGCAAAGCCAAAACAGACTATCAAAGTAACAATTCTCTGAATATTATCTCATTAGCAAAACATCTAGCAAGAACCCAAGGGAGCGCAACCTAGTGGTCAATAAAGTTGATTGAGAACTATGAGGTCTTAAGTTCAAATCCAGCGCCAAAGATCAAAACATTAGGTGATTTCGTCCCATCTTTCCCAGCCTTGGTTGACGAGCAACCCGATACCTGTATTTGTGGGAGGTAAGCAGGTATCCTATGGACTTAATCGAGATATATGCAAGCTGGCCCCCACACCACGATTATCAAAAATTCTAGCAATTTCGTTACCCATTTTCCATTCTGTGCATGTTAACCTTAGGCAAAACTAATTTTCCCTGATTCAATTGAATATAAATGCTAGAAATAAGCCCTATAAATCATAACCATCAAAGGGGCTATCATAAAAAAACAAAATTCAAATTCTGGGTATATCATCAAAATTCATAATAATCCCAATACACCATAAAAAACAAATCTTGAAATTGCAATCGAAAATATAAAAACGAACAATCCATCATTACATTACATTTCCAAACAAAACAACCAAATGGGGTTGTTGTTTTTTTACCTCAAGAACTGAACGACGAGAAGATGGAGAAGCACCACATATAAAAATGGATGCAAATAATCTTTTTGTTCGATTTGAACGACTTGAGCGTGACCCCAAACGACTACTCCCAGAACCCATTTTGATTTTTTGAAATCAACAACTCCTTTTTCCTCTTGCAAGAAAGAGAAATGGAGGGGTGGAGGGTGAAAGTGTAATGGAGGTCTTTCTTCTATTTTGTAGGTTGGAATGTCACTCTCCCATTTTCAAGTTCTTCAAAATCAAGAATCCATTTTTATTTTTTACATGTTTTTTTCCCCTTCTTTTTTTTTTTTTTTGTGAGGCACAAGACAAAATGGTGTTTTTCTTTTTTTCTTTTTGAGGGAAAATAAATTTTTGTTTTTTATGATAATGACTTGTGACTATCAAATTGATTTTGTGGTTAGGACCTAATATTGAATGTGATGGTTGTAATTAATTCATTTGTGGGAAAATGTTAAAAAGTATAGTAAAAAATCTTGTGTATGAGAATCTAGAATGTTATGATGCTAGGACCAAGTATGATGTTGACTTTTTGATAAAATTTAAAATCATAAATTATGTAGGTGTATTTTATTTTTAAAAAAAATTAACATTAATTTTGAAATAAGAATATCAATAGTTTGGAGGATCTAATCTATAAATATTTTTTAAATTTTAAAAATGGGTTCAGATTATTTTTAACGAAAATTCATAAAATTTTAAAAAGGATTAAAGTAAAATGCATGTTCAAAAATAACTTTACTTTATTTATCGAGTATCGATCTTTATATGTGCTAAATTGTTATTGAATCAATATGATATTAACGATTATGCATTAGTTAATCAGTTCATATGAAATTTGAAATCATAAAAGGAGTAGCTTTATATGTATTTTACTGGTGACTTCTGAGTTCTGATCCTCCAATATGAACTCATTGAATATCATTGTTATTGTCGAAAAAGTATACGATTAGTATACGATGGCAATAATAGCTGAGGTGAGTAGTGCATGGAAACAAATGTTATGGGACAAAGGAATTTAAAGTGGAGCAATATTATTGTTTAGGACGGAGGAGCAACGAATAAAATATGTTGACGAATTATTGATTTATATGACATAAAAGTTAGACAATCTGTTTTCAAATAGATAATTCGTTGTTTATAAAATTCTGATTGTCATTCCTAAATCGTTCATATAATAATTCGCTACCAATAGTTCAAAAATACCTTTTAATTTGAACTATCAATTTATGAATCACTTTGAACACACATAATCATTATTACTATAACACCTCAAGAGTTAAAAAAAAAAAAAAAAAAAAAAAAAAAAGATAGTGCAGAAAATAAGTTTGAGATCAATTTTATGAATCTGACAATGAACCATGGGAAGTCCTACAAATCGTAGATACGGAATCGTAGATCCATGGTAGAGTTTTGGAACAAAAAATCAAGTTTAAATATCTCATTCGACGGATAACCAGGACGACCCATTAACCCTTGTAAGAGTAGTAGATTGATATTGTAGGTTAATCCTAGACTTAGTGAAAAATTGAGGGTTATGTCGAAGGTTGATGTCTACGGACCATAGGGAAACCTACGAGCTGTAGACACGTTTCATCAAGAGATGGTCCAATTTTAAAGTTTCTAAACTTTTCTACGGTTGACCAGTATAGTCAGTAAAAAATCCTATGAAAACATAGGTCCAAACTGTAACAAGGGGCCAAGAATTATTTTTTCAAGGAGCTTTTGAATTTTTTCCCAAGTGAGTAATGCCTAACTAGGTTGTTTGGTCCTAATCCCAAGTCTTATATAAGATTCTTAAGCCTTAAAATCACTCATTCTAAATCATTCTCCTAAATTCTCTCTAAGTTCATCCCCTTCAAACTCCCTCATTCAAGAAAGAACAAAATGGGGTTTTAAGCACGGAGGACTCAAATTCACCATAGCAATAAGAGTTTGAACTCTAAGGTATGCTAGTATTCACTTATGAAGTATTTTCCTCTATAGGGTCCCTAATTCTCCAATTTTACAAGATTAGATTCTCGATTCAAAGTTAGGGTTTTATTCGATCTTCATGAATTCTTTTCAATTGTGATTTAACTAATGATTTTCGATCTTTTTAAGCGTCAATTGAAGTAATTATATGTTTTTGAGTTGAATTCATATAAACTCATGATCCATGATTTTAAGACTATGATCATATGATGAGACTTGTGAACTATGAAAGATGAATATATGAAGATATGCATGTTCTTTATGAAATTGATATAAATGATTTAAGGATGCTTTCGGAGTAAAGTATCAAAGTTGTTGCTGTTGTCAAAGGTTTTCTCATATACTACTAAGAACATGACTGTAGAAGAATTTTCTTACAAAAGGATTCATAAGGTTGAAAGAAATTGTCACTTAAGTTGAAACAAAATTAAGGAGATATTCTAAATGAACTTTATCTTAGATTGATTGTTTAATATAAACTCATGATCCATGATTTTAAGACTATGATCATATGATGAGACTTGTGAACTATGAAAGATGAATATATGAAGATATGCATGTTCTTTATGAAATTGATATAAATGATTTAAGGATGCTTTCGGAGTAAAGTATCAAAGTTGTTGCTGTTGTCAAAGGTTTTCTCATATACTACTAAGAACATGACTGTAGAAGAATTTTCTTACAAAAGGATTCATAAGGTTGAAAGAAATTGTCACTTAAGTTGAAACAAAATTAAGGAGATATTCTAAATGAACTTTATCTTAGATTGATTGTTTAATATTTTTACTTAGCACCGAAATATTGAGATAGAGGCTCTTCCGTTAGAGAGTTATGAAATCATGCTAAAAAGGACTTCACATGACATGCAATGACCAAGCTATATCATAATATAAAAGGGTTGGAAATCACAAAGTCAGAATCATGTTATATGCAAGTTAAACATCTTATAGAATACTTGTGAAATACTTTTATAACATGGAACCCAATTTCTATCCCACACTGCTAGATGTATGCTAAGTTGCTTGTATAGGACCGGAGTACTATATACTATGTTACGTCTAGGAGAGTACTGCAATCAGGGATAGAATACATAATCTCAAATAACTTTTGCAATCCTTAACCACTATACTAAACCTTCAACTTGTGTCAACACTTACATATATATATATATATTAAATACGATACGTATGTATACACAAAAATTTCATAAGTAACGCCTATTAGCGCTGCTTTTGTAATACATATCGAGAATTTTTTTATCCTCAAAAATGTAGAAGTATTTTCTTTTCGGAACATAAAAAGATACATTATATCCAAGCGTATGTTAAATTCAATCGCAATTGAAACAGCGTGAATACAATATCTGATTTTAGTGGTCAGTTTCTTGAAAATAATCAAAGCCCAATTATTTTGGGCTTTGGATCCAAGACGGTTCCAGATCCACATTTAGGCCCAAATTAGAAAACTGGAAATTGAAAGAAGCTTTGTTCCCCAAACACTGCAAGCAATAAGCTTAGAGCTCCTTGAAAACTCGAACCACCGTTGCGCCGCCGCCCTCCTCCCTCCTCCGTCGCTGTTCCCGGCAGTTGTTCGAGTTACCGGTACTCTTCTCTTCGAGTTAGTAGGTTAGGTACTTATCTTTCGTTTCGTTCTGCATAGTTCATTCCTTTAAACCCTATTATTTTTAGCAGCCTACAAATGTTTGTTTGTTGTGGTTTAACAATGAAATGTTTCGACTGATATGTTTTACCTGTGCATAATGCTCCATTTTTCGGCTAAGTTTCGTTTGTAAAATTGTGTTTTTTGTGTAGCTAAGTTTTTGATTTGAATTAGTTGAATAATTAATAAGGTGAGTGAATTATTTTGCTTAAGCAGGTAGTAAATAGCCATGGATGATAGTTTATATGATGAGTTTGGGAACTATATTGGTCCTGAAATAGAGTCTGATCAGGAAAGTGATAGGGAAGAGGAAGACGATGAGCTGCCTGATAGGAGTGATGATGAGAGAGCTGTATCTGATGATGAGCAGCCTGGTGCTTCAAATGGATGGCTTGCCACTCAAGATGATATTGACATGGATAACCAAGTTGTTCTTGCTGAAGACAAGAAATACTACCCAACTGCTGAAGAGGTTTATGGTGAAGAGGTTGAAACGTTGGTCATGGATGAAGATGAACAGCCACTTGAAATGCCAATAATTAAACCAGTGAAGAATCTTAAGTTTGAACTTGGGGTGAAGGATTCGTCCACTTATGTATCGACTCAGTTTCTCTTAGGTCTGATGTCAAACCCAGCATTGGTTAGAAATGTTGCTCTAGTGGGACACATACATCACGGGAAGACTTTGTTTATGGATATGCTGGTGGAACAAACACACCATATATCTACGTTTGATCAGAATAGTGAGAAGCATATGAGGTATACAGACACAAGAATAGATGAGCAAGAGAGGAGGATATCAATTAAGTCTGTCCCTATGTCACTAGTCTTGGAAGACAGCAATTCAAAGTCTTACCTGTGTAACATTATGGATGCTCCCGGCCATGTCAACTTCTCCGATGAAATGACTGCTGCTTTAAGACTTGCTGATGGGGCAGTTTTGATTGTTGATGCAGTTGAAGGAGTGATGGTAAGTTCATTCACATTTCTATGATTAATTCACTTGCAAATGATAGCCTAGTAGCATAGAGGATGTTTGGATTGGCTTATTTTTGGTGATTTTAAGCAGAAATAGTTTTGAAGCACTTTGTAGTATTTGGGTAAGATAAAAAAAGTACTTTTAAGCCAAAATAACAAAAATAATGCAGAAGCCAGAAGTTAGGATTCTTAATTTATGACTTGTGCTTATAAGCCCATCCAAACAGTATCTAACTTGTTTCAGAGCATGAGGCGAAGTTCTTATAGGATGCCAGAGCCCAGAAGGTATTGCCATCAAACCATATGCTTCTAAAAATTGGTTTTGTTCTATATGGATGGTGACCTTGAGTTATCAGCCTCCTTGTATGTGGTGGAGTTTGTGAGTTGCATCCGAATATGCATATGGTTTTCTACTTGTACTTATACCATGCTGACTGCAGACAGTATATCGAAGCAGATCTATCCTGGAAAGACGAGTTATATTCCTTGGGATGACTCTACTGTAATAGTAGCTAGTCTTTATACATAATAAGTTAGTAAATTTTATTTCTCTCCTGCAGCATACAGTACAGTGATTCTGAATTGCCAATCTTGCCATCTGCTGGAATATAGACATTGTTGTGGGAATCACATAGCTGCTAGATAAGATCTAACAGGTGTCTTCACGACTAATTAATCAAGTAAAGAGTACTAAGCCTCCACAAAAGAGAGTAACAGCACACATGTCTACACCTTAGTTTCAAATAATGTCTACACCTTAATTTTAAACATGAATGAAGCACGATTTACATTTGGAAAAAATGTCGGAAGTATCATCAAATAGAAATTGGTACGATGTATAAAACAATGTTTCAAAAATATCTTTTTCTTAATGCAAGGGAGTTTGGACTGTAGAAGTTTAAAGCAATGTATAGAGATTTAAATAGCCTGATAAAACATTCAACAAACGGAGTGCCTTATTTTTTCATATACTATGTTGTCTTGTGCCCAATGGAGAGTGGGACCCTTTAAACTAGCTGGTATGTGGGGCCGATTGTATAGAACAATGGAGGTCGTTTGAAATAGACAAGATTCAGTGGTGTATGCACGACATGGTGATTATCACTTGCTGCTGATGTAAGTTGCTTGCTATGTGTTCTCTGGGAGGCTTTGCAGCTTAAGGAAATGTGTTATCAAAGTTTTGGGGATCATATGGGGTATTGTGGGTTTTAGTTGGATTAAGTTAATCAGGTAGGTGAGCTGGGTGTGTTATCTTCTTTTTTGTTTTCATATATGGAAGCCGTATTTGCTACAATTGAGTTCTATCTAGACTTTAACTGGTATATGTTCACTGAATAGATAGATCACTTACATTTTTTCCTTGTGTCATTGGTGACAGGTAAATACAGAAAGGGCCATTAGGCATGCGATTCTAGAACGTATTCCCATTGTTCTTGTAATCAACAAGGTACATTGTATATCACATAAAACTGGTGAAGATTCAAGTAATGTTGAGACTTTGTTACCTCTAATAATTTTTTATTGTCCCTTTAGGTTGATAGATTGATAACTGAGCTTAAGTTGCCCCCGAAGGACGCCTACTTCAAACTAAAGCACATAGTTGAAACTGTCAACAGTCAAATTACAGCTGCCTCGTCCACCGCTGGAAATGCACAAGTAATTGATCCTGCATTAGGGAATGTCTGCTTTGCAAGTGCAACAGCAGGATGGTCATTCACTCTGCAGTCATTTGCCAAACTGTATGTTAAGCTTCACGGAATTGCATTTGATGCAAACAAGTTTGCTTCGCGGCTTTGGGGGGACTTCTACTTTGATCCTGATACAAGAAGTTTCAAGAAGAAACCTCCTGCAAGTGGGGTTGAAAGATCTTTTGTTCAGTTTGTGCTTGAACCTCTTTACAAGATTTATAGCCAAGTGATCGGAGAGCACAAGAAGAGTGTTGAAGCAACCCTAGCGGAACTTGGGGTGACACTAAGCAATGCAGCTTATCGTCTAAATGTAAGGCCTCTGCTGAGGCTGGCTTGCAGTGCTGTATTTGGAACTGCCACTGGGTTTACTGACATGTTGGTTCATCACATCCCTTCTGCTAAAGCTGCTGCAGCTAGGAAAGTGGAACACATATACACGGGTCCAAAGGATTCAGCAATTTACAAAGCAATGGAAAATTGTGATTCTGCTGGCCCGTTGATGGTTAATGTGACGAAGCTGTATCCGAAACCAGATTGTAGTGTTTTCGATGCTTTTGGTAGGGTTTACAGCGGGGAAATAATGACAGGGCAGACGGTACGCGTTCTTGGTGAGGGCTATTCACCTGATGATGAAGAGGATATGACTGTAAAAGAAGTTACAAAGCTGTGGGTATATCAAGCTAGATACAGGATCCCCATAAGTAAGGCTCCTCCAGGTGCATGGGTTCTGATCGAAGGAGTGGATGCTTCAATCATGAAAACTGCTACTCTTTGTAATCTGGAATTTGATGAGGATGTATACATATTTCGCCCTCTTCAGTTTAATACTCTTCCTGTGGTGAAAACAGCTACTGAACCTTTGAATCCTAGCGAATTGCCCAAAATGGTGGAGGGGCTTAGGAAAATCAGCAAGAGTTATCCTCTTGCAATCACAAAGGTTGAAGAGTCGGGTGAACACACGATATTAGGTACTGGTGAATTGTACCTAGATTCTATAATGAAGGACCTTAGGGAGCTTTACTCCGAGGTGGAAGTGAAGGTGCTTTTATAACTTTCTCTTCTGTACTTGCCTTTGTCAGTTCTTTACTTATTACAGGAAAAATACAAACTTTATTGATACTTAGGACTCCTTTGTCAAACTCAACTGATCTTATGGTTCTTTTTGTTGTGTGCGCAACATTCAGGTGGCTGATCCAGTTGTCTCATTCTGTGAAACTGTGGTGGAGTCGTCTTCAATGAAATGTTTTGCTGAAACACCTAACAAGAAAAATAAAATCACTATGGTCAGTTGTTAAATTTTTTATCTGCACAAGATGAGAAAATTGCTTTCCTCCTTGCTTACTTCTGTTGCTTGTAGATTGCTGAACCTCTGGAGAGAGGGCTTGCTGAGGACATCGAGAACGGTGTTGTGAGCATCGATTGGCCTAGAAAGAAACTAGGTGAATTTTTCCAAACCAAATATGACTGGGATCTTCTTGCTGCACGGTCTATTTGGGCATTTGGACCCGATAAGCAGGTCAGTTGTTACATAGTTTTGATCACCAGTTAGCTGTTCTGAACTTCCGCTAATGGTTGCTTATATCCTTTAGTTGAACACTTGGAAATATATTTGCAGGGACCTAATATCTTATTGGATGATACACTCTCAAGTGAAGTGGACAAGAGCTTGTTGAATGCTGTTAAAGATTCTATTGTTCAGGGGTAAGTTGAATTTCGTAGTTTTGTGGTTTTCCCTGATCCAGATGCTGGACTAACAAAATCAACAAAATGTCAATAGGTTCCAATGGGGAGCTCGGGAAGGACCCCTTTGCGATGAGCCCATTAGAAATGTTAAATTCAAGATCGTTGATGCGAAGATTGCACCGGAGCCGTTGCATCGTGGAACGGGTCAGATTATTCCAACTGCACGACGTGTAGCCTACTCTGCTTTTCTTATGGCAACACCCAGACTTATGGAACCTGTGTATTATGTGGAGGTATACTTTTTGTCTTGAACTTTTTGTTTATTTGGTAACATTTTCGTGATTATTTCTTTACTAATATCTTCGGATCACCTATATAAATAAAGGAGGCGAGACAGGTTTAAAACTGTACCTATGAGCTGTGTAAAACACACTATTTTACGTGTTAGAGCTGCTGCTTTATGCCCCATATATTAGAACAAAGTGAACAGCGGAGCTGTCACAACAGGATATTAGTGACAGTCCTGCTGGATTTATACTATGTTCAAATTGACAGGAAAAGTACAAATGTTGAGCCTTGGTTAGGTTATAAATTATTTACAGAAATATGGGTATAAAATCTCAATCAATATTTTTTTTTTAAAAAGATGTTTTTCTTATGTGAAACTAGGGCTAACTTTCTGATGTCTTGCTTCAGATCCAAACGCCCATGGATTGTCTCTCTGCTATATACACCGTGTTGTCACGTAGGCGTGGACACGTTACTGCTGATGTTCCTCAACCTGGCACCCCTGCCTACATTGTCAAGGTTTGATTTTAAATATCTACAGCACTTTCAAATATTGATATGATGTTTTCATGTTATAGCATCAGGAATTCTCATGTGCGCACCTCTTTGTCAGGCATTTTTACCCGTTATCGAGTCCTTTGGTTTTGAAACGGACTTGAGGTATCACACCCAAGGGCAGGCGTTTTGTCTTTCAGTATTTGATCATTGGGCTATTGTCCCCGGGGATCCTCTTGACAAGAGCATCGTTCTACGACCACTGGAGCCTGCTCCAATCCAACATCTGGCTCGTGAGTTCATGGTGAAGACAAGGCGTAGAAAGGTATACATTTCTTGCAGGGTTAAATTGAGTTATTTACCATTGAGGTTTTTGGAACAACGGTTTGATAAATCTATCCCTTTTCTTTCCAGGGAATGAGTGAAGATGTGAGCATCAACAAGTTCTTTGATGAAGCTATGATGGTGGAGCTTGCGCAGCAGGATGCTGATCTTCACCTGCAGATGATGTAGATATGTGGTTGTGATGGTTCTGTATTTGTGCTTTAGGTGCATTCCTTTGTATGTCGAGTTGCAAACAGCCTTTCGAAAGGTATTAGATCACTGAGCTCCCTGAACCACAATATTTCAACGTAAATTAGCCCAGGTTTCTGAATGCTCAAGTGTAGTGAATGACTGGTTAGCAGTTCAAATTCTTACTCTATCCTTTTTTCGCATCTTCTTTGTGTAAACTACAGATTGAGCTCTTGTCCACGCTACCAGAACTTCCTTTTCTTATATATCTATTTTAGTGGAATTGAAGGCGCGCACTGAGCATCAATGTTAAAGTCATCTTCCTTTGACGTGTAGGTCATAGTTCGAGCTGTAGAACCAGTTATTGATGCTTGCAAGTTAGACAACCTTTTTTTTAAGGGGAATTTTGTAATATTTGAACACGATTGTGGATGAGAGTGTCATACCATTGATTTATTTTTGGTTTAAATGAACATTGAAATATGTATTCTATAGTAGGTATTCAACTCCAATAGAGAATTGAATGGAATGAAAGGTAAAATAGTCATTTTACTTATTTTGCATCTTCAATGATATTTGAAAGTGTGTCCACCATAACTTGAAACACAAATTTAATTCTATGTAGCACTGGTTTCACATATGAAGCGACAACCCCTTGCATCGCGATGAATTGAGCGTTTTAGTATTTAAAGAAGTGAACATCAAAGGAGAATTCAGGATATAAGCTCTCTAAGCTCAACTTTATTTATTACAATACAAGTACTAATTCATATATAAATGTGTTTTTTTCACTGAAAGTACTAGATTCGGATGAACTTTCATTTAACCATTCAAAGCAACTAAGAATGCTGGCAATTACATAACCTTTGTTATGACACTAAAAAAGTTGGATCAAACCAACAATTCAATTTCTGTCTCACCAGAAGGTGTTTGAATTTCCCTTTAGTCAGGGAATCATACAATGGAAGAATATTGTTTAATATATGTACAAAAATTTAGCTCAACAGGTTGCTCCTATGTCCCTTAAGCTTTATTTCGTCTTGGATTTTTAGGTTAAAATGGGAGAATTACAACAAGAAGAAGATAAGTTTACCTCTGATTCTGATGTCTTTACTAAGTTGTCCAGGAGTAACCAAGTGATCGTCATTATCGCTGTTGTTTAGGTGGATATGTTTGTAAGCTGCCAAAATTGATATCGAACGTTGCAGCTCTAGTCTTCAAGCAAAGATCGTAGATTTGCAAGTCCCTCGGCGGATATACTTTTCCTTATTCTTGATCTTTGAAAAACAACTGGAGGTGGAGGCTCGGAGTGAAAACAGACCATGACTACTGTTAAGTTGTCTATGGCACCGCGTTTTTTGGCCTCGTCTATCATTTCCTTGCAGCATCTCTTTACATTGTTATGGTCCTGCAGTCTCCTCCGAGCAAAATCAACTGCATTTTGGCTTCGGAAAACATCCCATATCCCATCACTACCGATGATCAGGAACTCGTCCTCCTTTGTCAATGTCAGCAGTTTCAGTTCAGGTTCAGCGCTCAATGGTCCGCCCTTCTCAACTTCCTTCAATCCTTTAATATGCCAGTTACCTAAAGCCCGGCTCACGCCTAGCTGTCCATTCAAATAGCCATCATCAACAAATCCACCTACTGACTCAATGCGAGTTCTTTCAGTAACACAACAAGGTCTGTGGTCCCTTGACATTTCTATAGCCAGTCCACGTCGAGATACAACTGCTCGACAATCACCAGCATTGGCCACAAGAAGTGATCTGTTCATATGATACAACACATCAGTAAAAAGATTTTGATCAAAGTGGCTACTCTTAGCGTAATGAGATGACTTAGGTACAGGAATAACTTACCTTCCAAATATCATTGCAGTGAGTGCAGTAGTGCCGGAGGACAAGGCTGAGTCAACATAGCATGACTTGGCAAAGGCAGCATCCGTCTCTGCAAAAGATCTTGTGACCACTTTCTCAAGTTCCAGGGGAAAATCAGCATCCTCGACAATGATCTTTGGTAAGTAATCACGAACAAACTGTGATGCTCCTTTCCCTCCATGTCCATCAAAGACCTGTCATTAGAACCATTAGCATTAGGCATCATCAGACTAAAAATATTTTTTAAAAAAACAAAGCCTCCTCCTACGAAAAGAAAAAAAAAAGAACTCAATTTCATTCTAATCCATACAAATTTGACGGAAACAACAAAGGAAACAATGGGACATGGTCGTACGCAGGAGCTAAGATATGCATTTAGGGACAGCAGAAGTTCAATTTTTGGTGCTCTACCGACTGCTGTTCACTAGGTTCATTCCAAGACTACCAGAAGAACAACACCTTTGCGATTCTACAGTATTTTTCGGTTAGATTATATACTCCTAAAAATTTTAAGAGTTGTATTTTGCTTCAACTTGGGAGAAATGCGGTCGCTTGAATTAGTGTTTCATACTTTTCTTTGATAAGAAATACTTATAATTCTTCGGTCTACTTGAAAATACTTAAAAGTATCTTCAGCATAGTATTTGCAACATCATGACGAAAGAAGCACCCGTATGGTGAAGACATATGCCCCATCTTACAACTCCGATGAGTAGGGCACTCTAGTTGTGTCTACTATGTAGCGTTAATCTTTTTTATGCGTACTTCCTATGTTCACAAAGTAAGAGCTAAGCTGAACTTTACTGAGAGTTTAATTCAGCCTAAAAGTATACAGAGTAATAGTCAAAGAGTGACATATATGATGGTCAATGAGGTTAACGAACTTACTCCATAGAAAGAAATAGCATCCTCACCAAGTATATTAAGGCCAAAATTCTTAGCTAGGTCCGCAATACAGATGTGAGTGTCTTCCATGTCAAGGCGACCTCCAATATCAGACCAATCACCCGATCTAAGGGCCGGGAGGAAATTACTCAACAGTATTTGTTTCCGATCTGCAATAGTTGTGTCTTCTGAAATACTTTCCAGCTGCAGAAAAGGAAAGAAATTAATTGAAGCAAAGAGATGGTTTGAATTCAAGCAACAATCAGCTTCGATGATGTGACAATAGAAGTGAACTTCGTGCCAATTCTCTGTTCAGGAAGCTAAGCAGCATGACTGTAGTCGCATGAGTTTGTTAGAAACACCAAATCAGTGCTAATGCAAACTCTAAACCATTAGCTACAAATGCTGACAAACGAAAAGATTCTAGTTGGACGATATAAGACACATCTTGAAATTATTTTTTCAGAAGATCACATTTACTTGCTATAAACTTCAAGAGAACTAAATTTGAAACCCATGATATAGAAAGTGCAACGGATTTAATGGTAAGCACTCAAAGGTTGAACTCATCGAATTTAAATCACAGATCACCCTTGATACACACACAGACACAGAGAAAAAGAAAGTTTGGGGAGCAAACAGTACACAAAAAGAGATTAATAACCACATCTACACAGTACTGTCCTTAAGGCATAAAAATACCATAAATATCAAATCTTTTAATAGTACCAACCAATAAAAGTCCAAATTAACCAACACTTACAACACAAAAAACCACTTATACCAATCAACATCCATATACAAACCAAAAAAGTCTTCCCCAATTAACTCAAAAAGAATACAATCAATCAAGACTACATAAAAACTCAAAAGTATTGATTATTGAATCCATCAAGTTTAAACTATGGATCACCTCTGCATACACACATAACAGACACACAAAAGTATATCAGCATGATATCAAATCATCAAATGAAGAAAAGACCAATAACCATAGCTTTAAGTACTGTTCTAAAGCATAAGTACACCATAAAAATCAAATCTTTACATAGTATCAACCAATAAAACTCCAAATTGAACAAACACTAGTATCAACCAATATAACTCCAAATTGAACAACAGTCTTAGAACTATTAATACCAATCAACATCCATATACAAACCAAAAAAGTCTCCCCCAACTAACTCAAAATAGAATACAGTCTAATAGCCAACCAACCAACTGTGTTAGTACACCATAAAAATCAAATCTTTAAACAGTATCAACAACCATATTCCAAACTAACCAACATTTATGACAGCAAAAAAAGAAAAAAGAAAAAACTAAAACCAATCAACACCCATATACAAAACCAACAAATTCTTCCCCAAAACCAAATATTACAATTAGAAAAAAAAAGAATCCTTACTGGGAATGAGTTTCTCATGACAGAAGGACTAGAAGAAGTAACTTTTCCACAATTCTCATTTTGGGTATGTTGAAATTCAGCCTCAGAATGTAAAGATTGGTTCTTGAAATTGTCATCAGTGTTGGAAATGGCCAAATTTTCCATACCCTCATTCACTTGCTCTGAATCTTGAATACACATGTTACTAGTTATTACACAAATTTAATAGGGGCAAAAAAAAAACAAGAAAAAAATAGTAGAATATTTGGAGGAAGAAGAAGAATGGGTTGTTTTTATCACTTTTAGTTTGAGCAAGTTGTTAGTATTGAAAGGAATTGGGAGAAAGTGAGAATACATATGTGTGGAAATTGTGATGAAAGAGAAGATTCTTGGGAATATGTTAGCAATGGGGTCATAAAAAAAAAAAAAGTTGTAATTTACTTCTCCATTTCCATTCAACCACAATTTTAAAAATAGATTCTTTTGTAAAAATCGAGAAAAGTATTGAAAATATCTTTAAATTTAATGAGAATCTGACAGATAGGGATATTCGTGGTTTAATTTAAATTGATTATTAATTAAAACATAATTAAATTAATTTTTAAATTTCTAAAATCAAACAATAACTGTCAGTTTAGTTCGATTCTTTTTTGTTTCTTTGGTTTGAAAGTAATAAAAACATACGTATTTCACAGATATCGATACTTAATATATAAACAATCAACAAGAAAGTTGGTGTTGATTCATTTAAGCAATACTAGAATTTTACTATACGAACAAAACGATTTAACTTAAGAAAAAATGTGACTATATTATGTGAGATAGTGTAGAAAAAAACTAAAATAATGAATATTGATGGACTTAAACTTAGGATTGTAATAGTTAGGCTAAGAATTAAGTGTTGAGCTTGAAAAAATAATAAAGTTTAAAACTTAAGTTAATTAAAATTTAACAAAATATTTGTATTTTATTTATGAATAATATATATATATATATATATATATATTATTTTTTTCTACATTAATTACTTATTTTTAAGTTTATTTTCTAAAATCTTAAACGAACATTATAATTAATGTAAATTATAATAAAATGTTTATATTAACTATTCTTTCTTAGGGAGATTAACAAAATATAAAGTGAGCAACTTTAATGTAATTTTGAAACATATACAAACTTTAAGTTAAATTTGGATAACGAAATGAATTATTATCTTTATCTGGTTTTATATATATATATTAAACTAGCGAATATAATTATTTTTGGTGAACTTTTAATTTTTCTTTAAGTGTTTCTTTTTGGAGATATTTAGGTTAGATATTTTTAATTTATTGTCGGTTTATACCAACTTACCAGAAACTTCTGGGCATTTAGTACCTTATTTCCACTTTATTATAAAAAAAAAAACTTTTTTGTCAACATCTCTAATCTAGAATATATTTTATTTATTAAATAAAAAAATAAATAAAGAGAACTTCCAAAAACATTGATTAATATGTAGTTTTAGGGCTAAGTATTTCTAGACTATTATGATTATCTTAATTAATTTAAGGTCTTATTATCTTTTAAATTTATTTTTATATAATTTTATATATTTTTTAATTTACGTAGCGTAATTCGTGACTCCATTTAAGTAAGGCGCGTATCACATAGGCTAAAAAATATACAAAATTATAAGAAAAAGTTCAGAAAAATTATAGGATTATAGTTAAATTTAAATATGTCTCTAAAATTTGAATTATAGTCTAAAAAAAATATTAGCGCTATCCCGAAATAAAATAACAAATTTATCCCCAAAAGAAAAAAGGAATTTAAATAAATAAGTTCCAGTAATAATATATCTAATGTAACCTCGTAAATATAATTCGGAGAAAATCATAACTAATATATACACAAATTATATTTTCTATTTATAAGGGTAGATAATAATTTTAAAAAAAATCCTATGATCAAGAAAAGCTTAACAAAGCAATATAAACAGAAAATATAGCATTAAAAAAGAGAATATATAATTTTTATAATTACACTTTATAATATAGTTTAATTTGATATTAATTATAATTTTAATAATTATGCTTCATATTTATAATTTAACTTGATACGAAAGTAACAATTATCATATATTTACGTGTCAACATTAAATAAGATAATTTATAAAATTTTGAATTAACACAAATCAGCATATATATATATATATATATATATATATATATATATATATATATATATATGAAGAAAAAGAATTTAGGAGTGGAAGAGGAATGAGATACGTGTTCTTTTGCTAAGGAAAAAACGGCGTAAATTCAATTGGAATATATAATTTTATTATATTATTTGGGAACCTACTCCGCCATAATATATATATTAAATTATTTTAACTTTAAAAAGTATATAAAAAGTATTATAATAATAATATTAATATATTTTGTATATATAATTTCACAAGAAAGTCCGGAGATATGAAAAATTATAAATTATAAATTTTCTGGTATTAATAAAATAAATATTTATGTAACTTAGCTCTAATAAAATAAAATATAACAAATATTTTAAGACGGAACGTATTTTAAGTGACAGAGAAATAACTGCCCCCATAATTTTCTTTACACGCTAAACACGTTTACTGATTTATTAAAAATAAAATAGAAAAATAAGTGAAGAAAAGTTAGGTTGTAGAACGTTTTTGTTTTCTAATTCTTTTGTATATAATATGTAATAGATTTTTTTTTTATATATATATATATATATATATTTATTTTTTTTTGAATTTTGATTTTTAAAAGTTTTCATATATTAAGTAATAAGGTGCAAAGGGGGGAAAACATATTATTTCTTGAAAATATTTCAATATCTACAAATATTTAACCACATAGAAAATTTTATGCTAGTTATATAAGGGCATTTTTATGTTACTATAGGTGAACCGTTAATTATATCTTATTTTCTACTAATTTCTTAAAATTATATATATATATATATATATAAAATTTCTTTTTAAAGTTAACACATATACATATACCTTTATCAAACCACGTGAGTCCGCCTCTGAATTAACCCTGACCCTATTAGAAGAACCTTTAAGCATTGACTACATGAAAAGCAAAATTGGCTTTTTTAGTGGAGAAATTGATTGCTTCCATTTTCTATAGAGAATTATTGGGCCACAAATATGGGAATTGATGTCTTTAGGCATTTTTCTTGGTATGAAATGGTGAGAGACCTTATAGTTAAAGTATGTAGGGAGACATTTAGATGTCACGTTAGCTAAAAAGTATATAAAATTATAAAAATAATAAATTTTGAGGGTATTAAGTCATTAGTTTAATTAAAATATGTTTATAAAATTTCGATCGTAGTTTAGGAATTAATACTTATACCTTATCCCTTATTTAAAAGGCATAATAACTTAAAATTTACATAATACTTATTAGTATTATTTATGTGGTAAGAATTGATTCAAATTAATAAGATTTTAACCATATGTATTTGTAATATAGATTACCTTGTGACATGTATGATAATTACCGTCCGTGCTTTGTTCACAAGCAACTTATCTATTTTTTTAAAAAAATAAAACTAATCCTAAATATGAATGCTTTATAATTTTGTTTTAGATAAAATAAATTAATTAATTATGGATTTATGGTTCAAGGAAAAAGGAAAAAATAAAAAATAAAAAACAAAAAACTCAAACATGATAAATTTAAACGTACACTCTTTCCTTCTTCAACTTAACTACTATTTGGTCCATTATATTTATTTATTTATTTATTTGAATTGTAGATAATTATTATTACTAATAATAATAATACTAAAATAAAAGTAAATAAATAAATAAATAAATAAATTTACGCGATTGTTATAATGATCGAAGAATATTCAGAATTAACGAGCTCCATTCGATTTATAAATCAACAAATCACTTTGGAAGAGCTCAATGTTCCTTTCATGTTAAGGAATTGATCATAGAGTAATTATTAATGATTTTCTTTACACGCTAAACATATTTGGTGATTTATTAAAAACAAAAGAGAAAAATAAGTGAAGAAAAGTTAGGTCATACTTTTTGTTTTCTAATTTTTTTTATATATGATATAATATAATATATTATATGTATTTTTTATTTCAATTTTGGTTTTTAAAAGTTTTCATAAGTAGTTGGTAATAAGGTGTAAAGGGAACACGATATTTAAATTTCTTGAAAAATAATTCAATTTCTACAAATATTTTACAACATAGAAGATTTTGTTGGATGAATATTTTAAATGGAATATTAGTGATTTTTACACTTAAATTTTCAATCAATTGATTAAACTTTAAGGAAATAGTAGTATTGTCCCTTTTGAAAAATGTAAAGTTGTAAAGTTAGCTGAAAAGTAATATACTTATTAAAAAAGGACTTTAGGTAACCTTTATATTTATTTTATTATTTAAAGAAAGACCTAAATCTAAAATATCAATTAAAGTGGAGACTTAATTATGGAGAAGAAGTTAATCCAAAAACTTTCCATATTAATTAAGTATAGAAACATCAATTTAAAAATGAATTGATGTCATTTTTGTAAAGCTATTTACGGACTCGAACAAAATTTAGTGTGTGGTATAATAAATTTACAAATCATTTACTCGTGATGAAATTTATGAATTTTGAGTTTGATTATTTGTAAAGCTATTTATGGACCCGAATAATTTTCAGTGTGTGGTACTGATATATATGAATGATATTATTGTTATTGATAACGATACTTCAATTGTTATTTAAATATTTTTGTAAAAGATGTTGAAAATTTCACCAATTTTTTAAGTTTTGAAGTCATTATGTCACGACCCAAATCCGGGCCGCGACTGGCACCCACACTTACCCTCCTATGTGAGCGAACCAACCAATCTAACCTTAACATTTCAATGTAATAACAACAAAAGTAATGCGGAAGACTTAAACTCATTAATAAAAATCAATAATCAACTTCTATAACTCAAAAACTTATCATTATCCCCAGAATCTGGAAGTCATCACCACAAGAACATCTACAATCAAATGACTAAACTAAGAGTATTCTAAAAACTAAAAATACATAAGAAGCTAGTCCGTGCCGGAGGTTCAAGGCATCAAGACGTGACGGAGGAGATCCAGTCCAAGCTAGAAGTGTTAGCTCACCCTGAAGATCCGGTGTGACGAAGACTGGCTTGAATTACTGTTGAGTCGAAGATGACGGCACGTTTGCTGCATTCCACAATTAAACAAGAAGAAAACAATAAAGGTAGGGGTCAGTACAAACACGGGTACTGAGTAGATATCATCGGCCAACTCAAAATAGGGAACAGTATATATCAAGTATTATCATAAATCAACTATAAAACTCAACATGTAACAACAAGAAGTACTATAATCATCAATAAGTACCATCAAATTCACACATGAGGACTCAAGCCCCAATACCATACTTATTTGGGAATCATGTTCGTTAGATTGAGTATATTAACATCTTTCAAGATTCATTATCTTTTCTCCTCTTGTGTCGGTTCGTGACACTCCGATCCCCTAATTCTATGTGTCGGAACGTGACACTCCGATCCCCTACATGTGTCGGAACGTGACACTCCGATCCCCTACATGTGTCGGAACGTGACACTCCGATCCCCTACATGTGTCGGAACGTGACACTCCGATCCCCTACATGTGTCGGAACGTGACACTCCGATCCCCTACATGTGTCGGAACGTGACACTCCGATCCACTAAATCTATGTGTCGGAACGCGACACTCCGATCCACTAATATCGTTCTGTAAATCATCAAGCCTTTTCTATACCAAGGCATCCTCAATCCCATTACTTTAATTCCTCAAGCCTTCTTCTATACCAAGGCATCATCATTAATAATGTATATTAAAGTTTCTTTTCAAGATTTGGGATTCAATATTTTTGATCATGCTTATCTTATCACAATCACATAATCATATTCATGCAAACATACAATTAAGCATATAGTAGGGTTTACAATGCTACCAATACATATCATTCTCTATTAAGAGTTTACTATGAAAGCATGAAAACCATAACCTACCTCCACCGAAGATTAGAAATCAAGCAAGCAAGTTCCCAAAGCTTTGTTCTTCTTCTCGTTTCTCCTCTTTCCCGTTCGTTTCTCCCTCTCTTTCTGTTCTTTTCTTCTTTTTCTTATTCAACCCTCTTTCTTTTACCCTAATTAGTATATAATTAAGAATAAAAGGTGGCAATAATACCCCGCTAATTAACTTAGGGTTACCTCTTTTAACCCTCAAGAATTTGAGTTATTAATATAAACCCACGAAGTCTATAATTAAGGAAAGAATAGTCCAAAAACGTCCCTTAAAACTTCACCAGAAATCCGACTCTGCCTGGGATTTGCGCAACCTGTGAAGGACCGTCGTGCCTGCGACGGTCCGTCCTGCAGGTCGTCGCAGAGTTCAGAGACCCAAATTTCCACCAAGGGTCTGTGACGGTCCGTCACACCTGTGACGGTCCGTCCTGCCATTCCGTCACAAAGTTCAGAGAGTTGATTTTCAGTACCCAATTTCAGATTTTCTAAGTATTTTGGGACGAGACCCCCTCGACGGTCCGTCGTGCCCATGACGTTCCGTCGTGGGGTCCGTCGCTTCTGCCAGTTTTTCCAGAATTGAAGTCTGTTGCTCAAAACGACTAAACGGGTCGTTACACATTAAAAATGCATATGGTATTGTTACGTTACAAAATAACTATATCAATAATATATTGCATAAAAAAGCTCAAATTGTCTAAACACATCGTGTACCAACTAGTAAATAATCTTACCACATGCTCAAGCTAGGTGTAGTAGCTTGGGCATGTATGATTACATATTTTATAATATAACATCACGATTTTGAATATAAAAATCTTACAAAAAAATCGTTGGAGGCACATATCTGATATGGAACACATTATCATGTGAATTATAACATACGAAAATTGATAAAATAGGGTATATCTAATTTGAGGCTTGTTTGACTTTGTAAATGAGTCGTTTATTTCGTCAAGGTCAACTAGCTCCATAATTAATGTCTTATCGGCCGTTCACGAAAATTTTTGTCAAAAATCATGTTGGAATTTCGGATCACCAAAAAAGATGGTGAACTTAAGTACATGAAAATAGGTAAAATGAGGGTATACCCGCTCCGGGGCTCGTTTGACCTTATAAATGGATCGTTTTGATCATCACGGCTAATTGACTCCATAACTAAGGTCTTGACCGACGTTCACAATTTTTTTTAACAAAAATGACGTCGAAATCGCGGATTATTAAAATCTATGGACTATAGACCACAAAAATTGACAAAATGGGGGAGGGGGTATACGCGCTTTGTGGCTCGTTTGACCTTGTAAATGGGTCGTTTTGTCCGTCAGGGCCAACTGACTCCATAACTAAGGTCCTAACGGACATTCACGAAAATTTTTAACAAAAATGATGTCGGAATTTTGGATCACCAAAAATTCATGGACTATTGACCATAAAAATCGGCTTGTTTGACCTTGTAAATAGATCGTTTTGACTGTCACGGTTAATTGACTCCATAACTAAAGTCTTAACAAACATCCACAAATTTTTTTTGGCAAAAATGATATTGAAATTTCAGATCACCAAAAAAGATGGTTAACTATAACACACGAAAATTGACAAAATGAGGGGTAAACCTACTCGGGGCTCGTTTGACATTGTATATGGGTTGTTTTGGTCTTTATCTTAACGAAACGAAAATTTTTGGCAAAGATGACGTCGGAATTCTAGATCACCAAAAATCCATAGACTATAACACATGAAAATTGGAAAAATGGGGGGGGGGGGGGGGGGGGGTATATCTGCTCCGTGGCTTGTTTGACCTTATAAGTGGCTCGTTTTGCCCGTCAATGCCAATTGACTCCATAAATTAGGTCTTAACGGACGTCCACAAAATGTTTTGACAAAAATGACATCGGAATTCCAGATTACTAAAAATCCATGGATTATAACACATAAAAATTAGTAAAATGGAGGGTATTCATTTGACCTTGTAAAGGAGTTGTTTTGGCCGTCAGATCCAACTGGCTCCTTAGCTAAGGTCTTACGGATGTCCAAGAAATTTTTTAACAAAAATGACGTCAAAATTTTGGATCACCAAAAATCCATGATCTATAGCACACAAAAATCGACAAAATAGGGGATATAGCCGCTGTGGGGCTCGTTTGACCTTGTAAATGGGTTGTTTTGGCAATGAGGGCCAATTGGCTCCATAACTAAGGTCTTAACGGACGTCCACAATTTTTTTTTGACAAAAATGATGTCGAATTCCAGATCACCTAAAAAGATGGTGAACTATTGCACACGAAAATTGACAAAATAGGGGGTATATGAATTTCAAACCCGAAATTCGAGCTCCAATAATCAACAACGAGAAAAGCAATTGTTATGATGATATTTGAGGAACATTCAAAATTAAGGAGCCCCATTTGATTCATAAATCAACAACTCACTTTGGAAGAACTCAATGTTCCTTTGATGTTAATGGATATTAATCATGAGAGTTATTATCAAGGAATTACTAACATTTTAGGGTCTTGTCATGATCTTATACTAATTAATATTGACAAGCATATATACTTGTGAAAAGTTCCACATATTTTTAGTCCTTGAGCAAAAGTCTAATGAACATGAGGATGATATTATACTTGATTTAGGAGTTTTAAATGAATATCTATGTATGAATCGATTGGATAATAATGATAAAGGGAATATTGAGATATAAGTCATGAAGGAGTACGGGGTAATGGAATCGATTGGATACTTCAATTTTTATTCAAGCTATTTATTTTTTACAAAAGATCTTGTAAATTTCACCAATTTTCTAAGTTTTGAAGTCATTAAAAATGCATATGGTATTATTGTTGCTATTGTGCTTCTCTTTAGTTGAGGTGACTTCACTAGTTTGTACTAGTTATGTAAGAGCACTTTTATGTTATTATAGGTGAACGGTTAATTTTAGTTTATTTTCAGCTAGTTTCTTCATACGTATATATATATATATATATATAAGATTTTTTTAAAAAATTAATATGTGCATGTGCACCTTCATCAAATCGTATGTGTCAGCCTCTGAATTCACCTGACCCTATTAGAAAAACCTTTAAGCATTGACTACATGAAAAGCAAAATTGGCTTCATTTAGTGGAGAAATTGATTACTTCCATTTTCTATAGAGAATTATTGGGCCACAAATATCGAAAGTGATGTCTTTTTGGATATTTTTCTTGGTGTGAAATGGAGAGACAAATTATATTTATTCAATTTTTTTGGTATATTTCGTAATTTCACATAGTTAAAGCGTGTTAGGAGATGTTTAGACGTCACGTGAGTTAAAAAGATGTATAAAATTACAAAAACAATGAATACGAAGGTATTAAGTCATTAGTTTAGTTAAGATGTATCTCTGAGATTTCATTCGTAGTTTATGAATCTATATTTGTGCCTTATTTAAAAGGCATAATACCTTAAACTTTACATAATACTTATTAGTATTATTTATATGGTACGAATTGATTCAAATCAATAAGATTTTAACCATATGTATTTATAATATATATTACCTTGTGACATGTGTGATAATTGCAATCCGTGCTTTGTTCATAAGTAACTTATCTATTTTTTTCTAAAAAAATAAAAGTAATCCTAAATATGAATGCCTTTTAATTTTCTTTTAGATAAAATAAGTTAATTAATTATGGTTCAAGGAAAAAGAAAAGAAAAAAATAAAAAATAAAAACTCAAACATGATAAATTTAAATGTACACGTTTTCCTTCTTCAACTTTAACTACTATTTGGTCCATTATATTTATTTATTTATTTGAATTCTAGATGGATAAAATATTATTATTAATAATAATACCAAAAATTAAAGTAAAAGTGTAAAACAAATAAATTTACTCCCTATTTAAGCCTAGGGTTTACGCAGCCCTTCCTTTCACTAGTAACACCAAATTATTTAATGGCATATCCACCCACCTTACGATATTACTTTGATAGTTATTTTATATTTATGTGGAAAATCTCTTTTACGATTTAAGTGTGTTTTGAAGTCATAAAATAATGTATTTTGATCCCATTACTGAAAAGTTTGACATATTTTTTTGTAGCAAAACGATGAGAATATTATACTTTGGTTTAGGAGTTCTAAATGAATGTCTATGATAAAAGAAAATATTGAGATATTATCGATGAAGGAGTATGGAGTAAAGAAATCATGAACATCCTTATTTATTATAAGCGATTTACAATTTGATCCTAGTTATGGGCTTATACTTCCCCGACAAAGAATGGAGAATTAATTTTAAACTTACATAAATATACTATAATTAAAAAAATATTTACCATTTATAGCAGTAACATTTTTTTTTTCACTTGATCACTTTTAATTCATTTATAATATAAGTTTAATACATATTACAAAGAACAATTTATTATTCACATATTATACAAGTTTTAATTATGGATAATACATTTATCATACATTTGTAATACAATGTAACTATTTTTTTACCAAACATACATAATATATTTCAAAAACAATTATTATATTCCAATATATTACATACATAATTCACTTTTAATACATATTAAAGATTTATCACAAATTGCTATAAATAGTAATAAACAAAAAGTATCGCTAAAATCAATAATTATTTTTTAAAATGTATTAATTTATGTAATTTGTCCTTTATTATAAGGAATAATCTTGAAGAAAATGTTCTTTATATATACGATCCAAAGAATGATAATATACAAGATATTCATGTTGATGGGAGGAAAGAATATATATCACGCACCTTTTGCTATGTGGAAAGCTTGATCCAAATTATTAGTTAGCTTTTTAGTGTAGCTTGAATTATTGTATGAACGTTTTAATATATATTAATACAAGAATATAACATCGTCCTTTGTGAAATTTCGTCAAATTGGCAAAAGTCTTGGCATTATTGTGTTGAGATATATTCTGAAATACATGTAACGTGCATTCAAATAATTAGATTTTATACAAGTGATATTATTGTAAATCTTTTGAATAAAATTTTGGCCCACGAGCTGACTCGAATCCAATCCCAATCAAGCATCAAGGGTCAATGACTTATACGAGCTCTAGTTTTAAATAAATTTGAAAAACCTTATCCCAACCCTACCCAATAACCGGAAAGGGTTGGGCCAATTTGAAAGTCTTGCTTCATATATTAATTCAAGAATATAGAAATTTCCTCAAATTTAGTAGGTACTTGTCACTATGATTCTCTCAAATTTACCTGAAATCTCTATTAAGATTCAAGTGTGTTTCTAAGTCATGTCATTGTTGGATTTCAAGTCCAAACTTTCATCTCTCAAATCAAAGGTGAAGAGGAGTGATCGTTAGGATGATGTCTATGAATAAATTTTGTAAGATGAGTAGTTTAAGATCTTCCTTCGGTTTGATAAACCAACAATTCACTTTTGAAAGCGTTAATTATACTTTTTGGGAAAGAGGTGAGATACATATAAAAAGTTGTATGATTTTGGGTTCTTGTTATAGTCTTATAAGTTTAGATCTAAACGTTTTCTTGTGGAGTCCTGCTACTCGATTTTGCACCAAAGTACTTCAACTTCTAGACGTGGAACTTTGTTTCGGCTCTTTCAAATAATGATTACAAGCTTGTCATGTAACAATATAACTTATTTTGTTTCTGTTTTTTACCCTAACCTTAACTCTAAGTCTAATGATAATATTATAGTTCCCTATTATAGTTCCCTAACCCTAAGTATGATAATAATATTATTATGTTTAGAGGTTTTAAATGAATGTGAGTTGTTTGGAGTATAATAATGGTCATGAAGGAAAACAGAGTAAAAGACTCATGGACATCCTTATTTTTCATAAGGAATTTAGAAATAGATCCTTTTTTGGAGTTGCTCATCCATTTTCATTAAACGAGAATGTAGACTTGGGCTTGATAATGGATAAAGGTAGAGTTATTGTATACAATTCAGTAAATAATAATACGAGAGACGTTTTTGATTTTGAACAGATACTCTCAATCGGTGCAATTACATATGTGGAAATCTTGATATCGCCATAAATGAAATATGCAATTACATATGTGAAAAACTTGATCTCGCCATAGATGAAATATTTGTAGAATGATCATGTTCATGAGGAACCGGACACAATACAACTTCTTGGAGAGCAACATTCCAAGAAAAGGTTTCGCAGACATAATTAAAGATACTTATTCATTGATTTTGATTTTAATGTAGAGTTATTTATGATCTAATATTTTATTTAAAAGGGCATAAAACATTCAACTTTGCATGATACTATTGGTATTATATATATTGTACTAAGTGATTCAAGTTGTTAATATTTTGGTCATGTATTTACAATACATTACCTTGGATATTATTATAAAAACTTAATTTACTAATATGAAAATTTGAATAATTTAATCCAAAGATAGAAAACATTTATATTTATAATGCTAATAAGTATGAAGTCCTTTTTCTTTTTAATAAATACCTAGTGACAGGAATGATAACAAAATAAGTTCCCACTATGAAGATATCCTTCCATCTATGTCAAAACAAGAAAAGAAGCCATGTAAACATTTTCTAAGGAAAATTTAAAATAAGCTTGTTGTAATATCTTTTAGGCCATTTTCTTTGTTTTCAATATTTTTGATGTTTTGGGCTTTTCTATAGCGATCCCAAGTCACTTTTGACTTGTTGTGACTATCATTATTTGATCACTTGGTAGTTCGTTTGTTTTTTATATAAATTTTTGTGTTTTTAAAATTTTTGAAGTTTGAGCGTTGATTTTGATCAACACTTTAGGAAAACAATCTCAACATACAATTCTAATGGTTTGGTTAGATTTTACCTTTTTGTAAGGAAAAAAAAAAGAGAGAAGAGAAGATGGTGAAGCATTATATATTAAGATTGAAAATATGAATGTATTACTAAAGATGGAGTTACTCGGATGGTAAGCATCCTGCTTTCAATTCCAATATTACAAGTTTGAGTCACCAAGCGAAAAGGGGTGGGAGCTAGGATAAAAAAAAAAGATTAATGTTTTATCAAAATACATTTTTTTTAAAAAAGAAAATTCTAATATGGAATCAATTTACATGTTGGATGGCCCATATCGATAAACGATTTTTTTTCTATTTCTAGATTTTTCATGCAATCTTCCCTGATATTTCACAATAACTGTTATTTAATCCCTATTTAAGTTGACCTAAGGTTTAAACAAACAAACATTCACTTGTAACACCAAATTATCTAATGAAATATCTACCTTATGAAATTACTATGATTATTCTTTCATATTTACTTGGTGAATATTCTTTTAAGATTCAAGTGTGTTTCAAAGTCATATTGTTTATGGATTTCAAATCCGAAACTTGAGCTCTCCAATAATCAACAACGATAAAGAGCAATCGCTATAATGGCATTTGAAGAATATTCAAAATTAACTACCTACTTTCGATTCATAAATCAACAACTCACTTTGGAACATTTCAATGCTTCTTTCGGATATTGATGATGAGAGTTATAGAGGAACTATTAGTGTTTTAGGCTCTTGTCATGGTCTTTTATTAATTAATATTGTCAAGCATGGGTACTTATGGAATCCAGCCACCCGTTTTCATGACAAAGAATGGAGAATCAATTTTGATTATAAGGAATAATCTTGGAAAAAATGTTCTTTATATATACTATCCAAAGAATGATAATATACAAGATATTCATGTTGATGGGAGGAAAGAATATATATATCATACACCTTTTGCTATGTGGAAAGCTTGATCGGAACTATTATTTAGCTTTTAGTGTAGCTTGAATTATTGTATGAAATTTTTGGGAAAATGGTCTAAAAAATATTTTAATTTTGATCGAAATTATTTGTTACGATACTAAACTTTATGGGTGACTTTTACCCTGCATTATCTAATAGTGTATTTTAAAGATATATATGTGTTCACATGGATATATTACTATTTATAATCATGCAATATTTTTTAGTCCACGTGAAAATATATATATCTTAATGACGATGAAGAATTGGGTTAGATAATGGATAAAGGTAAAATTATTGTATACAATTCAGTGAATAATAATACGAGAGGCGTTCTTATCAAGAAGAGACACTCTCAATTGGTACAATTACATATGTGGAAAACTTGATCTCGCCAAAGGAGGAATATTTGTGGAATGATTCTTATTAAAAATTCTTATTTATTGATTTTGATTTTAATGTAGAGTTATTTATGATGTAAAAAGGATGACTTAATCAAGAGTCATTTATGATGTATTGACTCATTATTTTTCTATGGATAATTGTTAATCGCTTTTGCTTCTGCTATACTACATATCTTGTGTAAGGGTATTTTGTGAAGATGACAATAGTAAATACCTATCTTTTTCGCCAAGGAGATTCTCATTTTGGGTTTGATGATTTTAAGTTATTCTTTTATGTGTACATGGTGAATTTTGAATGAGTTTTTTTGTATGAATATGAAAGTACAAGTAGAAGATTTATGATGCATTATGAGTGGCTATCGAAAGGTTTTCAATACTCAAAAAATGACATTTGACAGAAACTCTCTGTATTGAAGTGGTCGTCACATGTTGATTAATTAGTTAGACAAGCTATGAAGCAGAGTCACATAACCATCTATTTTATACACTGTCCAGTAGAGTAGAATTATGATGCTTTGATGGAATATCAATTAAAATCTACCAATATACATATCTTATATTATTGTATATTATGTCCCAAATAGATTCTCTTGAATTTATTACCTCATTATTAGCTCTAAACTAGATAAGTATTGAATCTGATAAGTCATTTATTGTTTTATTTTTATAACTATTAGGCATTTACTTGATCCAAATGACAAACAAAAGGAAACTACATCATGTGAAAAGATGTAGAAATTTCATGCTTCTCATAAATCTGTCTGCCTTGCCCAATGGTCAAACACACATTGAGAGAAGCCATTATATTCCTTTAAAGTGTCACTGAAATCGTAGATGTGTCTGAAAATTAAAAATTTAAAGTTAAAAAAAATAAAATAATAATAATAACTATAATAATCTAAGGGGCTATATGAAGATTTATATTGTTAACTATAGTGACTTAGAAGATAAGTAAGGGTGTAAAGTTAGTTCCAGACACAAATTTTGTTTCTGCACAAGGAAATTGCAACCTTGAGTCAAGGTACAAGTTATGTGTGTATTATTCTAAGCTCAAAGGGCTATGGGAAGTGTTTGAGGTTCTTAGTTCCAGCATCATGGTGCGCTTGTGAAGGTTCAAAAGAGTTTGTTGCGCATCTTTAAACTCTGAAATTGTTTTAATTTCTTATGGGGCTAGATGATTCTTACTTGCAACTAGCAAGAAGTCAAATTCTTATGTTAAAATCAGTACCTACTGTAAATCAGGCATATATCATGATTTTTAGTAATGAAAGTCAGAAATCGATAATAACTATTGCAGAAATATTGGATATTGATCCAGCCAACTCACAGGGTTCATTTGATGTTGTCATGTACTCAAGATCAAGTGGACAAAGGTCCAAGAAAGGGTATAATCTAGTGTTGAGTAGATCAAAGGGCATACTAGAAAAATATATTTTAAGATTATTGGGTACCCACAAAATTTTAAATTCAAAAAGAAAAAAGGTAAAAATTATGCGTACAATGTAATTGGTGAAATCGATAACAATGTGAATTAAGTTGTCAATACTCAACTGCATTCCTGTGCATTGACTATAGTTAATAAAAAATATGCATTCATATGCTTCAAAAAAATACCTCAATAAAGTATAATGTAACGAATACATGCCACATGCTTATCAAAAACAAGATGGATTGCTTTATTGATTTATTCGTCTTCAAATTGTGTATTTTTTTTTTAATTTATTCAATCAATAACACGTTTTAAAATATAATAATTAAATAAAGATTGAAATATAATAATTAAATTAAGAGAAATAAATATAGCTCATTGAGTTAATAATATGTTTGAAAATATAATAATTAAATTAAAAGAGATAAATATATCGAAAAATAAATTGATGGTATAATTTTCTTGTCAACTTTCAAGGCATAGTAATTATTCACAGGGCACACATTCAACTTTATATAATACTATTAAGTTAATAAGATTTTTAGCCACGTATTTATAATATATTACCTTGGATATTATTATAAAAAACCTAATTACTAATATGAAAATTTAAATAATTTAATTCAAAGATAAAAGAATATTTATAATGCTAAAAAGTATGGAATCCTTTTATTTTATTTTATTAAATACCTAACGCGACATATGTGATAATTGATAACAAAACAAGTTCCCACAATGAAGATACAACTCATGTAAAAAAAATTTTACACGCATAGGTGTTTATACTTAGATAATATAAAATATATTATTACATAATTTAATAAAATAAAATAAAATATAAATTAAATAAATGACATGTATGTATTGACTTGATATAAACACCTAATAAGAATAAATTTTACCAGTCATCTATTTCAAACCAAGAAAAGAAGCAATGTAAACAATTTTTAATCAAAAAATCAAAATAAGCTTTTTCACCACCTACCATACTTTGTTCATAAGCAACTTATCTATTTTTTAAAAATATATTAAAAAAGTCGTATTTATTTTAAGAAATATTAAAAGTCAGATTTATTTTAATTTTCGTTGAATGAGAAGAAAGAAGTTATATGATAAAGATTTGATCAAGTATAATATTCAATGGACTTATCGATTCATGTCATTTATGACCTGTCAACTATTTTTATTTTTTTAAAACTATTAAATAAAGCAATTAAGTGAACCAAAACTAATATTTACAAAAAAATAAATAAATAAAGATTGGCGGATATGCGGATCAAGAATTAATGATTAGACTCAATTTAATAATGCAAATAATTTCAATCAGGTATATTGAATTTTCTTTTTCAATCTTTTTTTTTAAAAAAAATATTAACTTAGGTATATACTTAATTGTTTTATTCTAGAGTTTTAAAAAATAAAAATAGTTAACAACTTTGTTGTTTTTATTATTAAGATGAATCTCAACCATAAATAATCATTTAATACACATATCATGAATCTATAAAATTATTAAACATTACTTGATCTAATTATAGTTGATCGAATCTTTATCCAAAATTATAAGAGTCCATAATCTTCTTCCTCCCATAAATATGAATGCTTTGTAATTTTCCTTTAGATAAAATAAATAAATAAATTATGGTTCAAAGGAAAAATGAAAAAAAAAAAAAAAAACCTCAAACATGGTAACTTTAAAAGTAGTCTTTCCTTCTTGAACTTGACTACTATTTGGTCCATTATATATATATATTTTTTTTGAATTCTAGATGGATAAAATATTAATAATAATCCCAAAAAAGAAAAAAAAATTTACTCCCTATTTAAGTTAAACCGTAGGGTTTACGTAGCCCTTCTTTCCACTATGGGAAACCAAAGAAACAAACATTCATTTGTAACACCAAATTACCTAATGACATATCTACCTTATGAAATTACTATAATTATTCTTTCATATTTATCTGTAAAATCTCTTTTACGTTTAAGTGTATTTTAAAATTACGACGTTTAAAATTTTCAAACTCAAAATTTAAGCTTTTCAATAATCAATAACGATAAAGAGCAATATTCTATCTCTTTTTACTTGTTCACCTTTTCTTTTATAACTATTCATTTTGACAAATAAAAACAGAATAATTTCTTTTGTCTATTATACTCTCGATTAAATAATTAATTACTTTAAAAAATATAGAACTTTTCATCTACTTCATAATTAATAAGGATAAAATGATAAATTTACTACGTCACTATACGTCAATAAGTGTGTCAATGCAAAAGTAGACTAGCTATAATACGTTTGAGAAATATTCAGCATTAACGAGCTCCTTTCGAATCATAAATCAACAACACACTTTGGAAGAACTCAATGCTCCTTTCATTATAAGGAATATTGACGAGAGTTAATAGAAGAATTATTAGTGTTTTAGGCTCTAATCATGATCTTATATTAATTGATACTGGCAAGAATTTATACTTGTGGATATATATATTATCAATCATTTTTACATCAAAGTAATTGAATTTGAGCTTGATAACTTAAACGTGAACCACAATGTTTACGTATATAATTAAAAAAGAAAAAATGATAAATGTATCTTAAATTTTTAAAAATGATATCAATATTTTTCCTTATATTTTACATTCATCAAAATCTTTATCGTTCAATAATCGATCTACTCACGATACAACCTTTCAAATTCTAATATCTACTCTAAATAATTCTATGCTTATACGTTTCGCCTCGATACTCGCCCCAAAAATATTTTGAAACCCACCCCTCTACACCCCACCCCCACCCCCACCCCACCCCGTCCTTTTAGTCTTATCAAAAACACACTTACTCTTTCTTAGCTTTCTTCTTCTTCCTCAAAACCCTAAAATGGAACATCCATTCTTCATCAATGGCCCTCCTACAAATCGATCTGAAGCTTTACGCTGGCTATCAATCGCCGAGAAGCTGTTAACGAATCGTGATCTTGTTGGTAGTAAATCATTTGCAACTCGTGCCCGTGAATCCGACCCGTCTTTAGCTCACCCAATCGATCAAATCCTCAGCATCGTCGATACCCTCACCGCCGGTGATAAACGTATCAACAATCATCACTTTGATTACTACTCTATCCTTCAGATCCCTCCTAACCAAACCCAGAACTTCGAATTCATCGCCGATCAGTATCGTCGATTTGCTCTTCTTTTGAATCCCCAAAACAATAACTTTCCGTTTTCGGATCAAGCTTTTGGGCTTGTGGTTGATGCGTTTTCAGTTCTTTCTGATCCTTTGAGAAAAAGTATGTATGATAAAGAATTGGGCTTTTTTCTGAATCTTTACCCAGTTGCTTCTGCACCTACACCGGTGAGTTTTGTGCAGCATGGTGGGTTTAATCAAATGCAGGGGTCGACTGCAGACCAGCTGTTTGTGAATATGCCTAGTCAAGATCAAGGTTCACATGCTACTGGAGTAAGCTATAGTAGAGATCCGCAAGCTGGAATTTCTATGCCGGTTACATTTCTGAACCGTGAGCAAGAGACTATGACTATGGGGAGCTCAGGTTCAGAGCAAGAGCACCAGCAACAACAGCAGCAGCAGCAACAACAACAACAACCTGTAACATCTCTGAGACAACAAACACAACAACCGGTGAGTTCTCTTTCGTTTTCAAACATAGATGAACAGCCTGCTACATTCTTGAATTTAAACCAACCACAGCCTGTAACTTCTGAGAGGAGCTTTAATAGAGAAAATCCACCATTTGGTATTGGTTTGAGCTCGACGAGAGGGCGAGAACCGGAGGTAACTGTTGAGCAGCGTGGGAATCAACAGCCCATAGAAAGAAATGAGAATGTAGTGATGGGTAGCAATGAAAATAGACCTGCTAGTACTAGTAATAATGCGAGTAATGTGAAGGAGAAAGAGAGTATTAGGGCAGATGCATCAGCTAAGAAGATACCTAGTTTCTGGACAGCATGTCCTTATTGTTACGTTATGCACGAGTACCCTTTGGATTATGTTGATTGTACACTAAAGTGTCAAAATTGTAAGAGGGCTTTTCAAGCTGTTAAGGTTGCTGCTCCGCCTATTATTGATGGAAAAGAAGCTTATTTCTGTTGTTGGGGATTTATGCCTTTAGGATTTTCCGTGGAGCATTTCGAGAGAAGTAGGAATAATGTTTCAAGCTGGTCTCCGTTTTCGCCCATGTTTGCTTGTCCAACCTCGGGGGCGAATGGCGGGAGGAATGCTAAGAATAATGCTGTTGGGGGGCAGAGTAATGTGAGTACTTTTGGTAATTTGCATAATGCTGGCGGGTCGAGAAGTCGGAGTGGACGAAAGATTTCTGCTCCAAGGATTTACAGTGATGACGATGACGACGATGACGATGATGACGATGATGATGTACTTGTTGACATATCGGAGGTACTTTCTGGAGATGCTTAACATATCGGAGGTCCTTACTACTCCAATGTAGAGAAAGGTAAATTCTTGAAGAAGTTTAGTAATAGGTGAAGAAGGAAAGAGATTCAAGCCTTTCATTTCATTCCAAACTTGAATCTTTCCATTATTTCCTTTGATTATCGTGTTCATATCTAGTCTAGTTGGTTTAGATACTCGGCTTCAAGTCCCAACAATGGGATACCTTTTTCATGTTCTGAGATGCGACTTTCTTAGGCCGAGTTTCTATTAGAAACAACCTCTCAACCGCACAAAGGTAGGGTATGTATACCCCACCCTCCCCAGACCCCACCTTATGGGACTATACTGGGTATGTTGTTGTATTGTATTTGATGTTCTGTTATCTTCTCTTGGCTTTAGTAATTCTCTTATGAAGTAAACTTTGTAATTGAGGAGTAGATGAAACTAATCTGTAACTTATTTTGTTAGCTCAATACAATTTGCTTCCGAAATGATGGTCTGTGAAACTGTACTGGATTTAGGTCGATTCTTAGTAGTTTGACTGTCTGTGAAGCTGTTGAGAATTCTATTGTTCGGGGTAGCTTGAACGTCTTATAACAACATTCGACAAGCATTTCCCCACTGTCCCGTTCATTCAAATCTGCACTCCCTCGTCTTCTTTCTTCATGACGATACATTGTCTTGTGGAACCTGTGTATTATACGCATTATTTTTTTGTATTGTTTGTAGTGAATGCATTTGTTTGATAAACTGTTTGTTTCAAGTTCTTTAGAACACCATATGAGAAGAGAATGGGAAAGAGGTTTAGATAATAAGTTCAATACAAGAAGGTATATTTGATTGTCATTTACTAATTTTGGCCCTGTTTTTTTTTGAAAAAAATAGTTGAGTCACATTACCTTGAGCATTTTACTTGTAGAATTTGTAACTCTGTTATTTTCCTATTATGAAGACTAAATCAATACGACACTCATATTCCTCCATTGAAAACATTAAGGGCTAGTGAGGGATAAGCATAAATAGCCCTGACCTCATGGGATAAAATTTACATGTCTTGTTTGGTTGACATGTTGGAGTAACTTACCCCACCATTCATAGTATAGTGATGGGATAAGTTATTCCAGGATAGTTAATTCTGGGATAACTAGTTCTCAACGAAACCGTGAGATATCGAAGTGTATTTGTAGCCAAAAAACATCCTAGCTCTAACTAAACTCAAAAGAGAAACTTGTTGATAAAATGAATGAGTCAACTTATGTGATTGGCTAACATTAAATAAAGGGGTATTTTCGCTCTCAAAAATAACTTAACTATGCTTCATTGTTAAAGTTTGGTAATTATGATTCGTAGATAAAAGTTGGAGGGAGAAGAGAGGCGAGCGAGAGAGGGCAGAAGAATGAATTGTGATATATATATATATATGTAGATATGTAATTGATGTACATATGTATTTGTATATCTGACGAGCGAAATTGAAAAAGGGTAAAGAGTGGAGAGAGGCATGCAACACAATTACAACTAAAATTAAACTACAGATCGTAATTAATTCAAACTATAATCATATTAGCTAATTAATTAGTATTATGTTCGGCGTAATAGGCCCTAAGAGGCCTTAGCTGAGCTAGTTCACGCATACAGAGAAACAACCCAACACTCAACATAGAAAGCCCAATAGATAATCTCGAATCATGAAATAATCATATAGGATAAGTGACAAACTACTTCAATAATTTATAGTTATTTCTTATTTGTGTTGAATATATCCTCTTTAATAGATAATCACATGGGGTAGGTGCCATATATTTCAATAATATTTAATTACTTCAATGTTGAATAAGTTCCAAAAAAAAAAAAAAATCACAAAATATTTCTTATCTGAATCGCTACGATAACATAACTATCATTATTAGCCATCTTCATCAACTACGATTATCATTATTCGATCATATTCACAATTATCTCCGACTATTATTACCAAATACTATCGATGTTAATTTGTAGATTAATTATACTTTGATCAGATGGATTAATTTTGAAATACAATATAAATTACTATTTTGTTTAAAATTTCTATATATTATTTTATATAAAATAAATTATGCACGTTTAAATAGTGAAATAATAATTAGCTATCTCTTAATTATTCAATAGGTAGATTTAAAAACAATATTTTAATAATTAAAATATTTATATTCAAATTCAAACATGTTAATTGTCAATGGCGTGTAATAGTGTTCTCTAAGATTTTCAAAATAAAATTAAAAAAATGAATAACTTGTGCGGTTGTGATACATTTTATTATTAATTATATTGTCAAAGATGGCCAAACTTTGCTAAGTCTCTATTTAATAAAGCTTATAAATACTACTCTTAGAGGTGGATTAAAATGTCATCTACATTATTTGTACAATTATTTCTCATTTTAAGTATAATTAACTAGGATAATTACCATGGCACAAAAACTTGTTATCCTTTTCACCACTCTTCTTGTTGTTATGGCTGGTAAGTCATTTCATCTTCTTTGTTATTGTAATTAAATAATAGCTATTATCATGAAAGGGTGAAATTTCAAATTTCACGGTATTAAATTTTTCTTGTGAAATTTAAAATTCTAAGATAACGATTGTTTTTATAATATAGTACTTTTTAAAGATACATTTTTCTCTTTTCTTTGTTAAAATTATCCGATATAGATGTTCAATTTCACATAATACTGACATCCATATGACATGTCACCTTATCGCCCGACCCCAATCCGTTTTACCCCCTCCTCTCCATTTCTTTTTCCATGCTTGCTCCCCCCAACCCCGCACCCCCACCCCCGACATTTATACTAGAACTTCAATTTTGAGAGTCAGTTTAAAAGTTATGATTTAAAATAAGTAACATATGTCTTTCTAGTTATAATTGATTTTACTAAGACAAAATAAGAAATTTTAAATTAAATATCTCGAATACGTTGTGCTTATAAAATATTATAATTTTGAATTTTGTAGCTCATAATTCATTATACTCCACCAAAGTTCATGTGATGGCCCAAGAAGATATACAACAAATTGCAAGAAAATTATTGCAAGAAGATCAAGATCCAGTTTGTGGAAAACCATGTACTACACATGATGATTGCTCTGAGGCTTGGCTTTGTCAAGCCTGTTGGAATTTCAGACAAACTTGTGGTCCATTTGTTGGTTAATTAAAGACATGATCATGGGCCTATAATTTCACTATTTATCATAATTTCAACATTTAGCCACTTAATTAGATAAATAAATAACTTAAGTGAACAAAGTGTACTTGTTCAAAGAAAAAAATTATGTGGCTAAGAAATAAACTTTGTGTGTAATGTGTTTATCAATTAAATAAAAGATCATATGTTTTCTTTGCTTTTATTTTATATATCTCCTTTTGAAATTATTTCTTAGGTTTGGCTAGATGAGTAATTTAGGTAAATAACTTAATTTGGGTAAAAAATTAAATCATTTTGAAATAGAGGCATGCAATATGTGATAACTCTTATAATTAATTAAGCAAATAATAATAAAAAAAGAACAAGTAAGAATTGAACACGTTAATATAACTCTTTCTTCTATTTTTCCCTTTTCATGTTTGACATAACAACTTCAGCACTTTTATCCTGTCACGACCCAAATCGGGCCGCGACTGGCACCCACACTTACCCTCCTGTGTGAGCGAACCAACCAAATCTAAACCTTAACATTTCAATATAATATAAACAAAAGTAATGCGGAAGACTTAAACTCATTAATAAAATCAATAACTATTATTATCCCCAAAATCTGGAAGTCATCATCACAAGAACATCAACTTCAAATTACTAAATCTAAGAGTTTCTAAGAAGCTAAAAATACATAAAAGCTAGTCCGTGCCGGAACTTCAAGGCATCAAGACATGAAGAGGAAGATCCAGTCCAAGCTAGAAGCATTAGCTCACCCTGAAATCCGGTGTAATGAAGACTGACTAGAGTTGCGGTTGAGTTGAAGACGATGGCACGTTTGTTGCACTCCACAAATAACAAAGAAGAAAACATAAAAGTAGGGGGTCAGTACAAACACAAGTACTAAGTAGGTATCATCGGCCAACTCAAAATAGAAAACAGTATATACCAAGTAATATCATAAAATCAACTATGATACTCAACATGTAGCATTTACAATTACCATAACCCTTGGTTACAACACCAAGTTCATCAATGAGGACTCACGCCTCCTCATCATACTCATTTGGGATTTAGGTTCATTAGATTGAGTATATTAACATCTTTCAAGATTCATTATCTTTATTCCTCTCGTGTCGGTACGTGACACTCCGCTCCTCATATACTATCCTGGTGTCGGAACGTGACACTCCGACCCTCATATACTATCCTGGTACCGGAACGTGGCACCCGATCCTCATATACTATCCTGGTACCGGAACGTGGCACCCGATCCATATTCTATCCTGGTGTCGGAACGTGACACTCCGATCCTCATTCTATCCTGGTGTCGGAACGTGACACTCCGATCCTCATTCTATCCTGGTACCGGAACGTGGCACCCGATCCATATTCTATCCTGGTGTCGGAACGTGACACTCTGATCCTCATTCTATCCTGGTGTCGGAACGTGACACTCCGATCCTCATTCTATCCTGGTGTCGGAACGTGACACTCCGATCCTCATTCTATCCTGGTACCGGAACGTGGCACTCGATCCCTTAATCTCCTTCTATCAATTCATCAAGCCTTCTTTCTTACCAAGGCATCATCAATCTCATTATTTTAGTTCATCACGCCTTCTTTTATACCAACGCCTCATCATTAACAAAGAGATTAGGGTTTTTCAAGATTTGGGATTCAATAACTTCATCATGCTTATATAATCACAATTATATAATTACATTCATGCAAGCATACAAGTAAGCACATAGAAGGGTTTACAATATTATCAATACATATCATTCGCTATTAAGAGTTTACTACGAATATCGTAAGAGAAACCATAACCTACCTCCACCAAAGATTTCGTGATCAAGCAAGTGATTTCCCAAGCTTTGTGTTTTTTCCTCTCGTTCGATCCTCTTTCTCGTTCGACTTTCTCTCTCTTTCTCTTGTTCTTTCTATTTTTTTTATTCAAACCCTCTTTCTTTTACCCTAATTAGTATATAATTAAGAATAAAAGATGGCAATAATAACCCACTAATTAACTTAAGATTACCTCTTTTAACCCCCAAGTAATTAGACTTATTAACATTAACCCACTAACTTTATAATTAAAGCAGGAATAGTCAAAAACGCCCCTTAAAACGTATAAGGAAATCCGATCCAGACTGGGATTACGCAGTCTGTGACGGCCCATCATGCCTGCGACGGTCCGTCCTGCAGGTCGTCGCAAGGTTCTGAGACTCAATTTCCACCAAAGAGTCTGTGACGGTCCGTCACACCCGTGACGGTCCGTCCTGCCATTCCATTACGAAGTTCAGAGAGTCGATTTTCAGTACCCAATTTCAGAATTTCTAAGTGTTTTGAAACGAGACCCCTCGACGGTCCGTCGTGCTTATGATGGTCCGTCGTGGGTTTCGTCGTCCCAGCCTGTTTTTCCAGAAATAAAATCTGCTGCTCAAAACGATTAAATAGGTCGTTACATTAGATACCAATTTACCCATCGTTCGTCCCCGAACGATCACAAAAAGGAAAATAAGGCGAAAAGGAGTACCTGAATCTGTGAACAGGTGTGGATATCTTTCTCGCATATCAGCCTCTTTCTCCCAAGTGGCTTCTTCAACTGGTCGATTCTTCCATTGAACTTTGATGGATGCAATCTCCCTTGATCTCAACTTGCGAATTTTTCTATCTAGAATAGCAACAGGTTCCTCCTCATAAGTCAAATTCTCATCAAGCAAAACTGAATCCCAACGGATAATATAGTTTCCATCCCCATGGTATCTTTTCAACATAGACACATGAAATACCGGATGTACTCCGGACAGCCCTGGAGGCAAGGCTAACTCATAAGCCACCTCCCCTACTCGCTTAAGTACTTCAAAGGGACCAATGTACCTTGGGCTTAGCTTGCCTCTTTCACCAAACCGCATCACCCCTTTCATTGGCGAAACTTTCAACAAGACTTGTTCACCCTCCATGAACTCTAAGTCTCTAACCTTTCGATCTGCACATTCTTTTTGCCTACTTTGCGCCGCTAGAAGCTTTTCTTGAATAGATTTCACTTTCTCTATCGAATCCCTCAAAAGATCAGTACCCCAAGGTCTATCCTCGAATGCATCAAACCAACCAATGGGGGACCTACATCTCCTACCATACAATGCTTCAAATGGAGCCATATCAATGCTTGAGTGATAGCTATTATTGTATGAAAACTCCGCTAAGGGTAAGAAGTTATCCCAATGACCACCAAATTCTATCACACACGCACGAAGCATATCCTCCAACACTTGAATCGTTCGCTCAGACTGACCATCGGTCTGAGGATGGAATGCGGTACTAAGGTCCAACCTAGTACCCAATTCCGCATGCAATGTTTTCCAAAACTTAGAAATAAACTGCGTACCTCTATCTGATATGATGGAGAGTGGAACCCCATGCAACCGAACAATTTCTGAGACATAGATTTTGGCTAACCTGTCTGCATTGTAAGTCACCTTGACCGGAATGAAATGAGCAGACTTAGTTAACCTATCAACAATCACCCAAATAGAGTCGTACTTACCCATCGTCTTTGGAAGACCAACCACGAAGTCCATTGCGATTCTCTCACATTTCCATTTCGGAATGGGCATTCTCTGAAGTGTTCCTCCGGGCCTTTGGTGTTCATACTTTACTTGTTGACAGTTTGGACATTTGGCAATAGATATCATGCTTCATTCTACTCCACCAAAAGTGTTGCTTTAGGTCGCGATACATCTTGGTTGCACCAGGATGTATAGAATACCTTGAACTATGAGCCTCTGCCAGGATAGTGTTGATCAAATCATCGACGCGGGGTACACATACCCTTCCCTTTATCCTCAAAACTCCTTCCTCATCGATTGTCGCTTCTTTAGCCTCCCCTTGCAATACCTTATCTTGGATTCTGCACAGTTTCTCATCATCAAACTGTCTTCCCTTAATCTTGTCAAGAAAGGAAGATCTTGCCTCCACAAAAGCCAACAATCCTCCCTTCTCATTTACTTCTAATCTCATCAAGTCGTTAGCTAGAGTCTGAACCTCTCTAGCCAATGGACGTCTAGAAGCTTGCAAGTGAGCTAGACATCCCATGCTTCCCGCCTTTCTACTTAAAGCATCCGCTACAACATTCGCCTTCCCCGGATAATACAAAATGGTGATGTCGTAGTCCTTCAGTAGTTCCATCCATCTCCTCTGTCTCAAGTTCAAATCTTTCTGAGTAAAGACATACTGTAGGCTACGATGATCCGTATAGACCTCACACTTAACCCCATATAAAAGTGTCTCCATTGCTTTAATGCAAACACTACCGCGGCCAATTCCAAATCATGAGTTGGATAGTTACGTTCATGCACTTTTATTGTCTGGAAGCATAAGCAATCACATTCTTCTCTTGCATTAGCACTGCACCCAAACCCGAATAGGATGCATCACAATAGACAATGAAATTCTTACCTTCCACTGGCAAGGTAAGGATTGGTGCGGTAGTCAACAAAGTCTTGAGCTTCTGGAAGCTTTCTTCACATTCTTCCGACCATACAAATGGAACATTCTGCTTAGTCAAGTTCGTCAATTGGGAAGCAATGGAAGAGAATCCCTTGACAAATCGACGGTAATAGCTAGCTAAACCAACAAAGCTCCTTATTTCTGACACATTAGTAGGTCTTACCCAATTCTTCACTGTCTCAATCTTAGAAGGATCCACCATCACTCCATCCTTAGAAACCACGTGCCCCAAGAAGGACACCGCATCTAGCCAAAACTCACACTTGGAGAATTTGGCGTAAAGCTTTTTCTCCCTCAACATTTCCAATACCATTCTCAAATGCTCTTCATGTTCCTTTTTGCTCTTTGAGTATACCAATATGTCATCAATGAATACGATCACAAAGAGATCCAGATATGACTTAAAAATCCCGTTCATCAAGCTCATGAACGCAGCAGGGGCATTCGTAAGACCAAAAGACATTACTACAAATTCGTAATGCCCATACCTAGTTCGAAAAGCAGTTTTTGGCACATCCGTTGCCCGTATCTTCAATTGATGATAACCGGATCTCAAGTCAATCTTAGAGAAGACACAAGCACCTTGTAACTGATCGAACAAGTCATCAATGCGAGGAATGGGATACTTGTTCTTAATAGTTACCTTGTTCAACTGCCGGTAGTCTATGAACATCCGAAAACTCCCATCCTTCTTCTTCACAAACAAAACCGGAGCACCCCAAGGAGATGCACTTGGTCTAATGAAGCCTTTGTTCAACAACTCTTGAAGTTGGGCTTTTAACTCTCTTAACTCCGCGGGAGCCATTCTATAAGGGGGTATAGAAATGGGGCGAGTACCCGGTTCAAGATCAATACAGAAGTCAATATCCCTATCTGGTGGCATACCAGGAAGATCTGCAGGGAACACATCCAGAAACTCACGAACCACCGAAACCGACTCAATCGAAGGTACTTGGGTAGTGTCATCCTTGAGATGTGCCAAGAAAGCTAAACACCCTATATTAACCATTTTCTTAGCACGAAGAAAAGAGATGATACGCACTGGTTTGGAAGTGTAGTCACCCTCCCACACTAACGGATCTGTCCCAGGCTTGGCTAACGTCACCGTTTTAGCATTACAATCCAAGATCACAAATTGCAGAGAAAGCCAAGTCATACCCAGAATTACATCAAAATCAACCATTTCTAAGATAACCAAATCTACATAAGTGTTGCTCCCCACAAAGTTCACCAAACAAGACCTATATACCTTTTCAACTACCACAGACTCACCCACCGGAGTAGAAACACGAATAGGCATATCAAGTAATTCACAATGTAAATTTAGACCATTAGAAAATGAGGAAGATACATAAGAAAATGTGGATCCAGGATCAAACAATACAGAAGCCATGCAATCACAAACCAGAAGATTACCTGTGATGACAGCATCAGATGTCTCCGCCTCCGATCTCCCAGGGAAAGCATAACAATGGGCCCTTTCGTTTGTTTGTCCGTTGCCCCTACCATGTTGTGATGTAGTGGCTCTAGTTTGCCCATCATCCCGGCCGTTTTGGTGACCATCATTACCTCGACCACCGCGTCCTCCAGAATGACGACCTCTTCCATAACCACCTCTACCTCTAACATTTGGAGGTCTGTAACTCTGTTTTGGACAATACCTCTTAATGTGTCCAGTCTCCCCTCATCCATAACACTCTCTGGGTTCAAGCATAGGTCTCTCAGAGAAGTTCTGACCGGTCTGAGGTGGACCCCCAACTACAATCTGTAGTGAAGACTGAATGGGTCGAACTGAGTAACATCCGGAACCCTGTCCTCTAGAGTAAGAACCATTAAACTCACCTCCCTTTCGAAACCTCTTTGATGTAGTCTCCATGGTGAAGTAATCTGGCTTTACTCCCTCTACCTCTATCACGAAGTCTACCACTTCTTGAAAAGATTTCGCTGTAGCCGCTACCTGTAAGGCTGAAATCCCAACTCTGATCTCAACCCCTTCACAAAACGACGAATCCGCTCTTGTGGACTGAAACAAAGTTGGGTGGCATATCTGGATAGTGCACGAAACTTAGCCTCATATGCATTGACCGACATCCTACCTTGCTCTAGGCTCAAGAACTCATCCCTTTTCCTATCCCTCAAAGTCCGGGAGATATACTTCTCCATAAACAAGCTAGAGAATGAGGCCCAAGTTATAGGTGGTGCCTCGGTTGGTTGACACTCAACATATGACCACCACCACATTTTGGCGTTCCCTTGAAACTGATAAGTCACAAACTCCACACCAAACCGTTCTACTATACCCATCTTGTGTAGTAGCTCGTGACAGTCAACTAGAAAATCGTAAGCATCCTCAAATTCAACACCCTTGAATACTGGAGGTTTCAATTTCAAGAACTTACTGAAAAGTTCATGTTGATCATTTGTCATTATAGGCCCTGTAGTCAGACGTGGAAACGTGCCTATTTCCAATGGAACATCCATGCGGGGATCCACAGTAGCCGCATGTTGTACCTCCGGAGCCTGAGGTGCTGGTGTAGAAAACACTGGAGGTGTCTGGCCTTGATCAGATAACCCGCTAAGATAAGCGAGAACCTGATTGATCATCTCTGGGGTAGGTTGGGGTGGCAATTCCTCATTTTGCACTTGTTCATTCTCCCCATCCTCCCCTTCTCTTATTACTTCCTCAGTCGGTGGAGGAGTCACTGCCCTAGTATCAGATGGGCTAGGTCCACGGCCTCTTGCCGCTACTCTTCCTCTAGCTACAGCCCCTGTGGCTGGCTCAGACGCACCCTGTTCCGTCGGTGCTGGTGTTGGCGCGGTTGTTGCTCTAGTTCTAACCATCTGCGAAGTAGAGTGAAGATGGTCAGATACCAATTTGTATCACCTAGATACCAATTGGACCCAAGTAATAGCACGAAAGAAAGAAAGAAAGAATGGAATTTTCCTAAAGTCTTATAGCCTCTCAAAGAAAAGTAAAGGCGTCCCCCTACTGTTCCTTAAGACTCTACTAGACTCGTTCTTGTGTGATGAGACCAACGAATCTAATGCTCTGATACCAAGTTTGTCATGACCCAAATCGGGCCGCGACTGGAACCCACACTTACCCTCCTGTGTGAGCGAACCAACCAAATCTAAACCTTAACATTTCAATATAATATCAACAAAAGTAATGCGGAAGACTTAAACTCATTAATAAAATCAATAACTATTATTATCCCCAAAATCTGGAAGTCATCATCACAAGAACATCTACTTCAAATTACTAAATCTAAGAGTTTCTAAGAAGCTAAAAATACATAAAAGCTAGTCCGTGCCGGAACTTCAAGGCATCAAGACATGAAAAGGAAGATCCAGTCCAAGCTAGAAGCATTAGCTCACCCTGAAATCCGGTGTAATGAAGACTAGCTAGAGTTGCGGTTGAGTTGAAGACGATGGCACGTTGTTGCACTCCACAAATAACAAAGAAGAAAACATAAAAGTAGGGGGTCAGTACAAACACAAGTACTGAGTAGGTATCATCGGCCAACTCAAAATAGAAAATAGTATATACCAAGTAATATCATAAAATCAACTATGATACTCAACACGTAGCATTTACAATTACATAACCCTTGGTTACAACACCAAGTTCATCAATGAGGACTCACGCCTCCTCATCATACTCATTTGGGATTTAAGTTCATTAGATTGAGTATATTAACATCTTTCAAGATTCATTATCTTTATTCCTCTCGTGTCGGTACGTGACACTCCGCTCCTCATATACTATCCTGGTGTCGGAACGTGACACTCCGATCCTCATATACTATCCTGGTACCGGAACGTGGCACCCGATCCTCATATACTATCCTGGTACCGGAACGTGGCATCCGATCCATATTCTATCCTGGTGTCGGAACGTGACACTCCGATCCTCATTCTATCCTGGTACCGGAACGTGGCACCCGATCCATATTCTATCCTGGTGTCGGAACGTGACACTCCGATTCTCATTCTATCCTGGTGTCAGAACGTGACACTCCGATCCTCATTCTATCCTGGTACCGGAACGTGGCACCCGATCCCTTAATCTCCTTCTATTAATTCATCAAGCCTTCTTTCTTACCAAGGCATCAGCAATCTCATTATTTTAGTTCATCACGCCTTCTTTTATACCAAAGCCTCATCATTAACAAAGAGATTAGGGTTTTTCAAGATTTGGGATTCAATAACTTCATCATGCTTATATAATCACAATTATATAATTACATTCATGCAAGCATACAAGTAAGCACATAGCAGGGTTTACAATATTATCAATACATATCATTCGCTATTAAGAGTTTATTACGAATATCGTAAGAGAAACCATAACCTAACTCCACCAAAGATTTCGTGATCAAGCAAGTGATTTCCCAAGCTTTGTGTTTTTTCCTCTCGTTCGATCCTCTTTCTCGTTCGACTTTCTCTCTCTTTCTCTTGTTCTTTCTATTTTCTTTATTCAAACCCTCTTTCTTTTACCCTAATTAGTATATAATTAAAAATAAAAGATGGCAATAATAACCCACTAATTAACTTAAGGTTACCTCTTTTAACCCCCAAGTAATTAGACTTATTAACATTAACCCACTAACTTTATAATTAAAGCAGGAATAGTCAAAAACGCCCCTTAAAACGTATAAGAAAATCCGATCCAGACTGGGATTACGCAGTCTGTGACGGCCCGTCGTGCCTGCGACGGTCCGTCCTGCAGGTCGTCGCAAGGTTCAGAGACTCAATTTCCACCAAAGAGTCTGTGACGGTCCGTCACACCCGTGACGGTCCGTCCTGCCATTCCATTACGAAGTTCAGAGAGTCGATTTTCAGTACCCAATTTCAGAATTTCTAAGTGTTTTGAAACGAGACCCCTCGACGGTCCGTCGTGCTCATGACGGTCCGTCGTGGGTTCCGTCGTCCCAGCCTGTTTTTCCAGAAATAAAATCTGCTGCTCAAAACGACTAAACAGGTCGTTACATATCCAAACGCATAACTGTTTATTTTAAAAATAAGTTTCAGCACTTTCAAAAGTACTTTTTTAAAGCTGCTTTTATTAAGCCCATCCAAACGGGCCCTTATCTCATTTTAGATAACTTTTTGAATTTGTTTGAGAGTCTATTTAAAGAATGACTTTATCATTTCATTATTATAGGATTTTTCATTTTTTCATCTCTTTTCCTTATATCAATTTGAGATTTTTTAAAGAATAGTCGCTCTGTCGAAAATATTTTTTTACCTTAGTTATTATTAGATATATATTATTAACGATAGTTAACATTTTTTATAAGTGTTTCTAAAGCCTATAGCGACATTGGATTCAATGACAACAACTAATGTCAGTAAAAATTTTAGTACTATTTATGAATGTATATATTTGTTGCTGCTAAATTATATTTTTGTTGTAGTGTGTGAAGGAAAAATAAATAGACTTTTTTTTAGAATGTAATTTGAATCTAATTTTGTATATCGAAAAATATGACTTTTTTAATAGACACAATAACACTTGTTTATACTATTCTTTGTTGGCTATAGATATGTGTCGATTTTCACTTGCGGAAATTCTGAAAGTAAAATTCAAGAGTGATGTTTTGTAGAGCTTTAAACTCTTCAACTAAATAAAGAGTTGCTTAACAAGCATATTTGATTTCAGCCACAAAATATATTTATTTATCTTACAAGTGACAAGAAGTAATCATCATTTGTTTTACAAATTGGATCTCTATTTGCCTCAAAAAGTTTTGTTGCCATTGGTAGTATAGCATCTTGAGCCATCACGTGAAATTTCATGGAGTAGAATGAATTGTCATGAGCTGCAAAATTCAAAAATTTAAATTTGTACAAAATAGCGTATTCGAAATAATTTGACAAACTTTTAATTTTGTCCTTAACGAGATAATTTACAATACATAAATATATGACTTAAGACTCCATATACAAATATATTTCAAATTCGCATATATACTAGAAGCGATCAGATTAGGAATGAGGATATTCAAGATAAGGTGGGAGTAACCTCCGTTATGGAGTAGGTTGTATGAATATGTATGTGAAGAGAAAATGTGCAGATATCCTAGTGACGAGGTATGAGAGGTTGAATATAATATTTATTAAAAAAATTAATGACGTTGCCGGATTATAATTGGTCACATTTCAAAAATAGTTTTGCAAAATAATTGTTAAAAAATAATGACATGAATGAGCCTTTTCTTTAACGGTAATGACATAAATGAGTTAAACTTTTAATTGATGGCATAAATAAGTCTTTTCTAAAAGTTCGATGACATATTTGAATCATTTCCCTTCTTACAATTAAAATTAATAATATCTTTGATTTTTGTCCACGTTAATAATGACAAACCAATTTTACATCGATAAGGCATATCTAGCTATTGATTGATAAATGATATTGTTGGACCATATTCTAAAATTCGATGGCATTATTGTTCATCATGTGAACTAGTAAATATATTTTACCTTTAGCATTAATTACGTAAATATATTAATGAAAAAATTACGCGGTTAAGTAATTTATACTACTTAATTATTACTCATCATAGTTATAGTTTGCTATAATTACCACTCACGACTAACATTATACATCAATTATATGGGCTGACTTCGAGTTTGTTTAATTAGCAACAAATGTATAATTCGTCATAATATACAAATACATATGTATAATATACAGTTATCTAATCAATATACATATACAATTCACCTCTACCACTCTATGCCCTCTCTAGCTCGCTTCTCTCCTCCCTCTCCCAATCTTGCTTGCCTCTCTCCTTTCTCTTCCAATCTCGCTTGCCATTTGTACAAATGCATATGTATAATATACAATTATCTAACCAATATACATATATAATTCATCACTCTCCCACTCTCTGCCCTCTCTCGCTCGCCTCTCTCCTCTCTCTCTCTCTCAATCTCGCTTGTCATATATACAAATACATATGTATAATATACAATTATCTAACAAATATACATATACAATTCACCTCTCTCCCACTTTTTGCCCTCTCTCTTGCCTCTCTCCTCTCTCTCTCCCCTCTCTCTCCTTATAACATGTAGCTACAAATTGTAATTATCAAACTATAGCTATAGAGAGTAATTAGACTATTTTTTTAATAGTTATATGTGAAAATTTCCCACTATTAATTAGTATATGATAACATAATCATGATGTCAATTATTTTTTTTAATTAATATAACTGATAAAAATGAACGAAAAATTTATAGGGACCATGGCATATTAGTTTGGCGCTAGTACACCTATAAATGCATATCTCTATCTATTTTGGTCCCCCATATACATGAATAAAACGTGCTGGTTGTGTTTTATTTAAACAATAAAAATACAAAGTTTACTAGCTTGAATAATTATATTGAGTTGAATAAATTTATGAGTGAACGTTTAAATATGTTGACGAATTTTGAAAAAATTAATTTTATATATTTTATTGATATTTGAGCTTAATTATGTCATTATCGTTATAGAAAAAGTTGAGTAAACATGAATTTAATATAATTTTGATGAGGTTAACCTCTAATAAGACGCCACGTGGGAAAAATGATACTAATCATCTTCACCAACCGCGATCGTCATTGGCCATCACATCACTATCATTCACAACTGTGATACTAAATTTCAACACATAGTTCATCAGGTAAATAATTTTTATAACAAATGCAAATTATTTTATGTATGCTAATGATATTTAGTTTTTATGTTATTTGAATTTCAATTATTTTTTTTTTAAATAAAGATAATTATGTATATTTAGATACTGAGAAAGCAAAGATAATTTTCTCATAATAATTAAGCGTCTAGAGATAAAATTTTAATAATCAAATTCAAATTTAATATCGCAATCGTCAATGACGTGTATAATAGTATTTTGTAAAATTATCAACAACAAAAAATAAAAAAAAATTTATGTGGTTTTGAAACATTTTGATTCTCAAAAATGACCAAACAAGGCTCCTAATAAGGTCTATAAATACTATTGTTGGTGGAGAAATGAAAAACCATCCACATTACTTGTATTATTATTATTATTATTATTATTATTATTATTACCATGGCACAAAAATTTACTATCCTTTTCACCATTCTCCTTGTGGTTATTGCTGGTAAGTCATGTCATCTACTAAGTCAAATGTTTTAGGATGAAAAATGATCAAATTTGTTCATTAATTATGCAAAAAAGAAAAGTTTAATCCTTCATTATACATTTTTTTTAAGTGTTGGTCAAGTAGTACAAAATATGCTTGTAAAATTCACAAATAGCTATTTTCAAACCTTGTAATTGAAAAATAGTTATCATATGAAGTTTTAAATTTCGAAAGCGAAACTTTGTGGAATTTGAAATTCTATAGTTATAGTTATTTTTCATAAACAAGGTCAAAACCGGCGAGTTAGTATTATTTCTACTAAATAATATACCTTCTTCTATTATTGTTATCCAAAATAGACGTTCAAATTCATGTTAATAAGATGAACATTACTCCCTCTGTTCCTATTTACTTGTTCATATTTTCTTTTTCTAGTTGTTCCTATTTACTTGTCCATTTTGACAAATCAAGAAATGATAAAAAAAAAAAATTCAACTATACCCTCATTTAAACTTCTCAAAAAATTTCAAGTTATAATTCATTCTTTTTGAAACCATAATTAATAAGGGTAAAATTGTAATTTTACTATGCTAATTATTGTTATCTTAATAGGTGTGTCATTTCTATAATAAGAACAGAGAGTATATGACATGTCACCTCAAGGCCCAACCCCGACGTGTCCACCATTAACAACACTACTATCACTTTATCAATGTGATTTCCATTGGTATATGAAAAACTTGGATCTCAAGAGCGAATTTGAAATAATAATAATAATATATTCGGTCAAAATCCTATAAATTGATGATTGAGGACGGGAGAGTGTATACAGAACAAATCCCTACTTTAATAAAGTAAAAAAAAAAGAAGTTAATTTCTGAAAGTTCCTCGACTAAAGTGAAACAAAACAAAAAAGTAATAAAACAGATTAACGACAGTAAAGAAAAACATAACTAACTAAAGTTTAATTTTGCAGCTCAAGATGTGATGGCACAAGATGCAACTCTGATGAAACTTTTTCAGCAATATGATCCAGTTTGTCACAAACCTTGCTCAACACAAGACGATTGTTCTGGTGGTACGTTCTGTCAGGCCTGTTGGAGGTTCGCGGGGACATGTGGGCCCTATGTTGGGCGTGCCATGGCCATAGGCGTGTGATTACAATTTCGTTGTTCTTCTTTTTCGACTTTTTAATCCCAAGTGAATAAAGTCTAATTTGAAAAAGAAGAAAAAAGTATCTATGTCTGAGTTATATGTTTTGTGGCTAATAAGAAATCGACTATGCTTGTTGATTTGATAAAAATTATGTCATTAGGGTGTGATATGTAATCATCAAATTAAATAAAAATCATCGCATTGTGTGTGTTATATGTTTCTTTTCGTTTTATATAAGTGCCGTAAAATCAGCCCATACAATATGATCCGTTCATCTATGATTTGTATATGTATAAAAAATAAAGTCAAAGGCGTCCGGTCGATGAAATTTATATTTGGATCACATTTTAAAATTCAATTTCATTATTATTCAACGAGCGATGTAGTAAATATATTTTTGTTTTTAGCATTAATTATGTAAAATACATAAATATATTAACGAGTGTGAGAATATAATCATGATAATCATTATTTTTATTTATGTATCAAATCTAAATATAACAGATAAAAATGAAAGGAGATGGTACGTATCACATTAAATGAGTAATTATTCACATAGGACCATGGCATATTGAAATAATGGTTTTGCAATTTTATTTTTTTTTGCGAAGCTTCTTATTAGTAGTTCATAGCACTAAAATTAAATTGGTAAAAAAATTCAAATATGACATTAAATTTTTTGAAAAAAAAATTATCTATATTTAAGTCATGTCAATTTCCCTTTTGCTCAAAGTTGATAAATAGATAAATCTTTTCTGAAAGATCGATAGCATATTTAAACTTTATTTACCAGTTTAATCTAGGTGCTATAAACCTCTAATAAGAGGCTGAATTAAAAATAATTTTACAAAACCACCAAATTATTAAAAAAATAATGGAACAAATCTACCTAAATTAATGTTATGACACAATTATCATTATTAGCCATATTTATCAACCATGGTTGTATTGGTCATCACATCACTATCGATCACGCTACTGTCAATTAATATTGATGCTAACTTCTAAAGTATGATTCATCAGATAAATAATTTTTACAACACATGCAAATTATTGTGTGCTAATGGTATTTAGTTTATGTTGTTTATACAGCATTCCGTGGGGTGGAGTTTAATGCCTAACAAAAAGGGTCAAAAGCAAAAAAGGAATGTATGAACAAAAAGGGAAAAGATTGCTCTTTTTCGCAGTTTGGTCCGCGTAAGCTCAATGCTTATGGCTTTACCCAGCATTCCTGCTCTTCTTAATGGTGAAAGGGTTATCTATCCTAGGATCCTCCTTATCTTACAGGTTATTTCACTTTATTTTTTACTAGGGACAGGGTCTACTACAACAATCTTTTTTTATTGGGGCGAAAGCTTCAGTAACAACAAAAGCAGCCTATCTGGAATGGCCTACTCCTTACTCAAGCAAAGCTATATGCAACCGCATAGAGGAAGTTAAGTCAATCCCTCTATTTTCATCTTGAAAGATTCGGAAAAATAGAACATGTTCTACCCTTTCCTTCGATCGCTTTCATTTTTGGCCCGATTAGGCTTCATCTTCTTATCGGCATCCCAACACGAGACATAAACAAAGACAGGGCTAATCAGACTTGCCAGAAGAGCCGATGTACAAATAAAGAATCTGTTTTGACATGAAATGGATATATCCATATATCTCTGACTCATATTCACGAGATGGTAAAATATGGCAAAAGCTATACCGAAAATTAATTCGCGTCGGAATGGGCGTATTAATTCACGTAAGGGTGCACGTAGAATACCAATAATTACTTTTTAAGTAAAGATAAATTATGCATATTTAGTAAATACGACAAGAGCAACAAATTTTCTCATAATTATCAAGCGTCTAGAGATAAAATTTCAGAAATTAAATCATTATATTCAAATTCAAACAACTTAATCATCAAAAATATACAATGGTATTTTGTAAACTTATCAACAACAACTAAATAAAAAACTTGTGTGGTTGTGAGACATTTTGATACTCAAACATGGCCAAACTAGATCTCCTCATTAGGCCTATAAATACTAGTGTTGGTAGAGGAATGAAAAACCATCTATCTACATTATTTGTATATTGTCAATCTCTCAAAATTAAAATTATAATTAACTAGCTACTATTATTACAATGGCACAAAAATTTGCTAGCCTTTTCACCATTTTCCTTGTGGCTATTGTTGGTAAGTCATGTCATCTTACTCCTATGTTTTAAAGTGAAAATGGTCAAAATTGTTTAATTTATTATGCAAAAAAAGAATACTTTTATCCTTCTATATACTTTTTTATTTTATGTTACTCAAGTAGTACAAATATACATGTAAAATTCACAAATATCTATTTTTAGACCTTGTAATTAAAAAATAGTTATTATATGAAAGTTTTACGTTTCACAAGTGAAACTTTTATTGAATTATTCTATAATAATAGTTGTATTTTTTTCAAAAACAAAGTCAAAAGTGGCGAGTTATTATTATTTCTACTAAATAATATACCTTCTTCCGTTATGAATTTTATATGACATGTCACCTCAGAACCCAACCCAAACCTATCCACCATTAACAACACTAGTATCATAATTTCGATATGATTTTCATAGGTAGGATCTCAAGAGAAATAATATATTCAGTTAAAATCCTATAAAGTGAGGATTGAGAAGGAAAGAGTGTATACAGACGTTATTTCTACTTGTTGAAGTAAAAAAGTGTTGTTTCTGATCGGCTCAACCGAAAACAAAACAAAGAAGTAATAAAATAGTAAAAAAAAAAAAAACTAAAAATCACAAAATTAAAATTTTATTACATTAGTTTTACAAAATATAGTTTTGAATTTTGCAGCTCATGACAATTCATTCTACTCCACCAAAATTCATGTGATGGCCCAAGATGCTGTTCTACCAAACCTTTTTCAGGTAGATCCAGTTTGTTACAAACCTTGTAAAACACACGATGATTGTTCTGGTGCCTTGTACTGTGAAGCCTGTCGGAGGGCCGCGGGGTCATGTGGTCCCTGGCGGAGCCAGGATTTTCAATAAGAGGGTTCAATAGATTGCATTGATTTGAAAGCTCAACGAAATAGACACACGAAGTAATTGAAGTGGGTTCGACATCTACTATATATATATATATATACATAAAATATTATTGTCTTTTTTAAGTGTTGTTCTTCTTTTCAACTTTTAGTCCTAAGTGACCAAAGTGTGATACGAAAGAAGAAAAAAGTATATATGTGTTTGATATATGCTTTGTGGCTAATAAGAAAATCGACTATGCTTGTTGATTTGATAAAAATATGTTATCGAGCTATAATGTGTAATCATCAAAATTAAATAAATCGTATTATGTGTGTTATATATGTTTCTTTTCGTTTTATATAAGGTGGTAAAAGTAACCGGTCTTATAAGTTTGCATGAGTTACTATTACCCTTAATTTAATCTATTTTAATCTCTACATTTTAAAGATGAGTTGATTTGAGCTAAATATGTTAGGTTACCACTTGTTAGGACCGAAATAATTAGGTGTCAAGCGGAAGTTAACTAAGTAAACCTCGGAAGACCATGAGTAAGAAGACAAATGAGAAATATATCATAAGACGCAAAGATTTAATGTGGTTCGGTCAATCAACCTACGTCCATAAAGGAGATGGACAATCTAGTACTGTATAAAACATGAGAGTTCAAAATATAGAGAGAAATAGCTTTAACTAATTCACTCGAAACACAAGGAGGTTCACACAAGTTATAACATATAGCTTGTGTCCCATAAATTCTCCCCCTAACAAAAACTCTCAAATCCCCTGGGACTATTTTGTAAATATTAATTAGGTTTGAAGGAACGAATCTTTATTTATAGAGTCGTATACCTTTTTCTATAAGAAATGAATTAGCGAATTACATAGATTTTATATTTTCGTTTTAGGATAAGTAAATAAGTTGTTGATCAGAAAATAAATTAAACTTATTTCCTAATTATTCTTTGCATGATAAATATAAGCTTTGTATATTTAATTGGTTGTGCATGATTTTACTTCCCTTAAAAGGGTGTGGTAGGTATAGAGGAAATTTCAAATTTTTTCACTTAAAATATTTTATAGAAACATTGGTGCTCCTGTCGTCATACTTTTGGGACATTAATGCCCCTGTCATCATACTTCGGAGACATTGGCGCCCCTGCGCTTTTGTTAGAGTGAAGGGCATATATGTTCTAATTTATGGACGACAGGGACACCAATGTTACAAAAGAATGACGAAGAATATCTGCATATCATTTACGATAGTTCGAAAATATATTATCTCATTTCCCTAAATTAAATGTACATTTTGCATTTTTGTGAAGGGATAATGCCCAAGTACCCCCTCAACCTATGCCCGAAATCTCATAGACACACTTATACTATACTAAGGTCCTATTAGCCCCCTGAACTTATTTTATTAATAATTTTTTACCCCTTTTCGACCTACGTGGCACTATCTTGTGGGCCCAACGAAGGTTGACTTTTTCTTTTCAAACTAGTGCCACGTAGGCTAAAAAGGGGTAGAAAATTACTTATAAAATAAGTTCAGGGGGTAATAGGACCTTAGTATAGTATAAGTGTGTCTCTGGGATTTCGGGCATAGGTTGAGGGGGTACTATTATCCCTTTTTGTGAACCATATTTGTAAATGTATCTTCCAATATTTTGGGCCCAAGACTATTTGACCTAACAAAAAACATATTGGCCTACATTGTCAGGCATACCGTTCTACTCACGTTATTGCATTTAATGAGAGAAAAAATACATTTTTGATCATAGTCTAAAACCAATCTATTGGGCCCAAAAAAACATCATCACATAATGCAAAGATCCATAAACCTCCTTCATTCATTTTATAACCCTCTAGTTTTATTGTGTACCTAAATGCTTGTTGTACATATTTCCATCATTAGTTTCCATTTTTTCTAAAAAAACAAAAAAAACTTGATAAAATTGCTCGATCAAATGGTAAGCATTCTGCACTTTGGATTCTAATATTATAAAGTAGTATGTGTTAAAACAAAGAGAAAGTCTTCTAACTATCACATAAGCAAATACTTAATAAATACCTACTATATATAATTAGTTAAAATTTACACAATTATGGCATGTACATACTCAATGAAAATATAAAATAATGGACTATCTAAATAAGCATCTTCATATATCAAGTAACATGAGATCTCCATGCTTGACTCCTTTTCAGTTCAAATTCATAATGCTCAGGGTGGAGTCAGGATGGGGTTAGAGGGTACATTTATTTAAATTTTATTTGGCGAAAAATTATACTATTTATACACAATTAAAAATATTTTCTATGTACATATATATACACAATATTGAACTGCTTTCATCCAGTTCATGTGTTTACTTTTTCATTTTTTAAACCTCTTAACAATAATTCAGAGCCTGTCACTGCTAATGCATATTTTAAATTTCGAAATAGTCATTTTTTATTTTGATTCCTAATACTTTGATATAGAACTATACTTTCATTAAATATTAAAAACAAATATATCTCATTTTTTTTATTAATAGAGTAGAATGTTTTATCATGTTAAAAAATAAGTGAATCTTCGTTTACATATTTAAATCATGCATCTTTTTTTAATTCTTTAACCTATAAACTTAGTTTTATAAAATTATTACCAAACTAAAGTACCTCCAATAAGACTATACAAAGAAACATAGAAGTCAAAATAATCCTTTAAAACTTAGCTTAAGATAATTTGTTAAAAGATATTATATAGTAATACTTTGTTATAACTGGCACTTTGTGGGCAATATTTTATAAGGCTACTTAACTAGCCATACATGAAAGTAATTATGACTCAATCATCAACTAATAATTATATGTATATATAAGTAAGTAATATTAATAATTGATATATATATGACAATATTTTATGTACAAAATTTTCCTAACCCTAAAACAAGGGCATCATTTCTTAATGATGTCTCCACTACTCTTATATAGTAATTTTTTTAATCCTAATTAAAGGGTTCTTTTCTAGTTTAAGTGCTACAAATATTTTTTTTCAACTACAATTTTTTTTTCTTTTATACTACAAATATTTTTCCAATATTTTCTCTTAGTTGTGAATTGGAGGTTTTCTCTTCGCCGGAGAATAATCCATTCCGGCCAAGTCTAGCACGTCAGGGTGGCGATCGGAGGATGTTTTCCGGTGACCGGTTTCCGGTGATGAATTGATTGAGAAATTTTCACTACTTGATTGACCTTTCAAAATAGTGGTGTCATGAGCTTTAATATTTCCTTCATTCTTGATATTCTGTAAATATATGTAAAATAAACTATATAAGTAATTTGAAAAAAAAATATAATATAATTTTTTATTATTATTGAATTTTTTTAATTTTATTTTTTTGGTCATGAAAATTAACCAACCTTTGTTGAAGTAGTTGTGGTAATTGGACTAGAAGTAGAGGTTGTTTTTGTCATAAGTTTCCTATTTCTTCCTGCAAACATTACAAGAATAGCCACTTTATGAATAAACAAACCAAAATAAGACATAATTTTGATGATGCAAATTTCATTAATATTACTAACAAGGTAAAATAATTCATTAACTTGTTAAGAATATCACAGATTAAGGGTTCGAGTCATGCAAGAGGATAAGTGTGAATACTACTGATCGTTCTTATTAATGGTATGTCCTCTAGGTCCATAATAATCTTCATGGATATTTGGTAACCAATGATGACTTTTGGCTACTTTAGAAAGTCTTCTCTTTATTGTAGTACCTGATGATGAACAATGGTTATCTTTGCAAATAATATTGACTTCTCCAAAATCTCCATTTTCCTGATAAAAATAACCATTATTAAGCTTTTAGCACTTTGGATTTCAAAATTAGGAAAACAAAATTCAAGTTTTTAATACTTTTGAATATAATTCTCACCTTTAACATGGGAATATTCCTTGCTTGTGCTTCATAGACCAAAGTAGATAAAAGCAAAAGAGAAAGTAATAGAACTTGCTTCATTATCTCAAAGGAAAAAAAAAAAGAGGCTAAAAGTTAAAGAGATTTTTTTAGAGTTTGTTATATTTATGAGAGAAATGAACAAAAAGAACTTTGACAAAATTGGAATTGTCACAAAGTTGGGAAGAATAGAAGAATCAAAGCTTAACTTCTTTTTTTTTGTTTCTTCTTATTCCACTTTCAAGATATATGAATTAAAACAAGTGATATACAAAAATGGATTCTTGGTTCATTATATATATACACATAATACATGTAAAGAGAAAAGGTGTAGCAAATGGTATAGGGACCACAAATGTTTTTTTGGGGACATGGGATTAAATTGATATACTTTGAATTTTACTATATGTTTTGTTTCTTTAGTGATATGTGGGCACTAAAAATGAATAAGAGGGTCTTGATAAAGCTTAACATACTTTTGAGGTCATTGTTATGAGGGGACAAGATTGTCTTCATGTAAAAAAAAAGAGTATATTTTTCTTGAAAAAAATACATAATAGTAAACTCCCAAAAAGAAACATTATTCTAGCAATTTGTAGACACTTTGGAAATGGAAGAAAGTGGAAAAAAGTGATTATTATTATTATTATTTTTGATATAATATAATATGTCCATAACTATACACACATTTTTAAGGGTAGGTTGTCTCTTGCTTGCTAGCTTGGTAACCCAAAATCCAAGAAAATTTAGAATTCTTTCCATGCATATGTATTAACTTAATATTAACTTTAAGTTTAATAAGTTATTTACTTCTGAGAAAAATAAATTTGTTCATAGGTTACTTTTATATGTTATAGCAGATAATTTATCTTATTTATAAAATTACAAATTTTATATTTTAAAAAAAAGTTATCCGTAATTATTATTTAGATATTTTGATAGTGTAAAAAAATTGTGAAGTCGTATGGTATGTAACTTAATATAAACTATATAGAGAGAGAGATTTATGCCTCGAATATTTTCTTTGTTTCTTTTTATTGATATTTTTTATATTGAAAATTTAAATTTTTGAAGTTGTGTTTGAATTTGCATTTTGCTTTTAAAATATTGAAGTTTTTATGAGTGAAAGTTCCAAAAATTGATCTAAGTCTGTTGTTGGAAATAGAAGATATTTCCGATCAAATATCATAATCAAACGAATATTTGAAAATAAATTTTCAAATATGAGTCAAATTGAAATCTTAGGCAAAAAACCTAGCTTAATTAATTAATCCTTAGATCGTGACAATTAGCATGGAGTTTTAAGAAGTAAAGAACCTTTTTGAATCATGTAATCACTAAAACTATGTTGAATGTATCGTAACGTCTTTCAATTATGTAGTCTAACAAATTGAGTTAAAAGTTAAAATCAAAGAACAATAAAATTATATTACTTGTATTAGTATAACATACTTGTTTTTGGCCTTTCAATACTTTGCCCTTTTCCATGACTAGTTAGATCATTTATATATATATATATATATATATATATATATATATATATATATATATATATATATATATATATATATATATGCATGTATATAGTTAGGTTCAACATTATTTTGTGTACAAAATAACCTACAATAAATTGGAACATATCAAGTGGACATCCTAAGAAATAAAATAAATTGGACTATAGATCACTTGCATCTTTTTGCAAATATATATCCTTTACTTCTTTCTTTCTTCGCTAATAAATGATCTTCGCTTGAGTGAATGTTGGACCGCAAAATTTAAAATATTTAAAATACAATTTATTGATATAATATGGATGTTATGATAATTATTGCTAAAGTGAATGTTGGACCATCAAAATCTAAAATATCAAAAATACAATTTATTGATATAATATGAATGTTATGATGATCTTCGCTAGAGTGAATGTTGGACCACTAAAATCTAAAATATCAAAACACAACTTATTGATATAGTATGAATGTTATAATGAATGTGCTCGATCAGTCGAATTTAGATAATATTAAAAATGATCATATTTGTTAGTACTTGTCAGGAGGTATAAGTAGCAAAATGAAAGAAAGTCGTTTGAGACAGTTTCATCATATATGTCAATTGTTACGTATCGACCTTTTGATTCACCGATTTATATATATGAAATTATGATAAGTGAAAATTTTAAAGAAAAGATGAAATAGACGAAGATTACACGTAATTAAAATATTATTCTATGTCAAGATGTATATATTTCTTGCAATTTGAACAAATCGAGGGGGGGGGATATTTTAGAGTCTTTTAGTTATATTAGCAATACTTTAGATTAACTTTCTTAAGGAAACATTATACATTCAGCGAATTCGATTTCTTCTTTCATGAAATTAAATACTTCTGATATTGTCTTCGATCTCTTTAGAGGTTTTAAACTTCTGATTTTGAAAATACTCTTCAAATAATATAGTTTCTTACTAAATTCTTCAAAATTATTATTCTAAATATTTTCGTACGATTGGACTAGGTGGCAGTTGGAACAATTAAATACTAATAGTATTGCCACGTCACTAGTGGTAGTAATTGCAGACGTGGACGTTCTTGTCGTGTAGGCAGTTTGACACGGTAGACGAACCGGTCCACGTGGCTGTCATTTTCTGGGACCCATATAAGTGACGTGGAAGATATATAGCCACGTGGACACCGACGACTCATGAGCTTTGTTGGTTCTTTTGGTAACACAAAAACATCCAACCATCCCATATTGTCTTTCTTTCGCTTTTCGACATATTGTTTTTCGAGATTCAAATAACTTATTATGAAATTATTGATTTTTAATTAATAATGTAAAGTTGTTTTTTAATAGATTAATTGATAACGTAATTATAAATTTAATAATTATATTTTTGATAATATATAAAAGGCCTTTTACTATTAGCTTTGATGGGTTTTATTTATTTTAATTAGTGTCAAATTTTTGGTTATTCTGTTATTTACAGTATTTATTTTTGAGCACGATGCATGTCTTGCAACTCATATGAATAGTTTATTTGATTTTTTACCTTATTTTAAATAATTTTTTCATATTTTTTTGTGTAAAGTTTTAATGACTAAACTGTTATCGAATCGAACAATCGGCGAAAAATTATTTCTTAGAAAAACTTTACGTTATCTACCTCGATATTGATGTGTCGGTCGGTGTTATGTTGTTTGACCTTTGAATTAAAAGAATTTAGGGGTAATTATAGTTTTATATATTATAATTAATTACTTTTCACTTAATTCTTGTATTGGCCGGAATTAATGGAAAATTAGAGAATTCCGTTACGTTACGTAGCGGCTCCGTCGTCGTTTTGCATGGAGCAATTATGTTGATTTGGTAACCTGAATATGTGAGTACAATAATAAATTTAAAATTTAAATTTTATGAATTTAATTTATTTTTTTTTAAAAGAAATCTTTATTACTTATATATGTTTAAATTTTTCCTATTTTCACGAGACGGTAATTATAAAATATGCATATGTTTTATCCTTTTTCTAATAAGCTAAATGTATATTTTTTATTATCTAAGAGGAATCGAACCCTCATTAAGGAGAGTAATAAGTTTAAACTTGACTTTATTATTTGTAATTAGATATTTTTTAAGGACAGGTAATAATAACAAAATTGATATAATAATTTCAAAAATAATAACGTAACATATTTAGTGATGTACATAGAATTTTTCATAATTAATCCCAACATTTAAAAGAAATAAACAAATTGAAGGGAGGAATAAAAAGTTATTTCAGAATTTTTAAGTTTTCTTGAACATTTAATTCCATACATTTTTCAGTTCAAATGTTAAAACAGCTTTTTTCTATTTTTTATTCTTTTTCTAATAAGCTAGATTTTTTTTTATTTTATTTTTGGTAAAGATAAGACTTTTGAGATGATTTTAAATATGTGGCTAATAATCCATCAGCCGACAGAGAACATTTGATCTTTTTTTTAAAAAATAATAATAAATCCTTAGAATTTTAAAAATATTGCACCATTTAGTTTTTATATATTATTATTTATTTAATTATTTCAGACATGTTTTAGGAGTATGTTTGGACCAAAAAAAATACTTATTTAATTAAGTGTGGGAGTGGGCTGGAATTTCCACTTTAATTGGAGGAAATTAAATAAAGTTTAGAATAAGTTGTACTGCTAATAAGTACGAATTAATTAATAATTGTGATTTGATTGGAATAATGAGTTAAAAGCAATTATGAATTCAAAAAAAGTAATACACCTTTGGAAAGAACTTTTCATTTTCTTTTTTAAACTAAAAATTCTTATTTAAGAAAAAGAATTCATAATTTGTTGTTTAGTAATGAATTAGCGATAGATTATCAATCGTAAGGTGGTGTTGTTATTCTACATTTGTTTTGAAAAAAAAGTTTATTTTTTTTATATAATCTTGAATAACTCTTATTTTAAAAACTAGCTTATCTGTTGAATCCGATCCAAAATTTATTTTTAAGGTAAATTTCAAAAATGACAACTTTTCAACTAAGAGGGTCATGAAGTGCAGTCTTGTAACGTCGATTTTATTGTGGAAGAGAAAATTTGACATTATTATATTTCAACTAATTTTTACCTTCTGAGTTAGATCAAAAATTTATTTCTTATAAAATAAAATTAAAAAAAAACGTTACAAAACTTATTTTTACTATTAGCCAAAAGTTTCACTCATATATGTACTTATTAATTAATTATACCTCACTATCAACATTGAACTTTTTATATTATTAATATATATATATATATATATATGTATATGTCCATTCAAAAACTCATAAAATTATATTGAGATGTTCGAACTTCTTATTCAAAATGGAACCCACGATAAATTTGTTTATAAGTTACTTGATAATATTTTATGTCGACCAGAGGCCGATAGAGTCAGTATTTTAATTTTATAAATTTAAAATATAAGTTTCAGAAAATAATAACGAAATTTTAAATATAATATTTATACAATATTTTCGTAAAATATAATTATATTGTTTCAATAAAAATTGCTCTATTCAAATAAACGTATATTTAAAATTCTGATTCTACCCCTATACCGACTTTATATCGCTTAGCAACCAAAACTATCAAATTAGAGATAGATTTTGCTCTGTTGATCTCCAACCAAAGTGCGGCAAAAATTTGGCCAAGATAAATAGATATATATATATATATATATATATATATATATATATATATATATATATATATATATAATTATTATATTTTTTTAAAAAGAAAAATGTACATTTTCTTATCTTTATTTTTAAATATTAAATATTAACACATTTTGATTTTTAAATATCTGGTTTTTACATGGCTATAAATGTAGCAGAGTTGTTCGGGTTAGATTTTTGATTAATAGAGTATAAAATGTTTTAAATTATTAATGTCCATTATATCTGTCATTCATATATCAAATATTGGGATTATATTTTCAATTTATTTTGTATATACACGATGATATATTTAGTAAAATTAATTGAAAGTTATATAAATTTGAGAAAAAACTAATTAATTTTTTTAAATAATAAATAATTCAAAATAATTATTTTGATAATCTGAATACTTTTCTCCCCGTTCACTTTTAATTGTCATTATTTTTTTTTTTAAAAGTCAAATTATAAAAATTTTGACTAATATTTTACGTTATTTTTTTATTAAATATTGGTATGCAAAAAATTATAATTTATAATATTTTTTCTATAATTTTAAATATCTAATTTTTTTATTTAAAATATCAAATTAATTTAATCAATTAAATTAATTTTCATAAAAAATAATATAACAATTAAAAATGAACGACGGAGGAAGTAACGATGAAGTGAACTTAATTAAATGCTTTTTTGTACTAGTGATCACATAACTATATAATGGCAACATTTAATATAACATAAATTAAATGTGTATATTCCTTATTTAATTAAATTCAATAATTACAAATAAATGCTACCAAAGTCAGAACTAAGAAGATTTTTTTTAAAAAAAAAAAGTACTCATCAGCCTTAATGGCATGCTTTTATTTGTTATTTTAATTTTTTTTTTAGATAAAATCAATTATTTCTATTTTATTTTTAGTAATAGTTGGTTCTTAAAGACTAAACACCCCTTAATTATATAACTAAGTAACTAACTATAAATTTTTTCATAAAATTAAATATGTATCACTTTCTATTAACAACATGTAATAACTATGTCTGTATGTACAATAGATGCAAAAAAATCACCTAATATATTTGTTTTTACATGAAATTTGAACATGAAACTTTACGATTCCATCTACTTCATTGCCACGTCTTTGAGTGCTATTATAGAATAAATATTCAATGAAAAAAACTATACCTTAAAATATATGAGTAAACGTATAGTTTTTAATTACTAATTTTTATAACAAGGGAGTGAAATAATTAAATATTATTTTCTAATTAATATTTTCTTAAAATATATATAAAACAGAAAAGCATAATAAATATTTTTAAGAAGAATAAGAAAATCTTTTTTTAGTTATTTTTTTTTTTTTTGATAAATATAGGACCACAAACTCGAACAAAAATAAATAAATTAACAAAAGAAGCCATTAAATGATGGGTAATGCAAGTTGAGGAATTATTAATTGCACATGAATAGAAAAAACATCTCATGCAATGATTAAATGCAGAGTTATATAGGGCCACAAAATAATTACTCAGGCAGGTAAATTCAGATAGATTTGTATTTAATGCACATGAAACTATATTATATTATGTCAACGTGATAATATTTGGTAAGTATTTCTTCGTCTTTAATTAAGAGATTTCGAATTCGAGTCTCCTCAAGTATGGAGACGTTTTTATCAAGAAACATTTAATCTACTTTTCGACGCGAATCTAATTTCAATCGAGTTTCAATATAAATACTGAACTTCAAATAGAAAGAAAAACTATATTATGCTATATATAGGAGAAATACTCAGCACTCCACCACAATTTTATGATCGCAAAGAAATTAAACTTGATAATGTACTTGGCAAGAAGTTAGTTAGATGTATGTTTCATTATAGTTGAAATTAGTTAAACCGTAGAATGAAAAGTCTTCTAATAAGAGTTGAACCCCTTTGAGCAGCCAGACATGGGCCAAATCCTTTGCCAAAACCCAAACCAAGACAAGGAGATCTCTATATATTTCCATCATATGTAGACACTCAATTAATGTTATTTTGGTTTTGTCTTTCTTTTTTTGTTCTTCATAAGTAGGGGCGGAGTCAGGTAGGGTAAGTGAGTTTTTTTTTTTTTAATTTATTGTGATGAAAATATACACTATTTATACAGGAAAATTACGCGGATCAGCAAATCTATACTAGTTAATCAGCTAACATAGTTATAATTTGAATTAATTATCACTCACAACCTCCTTTTAGATATAATCGCGCGCGCCTTTCTCCTCTATGATTTTATGAACATACAAATATAAATTATATATATACATGTACAATTATATATGTGACAGATATACAAATGTAATTAGCCTCTCTCGACTCTATGCCGCCCTCTCTCTCTAGCCTCTGTCCTCGCACTCCCAATCTCGCTCGCCTGATATACAAATATATATATATGTATACCTAGTTACATCTATACTATTATTTCGCAGATATAAATATACAATTATATAGATATACAAGTACAATTCAACTCTCCACTCTTTGCCCTCTCTCCTACCTTTCCCTCTCTTGCTCGGCTCTCTCCTCCCTTTAACATGTATCTGCAAATCATAATTAGCAAACTATAGTTCTGAAGCCTAATTAAGTTATTTTTAGTGGCTAGTTGCGAAATTTCTCCTATTATATATGGTTAAAATTACTAATTTTATGTATATATAGTAGGTGAAACCTCTTTTGATTTTTTTGGTGTGTTTTCATATTAATATCCTCAGTAAAAATCCTCACAAATTTATTATGTGTACATTTTTCATGAATTTTAACATGTATATAAGATTGACCTACTACAAATAGTGGTATATCTTTGAAAATAGTTATTCATAAAACATAATGAACATAGCTACGATAGCCAAAAATTTCACTAAAACAATATGCAAGTTTTATCTTCAATAATTATATGTATGTAAAAAAAAAGAATTATAATTCATCACTAAATAGAATAATTTATTCATATCAGTTCCTATATTTTTAATAGTGTCTTCTTACTGCGATCGAGTTGTTCCTACCTTGACATTGTTTTCTCTGATAATAACTTAAATTTCGAATATTAAAAATCCAATTTGATATGAAAGATTGAAGAGATTTGTCCATTTTTTGTAATACCAAAAATATAAATTTCAAACAAATTATCTTCTTTGATTGATTTAACATGATAAGTACATATTTGGCTGTTTTAAATAATTGAAATGTTCTCCTCAACAAAATATTTATGCCAAATAAGAAAAAATAATTTATGTAATTTATTTTGTAGGGCATAACTAATAGTAATATATTTTTCAAAATTTGAATAAAATGTTGTTTGCTCCATCAAGCACATGGACATCTATATAGTGTATACTACTATATATGCCACCAACTTTTTTATTTAAATTACTTCGAAATTTACGAAAAAATTATTCTTCTTTTAGACATTATCGATATTATCAGAAAATTGCTAATCTTATCGATCACGAATATATCTTCAAAATTAAATTTGTCTGTAAGGGTTTCCAACATAAAATCCATTATTATAAAAGTTATGAACGAGCTAATTTCCAACTAAATTTGTCTGAAAATAGCAAAAAAAAATTACAATGGATGCAAGATACATTTCATTTGGAAAAATATGCTATACTAGCAAATAACACTAGTGGCATGCACTCAGAACTAATCATGTATTTGTTTGTTTTTTATTTCACTCGGTATTTAGTGTCTGATTAGAGTTCTGACTGAATTTGGATCATGCATTGCAAGTAGGGTTGTGTATCGGCTGGTTCGGTTTTGAAGTTTGTCGGGTTGGCTTATTGGTTATGGTTTGTAGAGATGCTAAACCGTTATAGAACTATTAAGATATTGACTTATCAGTTATTGGTTTAGCAGTTTTTTATCGTTATCGGTTTAACCGTTAAAATTTGACACAAACGAAAAAACATTGAAAATCACTTAGAAATAAGGTGATAAACCAAATAAACCATGCACTTGAGTTCACAAGTTACATCTTGCTCAAAAGCAAACACTTTTCCATTGTAGAATAATCAAGTGTTTGAGACAACCAAAAATAAAAGTAGGAAAGTAAACATTAAGTCGAGGACTTTATATACAAAATGGTATAAATATAATTATTTAATTTACTATCGGGTTATCGATTAACCCGTTAATAAATAACTTTAAACCGTTAAGAATCGATAACCCGATAATAAAAAAGAATCAAAACCGTTATCAAAACCACTAAACTAATAACCCAATACTATAAACCAATAATTTTTTTATCGGTTTCGGTTCGATTTTTGAACACCCCTAATTGTAAGTCTTATTTGTTGATGACACTTCCAATAATAGATTTTCCATACCCAAAGGCTCGTACCCCAAAACTTTAGTTAAGGATGAAAAAGTCTGTCAATGTACCACAGTCCATGTTAGTTATGTGTTTATGTTGGGACCCCACTCGAGGTTTTGTTTTTTTTAAAAAAAAGAAGCTTGAACCAAATCGAAAATCAAGAAAGATCGATTTGAAATATTATCAACGAATCAATTTTTGACTAAATCTATTAAAATAGTGATTTTTTGATTTGAACAATTATGCTATACTAGTATTAGAAAACAACAATATATAGTATCATACACTCAAAAAGGGGGAGAAATTGTATGATAGATTTGATATTGATAATTGATTCCATACAACAAAAAAAAAAAAAGAGTTTTGTTGATTTGATTTGATTTGTAAATTTTAAAAAAATTAACGAATTAATTAATTTGATTTGATAAATGAATAAAACCGAACTAATCATATTTTCATATATTTTTATTTGTTATTAAAGGATATTCGATGTAATACTTATAAGAAACACTATCGACCAATCAATTTTTTTCCAATAGTGAATACAAAGATATCTTTTGTTTGGACAATTAATTATGCTATACTTGAAAATAACAATAGTATCATACACTAAAAAAAGGAAAAAAATAAATAAATTATATGATAGATTTGATTTTTTTTGAATTTAGATTTTTGGCAACATATTTTATTATATAAAAACACGTCTTCCCCCATACACTCTACACGTTTATTGAACTAATTTCACATGGCAATGCCCACTCTTGTAAAACATTTTTGCATGGCTCATTTGGTTAATGTCAAGAATTATATCTTTTTTGTTCCCCCAAAAATAAATATTTTCCAAATTAATTTGACATAGATCTTAATTGTTGGTTGTAATATAGTATATGATGTGAAATGTCACTATTAGGACAAAAAAAAAAGGGTTGTCAAGATAGTACAAAAAAGAGAGAAAATGGAAATTGTTTCTGACATGTCGATCGTTTTATTAAAAGCGAGACTTAATAAAATTAATGATCTCAAAATTAAAATTTACTCCCTCCATTTTGATTTGTGTGTTGAAAAGAATCAACCTTGTTTTTCGTTTTTTGGGATTTCAAAAACCTTGTAATAGTCGTATATACTAATACTATCTTTATTCTTACTATTTTGTTGTTGTAATAGTTTAATTCGATATAAACTTTTTTCCCGAAAAAGAATTATAATCTTAAACTTGTCATAATATATCAATGAAATTTTAAGAAAAAATTATATATTTTATTTTACTATAATCTCTGAATAAAATTATCATATCAAAAATATCAAAATCCCCTCTCGGAAATATACCCTCCGATACATCTTTCCCCTCTATTTTGTAATTGTTGAATATTTACTATTTTGGGCCACATAAAGCCCATTTGAATGGGCCTCTCAAATGTCCAATTTGTTGCCTTTATATGTTGAGATATTTAGATTTTGAAGACATCTTTTTTCTTCTTTTTTTATCTCAGCTCATTTTTTAGTTAAAGATTGTTTTTGGGCAAAGGTGGTGAAGCAAATTAATTGGATTAAATGTTAAATAAGTAATTTTGAGAATTTTAAAATGGGCAACTTTTACATATAGCAAATAAAAAATTCATATTTGTATGCTATAGCAAAATTTGCATAATTGCGCCCCATAGCAAACATATAACTATATAATTCGCTATACATATACAACTGTATAATTCACTGACCTAAATTGTATAATTTGCTGGCCTCGCTATACATATACAATTGTATGATTCGCTGGTCTAAATTGTATAATTCGCTGGCCTATTTCGCTACAACTGTATATTCGCTGACCTATTTCACTGCAATTGTATAATGCGCAATTGTATAATTCGCTGGCCTATTTCGCTGCAATATGTGTATAAAATTTGCTTTGCATACAATTGAATTGAAGTAAAATATTTGTATATTATATAATTATAAGTGTATAGGAAGAAGATATATGTTTTTCTCTTGCTTTATACAAAAACAAAAACACAATTTATACACTTCTGTTGTATAAAGCGAGAGAAAATTGTGTTTCACTGCAATTGTATAATTCACTGGCCTTTTTTGCTACAATATTTGTATAAAATTTGCATTTTACAATTGAATCGAAGTAAAATGTTTGTAAATTGTATAATTAAGTGTATAGCACGAAGATATATGTTTTTCCATGTGTATATTCAATTTTCTCTCGCTTTATACAAAACGAAAACACAATTTATACACTTCTGTTGTATAAAGCGAGATAGGCGAGTAGAGGGAGAGTCGCGAGCGAGAGTTTTTGGAGAGAGGCGACTGGCAAAGTAAATCAACAGTAGCTACTCTATTTGTTTTAAGTTATTAGTTTGCTATTACATATAATTATCCCTTTTAAAAATAAGATAAGAAAGAGTAAATAAATAAATAAATAAATAAATAAATGAAAACTAAAAAAAGTCTCGCTAGTTTAGGTTTTACTTGCCTCTTTTCCCTTTACTTTTCATTATTACGAAACTTACCAGAATTTGAACTTCTAGATATATATATCTCAAATATGTTGGGTTAAAATTAGGTGTAATTTTTTAAAAATATATTGTATTCAAGTTTTGACTCTCTCACTCGCCTCTCCCCTTGTATTTGGTATCCCAAATATATTTATCTAGTATCTAGTGTGGTTCGCATATATCTTAGATATATATTTCATCTCGCTTGCCTCTCTCCTTCTCTCGCTCACCTCTCTTCCTATTTTAGTGTATCTAGTAGTGAGAATACATGTATCTAGGTGTATCTAACTTGAAATCTGAATGCGAAATTATTAATTAATTAGACAATATATATTTATTTCAAATTATAGGGAGAGTTAATGAATATAGGAATGTTGATCTAATTAGGTAGTTTTTCTAAATAAAATCTCAAGGAACAAAAATAGGTCTTTCATCTCATTTCATTTTTGGGCTGGGCACAAACATTAAATTGTTGGACCTTTTGTTACTTAAAGGTAATGGAATCCTTTGAGAAAAAATCTTTTTACCTTCACGAGATAGGATAGAGTTTACTTATAAGATTTCACTGAATATATCATTGTTATTATTATTTGTAATATCGAAAAATATTCATTAGTCTGATTATGTAGTTTCTGAAGATGTATACTCGATATATAATAAGTAAACAACAAATTGTCCACAGGGAAAAAGAAAAAAATAACATGGAATTCTTATAATAACATAGTTTTAAGATAAGTCATGTGTTATCCCAAACCATATTGAATTTAATTGATACAACTAATATACTAGACAAAAGAAGCATTTTATATTCAACAATTACAAAATATTTAGTGAAAAATTAATTCAAATTTTTATGAAGGATCAATTTGATTTTTATCAATCAAGTCAAAAAGTTCATCACCAATCCCAAAACCAAGCATTCTTGCCATGTCTTTTGTCTTGAGCCTTGGCATTGGAATCTCATTTTGCTTCAACCAAGAATACACTACAAACACCTTATTCATCACAAACAATTCCAATGCCTCTGGATTAAATACAACTCCCATTTTCATACTCATCTATCAATACAAAGAAAAATGTCAAAAAATAAAATAAAATATTGAACTTAAAATAGTTAAATTGGTCAAAAGTTTCGTTGGCAGAATTATTGTCATGTGATTAGAATATCACGTGTAGAAAGCAATAGCGGAGTCAGAAGTTCAACTAAAAGGATTTACAATATTAAACAATAAACACAAAGAAATCAAAAAGATAAGGGAAAATGCACAAGTACCTCCTCAACCTATGCCCGAAATCTCAGAGACACACTTATACTATATTAAGGTCTTATTACCCCTTGAACTTATTTTATAAGTAATTTTCTATCCCTTTTCGGCCTACGTGGCACTAGCTTGAAAGAAAAGTCAACCAGCGTTGGGCCCACAAGATACTGCCACGTAGGCTGAAAAGGGGTAGAAAATTATTAATAAAATAAGTTCAGGGGGTAATAGGACCTTAGTATAGTATATATGTGTCTCTGAAATTTCGGGCATAGGTTGAGGGGGTACTTGTGCATTATCCCAAAAGATAACGTATATACAGAAGGAACAAAAAGAATAATCTATTTACGTGATGTATATAAACTAGATATATACCGAATCCTTTTGACCTCTCTTTATATTTTACATTTTCTGGAAAAAAAATTCTAATTCTGCCGCTGTCCAATGATAATGTAAACTTAGTGCACTAGTTGCCCTGCTTTGTCTGGTTTAGTCAAGAATTCAACATCGACCGTACAAAAAACTTAATATACAGTAATTATATAAAAATTCTTTTACACTATCAACGTATATAAATTTAATTAAAGAATTATATACCTGATGGGGTACCAACATTGCTGCATAACGTGCAAGTTCTCCAGCTCTCCAATCCAATAAAATTGGTAACCATGGATAAGTAGCATCTAATCTAACAAACCATAGTCTTATATCTGGAAATTCTGATAATTCCCTTAGATCATATTTATCTTCCCTTTTGTAATTTATTGTAAATCCAATTGTTCTTTCCATAAATTCTTTTGGCTTGGCTGTCACATTTTTTTTTTGAAACATTATTAAAATCATAGACAATGTTAATAATGATAAAATTAATTTTTAAAAAATAGTTGTTCATTCGACTGATTAAATTAAAAATAGCCAACATGTGTATAATATATGTATACTTATGTATAATCAATGTATATCAGTTCAGAAAAATAATCAGTAAATTTATTCGGCTATTTGTGCGAAGATCTGATAAGATTTTGTGTTAAATTATTTAATTAGATTAAAAAAAATCATTAAGATTGCACTGGATATACTATTCTTGTATTTTTCTCTACATATACCATGTTCAGTTTTTCTACTGTTTAGAAATCGAGTGAAATAAATGTTTCAGTCACAATTTTAACTTGTAATTATATGTTAATTATTATTTGAGAATTATTTTTAAAACACTATAGATTATAATAATTATTAAATATTTAACAGACCTATATACATAAAGAAAATTTTAATGAACTCTCAAAATTTTAATTATATAACATAAATTAAAACGAAGAAAATAATAATTACTGAGATACTTACCAGATAAGGGTGATGAAATTCCAGTGGCATTTTGAAATGGGGATAAATCAAGACGTTGAATAATATCATTATCTATTACAACTTCATATCTACCTTCTGAAGGTGGCATAGGTGGTGGTGCTACTTCTATATCTGTTACAAAATTGGAGTCGACATTTAAAATTTATTATTATTGAATTTAAAGAATCAATAAATTGACCAATTATGAGCTAATTTTATCCTTTCAAAACAATAACATATGGTCTATGGATATTGATCAATTGAGAACATGAAAACATGAAAGAAATAAAAGAAATAGACTAGGAACAACATATATAATTAAGAAAATGCATAAGTGCTTCCTCAATCTATGTCCGAAATTTCAAAGAGACACTTATACTATACTAATGTTCGATTTCCCTCTAACTTATTTTCTACGTAATTTTCTATCCTTTTTCGCCCTACGTGACACTAGTTTCAAAAAAAAGTCAAGCAGCATTGAGCCCACAACATAGTGCCATGTAGGTCGAAAAGGGGTAGAAAATTATTCATAAAATAAGTCCAGAAAAATAATAAAACCTTTATATAATATAAGTGTATCTCTATATAATATAAGGTACTTGTCCATTATCACTATATAATATAATAGGAAAAAAAAACATAATCATACATTAGTAGAAATTGAACCAATGAACTAACCAACTATAAGCTAACCTTATCCTTTCAAAATAATAACATATGGACAAAATTCAATTGAAAATTTTAAAAAATATATATGAGAAACAACATTTGTTATGTCAATAACACCAAAAGCAAGGGGCATTAGCTTTTAATTAAATTTATATTTATATAGAAAATTTATTAAATATTTATTCGCGAACTTAATAATAAATGAAAAATTTAGAATCTAAAAATTCAAAATCTCAATTGTAACACGTATGTAAATGTAAGTCTAGAATGTATTAAGTGTTATTCTTACAATAACTTGTATTTATAAAGTTTATAACCAGAAACAGAAACAGAAGTCAGATGAAGCAGAAAATAATATAGAATACAAGAATTAATTCGAGTCCACAGAAACTACTGTCTGTGCTTAAGAAATTTAATCCCCTCACTGTACCCAAGGTTATGGATTAATTTCTCCCAAGATAAAACGGATATGTATGTAAATGAAAAGTATAGTATGTGCTTACTTTCTTGGTCATCATAAAGGGAGAGGTCAAAATTTCCAGAAGGATTAAATGATACAAAGGTAGCAAATTGTCTCAAAGAAGAAGAAGAAGAGAAAGTGAAAGAAATTGAATTGGATTTGTGTGAAATATTAATCAATGGAACCAAAGAAGGAATTGTTTGTCTAAGTGTAGAAGAAAGTGTGTGTAATGGTCTTGTTGAAGCCATGGATAAACAAGAAATGAATATGGTTATTTCTTCTTTTTAATTTATCACCTTTTTATCCCAGCCTTGTGTTGCTTATATCCAATATTTTGGCTATTTTGGAAGTGCCCCCCCCCCCCCCCCCTCCCCCCCTCCAAAATCATATATGGAGGGCAAAAATTGTAAATATTTATGGGTTGGCTAGTTTTTGGACCAATTTGAAAAATAACCAGGGCCGGCTCCTATGCCTATTTGAATAAGGCATTGGTTCATTGAGGCTCGATAGATCTGGGCTAAGGAGATGATCTGGGTAAACCCCCTTTTTGGTGAGGTAAGACACCTTCCATTTTTTGCTAGAGCAAAAATGAAAGAAATTGTGTATGTAATCCACACCCAACTTTAGGGGGCTTCAGTCTTAATCAATAATAAATTATATTTTTTTTAGAAAAAAAATTAATTATTTATGATAGAATATATTTTTTTTAAAATACTATTATTTTATTTTCATAAACCCCATCTAAATAGAAGAAATCAAGAAGAATTATTTTATTTTCTCATCGTTTCTATGCTAATATTCACATTGTTTTATTCTTTTAACTCCTTTTACACTCTTTTCTTTAAATTTTTGATAAGTGGAGTAATACTCTATAAAAAAATATGAATCTAATAGTCAAAAGTGTTGAGAAAATGAATTGTAATTTTTTTTCAGTTTCTTCTTGGATTTTCAAGCATTACAACAAGCATAGTAAAACAGGGGTATACAAAATTATCAACTTAATTCTATGTTAACAATTCATATAATTATTGCCTGAGTAAGCAAATGTTTTTCAACAATTGATGAAATCGAATAAATTATTTATAAAAAAATATTAAGTAAACTTTGCATTTTAAAAAGCAAGCTTCTTTTTTAAAAAAAATAAAAAAAATAATGCATATGAAGTTATTTAGATTTTAGGCCTCTAATTGAAATTTCGCTTTAGGCCTTCGATAGTATTGAGCCGCCCTTGAAAATAACCATTTTTAATGCAGAAATATTATATAATACTATTGTGGATTTTAAATTTAAACAAGTGAAGAATTCAGGACTATCCTCGTGTTTTTTTTAATATCATAAAATTATTATGAATTTTGAAAATAAAGAAAGAGAAAGATCATGATAATGTGAAGCTAATTTAGATGGAATGATAATACTAGAGTTATCATCCATTATTACGATGAACTGAATAAGATTTTAATGCTTTAGAGACAAGAATTAAAATTTTAAATACTATATATTTATAAATTAAATATAACTATTTATGCAATGTATTTTTCGATAAAGCAATGTAAAAAACTTGCTCTGTCAATGCTCCAAAACAGAGTTCTTGGGTTGGAAGCCTTATAAGAGTGAATTCGTACTAGACGGAACTTCAAAACAAATATTGAACACGTCTAATAAGAAACAAAGCAGAATATCTACAAGAAAAATAACAATAAATTTAATATGATTTCATAGATAAAATTTAAAAAAGTTTATGTATACGTAGATTTTGTTCTTATATTAGAAAGATAGAAAAATTAATTTCGATAGAAAAAAATATCTACTAGAGCTAATATATAGGCCGATTAATACTAAGAAAATTAATGTACCTAAGGCCGGCCATTTTAATTATATTTGGGGAGATAGACTTCATTAAAAATGCTTCAAATTAAAGTTATATATTTCCACAAGCTAATTAAGTATCAGTTAATATTTATTCATTTAATCATTGGGTGTTTTGATCTTCATGTGATTCATTCATCTCCTTTACTAGGTAAGTGAAATTTTAATTTGAAGAATCCTACTTTTTTTTCCTTTTCTATTAACTTCTCCGTCGTAGTCAGTGATAATTTATTTTCTATATATGTTTCATTTTTTTGATAAATTTTTCATCGCAAACTCCAATAGAATTTTTTATCGAAAAAAATATGTATTTCTATTAGTATCCATGTTAAAAGAAAATTTTAAAATAACATTATCTCATTATACGATAAGGAGAATTAAGAAAAAGTCAAGGATTGCTTGTGACCATGTCTAAAGATCTTCTTCTAATTATTAATTTGGAAATCACTAACATGGATTATATTCTACCAATAATATATCATGTTTATTAATTTATTATTAAAATATGAAATTTATAATTTAAAAGAATAACATATATAAAGTTTACTTTTTATAACACGTAAAAGTTAATGATAAATTAAAAATTTCGTACACTAACGATTAAAATGTATACATTAATAAATTGTAAAATATCGATTTAAACAAAGATAATATATTAATTTGATTATTATTATTTCTTAATTAGGCCGGCATGTGGGATTAATAAAATTGGGGAAAATTTATATTATTGCATGCCCACAAACTAAATTTGACATTGTTAATAATAAAATAATTCATATCACATGATTTAATATTATATTCTTCTCCAATGGCAGGTTAGATATGTAGGAATCATATTTTGGCCAGATGTAAAATAGTTTTAAAAGATATAATGTATAGATAAGGTATTTTAATTTAATCCCAATTGATAGCTAAATTAAACACTCAAATTTTGAGAATGTATGAATGTTTGGATATTTTAATGTGTCCTCGTTGTATATCTCAACGCTGATGTGATAAATAAATTTTGAAAATGTCTTCAATTATTATTTTATAAGTTGGAGTATTTATTTATCAGCGAAGTCAAATTTAAGTATCTATTTATGTATTATGCTTATAGTTTTAAAAAGGTGTTATTGTACATGAATAGACATCTTAAATTCACCTCAATTGATAATTAAATATTTTAACTTTTGAGAAAATATACACATTTAGACATCTGATCAACTGGTTCGTGGACGCTCCATAAGGACGTTATACATAAATTTTAAAAGTGTCTATATGATTATTTTGTTAGTTGAAACGCTCAACTTACACAATATTTCGAAATAAGTTTGAAATAAGTTGAAGTGATTAATTGTCGAATTAGATCAAATTAAGACAAATACTCATTATTTATATTAGAATTTTTAGTGTTTGAAAATAATAAGAGAAAATTGTAAAATTGAGGGATGGAGTTATATTTCAAGAGATAATATTTCAGGTAAATCCAATTTATATGTTTTACAAAATAATATTCATGTTTAAATGAAGATATTTTAACTTCAATATTTTTTTTGTGTGTTTAAAAGAATATATGTACATAGAATGTGTATGGACTAACACAAATTGTAATAGAAAAACAATTAAGTAGAGTATTTTTTTTTTAATCTTTTAATTTAATTTGTTAAGTCATATCTGGATTCACTTTATTTTTATTTTTATTTTTTGTTATAAATTTTAAATTTAAATCCTAAATATAAATTTCTCTTACTTAGTTGAGGTCAATTTTCTTTGGCAATAAATTCAAAAGATAAAATAAAAAAAATAAATAAGTTGATTGACTTTAAAGGGGGAAAATATTTGTATGCTATGCTTACATCAAAATAACAAATGCAATACGCACATTTATAAATTAAAATCATGGCTAATTGTTATATATTTTAATTTAGTAAAATTTGTATTGCTAAAATTAAATTATTTCATTTGATTTAAATGCCCAATTTAGAAATCTCACTAACCTTTTAATCTTTTGAATTTTAGAAATAATATCATTTTCATTTTTAGAATGAAATAATGGATCCCCTTAAATATTAAATCATTGTCCAAAAATGAATTGATACTATGTTTAATATCTACTGATATATATATAAAATTTCTTTTTTGTTTGACCATATATATTTTCAAAAATATTTGGGAATAAACTTGATAAATATTGTCGATATACATCTTGCCATTATTTGGGAAGTATTTTTGGTAAACAATCCAGATTCTCAAATGGAATAGTATTTCAACCAAATTCTATTATTGGGAACTTTTAAAAATTTAAATAATATCTCAAACTTTTATATTTTTATAAAAACATTCGCCATTATAGTTTTGAACTGAATTTTGTCATGATCGTTGTATAAAATTCATACAATTATATACATAGTTTAAATACATTTTGTCTGAGCTTGATCTCTACATTCACTTTCAATTACAAATAGTAAGTAATAATAATTTTTTCCTATAAAAATCAATAGTAATATTTTTTTTCCAGATTCATGACTCTTCATAAAACATAATCATTCTAAAATGATAAATACAAACTTGGGGGTATAAATCATATTTTTTACAAAAAATATAAATACTTCTCCCAAAGTCTTTGTCTGGTTAAACTTAACCTAGAAGCCAAAAAATATTTAAAAATTTATTATCGAACGCTAGCTTAATATCTACAATGTTGTATCCAAGAAATTTCTTTTTTAAAATTTAATCAATGTCCAAAAATCAATTCAATATATTATATTACCTTATTTAATATTAAAATAATGTCCACAAATAAATTATTTCATTTAATTTCTTGAATTTGTTTTCTAAACATTAATTGGTACAGATAAGGAGATATTTTTAGATCTTGAAGTACTATTAGTACATACTCTTTATTCTTTTTTTTTTTTTTGGTTAAAATTATTAATTAGATACTTACTCCAATCAAGTTTGCATTATACTTAAATTTATTAACTAATTTGACCATATATTCAAATAATACTTTAACTTTATTAACTAATTGGACCATATATTCAAATTTTGTCTTTTTAATTGGTTCTTTGTACCACATTGTTTGTAACTCCTAATATCTAAATTTTGTAAATTTATATAAATGTCTATTGGTTCTTAATATAAAGTTTTATGTTTAAATTTATTTTCTTTCAAGAAGTTAACCAGGTAAATCTTTTATCCCATGCCTTTTTATTTTCATTTTTGCTCTTTAATTTTGTTAAAAATTTATTTTTGTTAAATTGTTTTCATGTTCATTCTTTATTTCCTATATATTGCTAAAAAACATGACTATTATCAATTGAAGAAATTGATCGATCGATATCCGATCGATTTTAATGTTGAGAGTTTTTAAAAGATAACTAATCAAAGTTGCATGAAAAGGATTTTAAAGGATAACTAACAAAAAAATCAAACCGAAAGGATGGTATAAAAGATCTATGAAAATCGATGTAGCGAAAATGTCCCGATGGATACAAAAAATCGATTCGATCTATAAAAATTGGTGGACTAGGTTGATTAGTTAATTGACAAGAAAAAAAAGATAAATATTGAGTTTTAGTGAGTTTAAAGATTTAGTTGATAAATCGTTCAATTCAACTGCGGAATCAAATGTTAAGGTCTCCCAAATCATTCTGTCTTTAAAAAATCGTTCAATTTTTTATTTTATTTTATTTTATTAGTGATATAGATGGACATATGTATGAACTTTAAGCTACCTACAAATTTTTCTATTTTCACATTTTCTTTTTGAAACTTAGATTGCTATAGTTAAATGCCTTTATAGAAAATGACGGTAACATAATATTTTTTTAATAATATAGATGAACATGTACATATAAAAAATTTAAAACCGTGAAAAATTTTCAATTCACATTTTTCTTTTCAACTTTATTGTGTTTTTTTTTAATATAAAAAATGACAACTACATAAACATATGACATTATATTTATTAAATTGTATAGATGGACATATATGAACTTAAAAATCGTGCAAATATTTTATTTCACGTTTTCTTGCATTCCAACACATCATGATGTAGTCAAACAACAATCAAATTAATTTATTTTTTTTTATAAAAAAAAAACAACACTAATATTCTTCTACTAATTAATTGTATTTATAATCTTTAATTAATTTTTTCATATCCTTTTTATTTTCAGTTTCTTGAAGATCAACAACAAAAATAAAAAAATTTCATGATGGAGGAAAAAAGAGTAGGAATTATTGGAGGTGGAATTAGTGGTCTTTTAGCATGCAAATATACATTAGAAAAAGGTTTAATTCCTCTAGTTTTTGAAGCTTCAAATGCAATTGGTGGTGTTTGGACACAAACAATTGAATCAACAAGGTTACAAAGTCCAAAAAGGACATTTGAATTTACTGATTTTCCATGGCCTAAAAGTGTTAGAGGAAGGTACCCTCATAACAAAGAAGTTTTGAAGTATGTTGAGGATTATGCAAAACATTTTGGGTTAATGAGATATATTCAATTGAATACTAAAGTTATTGGGATTGATTATGTTGGAGTTTGTGGTGATGAAATGGATTCTTGGGAGTTTTGGAGTGGAAATGGCAATGCATTTGGCTCTAAGGGGAAATGGCAAATCTTGGTGCAACATGAGGACTTCACCACTCAGGTACGATCAGATTTACTGTTTATCTTTTTCATAATTAATATATATATATATACCATTCAGGTATGATCAGATTTGTTATATACTTTTTTCGTAATTAGTGTAAATAGATTACTATATTAATATTAATGTATATGATCATATATGTATTATATATATTTAGTATAAACATAAACATAAAGACTTTACCATTCAGGTATGATCAAATTCAATATTTTTTTTTCTAGTTAATATACATAATTTGTTATAGTTGTTGCCATTCCCATCATCTAGCGCCATTTATAATCATACCAGACAATTATTACGATCGATCATTAACATCATGAAAATCATATAAAATAATATTTTTATATGATTATATATATAATCAGTTATTTTTAATATAATATAAGAATTTCACCATTCAGGTACGATCAGATTTGCTATATACTTTTCCCATAATTGGTGTAAATATAATATTAATGTATATGATCATATATATTGTACATGAATTATATATTTTTAGTACAAACATAAAGACTTCACCATTCATGTATGATCAAATTCAATATTTATTTATTTTCTAGTTAATATACATAATTTGTTATAGTTGTTGCCATTCCCATCATCTAGCACCATTTATTACGATCGATCGTTACTATCATGAAAATTATATAAAAAATATTTTTATTTTCTATTACTGTTAATATATAGAAATTAAATTTTTATTTTGTTGTGTTCGTTTCAGGAATATGAAGTCGAGTTTTTGATTCTATGCATTGGAAGGTATAGTGGTTTAGCAAACATGCCGGAGTTTCCTCTCGGTGAAGGACCGGACATTTTCGCCGGAAAAGTGATACATTCTATGGATTTCTCAGCCATGGACAATGAAAGTGCAAGAGAACTTATCAAAGGGAAGAGAGTTGCAGTTATTGGTTCTCAAAAATCAGCTATAGATATCGCGGCTGAATGCGCGAATGTTAATGGTAAGAAATAACATAACTATAGTTTGATCGTAACATTTAAGTTATGTATACTGATAATATCGAATAATTTTTTTGATGTGGTTATATATTTTATGACTTAGGTCATGAATTTCCTTGTACATTGGTACAAAGAACAATACCATGGGCACTCCCTAGTGGATGCTTTTGGTGGGGAGTTACTCTTGGAAATTTATATGGAAGTCGATTTTCAGAGCTCTTGGTTCACAAGCCTGGTCAAAATATTATTTATAGTGTGGTGGCCTCTCTACTTGCTCCTCTGGTAAAATTTTATTTTATACATCTTTATCTGATTTGATAACAAGTTTTAAAAAATTAAGAAACTTTTGATTTAATGTGACGTATCTTAAACTAAAGATATTTATACTGTTTCAGAATGCCTTTATTGAATTTTGTGGTTTTTATCTTTTTATATAGAAACACCAATTGACATAAAAAATTATTTTTTTGTTTCAATGTATATTATATATTTTTCTTTTTAGCATTTACCCCAAAAATTGATATCTTCTTATATTTTTAAAAAAAATGGATGTAAAACTTCTCATTTTATCTCCGTTTGAAATTTTTTACACTTACACAAATATCTATGAATTTTATTAGATCACAATTTTTCTTTTAAAAGCCTAGTCAAAAGGGTACTAAATACTTACTCAAATTAAACTGAGTGTTTACTTCAAACAAATGAAATATTATCATGATAAAGTGATTAATCAATAACGTTCGTGTCTATTTCAACATGTGTCATTCATTAGTTTGATATGTGTATAGTCACATAAATTGAAACAGCAGAAGTAATTATGTGTTCGTATGATGTTATTTATTTTATTGAACAATATATTATTATTTATTTCAGAGATGGGGTTTCTCAAAATTTGTGGAGAGTTATATTACATGGACCCTCCCATTGAAGAAATACAACATGGTGCCAAAACAAAGCTTTCTTCAAGACATGTCTTCTTGCAAGTCCTTTTTATTGCCTGATAATTTCTATGGCAAAGTTGAAGAAGGAAGCATTGTTCTCAAGAAAATACAACATTTTTCATTCATCAAACAAGGCTTAATTCTTGATGGAGAAGTTGATAAGCCAATAAAAGCTGACCTTGTTATATTTGCTACTGGATATAAAGGTCAAGAAAAATTGAAGAATATGTTTTCCTCAAAAAAGTTTCAAAATCACATAGTGGGATCACCAAACTCAGTTATTCCTCTTTACAGGTACACATTACTTCTAGTACTATCTCTTTGTCTTTTCGTAGACGTTCACTTGTATCACCAGAATGCTTTTCAAATCGTGTAATGAGGTCTAGAATAGTTTAATAAGTTACTAGCTTATTGTTATTGAAAAAAAAAACATATACACATTCCCATAAGGAGAAAATAGGGATAATAAAGTTGATTTTCCCCCCCAAATTTACCCCTACATTATTGAAAATGTTTTAAAATTATAAAATCACCCCTTGTTGTTGTATCCCTAGTTATACTTTGGGGCTATTGATAATGTTTTTGTTATCGTTATTTTCTTTTCAGTCATGTATGATTTCACTTCTTTTGAGCCGATGGTCATAACCTGATCTCTGTTCTCCCTAAACCCTACTTACAAAATTATACTGATTATGTTGTTATAATAATAGTAATTAGATCCATGTTCATGATATGATTTCCCTTTCTTTTTTTTTCTTTTTGCAAAATCTTGGCATTTATGTTAATATTCGCGTAGTAGTTTATTATTCTTCAACTTCCAATACTACTTGTCGTTTCTGTTGTTTGTTCACATCTTATTACTTTTAAGCCGAGTTTAAGGTTCACGTACGTACATTCTGTCCTCTCGAGACTCTACTTGTAGAATAACACTGAATATGTTTGACAGGCACATAATACATCCAAGAATACCAAACCTAGCAATAATTGGATACTCAGGGAGCATAACAAATCTCCACACATCTGAGATGAGGTGCCAATGGTTAGCACATTTTCTTGATGGAACATTCAAGTTGCCAAGCATAAAAGAGATGGAAAATGATATACAAGAGTGGGAAGAATACATGAAAACATATGCTGGAAAAGAGTACAAAAGGACTTGTATTGCAGCCCTACACATATGGTACAATGATCAATTGTGCAAAGACATTGGGTGCAAAAATAAAAGAAAGAAGACTTTCTATGAAGAATGGTTTCAACCCTACTTGCAATCAGATTATGTTAGGCTAAGTCCTAATAATTAGTCCTATTAAGTATTTCCTATATTTTTGTTGCGACGACAAAAAGTTATTAGTAAGTCGCTTTTCATTGTTTGGTTATCGGAAAATATTTTTTACCAGATGGGGAGATTTGACTTTCCTCAGTTGTGAGTCGAAGTTACAACTATATATCTTTGACTTTTCTTAGTTCTATAAAGTATTCAGATATTTTGATGTAATAGAAGTGTTTTTTTATATAGTAAATCATTATTTTTATCGACTTATCTGGAAAAGAAAATTACATCAAATGGTGAACTGGACTTTCCACAGTAATGATCCGAAGTTAAAATTATATATCTTTGACTTTCCTTAGTCGATAGTCCTATTGAGAATTCTACATGTATTCTTGCGATAAAAATTGTTTTATAATTTTTTTTTAATAGTAACTCTCTTTTTGTTGTTAAGTTATATGAAAATATTGAAAAACTGACTTTCCTCATTTGTTTGTGAAAGTAACAATTATATATTTTTGATTTTCCATAACCCTATTAAGTATTTTAATTTGTACATTTTGGTGAGACAACATTTTTTGAGATATTTTATTAGTAAATTTTATGTTGTTTGAATGTCTAGTTACAACTATATATCTATAATAATATTCTATTATCATATGTGTTCTTGGTATGTCTTACTTTTACGAACTCAATTGTATAAAACTATATATTTTGATTTTGATATTATCAAAAAAAAAGAAGCAATACTAATTCCAGTGAAAATATTATTCAGTTACTCCATAATACCATTAGAATATATATAAACACATACTTTGAATTTTTGATTACAACAAGGATAAATACTGCTCAATTACTGCTTGATACCATTAGAGTGATATATATGCATCGATGATATCGAAAATGAAGAAAACAAACAGTTCTAACATATATTGGATTGGGTCTAACATAAATAAATATTTTAGTTATTCGTAGAATTTGTGTTATTTTAAATGTTAGAATATTCATATTGAAATGTGATTAAAGTTAAATTTACGGAAAAAAAATTCGATATTTATCAAACATGATGTGGCCAATATTGATCCTCAAACAAAAAAGCTAACTTTGGGGATGACAAAAATGAATCAAAATCACAAAACTTTTCTTCTCTCCATTGTGAAATCACCCATATATATAGGCTTGTTTATATATCTCTACTACACTCACAGAGAATCAAATCGAAAGGGAAAAAGACAAGAAAGCCCTCGTGAGTTTTAGCTGAAGAGTTCATCAATGGCTACTGCTTCACTTTCTTTGAATCATCATCGTTATTTGGTTCAAATACGAGGTGGGGTTTCTTTGAATTCAAGAATTCGTGTTCCTACAAGGTTTTCCTCAAATGGGTTCACTTCAAGAATCAGGGCTACCTCTGCTGTTGTTGCAGAGCCGGTAATTTTTGGAATTGGAAAAGTTTCGAACTTTTTTCTTTTGTTTTCAGTGTAGTGATTCTATTTTGATGTTCTTGTGAGTCAAAAATTGAAACTTTAATTTATTAATATAAGTCTCTTTTTGAGCATCACATATTTTATTGGTGTCCAGTCAGCCTTTTCGCACCTTGGCTATTCCACGAGATATTTGACAGTAATTGGCAGCAAGTAATTCTATCCACCAAGGCTAGAACACATGGAAGAAATCACCTAGTGTTCGTGAGACCTCATGATTCTCAACCATTTCATTGAGTATTGCTGCATCAGGCCACACCTTGGGTGCATTGATGTTTGTTATATTTGTGGGGTTCTGGTTTAATTTTGGTTTTACTGTTCTACTTGGGATTACACTGGGTTGTTGTTGTTGTTGTTCTGCTTAAATTGTGGGATCATAGATAGTTGACGCTGTACTAAATGATTTTCGGCTGTTGCTGCTATATAGATGTAATCATTAGCTAATCATAACCATAATTTGAATATGGGAGCTAAGTTTCTTTGATGAGTATGTTGACTCCAATAGGATGCTAGGTAATGTTAGATTGTAATGTGTATAAGCCTTTAAATTGAAGTATTTATCTTGTTTTATGGCTCAACATTTATTAAATCAAGAAAGCTGGTTATAGCTATATTTCTTTGCTCTTCGTCGTTGATGCATAGGATCGTGATGAAGTGTTACAATCAATGAGTGTTTTGCCGAATAATTGCCTTTTTCGTTTTCTCCTTTGTTGTTCCCTTAAAGTTTAACTTAGGTGATGCATTACCTTTTGTTTTCAGTTTATGTATAGTTTTCACTCATGTCTTGTTCAGGAATTGAGAACTCCAGCTCAGGATGCTATGGAAGCTGAATTGTTTGCTTGCCCAATTTGTTATGAACCTCTTACAAGAAAAGGGCCTTCAGGATTTAATGTGTGAGTTTATTTTTTTTCTGATAGAAAATGCATATTAAAAGTGAGTCGAGGTGTGGCGTTATTGTTGTTTAACTTTGAATTTTAAATTTGCAGACCTGCAATCTACAGATCAGGCTTCAAATGCAGAAAATGTAACAAGTCATATTCAAGCAAAGATATCTACCTTGATCTCACTGTTACTTCTGGAACAAAACAATACAATGAAGTTAAACCAGCTCGGAGTGAACTATTCAGGTATTAGCGTTGTTTTAACATTCATGTCATTGCTTGAATAAATTAAGCATTTCTTCTTTTCACCTGTAAGTAGCTCTCCAAATAAAGTGCTGAAAATTCTTGATCTGTTTTCGAGCTGTTTTTTTCCCTGGCTTTCGTTTTCGTTGGACTCCTGATTCATCAAGTAAAAGCTTGTAACAAAGGACTTTTAGGCGTCATCTATTGTTTTTGATTTCCCAGATGTTTATTTCTAATTGCTGCTGCTCTTACCCTTTCCTAGGAGTCCAATTGTTTCATTCTTGTACGAGAGAGGCTGGCGTCAAAATTTTAACCTAAGTGGTTTTCCTGGTCCTGATGAAGAGGTAAAATTTTTGATTGCTCATTAGATGTATCTTAGTAGCTTTATGGGTTTGAAAACGAAATATAAATCTAATAGTGGCTATGCTCTTTCATCTTCCTACATGTATAATCGTTGTTACTTACTTATTAAGGTGTGTGCCACTTAATCAAGGCCACTTCTCTCAAAGAATTATGTAATATCTATATAGTTTTTATATTTTCATCTTTCATCCCCATTTAGTTTGACTTATTCAGAGATTAAGAATATGTAGCTATAGTGTGGTACTCATAGAGTAAAAACTTTAAAGTAATTGTGCAAAATTATGGAACTCGGATTAATATTCAAATAGTTTTTGAAAGTATCTCCGTAGTACCTTGATCTAGTGGTAAGAATGCAACGCGCCAACGTACTCTGCATCTCTGCCGCAGACTAAAACATATGGTGCAAGGTCACCAAGCATATGGTGATTTCTTGAACGGTGAAGGGGCATATCATAGACACATTTTCACACTGATAAAGTAAAACTGTGGTTCCTTTCTAATGTATAAACTAACTGAAAACCACTTACCATAGCCATACTCTGACCACCTAATATGTCAATATATGATAATTAAAGAATTTGTTCATTGATTCAAAATATGGAAGCTCAATTGATTTCATTATATGGAGAACCTCCTTTACTATATAACCATGACATCAAGGAAAAGAGTAACTTAAAATTTATCCTGTATTTGAAGTTTCGTGGCTAGTTATAGTCCAGTGATGGTTCATGGCTGCGTGATTGTCCTTTTGAAATTAAATGCAGTTTAAGATGGCTCAAGAATACTTTAAAGTTGCTGAAGGTGGTGTTCTTGTTGACGTAAGCTGCGGTAGTGGATTGTTTTCCAGGAAATTTGCCAAATCTGGGGCGTACTCAAGAGTCGTTGCACTTGACTTTTCTGAAAACATGCTTCGCCAATGTTATGATTTCATCAAGAATGACGAGAGTATCATAGGCTCGTACGTGATTTTCTGTCTAATATAGGATATCAAGTCATTGAAATCTCATTTGTCGGAAATTGTCTTTTTAGACGAGAAAGATTTGAATTTCTCTGTCTATATAAATTTGCAGCAATCTAGCTCTTGTAAGGGCAGACGTTTCCAGATTACCTTTTCCATCTGGATCTATTGATGCTGTGCATGCTGGTGCTGCCTTGCATTGTTGGCCATCTCCGTCCAATGCAGTAAGTTCTTCAAATTGTAATCTTTCATGCGCAAATGATCCTTTAATTCATGACTTTACAGTGAGCTATTTATCAATTCCAAACTAGTCGAGGTCAGCCGTACAAGTTCTCTATATCCATTCTGCTCTATCCGGACCGTTCCATCCCAATAATGGTTAATACTTTGTCTTTTTAGGTTAATTAGGCGTTCTCTAAGACTCTAGGTTCTCTGGATCAAACACGTATCCCTACACTAACATTTACGTCTCTTACCACACTAAAAGGTCTCACAGAAAGATCTTAACGAGCTACCTATATCAATACTGCCGTGTGATTTTATTTGAATTCTTTGCTGCTTGCTAAAGTTTGATGACTTGTGGCACTCTCAAGGTCAATGAATGAAATTGAGTTTACAATTGATGATGCTGTTATTTTTTCGCCAGATTGCTGAAATTAACCGGATTTTGCGTAGTGGAGGTGTATTCGTTGGTACTACATTTCTTCGAGTCAATCCTTCAGCTCCTACGATATTCAGGGCTTTGGAGCAGGTAAATTTCATTTTCCATCTCACGATTGTACTCTCAATACTCTAAATTCTCTCCATTTTTTTGTGTCACATGAAATTAATCGATCATAGTGGTAAATGAATAGCTACCAACACATGAGAAAACATAAAATTCTTGGACACGAACTGAAGAACGCCAATATAGTCATCATACCAGTCTAACCGTCAACATGAAAGAAAGCCACGAAAAAACCTATGGTCATGAGGATATCGGAAAAAAGGCTCGTATCTGATAGATAGATAATCGTTTCTGTGAAATAGATATGGAAGTAAACTTCCTTTTTGATCGCAGAGTGCTCTACGGACATACAGCTATTTTACTCAAGAGGAGATTGAAGACTTGGTGACAAGCTGTGGTCTTATCAACTATACCAGTAAAGTTCAGAGCTCTTTTATCATGTTTTCCGCTCAAAAACAATGATCGTTTGGCTGGTATAAACGCGTTATTTTTCCTGTTTTGGTATATGATAGCACTCGTTTCGATGTGCAATCTATCTCAACCCTGTAAAAAATAGTATATACAGTACATAGAAGTTATTTCAGCCAATTAAAGAACATTCTTTCTTGTGAATAATACACTGCTGGTGTAAAGAGAGTGTAACTGAACTCTATAGTAGCATATATCAGCTCAGGTAATAATATATGGACCAAGTTATTTCGGGATTGTATTTCTTGGACTAATTTATCTCACATGGAAGGCGGGATAAAATAACGCGAAGCTTGATGAGATAAGGTGGGGTAATGTCCCACGAACCAAACGATCCCTTAGGGCATGTTTGGACGTGCTATATGAAACTATGACATAAAATCAGATTGATATGAAATTGTGATTTTATTTGCACATGCAATTTCAACTTCTTTTAAGTTGTATGTTTCTCTCATACACATGAAAATCCACTCGAATGAACAAATCATAATTCATAAACAAGATATTGAATCGGGTTTTACCTCTAAAAATAATTAAATTTATGGTTTGAAATTAACTTATATATTTAATTATTTTTTTTGGGAAGAACTTGAGATTTGAAATTATTATTCAAAGGGAAAAGACTCATATGTCATCAAACTTTCAGAAAAGACCCATTTATGTCATCAGTTAAAAGTTTGACTTTTTTATGTCATTACCATTAAAGAAAAGGCTCATTCATGTCATTATTTTTTAACAACGATTTTGCAGAATTATTTTTGACACATGATCAATTATAATTCGGTCACGTAAATAATTTTTTAAATAAAAAAAATTATAATTCTGAAAAAAAATTGAATTAATTTTTTTGATTTACTTTATTAAATAAATTGATGATGTGGCCAATTATAATTCGTCCACGTCATCAAATTTTTTAATAAAAAAATTAAAATTTTGAACAAAAATTGATTTTTTTAAAAAGAAAATTGATGAAGTGGCCGAATAATGATTGGCCACGTGTCAAAAATGGTTTTGCAAAACCACCGTTAAAAATAATGGTATGAATGAGCCTTTTCTTTAACAGTAATGACATAAATAAGTCAAACTTTTAATTGATGGCACAAATGAGTCTTTTCTGAAAGTTCGATGGCATATTTGAGTCTTTTTCCTTATTTAAATCATGTCATTCGAAAGAAGAAATTAAGTGAAAAATAATACAAAAAAAATTAATCTGGTTTGACTTAAAATAAATTTTAGGAAAAGTTTTAATCTTGTGGTCTTAATTTAAAGTTATGTCAAATGTATCAAAATGCACTTTAATCTTATAACCTTAAACATATAACGTGAAATTTTTTGAAATATTGCCAAAATGAATAAAGGATCATTCCTTTTTAACATACTAAAAAGGAAATTGAGTCATTTTTTTTTTAAACGTGAGGAGTAATAATAAACAATTAACTAATTAGGTCACTAGTCACTATATAGTTGTTATAGAATGAAAATTTTATAAAATAAATGATTTGTTTACAAACATTTGATTTTGATTACACATAAACAACAACCACCAAAAAGAGGAATAATAAAATGACTACAAAAATGAATCAAAATCACAAAAAAAAAAAAAAAAAATCTTGTTTATTTATCTCTACAAGAAAACCCTCATCAGTATTAGCTGAAGTTCATCAATGGCTACTGCTTCATCTTCACTTTCTTTGAATCATCATCGTTATTTGGTTCAAATACAAGGTGGGGTTTCTTTGAAATCAAGAATTCGTGTTCCTACAAGGTTTTCCTCAAATGGGTTCACTTCAAGAATCAGGGCTACCTCTGCTGTTGCTGTAGAACCGGTAATCTTTGGAATTGGGGAAAGTTTGAAACTTCTTTTTTTTTGTCTCTCTGTTGTTTGATAAAATTGAGAAAACCCAAAAAAATTGGAACTTGGATTTATGATTATGAGTATCTTTTTGAGCATCAGATGTTTTATTGGTCAAAAACTACTTCTTTGCAAGTTTCAAACTATTACAGCTTGTTCCATTTTCCTAGCTGATGTATCAACATTTTATGCCTTAGTTGAGTAGATGGCGATAGTTTAGGTAGGAAGAAAAAACAATCGATAGTTGGTTTAATCAACGTTCGAGGTGTGTTTTAATACATAGACGGAGTTAGTTTAGGTTGAAAAAGAGAGTAAATGATAGTTGAGGTGTGAAACTCGTGAAGAAGTGATAATTCAGGTGGTGGTTTACTGGTTTTGACCATCAAGTCTTTAATTTTTGGACTTATTGTTCTAGTGAAGTTGTCCGACCATAGACGGAGAATGTATGAAATGGTTTGGTTTATTGCTGCTGAGCTAAGTTTTATGATGAGTGTGTTGAATCCATGTTGATGCATAGGATCGTGTTCAAATGTCACATTGATGAGTTTTTTTCGCCACATAATTGTCGCCTCTTTTCTTTCCCTTAAAGTTTAAAACTTAATGTGGTTAAGTGATGTATTACCTTTCGTTTTCAGTTTATGTATAATCTTTTCTCCTGTCTTGTTCAGGAATTGAGAACTCCAGCTCAGGATGTTGCGGAAGCGGAATTGTTTGCTTGTCCAATTTGTTATGAACCACTTATAAGAAAAGGCCCTTCAGGCTTTAACGTGTAAGGTTTAGTCTTTCAGGTAGAACAATAACAGTGAGTCGAGGTGTGGCCTAATTGCTATTTCACTTAGAATTTAAAACTTGCAGACCTGCAGTCTACAGATCGGGCTTCAAATGCAGAAAATGTAACAAGTCATATTCAAGCAAAAATATCTACCTTGACCTCACTGTTACTTCCGGAACAAAAGAATACAATGAATCTAAGCCAACTGGGACTGAGCTATTCAGGTATCATAGGGCTGTTTAAGGTTTCTCGTTTATGTGATTCAGTGTTATCAAACACAAAAAACACACAAAAGAAAAAACTCTAAGGTCTGTTAGGGCCTTAAGCGCAAACAAAGAGTAGGCTTTAATGAATAAAAGGTGTGAAGGGAGAAGAAATACAAATACAAATGTTTAGTCCAAGACTAATAATTATAAGCATGAACGACAGACATATGATATGAGCAAAGAAATTTAATTTCCTTTTACAATAAATTGAACTATGAATTGTTTAGTGTCGCCTCTTCAGAATAGGCTCACTGTCAAGGAAAAGTATGTCTTCGGACCTTGATGACGAGACTGAAGTGCATATTAAGTGAGGCAAAACCTCAAAGCATTTTGAGCCTCTCTTCAAGGCTTAAGCATGCCTTCGACAATACTGGTTTGATTAAATTATCTCCGATTAGTTTTTGGGCTCTGAAATTGTTTTCCTAAAATGTTGACTCTAGTTTGAAGTCAATATCTTTTCATCCCTCTTCCCTCACATAAGTATTGTTTTGTTCGGGTGGACACCACACATATAAGCAGAAGTATTTGTTTTGTTCTGAAGTTTTACTTCTTTTACATACTTAATAGCTCTCCAATTTTTAGGCATGCACCTTAGGCTGTTAGACATTTACGTTTAATGCTTGAAATCATAATCCTGTAATCTTTAATATAATAACTGAAGTGGAAACTATGAAACAGAAACAATGCTGGAATTTTCTTCATGTAATTTTATGTTGTCTTTCCCGTGCTTCTTTTTATTGGGCTCCTGATATTTCTAGTAAAAGCTTGTAATAGAGAGTTTTGAGATTTTGGATTTTCGATATTTATTTCTAATGTCTGGTGCTATTAACTTTCCAAGGAGCCCAGTTGTTTCATTCTTGTATGAGAGAGGCTGGCGTCAAAGTTTTAATAGAGGTGGTTTTCCTGGTCCTGATGAAGAGGTAAATTTTTATATTGCTATACTTAAATTTATCTTAGTAACTTTATGGGTTGGATAACTAAACATTGACCTTCCTACATATTTCCTCGGTACCAATTTATGCGACATTAGGTCCTTCTTGGTCGGTCCTAAAAAGAATGACACCTTGTTATTTAGTAAAAGATTAGCTTAAATTTCTCATTTTACCCATAATGAGATGATTTCTAACCACACAAAGATCTATGACCTATTTTGAACCACTAGTTTCAGTGGTCTCCTTTCATTTTTAAATTCAAGCCCAGTCAAACACCTTTCGTGTAAATTAAGCGGAGTGAGTATAAAAGAGATTGTGACCAAAAACAACAACAACATACCCAGTATAATATCATCAGTGGAGTTTGGGAAGGGTAGGATGTACACGGACCTTATTCTTACTTTTGCGAGGTAAAGAGGTTGTTTCCGATAGACCATCGGCTCAAAAGAAGTGTGCTCAATAGATAAAAGGAAAATAACAACAACAATAGATAAAAGAGTTTTCACCTATCCATTTGTTTCTCCTCGTTGGAGTAGTATATCAGGGGCTTAGTGAAACAGAACATGGCTCACTTAGCTAAAATGCCCTTTCAGTTCAGACATGTCAGGCACGGGAGGTTTAAAGTATGGCCACCAAATCAACTCTTATTTCTCTCATATTGATGTGTCATGTCTAAAGACTAGAATTTAAGCAAACAATCAGGTGGAGTAAATTTTATTGCTGCATTTAGTCATAAAAGTTCTAATTGCATGTTCTCCGCAAACAACATCTTCACCTCCTCGAAGTAGGATATGGTTTGCGCACACTCTATCCTTCCCAAACACCAGTTGTGGAGTTTTACTGGGTATGCTGTTGTTGTGAGTTTCGGAAGGCTAGCTATGTGAAGTTACTCCTCTCTCCTTGTAGAGCTTCTCAGACCTATTTCTACTATATATTAACCCGTAAATTCATCTATTTAATTGAATTTAAAGTCCATCTTGATGGGTTAAGGTTACTTAGCTTATGATCTTTCTTTCGATATATATATGCAGTTTAATATGGCTCAAGACTACTTTAAAGTGGCTGAAGGTGGAGTTCTTGTAGATGTTAGCTGCGGCAGCGGATTATTTTCCAGGAAATTTGCCAAATCTGGGGTCTATTCAAAAGTCATTGCCCTTGATTTCTCTGAAAACATGCTTCGCCAGTGTTATGATTTCATCAAGACGGATGAAAGTATCTTAAGCTCGTAAGTGATTTTGCTACCTAATTTAAGATATGAGGTCATTGAAATTCTCATTAATTAGGAGTTGTCTTTCAAGAAAGATATAATTGAACTCTTCGTGTGAAAATTTGCAGCAATCTAGCTCTTGTAAGGGCAGATGTTTCCAGATTACCTTTCTTTTCTGGATCAGTTGATGCTGTACACGCAGGTGCTGCCTTGCATTGCTGGCCATCTCCGTCCAATGCAGTAAGTTATTTAAATTTTAATCTTTCCCAGAAAAAACCATCTTTGACTTAATCAAATGAACTACTTCTCAATCCCGAACTAGTCAAGTTCAGCTATATCAATCCTCTATATCCTCATTTTTTCATTTAATCTCATATCATCATCATCGAATAAAATAAAAGTGAAAAATAAGTGTTTATATAAATAAGTTGCAAGTTCTTGCACTTGTAAAATTTTGATCACACGAGTCTTACACTTTGGGTCTGTTTCAACTGGGGATTTGACTTTATGGTGACTTAACCTTCTGAATTGGGATTTAATTGGTATATATCTATTTCAGTCGAAACTGCAACATAAAATTGTAAAGCGGAAAAAAGTTTTCAGGTCTGCTGGAGCCTCAAGTGCAAATGAAGTGTGGCTTTAATACAAAAATGTTCAAATGGAGGGGAAAAAAATACAAATATACATGTTTAGTCTAAGACTAATAATAATAACCATGCATAACAAATATATGGACAAAGAATGTTCATTTCAAAAATAATGATAAAGTGAAATATCAATTGTTTAATGTCACCTCTTGTGGAGAGGCTTTCATTGGCTAGGAAAAGTATGTCTTAGAACCCTTGATGACGACACTGAAGCGAACATTAAGCGCTCAACATGTTTTTTCGCCGCGCTTCAGGGCTTAAGTGCACCTTTGACAACAGTAATAATGCCTATTTTCATAAAGAAAATAATTGTACTCATAGGGTCACTTTTAATCTGCATGAACAAACTTTGCCTTTTGGTTGTAACGTCCAAATTTTGTTGCGTGTCTCAGTTTTAATCTAAAACCTTTGCTGTTTACTGAAGTCTAAATGATTTTATGGCATTCCCAAAATCATTGAACGAAGTCGGGCTTTGAACTAATGATGCCGTTGTCTGTTTGTCTGTCAGATTGCTGAAATTAACCGGATTTTGCGTAGTGGGGGTGTATTTGTTGGTACTACATTTCTTCGAGTTAATCCTTCAACTCCTCCGATTTTTAGGGCTTTGCAGCAGGTAAATTTCATTTTCCTTCTCGTACTTATTCTCAAAATTTTCTCCATTATAGACTTAACATGAACTTGATAGATTATAGTGGTCAAAGAATACAAACTAGTTAACTACCAACACATAAGACAACCTAAAATTCATCGACTTTCTCCCCGCTCGAACAAAAGGGAAGTCCGGTGCACTAAGGTCTCGCTTAGTGCGAGGTCCAGGCTCAACACCACGAGGATCTATTGTACACAGTCTTACCCTGCGTTTTCTATTAGAGATTGTTTCCACAGCTTGAACCTGTGACCACCGAATCACATGGCAACAACTTTACCAGTTAAGCAAAGGCTTCCTTTCGTCATGCTAGAATGCTGACTTATATTAGAATCTGCTTGACATTTACCGAAGAACACCGATGTAGTCCTCTAAGTCTAGATGATCTTGGAAAAGAGCTCGTAATGATAACCGTTTCTGCCAGAGATATGAAAGTAAATTTCCTTTTGAACGCAGAGTGCTACACGGACCTACAGTTTTTTTACTCGAGAGGAGATCGAAGACTTGGTTACAACCTGTGGTCTCATCAACTATACAAGTAAAGTTCAGGGTGGTTTTATCATATTTTCCGCGCAAAAACGCTGATTTTTGTCTTGTTGAAGTTCATCATCTTCCATGTTTACTGTATATTCTTGTACTCAGATTTGCAATGTATGTCAACCCTGTAGATTCAGGCAATTGTGCAATAAAATTGATGTTAAAAGACAAATGTAACTGGACACTGGAGTGTCATATACATTTGCTACTTGCTCTCATCTATTTATTGGGATCTACCTGTATATTTTGTGAAAAAGGACAAATATATATCGTAAATGGTACGTAAATACCCTCCGTTATACTTTTGGGATATTGGTGCACCCGCCGTCCAAAAACTAGAAAGGGTATATACGCTCTAGTTTTTGAACGACAGGGGCACCAATGTCCCTAAAGTGTGACGGAATTCCCTTAAACAAATGCTGGTGGTAGAAAATGAGTATCCCGAAGAAAAGTTAAAGCGCACGCAAGTTGATTAGAACACAAACTATTATTAATGTATTTAGTACACTATGATAATCAAATTGTAATTAGGATAACTAAATTCACCATACAATATAGAATAAGGCCAATATTAATTCCTCTACTTAGATCATCCATACTTTATCATGATATCACAGTCAAGCACATCTCTAAACATTTCAATTTCAATATTCACCCTCTACTTATATCATCCATACTTTTGATATTCAACCCTAAACGTAAAAAAGATCGATAAGGTTGAACTAGATCTAATATCAATTTCTTTACGAAACATCTTGTTTTAACAATGTTTATATTTCATCAAATCTAATATTTGTTGTACTTTTAGGTAAGATTATTATTAATATATATATATATGTATATGATGAAGAAAGCATATTGTATAATAATAATAATAAAATGTATTAAAAAAAAAGAGCCTCTTATACACACAGACCATGTGGAAGAAGGTAATACAATATGAATAAGGTTTTTTGAACAGAACAAAGTGAAGTAAAACTTTATCTTATAGCAGAGAAATAGATCTCCCCTCGTGCAACTTCTCCATCTTTGACCTTTGACTATCTTATATATATATTCGATATCTCATTTTAACTGTCGTTTTAATTTCATAAAAATTCAAATAAAAAAAATCCTTCCGATACAATTAGTATTTCCTCTGTTTCTATTTATTTCTGTTTTTGACTTGACGTACTTATTACGAAACTAATAATTAACATGATAAAATTTACCATTTTATCTTTATTAATTGATAGGATTTCAAAATTACTATACTCGTTATAGGGGTTTACCTTTTTCAAAAGCATTAATTCTCTAGAAAAAATTGAGAGTATAACATAAATCGAGAGTATAAAAGAACATATATTATAAATAAACTCAATTTAATTTCCTTTCTTCAATAAAATAGTTTTCCTCTCGTCTCATGTTACATGATATCTTTTGATTTGATATCGTGTTTTAAGAAAAAAGATGAACTCTTTAAAGTTGTAGTCTAAAATAACTTTTGGATATTCCTATAATTGTAAGAAAATTTTAAAATTTATAAGATGATATTTTTTTAAAAAAAATGTCACGTAAAATGAGACGGAGGGGGAGTAACATGTTTGTGTGTCAGCAACAAAAGAGTTTTGAGAGGCAATTTGACAAATGGAATAATTATGGATTACATTTGTGGTAAGTCAGTCATTGGATCCTTTGCATGTGAGATAATTTTATAAATACAAATATATTTTCTTTCAAAAATTATTTTTTTTTATTTTTTATTTATAAAAGTTCTTACTTATGATCAGAAATCCTTTGTCATGTGTTTGGATCTAGTACGACATAACCTTTTAAGTTAAGCCAGAATTTAGACAAAAAAAAATAATTAAATTATTTGGTAAAAATTAGAATTAGTTACGAATTACTTCTGTTACTAAATAATAAAAATCGATTACTAATCTTTCTGACGATGAATTATTAAAAATTCAATTAACTTTTGAAAGTATTTAGCGATAAATAAGAGAAGAATTTGGGTAGCTAATGCTTACTTTCTCTTTTTTTAGGGATAGTGATTTTACCATTTCAGTTATTTAAGCGTACTCAAAATAGGGTTTTAGGTTTTGAATTATTGAAATAATTTGTACTCGTAGCATGTAAAACCTGTTAAAGAAGGAAACGATCCCCAAACCCTAGACTAGAATGTCTTTCATTTCAAAGACTCGAGCTGAAAATTTTCGATTAAAAATAAAAAAATTATAAATGACTTTTGATTTTCGAGATATTTCCTAATAGACAAGAAAGTCTTAGATTTTATTTTCTTTTTAACTTTTGTAGCTTCCTATGTGTAAATTCAGAAACCGTACGTTTGTAGAAAGCAAAAGGCTAAAAAAAAAAAAAAAAGCTGGTTAAGACTTCAGAAAAAGAAAAAAAAATTATGAGGTACTTGTTAGGCATTTGGCTATAAAAATTAAAAATATTATTCATAATTTTTTGAAATTTTTTAAAACAGAATTTGAATTGTGTTATGTATTTTTAAAAAAATATGATGTAAACTTTTAATTTCTAAATATTAGCAAAATCACACTTTTAAGTCAACATGGGTTCAAATGTTGAGGGAGGGAAAAAAAAGAAAAAACATACAAAATTTATTATTAAAATTGTATATATGAATCTAAATTATTGAGATTTCTATGGTAAGTGGCCTTTTTTTTTTAATTCTTTGCTTAATCATGTATTGAGTAGGTTGGTGTTGGAAAATTAAAAGTAATTTGAGGCGTGTTAAAAGAACATTATTTATTAAAGGGTAACTTTTACGTATAACAAATATAAAATTTATATTTGTATGTTATAGTAGAGTTTGTATAATTGTGATCTATAGCAAATATATATATGTATAATTCGCTATACGTATAGGATTGAAGCGGGTGTATAAAACGAGAAAGAAAAAGAGACTTGGCAGAGAATTGTATAAAACGAATTGTATAATTACAAGTGTATAGGACGATTATATACAATTTGAATTTGTATAAAACGAGAAAGGGAGAAAGGCAAAAGAGACTTGGACGGGGAATATACAATTGAATCGAATTGTATTAAACGAGAAAGAGAGAAATTATATATAATTTGAATTTGTATAAAAAGAGAAAGAGAGAAAGACAAAAGAGACTTGGGTAGGGAAGTACTTTTATTGTATAATTATAAGTATATAAGACGGAGATATATGTATTTGCATTTGTATATATACAATTTTCTCTCGCTTTATACAATTAGAAACAAAATTTATACAATTCTATTGTATAAAGAGAGAGAGTCGAGCGAAGAAGCGAGTGAGAGAGGGAGAGTGGCGAGTGAGAATATGAGTAAGAGAGTGACTGACAAATAGTTTACTATGAAACACAAATAAATCAAACGATAACTATTCTATTTATTTTATATTATTAGTTTGTCATTCCGTATAATTATTCAAATTTTAAAATATTTTGTAAAAAATAACATACTCTTGAGTATTTAATATATTTTTTCTTGTTATAAATTAAAAACAAATATGACAGAAATGTATCTACTTGGGGTTAGAAAATTATTAATTTGAGGCTAGCTAAGAACATGATTTTCTTAAAGAATATTTCATTAAGAATTTCCCTATCATTTGAAATTAATTAATAATATTTGCTAAAATATCAAATGGCGTTTTTGTATTTGGTGGAGCACTGAAATTAATCAATAATGAAGAATATATTGCAGAATTAAAGGGGTGTCTAGTATGAAAGGAAAATGTTTTTCATATTTTTATTCGTAATTGCAAAAATATTTCTCTAAATTAGCAAGTTTCCTTAAAAATGAAGAAAATGACTTTAATAACAGTAGTAGAAAAATAAGTTTTATAAATCCTTGTCTCCTCCCCACCGTTCCAATCCCCGTCCCTTGAATATTCCTCCCCTTGCCAACCTCCGAATCCCCGCTTTCTCTCAGTAATACTTTGTTAGATTATATATAATATTTCTGAGATAATAATTTCTGTTAGTTACCAAACAGTAGAAAATAAGTATACAAAAACACTTATTTTCTAGAAAAATACTTTTATGAATAATATTAATTTTCCTAGTACCAAACACACCCTTAGTTAAACCGTTAAGCAACAATAATTTAACAATTGCAAATGATGATCATCATGATGATTAAGTCGTTAAGCAAATCTATTTAAATGGTAATGCCACATTTTGTCTTTAGAACCTTTAGCCTTTCAAACTTCTAATTTGTTTGATAATATAGTATCTGGATTTATAAAACGAAGGAAAATGATACAGTCAATTAATCAAAAAATTATATTTATAAAAATATTATTACAATAGCAAAATGTAATACAATATGATACATTAAGAAACAATATCTAACAGTCATCTAAACGAGCAATCTTCACTAATCACCAGCTTAATTAGAGACAAATACCTAAAAACAAAGTTTTAAATTTATATATGTTACATTAGATAATTTTTTGTTTTATTTATTTTATTTTTTTTGTCAAAAATTTCAAATTCCAAGATCATCTATGGGTTAAAGCATTAGGGTGCAAGAAACAAGGGCTTTCCTCAAAACTAGCAAATTAGAGTACACATTAAAATAATTAATCAAGTCATTAATTTGCTATAGTGCTTAATGAGTTGTCTTTTGTCTGCCCAACAAAATCTCTAATTAAGCCCATAACCATTGTTTTCTCTATTTCAAATTATCTGTCCTAATTCTTAAAAATATTTATCGTAAATTTTAAAAATTCAAAATGATTTTTTTTTATATCCATAGTAGTTATTGTTCTTGAAGAATATAAACACATAAAAAAAAGTAAATATTTGATTAAGCGAGATTACATAAGATATAAACAAAGGTAAAATAGTAAAAACTCCTTTCTAATTATAATTTTTTTAAATCAGTATAAAATTAAAATCAGACGAACAATTTAAAATAGAAAGACTATTATGTGTTTTTTAAAAAAAATTAATTAATTTTATTTACATTATTATAATTTGTTTTTTTCATAAGTGGAGTAGTTAAGAATTGTTGTTTGCCATATTTTTAGTTACCTAGAATCCGAGTTTCCTCGTACATGTTTAATGTCTTGTCTTAGCTTTTATGAGTGCTAATAATGAAGTGGTATTAAAGTTAAAAAATAAATAAATTATGTTTTAAATTATTAATTATTTTAATTTTCAGTATTTTTTATATAATTTTCGAATATATACATTTTATTTTATCTTACTTACATTAAAAATTAAAATATTTTAAGTCTCATACTTCGAACCATTCCAAATAAAGTGAAAATGAGATAATAATAATAATTGAGATCGGCTATATAAATTCTTACCCTTTAAAAGATTTATCGCATAAAGTAAGATGCTTGAAATATTTACTCAGAAAAATCATAACTATTTCCTCGGTTCATTTTTAGTTATCTTGCTGCGCTTTTTAAAAGTTAATTTGATTAATTTTTAAAGTTAAATTAGACTAAATTAATCTGATATTTTTAACAAAAAAACTTTGATATTCAAAAATTACTATAAATTGTAATTTTTATATTTCAATATGACAAAAAAATACATCTTAAAATCTTAATCAAAATTCTTATAGTTTAATTTTAAAAAAATATGATAATTAAAAATGGATGAAAGGAGTATATGATGTTTCTTAAATAACTAAATTTTTGCAAATACTTTAAAATATATAAAAAAAAATATTTTATATTTTTCCCAAATACTTTATCTTCAGTTCTATTATTCAAACGAATTACATGGACTGTAATTAGCTAAGAATTTGAAATTATATAATTTGAAATTATGAACATAATTTACTTTGTCTGTAACTCACTAGAGGCCCGGAAAACAAAGAGAAGATGTGTACGAATGAAATATCCAGTAACAAGAAGAAGGAAAAGGATTGAATAGAGGAACTCCCGAGCATTTGGCGATTCAGATGTGTCGATATTAATGGTGACTCATTATTTCGATGAATCATTTCTTCGGACAGAAGAAGATTATGTAAACACTTACTCGAGATCTCACTTATCAGTCTTTATATGATTATCTATGGAGTATTTAAAAATTTTATGAAAGGCATTAAAATTATAAGTTTTTTTTTTGAAAAATGGATGGATCAAAAATTAAAAAATAAAAAGCTACACAATATTAGTGATTGACTTCTTCTTATTTAAAATGAATATCATGCATCAAAATTTTTAAAATTAAAATACTTAATATTTAGATCAAATAAGCTCATATTTTATTCAATATGAAATGAATTGACATAGTGTTAGAAAAAATAGAGAAAAGAGGATATATTCTTTATCTAAAAAGAGATCACTTTTAAGGTTTTATTACTTTTATAATTAAATTCTTTAACATATTTGCACTTATTATAAGTATATTCAACTACTTGTAATTATCTTTTACTGTTATATTGTATAGATATATGGACAGATCAAAGAGAATGTAAATAAAATCATTTTTGTCCCTTGAAGCTAAAACAAAAATTAATAATGACTAATTTTATATTTATTAAATGATATTAAAATTTATAGGAAAAATGTACAAAATCTCTATGAAAAGAGAAAGAGGTTTATATACTTTTTAACAATAATTTTTTTTAAAATTAAACTATACAAATCATATTATTATACTATATCAATAAATAAAAAATATTAGCACTATACATATAAATTTGAAGAATTAAATGTCTTACAAGAACATAACACCCTATAATAAATAGTACAAGTAAAACATAATGTTGATTATGTATAAAAATTCTATTAATTAAAATAAATTTAAGACCTTATATTATCAAAGTTAAATACTTATTTTTCAGGTTCTAATCCTCCTTTAATGAATTGTTATATGTAGTTATTATTTAGTTAGCATGATAATATGTATAAAAAGCTTTTACTTTATGAATATCAATAGAAGTGAGTAAACAAAACAATTTTTTCATATCAAATATATTTTGAACAATTTCATCACACAATTGCACAAAGTTTTTCTGTTAATATTTTTTTAGCCCAATATTTAATGTCCATATTGAAATTTCGATGAAATTCAGATTGTACATTGCAGGATCCATCAAAAAATGATGTTTCGAACAAAATTTTCTCCAGAACTGAAATACGAAAACATTTTCTTAGTTAAAAAAAAAAAAGGTTTGAACCAACAGCTGTGAATTGGGATTATACAAAAAAGAAAAATGAAAAAAATTGACTAAGATTTTAATATTGTTCGAGTACTTGCCTAATTGAACACAAGAAGCTAAATAGCTCCAATATAACTTACCGATATATGAGAATAAAAATTAATAGGAAAAGTTAATTATTAACATTGATAGAACTATCAATTTTTATATTTTTTAGTATGTTATACTATATTATTTATTACTTTTTCTAAGGTTGAAAATTATTGAATTATTTGCAATTACTTTTTTTTCAAAAAAAAGTGACATAACTATAACATGTTCAGTATAATTTCACGAGTATAATTTAAATATCTTTTAAGTGATGTAAGTATTTTTTTTATTTTAAAACTACCACATACATCAAACTTAAATTTTAAATTTTAAATTGGTAAACAAATAAAAAATACTTTTTTCTAGCCAACTCATTTTTGTTTAGGGTTTAAGCTCTCAACACAAGGAGATAGAGAAAATTAGTTTATGTGGGAAGAAAATTATATGGGAGACATGGGAACAGTGCCCACGTTCTCCTCATATCTTACTCTTTTTCTCTTTATTTAATTTCATATATATATATAAACGGAATTATGAAAAAGTTAAATGTTCAGTAAAATTTAATAATTTTGATTTAAAATCTTATGTATAGAACTGATTAACTCAAAACAATTATGTGACCTCAATTGTTTTAGTTAAAATATACTATTTGTGTTTTTAGAATTCAGAATTCATAAGTTCAAAATATATTTAATGAAACTTAATAATGTCGTGACACATGATATATGTGTGTTATAGAAATTTACTTAATATGTATAAATACTTTATTCAGATGAGATATCTAAGAATTCATACAATATTATAAACTTAAAAATCTGACTCTGCTCGTAAATACGTATGTATGTATTGCAAGTGAGCCTCTTGACAAAATGTTTTGTGTATGCAATCGAGGAATATAAAATATACTTTCCTCTCTTGTGATTCTCCATAAATACACTAACATCAATACCCTAGTCCCTCTCTTTCTCCAATCAACCCATTGTCTCATTGCTTAGCTTTTCTTTAGTACTTTGTGAGTCTTGAAGGTTGTGGTTTTTTTATGTGATCATGGTAAGTTCTTCTTCTATTTCATTCATCAATTCTACTTTTATGTGTTGTTAGTTAGACATTTCTATGTTCTTCTTAACATAGAAATTGTTGTGTTGTTACCTTATAAGTGATCGATTGGATTAAGTAAATGTTATTTTTTTATATCGCGATAAAACCTAAGTTGTGTTATGGTATGTTGATATTTAGGGAATTCAAAAGCCTACATGGTTGGAAGCTCTATATAGAGAGAAATTCTTTGCTCCATGTTCAATTCATGAGAGTGCAAAGAAGAATGAGAAGAATATATGTTGTTTAGATTGTTGCACAAGTATTTGCCCTCATTGTGTTATGGCACATCGTTTCCATAGACTTCTTCAAATTCGACGTTACGTTTACCATGATGTTGTTCGACTTGAGGACCTAGAGAAGCTCATAGATTGCTCAAACGTTCAGGTAAATATAAAAGTCTGTAATCATATCAGTTTAGATGAAAGAATATATATATTCGTTCATTTCGTTTTAATTTGGTTCATAATTCTATTAGGCCTACACAATAAATAGTGCTAAGGTGATTTTCATCAAGAAAAGACCTCAAAATAGGCAATTCAAAGGATCTGGAAATTATTGCACTTCTTGTGATAGAAGCCTTCAAGAACCCTTTATTCATTGCTCTCTAGGATGCAAGGTAATTAATATAACATTCTCTTTAAACTTTATATATTTTCTATTACAAAACCATAATTCATATCTCATAATTGAATTGTGTTTTATGCACCTATACTATATACAAAAGGAGGTAAATCGAGTTAATTATATATAATATTCGTGAACCACTAAAGTTTGTCTAATCTTTTACTCAACTTGCACAAACTAGTCGATGAAACATACGTTTCTGATTAGTTCGTGCAAGTAAAGGGTAAAACAGTAAAATCACATAATTTTTTTACGAGAAAAAACAGTCGAACTTAAAAGTAGAAAAGTTGTACAATAAGTCTCATGATAGTTCATGTGCTCAATTACACTTGTTACTATCTTCACATATTCAATAATCATACCAAAATTCTATTGACAATATTAATTAACTTTTTTTTTGTTAATTTCATTGATGATTTTAGGTGGATTTTGTGCTACACCACTACAATGACATTTCTCCATTCTTAAGGAGATGTACAACATTACAACTTGGTCCGGACTTTTTTATCCCTCATGACATGGCTGATTATGACACGGCTAACGAGACGGCCCAATCGACGATCGTGGACAACGATGAGCCCTGGGGCTCATCGTTGACGTCTGGATCGTCGTCGGGATCGGAGAACATGATGTTGATGAGTACTACTAATAATTTTCCATGTGTGAGGAAGAAAAGAAGTGGATTATATGTGTGTGGAAGAATTACAATCAATAGTTATAATAAAAACATAAGTGATGAAGACATGGCTACTAGCATGAGTAGAAGAAAAGGGATTCCTCATAGGTCACCTTTATGTTAGAAAATTTAATAATTTTACTAGAATTATTTCATATTTTTACTTTGACCAACTTTCAAAAATTTAGAAATTTTTAATTATTTCTTGGCTCACTGCTCATGACACCCCACCCCCCCATATCACACATACACACACACACACAATTTTTGGGATTAATTAATTACTTGGTCGGGGTGTTTTGTCTTAATGGCATCACGTGACTCTAGGTTATTATATGGTTTTTATTTTTATAATTTTGTATAAGATGATTTTTATATTTCTACAATGACATAATAATAGTGCTAAGTTTAGGAATTCGAAGGGATTCTTTTGTTAAATTTTGATTTATTTACATGCAAGTTGTTGTACTAGTACCACATGAAAGGCACCATTTAAATAGTTATTTGTTGATCACCACTAAGAATCGTGCTTGAGTTCGAGTTCGAATTCGAATATAAAAAATAAAAATTAATAGAAATTTTTTTTTTTTATAATAATTTCGAATCGTATGAGCTCGACTTAACTAAAATTTTATTTCAGAATATGAAACGTCATTGAGAATGAAAAAAAAAAAAGAAGATAGAATTTGATTTAAAAAAGATAATTGTAGATAACTTAAAAATTTGCAAAATTATCATTTCAACATATGATCTTTGTCACCCTCTCGTGCTAAAGTTTGAAAATTGAAGAATAATATTTTTCAATTGTAGCATCATTTGTTTGACTTTGACCCTACAAAAATTAACAGACTCACTATTTTATTTTACGTGTAATTATTACCCTACTATATAAAAAAAAAAATTAAACAGCAAACAAAATTATCTTGTCAAGTGTTTTTACTATAAATAATATCTCATAAAATATAGCGTAGGGACTATAATATAAGTGTAATTAGCTTAAATCGTGGAGCAAGAATAACAAATTATGTATCTTAACACAAGTTGCGTAGGTATTCATTCGAACCTTCTTCGATTGACAAAAAAAAAAATTATATATGATTAAAATTATTTGTTATGTAAATATAATAGATAATAAACTTCCTTCAACTAATTAATAATCATATGTTTATTTTTATAGATCTAATCTTTTTAATGTAAAATTTTGAGTCCGCTATTAAATATGATTATATATTTAATTAAATTATAAAGAAGAAGGGTTAAAAAGTTAATATTTTACATTAGTGTTTATTATTGACCAGTCAACTGAACACAACCACTATTTATATATGGTCCAATCATCTTATAGAAAATTATATTATTGTGAGAAAATAAATATTATGTGCTCTAACTCGACGTATTCGTCTTAATCATATTCGACCCTATCTTTCTTCTCCAGTTGATGATGCATATTGAACTTCAACGTCTAGTCTGATTCCCCCTTCCGAAAGTGCCACAGTTCCTTCCATCACAGCTCCAGAAAACAGGGCATTCATACCTAACCTTTTCACTTGATTTCAATCTCAACAAAGAAATGAAAGCATAACTCTTTGCTCGCTTGCAACGCCTCTTAGTCTTTTATTTAGCCTGTCTTGTGAAAATCTCTCGGGTGTCTACGGCAGATCCGATCAGTCTCAGGTTTAAGCTTATTGTATCTACTTACATGAGATCTAATAATACATGTTTTCAATAAGTCATTTAATTGTTCTTACAAGAGATATTTGGACTTGTACATACGAAAAGGAGTAAAAAGAAAAGAAAATAAAAAAAAGGGGGGGAATTTGGTTGAGAAAAAAATTTGGACCATTTCTCGATTTGTGCGTGTCATCCTTGCGCAGGGGCCATGCTAATCTTCTCTGTATCGTTCCAATTTTATCGGATGTCCCCGAAGGGACGTTTATATATACAAGTGTTACGCAATATAAATAAAATGAAAAAGTTTTCTTAAGCCGATGTGGAGAAAATAGCTTTCTCTAGTTGGGCCTAGATCTGAATGAAACCTAGTTGGGCCTGGAAAACATTTAATGGGCCGAGCTTGCTTTTTAGGCCCATTTATTAGTGAACCTTGGGCCACATTCTAATGTAGGTCCAACACAAGCGGTCGTAAGTCCATAATGAAAATGGCCCATCTAAAAGGCGGGAGACTTACGGGCGTTAGAAAATAGGAATAACCTCTAAATCCTCAAAAAAAAGGTTTACAGAGACGAATTCAGAATATGAATATCGTCAAATTCTTTATTAACCTTTTCAAGATTGTACCACAGTTCTTCTAATGTATTGATTTCAATACCCATTAGTTATGCTTATTTATTTTGTGAAGATTTAACACATACAATTTAAATAAAATTGATTATTGATGAAGCTTGAAATATATATATATATATATATATATATATATATATATCGTACATGGAATTATTTGACGTGCAGGCCATTCATTCATTGAAGACTACTTTATTTGCAGTTTATCTTCTATTTTATATATATATATATATATATATATATATATATATATATATATATATATATATAAAATCACAAAATAAAACACATATTGAGAATGCTAAAATGCAACGAACTCGATTTTTCGTGTAATAATAACTCAGTTAGGTATTATCTCAGAAAGTTTACGTTTGTTGTTGAAATTATTCAAAATCAAGAATAAATTTGAATTTCTGTGATAATAATTACTCTCTCCGTTTCACAAAGAATGATCTAGTTTGACTAAGCACGGAACTTAAGAAAATACAAAAGACTTTTGATCACGTTGTCGTAAATTTAAATTTATATCAAATGTACAAAATTGTCCTTTAATCTTATTACCTTAAACATGTCACGTGAAAAGTTGTTATCAAAAAATGAAAGAGATTCTTTTTGAAACAAACTAAAAAAGAAAATAGATCATTCTATTTAAAACGAATAGAATATTATTAATTGAATGATCGAAAAATTAAATTACTATCATATTGATTTCACATCGAATTCTCAACCTTAATTTATCATATCATCGATCATAATTAAGACATTTTCTTAGGTTATACGATACTTCTAGGTTAATCGTGGAAGACTTGTAGTGGCTTGTGGACTAATAAGTAATTATTGAAGTCCCTATCATTAGTCAAAATCAATCCATTTTTTTATCAACTAATTAAACTCCAAATTAATTAACCTATTTTACTCTAAAAGGACACTTGTTATATTTATTGGGAGATAGATATTTAAATTGAGTAATTGCATTTTTTATCACTTGATTCTTGGTAAATTCTAATTTAGAGTTTTGTGATATCAAATTAAGTATATATTTTTATTTTGAACTGTGATATTTGATTAAGTATATTTAATATTCAAATAATAAATTTAAGAGTTTTATTATCCTTAAAAAAAGGAATAAATTTTGAATTTGCATATCGCATGGTTCATTTGATCAGACAAGCTCATATATTGAAATTTGATACCACTTTTGTTATGACATATTTGATTTGTCTTCAATTTTCGATTGTCATCGTCTGATACATGCTACTATCAAATTTAAATTTTAACTCATATATCATCCTTAACTATCTGTCTTCGATCATAAAATACATGCAATAAATTTGATAAAAACTTTCTAAAGACCTTCGAAAAAGTAAACCTATTCCAAATTATATAACTTTATATCATGAGCATAACTATCCACTACAATGAGTCATAATGACTCATATGTTCATTAGATTTATATATACTTCAAAAAATTAGAAAGTTTCAAAATTGAAAAAATAAATAAATAAATTGTCAATGCTAAAGGGGACTACAAGGATTAAATCATTTCTCTTTTAGTAAATATAAATAATTGAGTCGAACTTTTTCAAACTTTAAGCTAAGAAGCATCCAATAATCAACCCTTTATGAATTATGAAGTCCCCATATTTCAAAACTTTAATTAATCTTTCAAATAATGTCATTAATAATCTTTTAAAAACTTTATCAAAGTATGATTTTTTCATTATTATATACGTTTTTTATATTTATTTTTATATTTTTTTAATTTTAATTATGAGTCTATTTAAAATAATATTTTAACTTTTACAAGATAAAAATAAGACTCGCACATCACTCATTTTTAACTCCACTTATAAAAGTGTATATATGTGTATATATATATATATATATATTAAAAACGAGTAATGAATATTTAATTATAGATTTCTTAGAGAACTCTATAGATCATTTAATGGAGCAAGGTTATGTATGAAAAAAATTATTCCTTCCTAATTTTTTAAAGCTACACTCATTTTAATTTTGTAGTAGTTCAATTAAGCATGTTATTTTCTTATTACTATATTATAGGGTTTTGGAACTCGAATACATAGCCTTAAAGAATTTTCTAAACGTCTTCTTCTGTTAAAAAGTGTCAATACTTTATATATATATTTATTAAATTAAAATTTGACATGTATATACCATATAATTTTCGGATCAAGGATGTTTTAGGGTGGGTCCGCCCCTAGGTGGGGTGGAGGGGGGGGGGTTGAAATTAGTCATACTTGTTAATAATGAAGATAACAAAGGTTACCAATGTAATTAACTAAACCAAAAAAGATTTCTATATAACCTTTAACCTCTAGAATCATTGAACTTGTTTGCTTGAATAACAAGATCAAACCACCTATTTTTTCCTCTTTCAATTTCATTTCACATTCTTAAACCAAAAAAAAAAGAAGAAAAAATTATTTTTATTTTCTTAAAATACAAATCTCCATGGCTTCATCAAAATCTCAATCACCAAAAAGAATTTGTTATTGTTCTCCTACTACTCATCCTGGTTCATTTAGGTGTAAATTTCACAAAAATGGACAAAAATCATCATATTCAAGAAGATCATCATCAAGTTATTGGGAATTAGCTAAAATTGCAAAAGCTAAATCTTTAAAAGTATTTTTACTTCAAATAATCAAGCCTTCAAGTCATGATCTTCAAAGGAGAAGAAATTTTCAGCCTAAACCATCCAGGTTTATTGGATCAATTAATAATACTAATCAAGATCATGGGGTTATTGTTTCTTGAATTTTTTTTTTAAAAAAAAATTAATTTTTGTTAATTATTAGAATGTTTAAACTCTCATAAAAGTGGTACATGGAGTCATGGACTATGTCACTAATATGTATATATATATATGAGGATTTTCTTTATGTTTTTATCAAATTTTATAATGATTGTTTGTTCAGATATTTTTTTGATTGCTATAATGAAATGGTGTTATAAATATATATATATAATATGATAAAATATGAAAAATTGATTCTTAAAATCTTGATTATTACATTGAAATATCATATATAGGATGATTGTCATAGAAGTTTACTCCTTAATTATGATGAAAGGGTCATTAGTGAATTTTGGTTTGTGCTTTTCTCTTTATAATTTTTGTTATTCTCTTTTCTTCTTTTTTTTCTTTTTTTTTTCTATTTTCACATACTCTATGCTCCCACGTTCTTTGTCAATTAAATGTTTGGTCTAATTCAGAATTTTTAAATGTAATTTAGAATATTATTTTTTGGTAGGAAAGAGAAAAAAAAAACTTATATTAGATTAAGGATGTGTATATGGGAGATTACATATGTAATTTTGATGTAGTATGGCAAGAAAGAAAGAAACAGAAATATTCAAGTTTAAGATGGTGATTCGTACTTGTCATGTTTTATTTTTTGAGAGCAAACTAACATCGAGTGATTCAAGATATTTTTTTAGGATAAATATAGTTCAATGTCTTTAAATGGTTTACACATATGAATAAATAAAAGGGAAACTTACGCGGTTAAGTAAATTTATACTACTTAGTTATTTATCATAATTTGTTATAATTATCATTTGCGATTAACATTATAAATTAATTATATGGACTGACTTCGAGTTTATATGATTAGTCACATTTGTATGTACTTAATTTGTATAATGTACAAATACATATGTATAATATATAATTTATCTAACTGATATTACATATACAATTCACTTCTCTCCCACTCTCTGCCCTCTCAATATACAATTATCTAACCGCTATTTGTCCTTTCTCGCGCGTCTCTGTCTCTCTCGCATCTTTCCTCCCTAGATGTAATCTATCTCCCACCCTTTGCCCTCTCTCACTCTCCTCTCTCTCTCCCAATCTCTCCTCGCCTTTCTCCTCCCTGTTACATATAGCTACGAATTGAAATTGGTCAATTAATAACTATAAAATAATTAAGTTATTTTTGAAAAGCTACATGAAAGTTCCTCTAAAAGAGAAAATTATATAAACTTAACACTCGTATTGTTGGGGCTTCCATTGATGGAATCCCTCCAAAAATTAGCTTATGCCACTATTTGCAACGAACACACGGTATTCTTTAGTAAAAGGCGAAAGAATAGTTCGCTATGTGTCCACTGCGTGGCTGCGTGGGTTTCATTAATAGCGCTTGAGCTTCTTATATACAACTTCCAAATGCTAACTCCTTCACTTAACTTATTGATGTGGGACTTTTGTTATATGGGCTTGTTTCTTCCTATATGATTTAGGATGTTGGACTAAGATTTTTGGGCCATCAAAATATTGAGCTCTACTCACGATAGACTTCTTGAGTTCATTACATATTTGGTTATGACGTTGATTTGTAATATCTTTAAAACACCTTTTGGTTATTGACATTTTTATTCATATATCTTTCAACGATAATAAAAACACATTCCTAAAGTATGATTTCATCATAACTTTTATTTTGATTTAAAAAATTATTGTATCTACCTCGAATTTCTCTATCAATTGTGATTAAAGTGTTTCGTATCGATACAGATACAACATTAGTAGAAGTGAAGAATTTGTGCAACTTATTAGCTCCGATCATTAACAACATATTTGACAAATTTGTTACCTTCAATCATGCATTTTTGTCAAATGTAGAGAGCTAAGTCGACACATTATTAAATCTAGGGGAAACTACATATTGACTAATGAAGAGAAAATGAATGGAGTACATAATTAGAGACATAACTATTTAAAAGTTTATTTCACGATTCTCTAAAACGGCTTAATATATTTAACAACTAAATAATGGATTTATATGTAAAAGAAGATTAATTGGCATCATATTTTGCTATTAAAAAGGAAAAGGAAAAGGAAACAAAGAAACCATTCCACTTATTTTATTTACTTCACGAAATATGAAAAAAAAAATTAAAATTAGTAACGTATGAAAATGAATCATCATCTTCTATCTAATTAGTATATATACTAAGAGAAGAATGTCTCAATCAAATTATACAAATATAATATACAATTATCTATGCAATTCACCACTATTTGTCTTTTTCGCTCGCCATTTTCTCTCTCTCCCAATCTTACTCGTATCTTTCCTCCCTATAACATATAGCTACGAATTGTCGAACTATAGATAATTCGTCTCCCACTCTTTGCCCTGTCTCACTCTCCTCTCTCTCCCCCAGTCTTTCCATTGCCTCTCTTCTCCCTATTATATATAACTACAAATTGAAATTGTCAATCTATACAACTATAAAAATAATTAGATTATTTATTTTTGAGCGGCTATGTGAAAGTTCAATGAGAAAATTATATAAACTTATGTACTCGTATTGTTGGGGTTTCCGTTGATGGAATCCCTCCAAAAATTAGCGTATGTCACTATTTACAATGAACACACGGTATTCTTTAGTAAAAGGCGAAAGAATAGTTCGCTATGTGTTCATTGCGTGGCTGCGTGGTTTTTGATGATGGCGCTTGAGCTTAATATATACAAAGTTCCAAATGCTAACTTCTTCACTAAACTTATTGATGTGGGACTTTTTTCTATATTGGCTTGTTTCTTCCCATATGATTTAGGTTGTTGGGCTAAGATTTTTGGGCCATCAAAACATTGAGCTCTACTCACGATAGACTTCTTGAGTTCATTACATATTCAGTCGTGACGTTGATATATGTAAATATTTTTAAAATATCTTTTAATTGTTGAAATTATAATACATATATCTTTCAACAATAAGAAAAATACATGCCTAAAGTATTGATTTCATTATAACTTTTCTTTTGATTTCAAAAATTATTGTATCTGTCTTGAATTTCTCTATCTATTGTGATTAAAGTGTTTCGTGTCGATACAGATACAACATTAGTAGAAGTGAAGAATTTGTGCAACTTATTAGCTCCGATCATTAACAACATATTTGACAAATTTGTTACCTTCAATCATGCATTTTTGTCAAATGTAGAGAGCTAAGTCGACACATTATTAAATCTAGGGGAAACTACACATTGATTAATGAATGAGAAAATGAATGGAGCACATAATTTGAGGCATAACTAATTAAAAGTTTATTTCACGAGTCGATATATGGCTTAATATATTTAACAACTAAATAATGGATTTATATGTAAAAAGAAGATTAATTTTAGCATCATATTTTGCTATTAAAAAAGAAAAGGAAGCAAAAAAAAAAAAAACCATTCCACTTTTTTTTTTTTACTTTTAAAAATATGGGGAGAAAAAATCAATTTTAGCATCATATTCCTCATAACGATAACGCAAATTCGAATTTGCACCGTGTAAGACTTTTTCACGAATGAAGAGTTCCTTAACATATATTTTCTTCTTTATGTTCAGATTCAAAATCTAAGACCTATACTTGAAAAGACATATGTAGCAACTTCTTAAGTTTTAAATGGATATTTACCATAGTAACTTTATTAACTTTAATAGCATAAACAAAATACTTCTTTCAAAAATTACATTTTAAATAAACAAAATCATGAAAAATGAAAAAAATTATACATGGGCTTGTTATCATTAAATGTACAACTCGTTAATTAATGTGAGTAATTAATGTAACAATGTGACTAATTATATTAATTTATAAAATTTATGTTGTTGGTTTGTCGTAGAATTGTAAATGAGATATGAGTAACAATCTATCTTCAAGATAGAAAAAAATTACGTCTGATGATTTTTAGTTACCTCAAGTTTTATTTTTCTTAGGGAAAAAGGACAAATAAATTCTTGAATTATCGTAAATTGTATTCGGAATATTGGTGCTTCTGTCGTCTAAAAACTAGAACAATTATGTCCGTCACTCTAAAGGAAGACTAAATAGGGACACATGACACAATCTAATCCGTCGATTTGATTTTAATAAAATGTCGGTGAGTGGATAAAATTATGACATATGTATACCCGTTAGTATAAAGGGTATATATGTTCTCATTTTTGAGATCTAAAACGCAAAGAACAATTGCATAGATTAAGTAATTGATGGTATCGTGATACTTTTTTGATAAATGATGTATCTTGCTTACTTTTTTGATACATTACATCCAAATACCTTTCTATGATATCACCATTATAACTTTTGTTTTGATTTGAATAATTCATTTTATAACTTTTATCTATTATTTTAATTAAAATATTTAAAATTAATTGATCAATCAAGATATAAATTCCACACCCATATCATATCGTGTCGATATAGATATATATGGCACTCAAAATAAAGAAACCCACAACTTACATGGTAGTACAAGGTTTTAGGCAAATTCTAGTGGTTAACATTATCACAATGATTGACAAATTTGTTAGCTTCAATAATGCTTTAATCTTCTTAGTCTTGTGACAAGTAGAACCCATGCACTTTTGTCAAAAAGTAGAAAGATAAGGCCACACATTACTAAAGGCTAGGGGAAATTAATGAAAGAGAAAATGAATCACATGATATAGAGAGTGTATCACCGAAATTTTGATCATAATTATATATTTTATATCAATAAAAATTGTAAAAAAAAAATATGTTTTTTCCTGTTATATAATATATGAAAACGATTCGCTATCTTCTTAATATATTGAAATAAGAATATTCCAATCAAATTATCAACTGACATGAAATAACCTACTTAGAATTAGAACCGAATACACACTATTTTATATTTTTAATATCATATCTCTTCACATGAATGTGAAAATTTCTCAATATTCCCAACCATGAATAAGAGCCACACAAAGGCATAAACTCAACTTTTTCTACGTACTAAAGGATTAATGTAAAAGAACAATAAAAAATGAATAACTTTTTTGTTATTGTTTTAACAAACCTATTGCCAAAAACTCAAGTTCATGACAAGTGATTTATTCTTTGACAATGCATTTGATTAAATTGTCCCAATGTATTGGGAGCCATGAATTTCTCTCATGGCTTGTTTTCAAAGTAGTGGCAACCCATGTGAAAGGAGTTCCTTTTTGTTTTTTTGACCAAATGTCCAAATTCATGACCAAAGACTCTAAATATTGTTAGTAACTTGTTATGCCCTAATTGGTCCACATATTCTTTCAAAGGTTCTTGTCATACTTTGAAACAACCCCCCCCCCCCCCCCAAACCCCCCTCCCAACCTAAATTAGTGAGGTTACGATTAATTTGGATGTGCATAGCGTAAAACAAATATAAGGAGGAAATGTTCGCTAATAGAATTTTATAGTTTCATATTAAAGATTTGAACCCCAAATCTACTTCAACCAAAAAAAGGGCGACCCCCTATTCAAACCAAAAGAAGTACCATTCTATTTGTCTCACCGCAATTATCATTAGTATAGAGAAGTATTGAAACACTCTTGAACTTGGCATAAATTACGAAAAGTCTTAAAAACACTCATCTACTTAACTGATTGAACATGAATACACCATCAATTTGTCACATAGTATAGCAAGTAGTCTTAAGCTCTTTTAGAAACATGGGGTTCTTAATTAAAAAAAAACCTTGAAAAGTGTTGAAAACACCCTAAACTTGACGAAAATTTTGGGGTGTATTTTACTCAGATTGTAGGGTGAGTGATGTATTTATGTTCAGTTAGTCAAGTAAAAGAGTGTTTTTAAGACTATTAATAGTTCAGAGAGGAAAATTAATTACCGTGTCAAATTTAAAAGTATTTTTAATACATCTTCCTAGTTA